>NC_072473.1:12843181-13451931 GCF_027574615.1 Eptesicus fuscus
GTTTCAGAAATTGGTTCAGCAACTTGTTCTTTAATATGACCCAGTAGAAAAGATTCTAAAATAAGATATTTTAGACCCACAACTTTTTAAAACTTGATAAACGCAAATATCAAGTTTACTTTTACACCTGGTAACAAAATATTTAACTTTTTAAATGGAAAACCCTGCATGTCAGGAGATACTTAATCTTGTCAGAGTAGCCACAGCCATGGATTCATGTTTTGGTTGGAAAAATCACCATAAGAAGCAGCCATTACCCAGAGGTTGAAAATTAGTGATAGACTAGAGGCCAAATCCAGCCTTGGCAGATGTATTTGGTTTGGCTTGCAATGTATTTTTAAAAATTTCACGTGGCTGCTAATATTTAACCTTTTGCACTCGGATGTCGAGTGTGACTCGACACGGTTAGCATCGGTAGCAGCTCGTATGTCGAATTGTCTTGAATTTATCAATAATTTGAAATATAAAAAATCCAAATAAATAAGTTTGTATGAAAAGAAACTCCAGTTTTTTATTCTACTGCCGCGCTTTGTAAAATCTGGGGTATTTAAAAAATTAAATCCCGAGTAGAATAAAGGAATGGAGAAAAAAGCAAGCGAGTGCAAAGGGTTAAAATTCAAGAGGGTTCACATGAAGGTCCAGATTTCTGATTCCTCTTGGAATAAAACGGAGGAACTATCAAATCTGGGCCCCAAGGTGAGTGGCCTGGCTGCTAACCCCTTAGAATAGTATATATTTTTTCTAATTTATTACAGTCCCCATCACTTGCTATTTTTTCCACACACTATCCACTTAATTTACTAGAGGCCCGATGCCTGGGATTCGTGCACTGGTGGGGGGCGTGGCCTGCAGGGATCAGCCCGCTGTGGGAGCGCCACTCATCCAGGTCAGCCAAGCAGCTGTGGACCTGCCCTCTGAGCAGCTGCTCCCTGGTCCGGCATCTTCTGTGGAGCCGGAGCTCTCGCCTCTCCAGGGGACCTGGTCAGGGCTGGGCCCAGGGACAATAGCACTGAGAGGTGGTGGAGTAGGCCTCAGTCCTGCGGTGGCCGCAACCCACCTCCCAGCCACCGGGGTCAGCTCTACAAGCCCAGAGGCGGTAGGGGATGAGGAGGAGGAGCCTGGGGCAAGGACACAACCATCACAGACTGGGTTCCTGCCTGTCGGCCCGGGGTTAGCAACAGGAGCAGCCACTCATCCTGGTCAGTCCAGCGGCGCTCCCACTGTGGTAGCACACTGACCACCAGGGGGCAGCTCCTGCATTGAGTATCTGGCCTCTGGTGATCAGTGCTCATCATAGCGACTGGTCGACCTGTCATTCTGGTTGTTCCGCCTTTTGGTCGCTGGGCTTTTATTATATTGGATTTGCTTGCCGCCTTTAAACATTTGGGTTATCACACATGCTGTATCAATACATTCTGTACTAATACCAAATTCTTGACTTTCATTCTATAGTGTGTACAATCCTCCAAGGAAAGTTAGTGATCAAGCATCAGATGTAAATTTTAAAAAATAATTACTAGCAAAGACAAGTGGTATAGAACAGTGGTGGGCAAACTCATTGGTCACCAGAGCCAAATATCAACAGTACAGTGATTGAAATTTCTTTTGAGAGCAAAATTTTTTAAACTTAAACTTCTTCTAACGCCACTTCTTCAAAATAGACTCGCCCAGGCCGTGGTATTTTGTGGAAGAGCCACACTCAAGGGGCCAAAGAGCCGCATGTTGCTCGCGAGCCGCAGTTTGCCTACTACGGGTATAGAACATCATTTAAGTGTTTGATGCATATTGACTTATCTACCTTATATATGATACTGAGAAACCTTTTCTCAAGGAGCTTCTAGTGAAAAAAACAGAGTATGCCTATATTATTATAGTACAAGGTTAAATGTAAGTAATGACCAGAAACATTGGGAGTTGTGGGAGCAATGGTGGTCAGTCTCAACTGAGAAGTTAAGGGCAAAATTCATAGCAGCAGTCCTGAGTCGGTCCTCAACAGTGAGTTTAATTTCAGGAGGCCAAGCTAGAAATGAACCATGGCACCATAAGACTGGAAGGTGCTCAAGGATCTGCTCGGAATTTGGTTCAGCAAGAGAATAGTATGAGAAAAGATGAGAAAAAATGAAAGTCTCAGTTTTAGGCTATGAAACTTAGACTTTATTTGGGAGCAGTGCAGAGTGTTTGGAAATGTTACGTTAGAAGAGTCATATTCTTGTAGTTCTACCTTGGCAGGTTAATTTGAAACATTCGGTATGTAGGACAGGTTTGCACGTGCGAGCTACATGATACGTAAATAAAACTCATTAGGACTTTGTTCAGATGGGTAAGGTGAGAAGGAATTGGAGTCTACACTCAAGTGGGAACAGATGGTGATAGAAAAATGATTAGGAGGTAAATATTGGTGGGAGTTGGCAACTGACCAAAATGAACACCGAGGGTTTTACAGCTTGTATTGATTTTTTTTTTTTAGTCTAATAACTTTTTGCCTTATACTTTATCCTTGTGCTGATGAGTGATTGTAGGCACGGGTTTGTCAGTGGTGTTACATATTCACAGTTTGCTTTCATATTTTAAATATGATTTGTCACCCCAGATTTAAATATCTCTTCAGTTATGATTAAGAAAACAAAACTGCCCATGTCGCCAACCATTGCAGAGGAGCAGTAGATGCATTGGTTAGTTTGCTTCACCTGTTTTGTTCTTTACTTTGTGTTGGCCAACGAGAGAGAGCAGCAGTGGCTAGAGAAGATCCAGTGTAGCCAGTACAAGATGTCATCTATATTAATAAAAGGGTAACATGCTAATTAGACCATGAGACCTTCCAGATGTCCTTCCGGACAAAGCCATGGTAGCAGGGCTGAGGCAGAAGCGGTTATGGGTGATCAGGCCAGGAGGGGAGGGCAATTGGGGGTGATCAGGCTGGTGGGGGGGTGCAGTTGGGTGTAAGCAGGCCAGCAGGCAGAGTGGTTAGGGGAGATCAAGCAGGCAGGCAGGTGAGTGGTTAGGAGCCAGTAGTTCCACATTGCGAGGGGTTTGTCCAACTGCAGGTTTAGGCCTGATCCCCACAGGGGTCCCAGATTGGAGAGGATGCAGGCCAGACTGAGGGACACACACACCCCTGCCCCGTGCACGAATTTCATGCACTGGGCCACTAGTTCTTAAATAATCTAGTTTTTTAAAAAACTATTTAAAAACAAACAAAAACCTTTGGCTGAAATACAGTGTCCTTATAAAATCACATTGCATATCAACGAACATTTTCATGCCAGTGTTCCTGAAGACACTCTTGTAATAGAAAACCTTTTTTTTTTTTTTTGTACTGGAAAGCATACTTTTTTTTGCAGTACTATAGTAACTTTGTTTTTGAATGTCTTCCTCAGCCCGTTTGATTATGTGGCTGTATGAATATAAGATTCTAAATTTAATTCGTCCTTCCCATATATCAATTTATGCTTTACAAGTTTGATGTGTTGAATGCCGAGAACCTTCCAAAATAAATACATGGAAATCACTTTTTATACCACCTGCGTCAGTGATTTAGCTTCCTTATTCTGCCCCAGATACCAGTGAAGCAGTCTACTAAAGAACTTTAAAACAATAAATGAATAGTGGGAATAAACAGTTTCTGTTCTCGTTCAAAAAATGGTAACTGGATTATTGGTGTGCAGGCAGATGTGTACACATCTGTGGGGCCAAATTGGGCTGCCCTGGTTCCGGAAGGAAAGCCCCAAGGTAAGCCTGGAGGTGAGATAGGTATGTGATACAGTAGTGATTTCCTCAGGGGTGAGAGTCTCTTGGGCATCCTCTCGCCCATTTTGTTTGCTAACACAACCATGCAGGAGCTCGGTAGTGATACTGGATCAGAGGCATTAGGCCAGCTAACAGTGGCTCGTTAAATGTTTGTGCTTGACCAGCTGGAGTTATTAAAAAGCCCACTGAGACTGGAGATCCAGCTTTACGAGTGGGTCAGTTGATATGAAGACAGCTAACCTAGGGTAAGTGCTGCTGCTTGACTCCAAATTGAATATCTTTTTGTAATATAAAATCAAACTCTGCAGTGAGTAGCCATCAAGCTGGGCTCTGAATTATCCAGTTGGTTCTGAATTCATGTGCATCTTACTGTTGTTGTCTTGAGAGCAAAATTTTTATTAGAAATGTAATTCTATATAATAGATTCTAATAAACTATTTCTCTTCAGCATACAAACGGCTAGATGGTTCAATCGAATGCTGTAACAACCAAAGCCTCACTGATGTGTGCTTTTCCTACAGAAATAATTTTAATAAGCGCCTGGTAAGTTGTCTCTGAAGCTGTCTTGCTTGTCCGATATAATTATTATATAATAAGCAGATAGAGCTAAAATGGAATCTATGAAAACTTCTCTCCCTTTTACTTTGTGTCATTTTATTAAAATCTCTGCACTTCATGTGTCACATTTCATCTGAGAATCTTTAAAAATGTATAGTGGTAATCTCTTATTTGGACAAAGTAAAATACTTGAATCTGATTTATAGTAGGTGCACAGAAGTGGCATTTTTTACATGAAATTCTTTCCTAATATGCTAGGTGACATTAAAGATATCGAAGGATTTGTAACTTGGTGATTTTTCTTTTAATAAATCATTTTTCGTATTGACTAATATTTTATCCATAGCATACATGTCTACCAGCCCGGAAAGCAGTTGAAGCCACCCAAGTTTGTAGAACCAATAAAGACTGTAAAAAAGGCTCAAGTTCAAGTTTCTGCATAATCCCTTCTTTGGAAACTCACACCCGCTTAATAAAAGTGAAACACCCACCTCAAATCGATATGTTGTACGTAGGACATCCTCTGCACCTGCACTACACAGGTGAGTATTATGGTGGTAGACCCTCAGAAAATCATTCAGATGCCATATTGCATTAGTTTTTGTTATAAATTTGCTCACTTTTCAAAGTCTTGTTAACTTGTTCTTATTTTTAATTTTAAAGAATTATCAGTTACAGTTGGCATACAACTTTATACTAGTTTCAGGTGTTGCTAACTTATTCTTAAGTATTAAATAAAATTTAGGCAGTAGGAAAATAGTCTGAATTTATAAAAGCAAGATGGAACTGAATCCCATGTCTGCCTTTGGAGAGTAATACATTTTTCCTTCTCTTCCACTTATGCCCAAGTCATATAGAGCTGGTCTCTTAGATATTCTGTGAAAGTTTATTAAATTTTATCCAAGCTCCCAAAAGTAGTGGCAAGAGCAGCATACCCCAGAGAATGCCAGGAATCATAGAAATATGACAATAAAGTAATTTGTGCATGACACGTGAATTTTATGTGAACATAATTTCAAAACGGGGCAGCATAATTATTTGAACAGTATAGAGCTTCTCCATGTGGCTGAAGATCCTATAGTCTCATTTTGTTGTCTAAGCTTTTTAGTATTCCTTTTTAAAATAACTTACTGAAATATAATTTACATACCATAAAATTCATGCTTTTAAAATATTTTTTTAAATTGATTTTAGAGAGGAAGGGAGAGAGAGATAGAAACAACAGTGGTGAGAGAGAATCATTGATCGGCTGCCTCCTGCACTGCGGGGGTTGAGCTCGCAGCTTGGGCATGTGCCCTGAACAGGAATTGAACCATGACCTCCTGGTCCATAGGTAGAGGCTCAACCACTGAGCCACGCCGGCCAGGCCAATTCATGCTTTTAAAGTATACAATTTAGTAGTTTTTAATATGTTCAGAATTGTGCAACCATCACCAAAAATCTAGTTCCAGAATATTTTCACCTCAAAAAGGAACCCCATTCCCATTAAACAATCACTCCTCATTTTTTTCCCAATATCCCCCAGCCTTTGGCAATGACTAATTTCTTTGTCTATAAATTTGCCTGTTCTTCGAGTTTCACAGAAATGGAATATTTTGTGACCAGCTTCTTTCACTTAGCATAATGTTATCAAAGTTCATCTATGTTGTAGCCTGTTGCAGTACATCATTTTTATGGCCAAATAATATTCCATTGTATGGGCATAGCACATTTTCTTTGTTCATTAATCAGTTGATGGGCATGTGGGTTTTATGTTACTCTTTCAAAGGCTCTCATTGCTTCATAGTCATATCCTGAGGTACAACCTGAATCATTTTTATTTTTGAGTTTTATACTAAGTGACTCTAGATTACAAATATTAAATACATCCTCGACAAATGAAAAAAGGTCCCCTTTTAGGGTAATGCAGAAGTGTATATTATAGGTTCCACTTAATTACAAGAAAGTTTTTAAATATTTTGAACAAAAACAGGATTGTGGAATTCACATAGTGGACGAGACCTTAAAAATTCTCTAGTCTTAATCCTTCTTTCAGCAATGAAGAAAAAAACCGAGACCCAAAAGGTTAAGCGGCATAATAGTTGTAGTGAATGTAACTTTAAGGTTATACCTCTTTGAAAGGGTAAGGACTCTTTATGTAAATTCTGTATTTATTAAATCAGTCTCTTGTGTTTGGTATTCATATTTGGTATATAGTTAACTTTATCTTATTCTCACCTCAAAATATAAGTATATATTGGGGCATGATTTCTGTATTCCAGTATTTTTATTAGATGTTCTTAGAATAATTGATTGTTTTCATATGTGATACAAAGCCTGTCCCATATGTTTGGAAAAGGTTTTCTCAACCAATTTAATAGGCTAGCCCAATTTTTATTATATGGTAAAATTTATAATGTTGTTTATCTATATGAATTAATATGCATTATTCCTTTTTTTCTTTTAGTGAGCATCACCAGTTTTATCCCACGTTTTAACTTTCTAAGCATAGATCTGCCTGTAGTTGTGGAGACATTTGTCAAGTATCCTTTCTGGTGTGAAAATGTTTTAAAAATGTGTTATGTGGAACTTGATCGTTCTTACCTTAAATAGAACATTCATGAACCTTACAGATAACAGTTAATTACTAACAACTAAAAAAGAGGCTTTAAGTTGAAAAACATCAACTTAGGAGGGAAGAAGTCAGAGGGAGGAGAGGGATTGAAAGGGAAAGGCAGGGACACGAAAGGAAAGGAACACAGAATACAAATTGAGAGTTGAGTTATAAAGGATGAAAACTGCAGTTACTAGTGAGGTGATGAATTCTGTCTCTTCCGGGCCTGTTAGTTCTGAGCAAATGAAGGAATGCATAAGGGACAGCAGACTCATTTCCACTACTAAAATAGGATTCGGAGGACAAAATCTCTTGTATTCTTTAGCATATTATGTTTGCATATACAAGGTGAACTTTTTTAAAAAAATTATCATTGTGTAGATAATTTGAATAAACTGAACAGTTTGGAGGGTTTCCTTTTGCCACTTTCAAATTTTTTTTAACTCCTTTCCTCAGTGATTTGGGAAAAAATGAAATGGAAAACAAATGAGCAGTTACTAAAGAATGTGTACAGTCAAGATTGTATCTTATAGATTGTAGCTTTGTCTCAGGGATTTGCACTATAAATGTACAGATGATAGTAAAATAGAGTTATATTTACATTATAGTTATATTTATGCTATAACCTTATATATTATGGTAAAATAGAGTTCAAGGGGCCAAAACCTTTGTTTCCTAATGGAAGGTAATACTTATAAGGATCAAAAAATAATTTTCTTTTATTTCTTATTCCTTCCAAATTCCTTTCCTTTTATCATTAAAGAATTAAAAAGACTTAGTCTTTCCTGGGATTCATTATAGAGTATCTTAGTTTACAAATGGTTGGCCTTTAGTTTTCTAGTCAAAGTTTTTGAACTTAGAAATAATATGTTATTTGTTTTAAATAGTAGAGATCCAAGAAGGAATGGCCTGTACTGGTAGGCACAGATTCAGAGAAAGGAGGGAAGTCACCTATAATCTCAAATCCAGTCTTAGTAAAGTTTCTTCTTCTGAATCCTCGAAATGTGATTTCCACTCAGACCTCACAATCGGCTCCTTAACTGATTTTCACCAGGTACCTGATTTCTCTCTCAGGAGCTCTGGCTATTGTTAATGCAGTGCCCTGCTTTGCTTTGGATGGACAGTGGATTTTAAACTCTTTCCTGGATGCTACGCTTACCTCAGTGATTGGAGACAATGATGTGAAAGATCTGATAGGATTTTTCATCTTGCTTGGTGGCAGTGTACTTTTGGCTGCCAATGTGACTCTGGGACTCTGGATGGTTACAGCTCGGTAATGTTGGCACTCATCTGACAGAATCTGTGAGTTACAATATGCAATACTGAAAACCAGTACTTGGTGTGAAATATAAAGTGTTCCCTTAAAATTACATTTTTGCCAACAACTTTTAAGCTCCTCCTATATCCAGAGTATCTAAACGCTAGGATGGGGCTAAACAGAAGTAACGCAAGGTCTAGCCCTTGACTACATTCTAGTTTCAAAGACTGAACTTACAATCTGCACATGCTTGTGCAACAATTTCTCAACAAGTGCAGATTCTTAGTTAAACCATTTTGTGTGACTTCATATTGTCTCAGTAGTTTCAAAGGAGAACAGAATTGGGTCAAATTAGTTGGGGAAAACTTCTTGAAAAACCATCATTAATCCGTATCTGAAGGAGACCAGACTTGGGCCAAGTGGAAGGGTGAGCATTTTCTCGGCCTATACCTCTTGTCCTTTGTTCTTGTTAGAGAAGTATTTTAAAATTTAACGGCGTATTGTTTTATACTCTGATAACTGAGGTCTGATTGCAGTTAATAAAATTTTATAAGAGATTCTGCTGACACAAAAGGGAAAATCTTTGTCAAATGATGCCAAATAATTGAACAAATTAAGAAGTAGGGCCTATAATACCTTGAAACAGGTTTTGCCCCACAAGTTACCTCTTTGCTAATGTGTCCCCATTCCCTCACAGAAGCACTTGGCCTTGACATTTAGAATCAGCTGCAGGAAGGGCCTCCCACTTGCAGCACGTGAGCTGGAGCAGTTAGGGTTGAACCTCAGAACTAAGCTGGGTCTTTCGACAGGTCACAAGCCACAACACAGGACCTCTGCGGTCCTGATGACTACTCTCTGCAGAGCTTCAAAGCTTGGAACCCTTCCAGGGTAGACCTTTTTTCTTATGCTGCTGGGGCTATTTGAGTCCTAGCTCCCAGGTTCCTGTCTTCAAGAAGCAACTGCCTTAAGCTCTGAGCTATGCTCTGTCCTCACCAGCAGCTCCCACGTTTCTCTGTGTTGGGCAATAAAACATCTAGTCCTGGCCTTCCATCTTTCCCCCGAGCTACCTCACTGGGTCCACAGAACACTTGGTAGCACAGTGAGAACGGCTTCACATGAGTACCAACGTGGATTTGCCAGAGCCTGGGAACCTACTCTTGTGCCGAAAAAGCCCCGCCTAGTTCAGAAGTGTATGAGCATGCTGTACTTGGGTGACAAATATGTCCTTTTCTCATACACTCAGGAACACTAACAGTCATGTATCTAACTTCTTCAATAAGTGAGGTATTCCATGGGGTTCACCTTTTTCAGATTAATGAGTTACTGTTCAGGTACTAAAAGTTTTTAATCATTTTTAACAAACTCTTTAGACTGTATTACACATTTGCCTGCCTTCTTAAATGAATTATATATTGAGTATGATTTTAGTATTTAAGTAATGACTCCAGGTTATCAGTTATTAGCACTACTAAAACCATACAAATTATTAGTCTCTCCTAGGAAAAATGTATTTGTTCTGTTTGTACGCAATCGTTCAGGATCAAAATGTATTAGCAGAGTAATGTTCAGACCTGTTCAGGTAGAACTTGGGGAATACCATGAAATACTTGCATAATTAATTCGAACACGTGAGCTAAGCGATTTACTAATGAAAATGTTGTATATGTGCAGGTCAGTTTTTAAAAAAACTGAGGAAAAAATTTAATAGAAAAAAATCCTTCCCATTCATTTTGTCTTCTGGGTGAAAAAAAAAATCACAACCACATTATTTTCTTGTAGCTTTTAAACACCTTGGTCTGCTGCTCCGTAGGGTCAGGATTTGGGAACCACTCTGTTAGGGTACTGAGCAGATCAGTCCCATTTGTATACAAATGGCCTCATCCTATAAGAAAGGGAAGAAATGTTACGTGTTGTCTCTTCAGCTTGATTGTGGGCACTTCTAGAGCAAGGACCATGTCATACTCCTCTTTGCATCCCTGACACAGTGCATGAGACATCATAAATACTTAATAAATATGGTTGAATGGATGATAATTAGTGTTATTTATGGATTAGGGAAGCATGTATCTATTTAAGTAAGCTATAAAAACTATTGAATATTTACTGTAAATATATGTTAACATAAGAAATAACTCGGAAGGTCTGTGTGTCCCTGGAAGATTATCATCTCTATGAAAATAATCCATTTTGATTTCTGTAGAGCAATTAGGAAAATTGGTTTATTTTGAGGCTTTGAAGAAAAGTGTTCTTTTTGTGTTGTCATTTTGTTCAATGAAATTTTATTTTCAGTGTTCCTACTCTGCATTGTTTACATTTTTGAGGATCTTAAAAAATCACCCACGATCTGTAAAGAATGTATATATTTCTTTCAGCATCTCAGTTTGAAAAGACATGCAGTTAAACTTGACCTTTTGATAATCACTCTTGTAGGTCATTGTCTGTTCTAGTAGTAAATTGTAAACTTGTACTTCATGGATATGTAGCTCTCAGTCATCAGTTTGTCCTATGGTATTTATTGAATGTCCATATACTAATGGTGCACAGAGATTTTTTCTCTAAATCTTTTGACTGTGTTGTAATTCATTCATAGGACTGAACTTGAAGATACCATAGTTGCTGGCATTTGATGTTTAGCAATAAAAGAATAAATGTGTACCAGCAGTCTATATTTTATCATCATCTGTGTGTTGTCTTTAAAAAAATACTTGTATTCTTTTCTATCAAAATTGTTTCTTTTACATACAGTACGATCTTAGCCGTTGTGTTGTTGTTTTTTATTTTTAGAGAGAGGATGGGGGAGAGAGAGAAACATTGATCGGTTGCCTCCTGCATGTACCCCAACCAGAGATTGAACTTACAACCTAGGTATGTGCCCTGACTGGGAATCAAACCTACCACCTTTTGGTGTATGGGATGACTCTCCAGCCAAATGCACCACACTGGCCAGGGCTGATCTTATTTGTTTTCAAACTCTTTTTTTTTTAATTAATTTATTTTATTTATTAATCCACACCTGAGGATATTTTTCCCCATTGTTTTTTTAGAGAGAGTGGAAGGGAAGGAGGGAAAAACATCGATGAGAGAGCCACATTGATTGGTTGCCTCCTCGCACGTCCACCTACTGGGCTGGGATTGAACCTGCAACCCAGGTATGTGCCCTTGACCAGGAATTGAACCCAAGACCCTTCGGTGCATGGGCTGACACTCTAACCACTGGGAACACTAGCCAGGGCTTGATTCTAAAAGCAGCCTTCAGTTTTTACTCAAGTGATCTGTATGTGAAAGACCTTGCAGGCATGGAAAGAAATCTTTAAAATAAGATTCTTGTGCTCTCACTACTGTTTTGGAAATGGCCTGTTTATGGATGAAGAAAGAGGATTACTATCATGTTTCCTTTTATTAGTGTCTGACAGAAGTCTTCTTTAAGTTAGTCTATATTTTTAGGAATTCGTGAAAGGAAAGTGCTTCAACTATGACATTTAGTTCTTCCTGACCTTTTGTCCTCTGCTTGTCCGTGGAGCCTACCCCTCTCCCATACTCCTGTGTGTACACACACATGCACACATGCATGCACACATTCTCTTTCTAGGTTATTAAGGGCCCGATAAAATAGGCTGAAAATTTAACCCAATTCCTGATTGGTTAGCCTCGTTCTCCTCCTCCTCCTTGCCTCTGATCCCATTGTACCACACTGGCCAGGGCTGATCTTAGTTGTTGTTTTGTTTTGATTTTTAATATATTTTTATTGATTTTTTACAGAGAGGAAGGGAGAGGCATAGAGAGTTAGCAACATTGATCAGCTGCCTCTTGCACACCCCCTATTGGGGATGTGCCCGCAACCAAGGTACATGCCCTTGACCAGAATCGAACCTGGGACCCTTCAGTCCGCAGGCCGATGCTCTATCCACTGAGCCAAACCAGTTAGGGCTGATCTTAGTTGTTTTTACATTTTTTGTTTAATTTATTGTATTTGAGCAACATGACTAAGTGACTGGTTATCTAAACCACCTTTTTTATTAGCAGCTTTATGGAGATAAAATTAAATACCATAATGTTCACCTGTTTAAAGTGTGCAATTCAATGTAAACTATTTTTCTTTTAATGACTTATGAAACAGTAGTATACCTATGCTTTAGTATAATTGAACCTTTTTTAAAAAATATATTTTATTGATTTTTTTATAGAGAGGAAGGGAGAGAGATAGAAACATTGATGAGAGAGAAACATTGATCAGCTGCCTCCTGCACACCCCCTACTGGGGATGTGCCTGCAACCAAGGTACATGCCCTTGACCGGAATCGAACCTGGGACCCTTCAGTCCGCAGGCTGACACTGTATCCACTGAGCCAAACCGGTTAGGGCTAATTGAACCTTTAAATGAACATGTGATAAGAAAAATGTTTTTGTGATGTCACAGCTATTTCAACTTTGAAGTAATTTTAAACACTAGCATAGAGTGGAATAACAAATTTCTTTTTTTTAAAACTGGAGTTGTTTTTTAATATGTTTTTATTGATTTCAGAGAGGAAGGGAAAGGGAGAGATAGAAACATCAATGATAAGAGAGAATCATTGATTGGCTGCCTCCTGCATGCCCCCTACTGGGGATCGAACCCGCAACCGCAACCTGGGCATGTGCCCTGACCGGGAATCGAACTGTGACCTCCTGGTTCATAGGTCAACACTCAACTACTGAGCCATGCCAGCCGGGCAACAAATTTATTTTTAAGGTGAAGTATGTGATATACTTTGAGATAATAAGCCTTTTAATCAGTGCATTTGCAAGCTACTCTTACTGTTTAAGCCATACTAATTTGAATAATCCATGGTATTTTATCAGACCATGGCAAATTAATTCAATGAAAGGAAAGCCTGTATTTCAGAACCTAATGCTACAATAGATTATACTCAGGGTGGAGGTAGAAAAAAATGGCTAAAGGAAGTTGCAATTTCTTAATTAGCAAGCAGGTTATATTGTTTGTGTAATTTAATTTTCCATTAAAGAGAGAGAGGAAAACATCCTTATACCTTAGTTTTATTTAGCTAAAGATTGATGGGTATTCAATAATTGTCCCTGCTTGTTAACTGTTTCTCAAATTCTTCTACTGAAGTGTTCCTGACACTTTAGAGGAGGGAAAACCCAGAAGGAGCTAAGAATATTACCCTGTAATTGGCTCTCCATCCTACAAAATTCAAGTCGCACTTTATTTTATTATTTTGTAAAATATTTTTATTGATTTCAGAGAAGAAGGGAGGGAGAGATAGAAGCATCAACGATAAGAGAGAATAATTGATTGGCTGCTTCCTGCATGACCCCCTCTGGGGATCAAGCCTACAACTCGGGCATGTGCCCTGACCGGGAATTGATACATGACCTGATTTGTAGGTCGACACTCAACCACTGAACCACACAGACCGGGTAGGTCTCTTTTTTTTTTAAATTCATGTGAATTTTGCATGCCATTAATTAGGCTTTGTAAAACCAGTTCTCTTAAAGATAGAAAACTAAATGATAAAATAATTAGATGCTAATTATATTAAGGCTTTCTACGTGTCTAAAATACATTGGTAGAAAGTAGTCTATAACATATGGTCTGTAGACTAATGGCAGTCTATGATAGTGTTTTTGTTTATTATTGAAATGAGAAAAATAAAGTTTATATAGATTGTCTATAATTACAGAATTTTTTTAAAGTTTGTGTGTTGTGCCCTAGCTGGCTTGGCTTAGTGGATTGAACATTGGCCTGTGGACTGAAGGGTGGTGGGGTTGATTCTGGTCAAGGGCATATGCCTGGGTTATGGGCTCGATCCCCAGTGGGGGGCGTGCAGGAGGCAGCTGATCTGTGATCCTCTCTCATCATTGATGTTTCTCTCTCCTCTCTCCCTTCCTCTCTGGAATCAATAAAAATGTACTTTTTTAAAAAAGTATGTGTGTTGTTCTAAAGTTGCCTGGTGCCCTTTATCAAAGAGCTATCCTCTATTTGCAGTGCGGAAAGACTTAATTTCACTTAGCACTTCCAGATTGCTCTCCAGAATGGCTCTCCATAACTCACACTCCTTGGCAAGGCATAAGCGTTTCATGTTTCCCCACACCCTTACCTCCACCTAAGTTATCTGACGTCCATGTTCTGACAAATCTGTTGAGTGCAAACTGGAATTTTTTAATTTGCATTTCTCAGACTATTAAATGAAGTTGCACATCCATAAACTTGTTTAGCCATTGGATTTTGTATTCTTCCAATTGCTTGTTGATATCCTTTGCCTGGTTTTCCATTGAGTGTTTAAATTTCTCTTATTGATCCATGGGAATTTGTTGTATATCCTATATTAGGAGGTAACAAACAACAGCCTGCAGGCCAAATCCTGCTCACCACCTATTTTTGTAAATAAGGTTTTATTGGAACACAGTCACTTTCATTCATCTATGTATTGTCTATGGCTGCTTTCGTGCTGTAACACCAGAGTTGAGCAGTTGCAACAGAGACCCACAAACCTAAAATATTTACTAATTAACTGGTTACAGAACAACCCATGTTCTAAATATCTCACCCACTTAAGATGTTGCAAGTAATTTTTTTAATATATTTCTTTATTGATTTCAGAGAGGAAAGAAGAGGGAGAGAGAGAGAGAGAGAAACATCAATGATGAGAGAATCATTGATCAGCTGCCTCCTGCACGCCCCCTACCGGGGATGGAGCCCGCAACCCTGGCATGTGCCTTTGGCTGGAATCGAACCTGGGACCCTTCAGTCCGCAGGCCAACACTCTATCCACTGAGCCAAACTGGCCAGGACTGTTGCAAGTAATTTTTCCTGATCCATCATCCATCTATAAATTTTCCTTTCTTGAACAAGGATATGTTTAGTTTGATATAGTCAAATCCATTAATTTCTAGTTTCATTGTTTATAATAATGAATGCATAACATGCTAATTAGACCAGACATCCTTCTGGATGAAGCTGGGGCCAGAGAGAAGCCCGGGTCCCGGGTGCCTGCCCCCTGGTGGTCAGTGCACTCCCACAAGGGGAGCACCACTCAGCCAGAAGTCCTGAGCCGGGCTCACAGCTGGTGAGTGCAGCAGCAGTGGCAGGACCCTCTACCACCTCCGAGGCAGCACTAAGGATGTCCGACTGTGAGAGGGCACAGGCCAGGCTGAGGGCCCTCCCCCCACACACACACCACTCCCAGTGCACGGATTTTGTACACCAGGCCTCTAGTGTTACTATAAAAGCCCTACCCTATCCCAAAATCATAATAATAGTCTACACTTTCTTCTATTTGCTTTAGAGTTATACTTCCACAATGAGATCTTTAATTTCTAGAATACAGTGTGGGGCAAAAGTAGGTTTACAGTTGTTCATTTGGAAAATAATACAATAATAAATATTAATACAAGAATAAATTGTTTCACATACAACTATAAACCTAATTTTGCCCCATCCTCTATATGGTGAGAGGCAGGAAATCCAGGTTCCTTTTTCTGTGTAGAATAAATGATCTTTAAAATAAACATAAGTATTTTCCTGTATAAGCTTGATAAATAGAAGTTTACATAAACTCACATTCTCTAGTTATTATGTACTTAAATGACACATTTTCAGAATGCAGAATAATGACATAAATTTGTCCTGACATGTCAGTCTACACTTCAGTTAGATCATGCCTCCTCTTGGTATACCTTCTTGGCTTCTAGGCCTTCAGGCTGGCTCTGGTTGTCCAGATGATCTCCCAGGCCTTGGCCCTTTTAAACATTTCCCCCCAATCAAAATGGGCCTAAAATCGTAATATTGAAGATGTTGGCTAAGGATTTTGTTCAAAATAACTTGTGTTCATAGTTGTTTTCATTGATAGTAATATAGGCATTTAAATCTGGTTTGACCCAAACAGTAACTTAAGAGAAGGTACTATGACAAACCAATATAGGAGAAAATTCGGGATAGTATGGACTTTCAGGACGAAATCAGACAATACAAAGCTACCTACTCTGTACAGTCTAGAATATCACATTTCAAAATAAGCTTTTTAACATGCTTATTTTAATTTGCATTTTTAGCTAAACTTTTTTTAATGTGTCCTTTTGTAGATCTTTTTATCAGCATATTTTACCCATTCTTCCCTGCAGTAATAATCATCTTTTCATCATCCAGTACCCATAATTTTTACAGTTTGCAAACATATTTGACCATACCATAGCTTCTTTTATAGGTCCCTGACCTGACTTTCATACTTTATTTCTAGCATTCTTATTTGTTTTTTCTTTTCTTTCATTTCAACCACTTTGTTTCCATCTTAAATGGCTTCTAATTTTATTTCTAGGTTTTTATCACCAGAAACCTGCAGTTCAGGGCACTCCTTTTCTGTTATGGAAATACCTAGGAAAAAGGTTGGTAGTCACAAGTTTACTTGGGAAGTATATAATTGGAACAGAAAGAGATAATGTGATTTTTGGCCTGTATAGAAAAACAATTCTTACTAGAAAAGAAATACACTTTTATTATAGAAAACATATTAAATCAAAACAAATTTTAGGTAAACTGGGAAGGGGGGAGAGAGAGAGAGAAACATCAATGTGAGAGAGACAAATGGATTGGTTGCTTCCCCCACACACTGACAAATGGATTGGTTGCCTCCCACACACACCAGGGGGGTGGATCAAACCTGCAACCCAGGTATGTGCCCTTGACCTGGAATCGAACCTGCAACCCTTCTGTGCACAGGCTGATGCTCTAACCAGTGAGCAACACCTGCCAGGACGGTAAGCTGCTTTTTAAACTTGACAGTATATTATAAGCATTTTTTAATGTTATTAACATGCTAGTGTTATTTAATGGCTATATAATATTGCAGTGTTAAATATGCCATATTTTAGTCAACCTCTATTATTTCTAATCTCACAATATTATGAACAAAGCTATAAGAAATATATAACTAATTTTTTTTGTATATTATGATTTTTAAAAAATATTCTAGAAACTTGAGATAATCTTAAAAGGAAAATTGCTATCTTGAAATGTGAACAAAGTTTTATATACATATTGCCTCATTACACTGAGCCAAACTGACTGGGGCCAGGCATATTGCATACCAGCCAGGAGAAGGCGTAAATTTACATCCTTTGGGGAGAATAGATATAATAAGTGAAATTTCTCTCATTTGAGAAATCACACTTATTTATATAAGAGGCAACTATTACTTGACTTTTTCAATTCAGTAATCTAATGAATTGAGACTATATCTCATGTATTTTAATTGAATAGAGTGCTTAAATTTTTTTCTTTAAAGTATTTTTATTTTTATTGAAATAGTATTTCTCATTCCTAAACAATATAGATTAGCATTCTGAAGATTATCCTTGATATATATCATTATCTAAAGGTACTGTTTTATCAACTTCTTAATTAAAATATTTTTGCTTCTCTAGATTTTCAAGCTTTAGTTCTCTGTATTGTCTAATATTCATCTTTAAAGGTTAAAAAAAGTGTCTTTGGAATAGATGTCCTGATTTTAGAGTAAATATCTTCATCTCTTTTAGTTATATAGTGATTAAATATGAAACACTACATTCCCTGAGTACTTGTTTATTATTTGTTTAAATATATGCATTACTTTTTTACTCATAATTTAAAATCATGAAAATAAGAGGGTACTATAAACTTGTATTTTATTTCTTATAAAATGTTAACAACTTTTTCTATTCATAGTAATCAGTTTCAAAGAAGTTGGTTGAGTGTGTTTTTCCCCCCATTTACTAGTAAAATGCTTTTTTTCTGCAATCGTAGTTAGTTTTTACACTTGCCAAATTCTAGCATCTGACTATTGTAAATATGCTACTCTAAGTGATGCTTATTGGGTTTAAGAGGTTCCATTTTATTGCTCATCCCCATACAGTCATTGGAACTGATATGTATTTTTTCCATTCATTTAAGAAACATTTGTTGCATACCTACTATGTTCCGGGCACTGTTTTGGCTTCTGAGGATACAGCAGTAAGTAAGACAATTTTTCTCTTGTATTTTATCAGGAAAAAAAAACAAACCATTTATTTTTTAAATAATAAATATACACTGAGTACTACTTAGTGTTGCAGGCATGGCGGCAAAAGGTTAAGCTAAGGTTAGCAGAGGCCAAGTGTTAGAAATACATTAAAGAGAGTGTGTACTTAAGCCTAATCACAAATAGGAAGTCATTGAAAGTTTCAAGCAAGAGAGGGCCACAATGAAATTTGCATTTTGGTTAGATCACCTTGGCCAAGGGTAAATACGGATTAGCCGGGAGAGAGTTTGGAGGCAATGAAATTGGTTAGGGACTATTTTAGTTATCTTGGCAAGAAATGGTGGTGATACAGAATAGGATAGTGAGTAGAGATCGAAAGAGAGTAGAGGAAAACCTCAAATTAGAATCCACTGTACTTGATGGTTACATATAGTTTTGGTTCAGGAAGGAGTCAAGAAGACTTCAGGTTTCAGGCTTGGATAATTAGATGATGGCAGTGCCATTAACAGAGGACATCAGTAAAAGGAGCATTTCCGTTTGAAACTCTCGAGTTGGAATGCCTGGGAGGACTTCAAGTGGGCCATTGGACGTATAGATCTGAAACTTGGGAGAAATTAGTTGGCTATATGGTGTATGAGCTCATGTACCCCAAATATGTAATTGAACTCATGGAGTGGATAGGTAGTCTTGGGAGAATGTAGAAGAATTAGAAGGAAAGAGAAGTTGTCTTAGGATAGAGCTCTCAGGAACACCAGCATTTAGGTAAAAGGGGTACAAGGAAGCAGAAACAGAAAAGAAGCTTCAGAAAATGAAGAAAACCTTAAGAGTATGTCTCCCCACTTATCCAATTCTAAGGGCCCATTTATCTTCCCAAAGTTATTTGTTTTCCCGTAAGTGCCCTTTCTTTCCCACCTTCTAAGAAGTCATTTGTTCTGCTAGAAGGGCACCATATCTCTCCCCATCCCCTATTAATATGGTAGATAAGCCCCAAATACTAACGTCTCCTAGAGTCACATTTCTTTGTGAACTTCTGGCCCATGTATGTAATTAAATCTGTTTTTTCTCTTTGATAATGTGTCTTTTGTTAGCTTCATTTGCAAGTCGCAAATCATTAACTCAAGAAGGTAGAGGAAAAGTTTTTTTCTCTCTGACAAAGTAAAGACATGTTTGAAACTTATTCTCAGATGGTTCAGAGAGAAAACAAAGCAAATATGGCAAAACGGTAACAATTGTTGAATCCGGATGAAAGATATGAGGGAGTTTTTGTACTCTTGAAACTTTTTTTTGAAATTATTTCATAATAAAAGTATTTTTAAAAAAGAACCAGCTTCTGCATTTTTTGATCGTCTCCACCTTCTTTATTTTCTATTTCATTCTATTTCCAATTTCAAAACCTTTTTATTTCATAACTTTCTATGAGTGGAAGAATGAGGGAATTGAAAGACTGCTGCTTAGGGGATTTAGGCAAATTATACCTCCGTATCTTAATTTCATCTTTGCAAGGATAATACCTTCAAACCTTTGCTATGTAAACTGGTATAAGAACACAGTAGGCACTCAATAAATGTTATTTCCTAATATGGTATTCACATACTTGTTTTACATTTTATGAAGTCTTCGTTATTCCCACAACAACAACTTATTTTGCATCATACCATACATTAAACTAAGTGGCTTTTTTATGCATTACCTCTGAATTCTCCAAATAACCTTAAATCAATCATTTTCTCAACCTTGTAGATTAGGACATTTAATGAAGTTAAATGACTTGGCTCCAGTCACACAGTCAGTGGAAATGCAAGGATGAGAACTCAGGTTCTTTTAGCCCAAGGCTTGCGTTCTTTATGTTAACACCACAATTTCTTATTTCTCCTCAAGTGTTTCTTTTTATTCGTGGTAAACTATACATAACAAAAATTCACTATTTTAGCCATTTTAAGTGTACAGTTTAGTGGCATTAAGTATATTCACATCGTTGCACTACAATCCCCTCCATCCCTCTCCAGAACTCTTCATCTTGCAAAACTGAATCTTTATGCCCATTAAACACTAACTCCCTTTTCCTCCATATCTCCAGCCCCTGACAACCATCATTCTACTTTCTGTCTATGAATTTGACTATTCTAGGGACCTCATATAAGTGGAATCATACAGTTTTTGTCCTTTGGTACTGTCTTAGTTAACTTAGCATGATGTTTCCAAGGTTTATCTTTCTGGTAGCATGTGTCCTACTTAAGTTTTATACACATTTGTGCCCATGACATTCACCTATGACCTCATGTGTCTGATTTCCTTTCCTGGTTTATAAATTCCTTGAGGGCCACCCTCAGAATGTATAGTTCCTAACAGTACTTAATGAGCTTTCTTGTGTATGGATATGGGGCACTCTAAAGTCGAAAATGATCCCTTCTTATGCTTGTACATTCCAAATTTACTCCTATTCTCAGCGTAATTGCTCTTTGTACTATTGCAATGGGAGACAGGCAGAACTTAAGTTTCCACAGGTTGCAAGCATGGCAGCACGTGAATTTTAGACATGTAAAGAAAAAGGTTGCCCTAGCCAGCTTGGCTCAGTGGATAGAGCGTCAGCCTGCGGACTGAAGGGTCCCAGGTTCGATTCTGGCCAAGGGCACATGTCTGGGTTGTGGGCTCGATCCCCAGTGGGGGTGTGCAGGTGGCAGCCAATCAATGATTGTCTCTCATCATTGATGTTTCTATCTCTCTCTTTCCTCCCTTCCTCTCTGAAAACAATAAAGAAATATATTTTAAAAAAGAAAAAGGTCTTTTAGTGCAAGTTCAGCAATTCTTTTCCCCTCCTGAGGAAAATAAAAGTGACTCATCACATTATGGTAAGGATGAACTTTTCTGATGATTGATCATCAGTCTTCGGTGTCCTGTGAATGGGCTGGAAATGCATTTGCGTTGTCACGCTATTTGATTATTACATAATTCCTGTAAACATTCAAGGATACAGAGAGAAATTGAACAGGAAATATTTGGGGTCTGGGTTTTAGCCTTGCTGCCCACTTTGACTTGCAGAAGGTGACGACTTTAAGTCCCTTCCCACTAACACGCCCAGGTCTCCCCCTCTAGGAAGCAGCAGAGCTTCGAGTGCAAATCTGGCTCTCTCTCTCTCTCTCTCTCTCTGATGTTAATTCTTTCTATCCATGAACATGGTATATGCTTCCACTTATTTGTATCTTCTTCAATTTTTTGGAGCCAAGCAGGGGATGTGGCCAAGTCAGGAGCAGCCCCAGGAGACAAAGGTCTTCCTCTCCTTGTCTGCCAAGAGCTGTTGCTGGACCACATGCCACCAGTCCCACCCCTGAAGGAGAACATTCGATGAGCGCCCAAGAAGCAGAGGCCACCTCTCCCAGGAAGAAAAGCTATGCTTCAACCAGCCTAAGTCTACTTCAAGTCAGAGCACCCAGAGGAGGTGCAATCTGAGGGATTCAGCCGCGTGTCTCTGGGCCAGGCAGGACCTTTAGCATGCTTTGGAGCTGCGGTTGCCAACCTTTCAGACCTCTGTTGGTGACCGCTGCTCCAAAGGTTTCCTTAAAGTGATGGTATGAAATAACTGAATGCAACCTGAAAAGAAAAGTTACTGCACAGGATTGAACCTGCAACCTAGCTATGTGCTCTGACCAGGAATCGAACCAGCAACCTTTTGGTGCACAGTACAATGCTTAATCAACTGAGCCAATCTGGCTGAGTTTAAACCTCATTTAAAGTTTTCAAATCAAAACAGGAAATAGAGAAGAGGCAGCTATTAGCGTGCTCTTAGAACATTGGTAATATCACAGGTTTTTAGACTGAGGAGCAGTCTCCTAAAATAAGAGTTGGCATACACTTTTGGTTACCTACCCAAAAGCCATTTATCTTTCTCGTTTCCCTTCTAGCAAGGTCTGTTCCCCATAACAGATGCTAAAAATGCCAGATACTCTCTCTCCCACTCTCCTTGCATGTAGGGCTGGCCATGTGCCCAGGTCTGGTCAATGAGCCTTTCAGCAGCACTCCTTCTAGAAAGATTTTCCATCCTGATGAAAGCAAGCTATTCAAGAACTTTCTTTCCCACCTCTTCCTTCCTGTCTTTTTCATAGACTCTGGGAGCTGTGGAGGCCTTATCGCAGCCATTAAGCGGCAGACAAAGGTGAATGTGTTGAGGCTGGCAACATACAGGGATGAAAAGAGTCTGGCTCACCAATACCACTGGTTAGCCTGGGATGACCACCTACCTCTCAACTTCTTGTTAGGCACAACCATAAAACTCCTGCCCTAACCGGTTTGGCTCAGTGGATAGAGCGTCGGCCTGTGGACTGAAGGGTCCCAGGTTCAATTCCGGTCAAGGGCATGTACCTTGGTTGCGGGCACATCCCCAGTAGGGAGTGTGCAGGTGGCAGCTCATCGATGTTTCTCTCTCATTGGTGTTTCTAGCCCTCTATCCCTCTCCCTTCCTCTCTGTAAAAAATCAAAATATATTAAAAAAGAGAAAGTCCATAAAACTCCCTGTTTTTAGTTGAATGCTCTTCACAACTAAAAGTATCTTAACTGACCTAAGGAGATTTTTAAATACAGTCCAGGGGAAAACTACTTTATGCCAAATATTTACTGATTTTCCCTCAGGTATTGGGAGGGCATGTTACTGAGCATAATATTTACTGATTTTCCCTCAGGTATTGGGAGGGCATGTTACTGAGCATAAGCATATGAGAAAATCCTAATAACATTGGGATAAGTAGAGGCTCCAGGATAGAGCCCCAAGGGTCGCCCTAGCGACGTCTCAGGTATTTCAGTGATGGAAAGAGTTGTTCATGGTGTAAGAAGAAGGACATGCTATAACAGTGCAGATACATGTTGGGGGTAGGGGAAGATTCGGCCAAATTTATTGACACAATTATTAGAATAGAATCCAAAAATGATTGGCTTAAATTTAAGGGCAAAGATAAGACCGCCAATCTTTATTAGTGAAGGTTTTTCTTAAGGATTTTAATTCAAATGTGGCATTCATTCTGATCGTAATGAGGGTTTTAAGTTGTCCTATTTGAAATGCCATGTGAATCTTCCAGATTGAAAGTAGAATTCATAAGCAAAGCAGCTTTGAAATTGTTTCCATAATACCTTAGAAAACTCAGATAGGTGACCTTGCATTTTACTTAAAACAGAAAAGGCCATTTGGTGATAAAATATAGTTATTCACGGGTAACTACATAATGAACAAACCCATTTTGCTAGAAAACTTTTGTCATTAAAATTTATATTTACTGCAGTTTATATGGAAGTCACACATCTGGTTTACAGATTTGATACGGTGTACTTAGCAATTTATGTCCATTTTACTTTCCCACTTATTTGCTGAGATAATACACTTTTCTCAAAATGTTACAATATTATTGAAAAATGAAATTAATACGAAAACTGTATGTTAAAGAATGTTGGTGTCCAGGTGTTCCATCTTTTCCATCTGTCATTCATTTTGGTATAACCAGAGCTTATTAAATAGAATTACCGAGCCCTGACCAGTTTGGCTCAGTGGATAGACTGTCAGCCTGCGGACTCAAGGGTTCCCAGGTTCGATTCCGGCCAAGGGCATGTACCTTGGTTGTGGGCACATCCCCAGTGGGAGGTGTGCGGGAGGCAGCTGATCGATGTTTCTCTCTCATGGATGTTTCTAATTCTCTATCCCTCTCCCTTCTTCTCTATAAAAAATCAATAAAATATATTTTTTTAAATAGAATGACCGTAAATATACCATATGTAACATACCAGTGGTTCTCAACTGGGATGGCTGTATCCCCCAGGGAACATTTGGCAATGTCTAGAGACATTTGTGAGTGTCACAACAGGGGTGCTACTGGCATCTAGTAATTAAAGGCCAACAATGCTACTAATCATCCCTAAATGCATAACCCCCCAAAACAAAGAATGATCCGGTGAAAAATGTCAATAGTGCCAGGGTTGAGAAACTGGTCCACACTGAGCACCTTGATGTTTAAAATACAACACAAACTGGTTCTTTATTCATTAGAATTCATAGAAAGAAAAGACTAGATCATTATCATTTTAAAGTCATCTCAACAATTCTCAAGGGAAGCATTGATCCCTATAAACTGCAACATATTAGGTTGAAGTCTAGGTTGTATGTATCATTTGTTTTCTATTAGAAATTCCTTGTTTATTTTTTTAATATATTTTATTGATTTTAGAGAGGAAGGGAGAGAGAGAGAGAGAGATAGAAACATCAATGATGAGAGAATCGTTGATTGGCTGCCTCCTGCACGCCCCCTACTGGGGATCGAGCCCGCAACCCCGGGCATGTGCCCTTGGCCGGAATCGAACCTGGGACCCCTCAGTCTGCATGCAGGCTGACGCTCTATCCATTGAGCCAAACCAGCTAGGGCAGAAATTCCTTCTTTAGATGTTACAATATTTTCTTTTTTTTTTCTTTTTTTTTTTTTTACAATATTTTCTTTCATGCAAAGATAGAACTTAGATGGAGTCCCTTCCTGTAACTCCCTTTAAAAAAAAATTGTTGTTTAGCCCATCCATGGCTCAGTGATTAAGTGTCGACCTATGAACCAGGAGTTCATGGTTCAATTCTTGGTCAGGGCACATGCCCAGGTTTTAGGCTCGATCCCCCAGTAGGGGGCATGCAAAAGGCAGCCAATCAATGATTCTCATCATTGATGTTTTTATCTCTCTCACTTCCTCTCTGAAATTAACAGAAATATATATATTTTTTAATTTTTATTTGGTCTGTCTCAAGGTGAAGGAGTTTAGAACATACCTCCCCAAGATGTACAATTGTGACATGTGAATTAATTTGAGTTGAAGGGAATCAAGACCCTGTGGGCTCAAGACTAACTGTTACCCCTGCCTTAAAGAATTTAAAGTGGGGCTTTACCCATAATAAACATTATCACCAGAAGTAATTTTAGGACCTAGCGATAGAGTAAACTTCTAATTATTGAACATCTGATATCATCCTGATACCAACCTTCCTCCTCTTTGGCTGAGAATGTCATATATATCTCATTTTTCCTTACTGTCTATGAACCTCTCATGTATGTGTGGTTCACTATATATACATATGTAATTAAATTTGGTAATTTTCTCTTGCTAATCTCTTTTATGTCTATTTGATTTTTAGACCAGCCGGAAGAACCTAGAAAGGTAGAGGAAAAGTTGTCCCTGCCCCAGTGGTGAATCTGAACTTTACTAACATTGCAAAGAGTTCTCCCCAAGGTGTGGATCATATATGTGAGTTTGATATAAATTATATGATTATAAGAAAGTCACTTAAGAAACGTTTGGTGCCTCAGTATTTCCTTGTCTATAGAATAGGCACTTACCTTGTGTGTAGAGATAATGTCAGAACATTTGACTTGGAAAGAAAGTCACCATCCAAATCTAAGATAGAAGGTAAAGACCTTTGTTTAGGTTAACATGTTCAGGTTAACCTTTCTGTTACTTGTAATTTTTTAAAATATATTTTTATTGATTTCAGAGAGGAAGAGAGAGGGAGAGAGAGATAGAAACATCAATGATGAGAGAGAATCATTGATTGGCTGCCTCCTGCATACCCCCTACTGGAGATCAAGCCCGCAACCCGGGCATGTGCCCTTGACCAGAATCGAACCCAGGACCCTTCAGTCCGCAGGCCGAAGCCCTATCCAGTGAACCAAACCAGCTGTGGCTCCCGAGCCACATGCGGCTCTTTGGCCCCTTGAGTGTGGCTCTTCCACAAAATACCACGGCCTGGGCGAGTCTGTTTTGAAGAAGTGGCGTTAGAAGAAGTTTAAGTTTAAAAAATTTGGCTCTCAAAAGAAATTTCAATCGTTGTCCTGTTGATATTTGGCTCTGTTGACTAATGAGTTTGCTGACCACTGAGCTAGGGCATGTACTTTAAATGTCTTTTCTTTTTTTATTGAGAGTTGGCAAACCTGTTTTATGTCTTTGAAAGTCTGTCCTAGAACATAGAGAAGGAAATTTGTGTTCTTTTTAAAGATCTCTAAAGAAGATTATTCTGCAGTCCATGAGGCTGTTCTAATATAGCCTATAATTTGTCATGATAAGACATGACACATTGCAATGTAAATTGATATAACTAGTTTGGAAAGCAATTTAACAATATTTTATCAACTAACCTCAAAAATTCCATGGCCTTTGAGGCAGTAATTTCTTTTCTGGGAATTTATCCTAAAGTAATCATTCTAAATATATACTAGGCTTTCTACAAAGAGATGTTCCTAAAGTATTTTACCCCATTGAATAAGAGCAAACTACCTAACTGTCCAACAACCAAAATAGTGGAATGGATAGATTAAACTGGCTAACTTTACTCAGTATTATGTCCAAAATATTAAAAATTGCTTTTACAAAAACAAACAAATAAAATTTTAAAATGCTTTTACAGAACACATGGTAACATGGGAAAATATTTCTTTTAAAACACAAAACAGAATATGCCCTGGCTGGTGTTGTCCAGTGGTTGGAGCATAGGCCTGAGCACCGAAGGGTCAAGGGTTGTACCTGGGTTGAAGGTTCAATCCCTACTACAGTTGGGGTGAGTACAGGAGTCAACCAATCGATGTGTCTCTCTCACATGGATCCCTCTCTCTCCCTCTCCCTCTCCCTCCTTCCCTTCCACTCTCTCTAAAAATCAATGGAAAAAATATTGTCAGGCGGAGATTAGTGGCCCAGTGCATGGATGCATGCACATTGAAAGGAAATTAATTAGAAGAAATATTTTAATTCACGATCGACGATGACAGATCGAAACACGTGTGTGCGATTGGCACCAATGAAAGCGTTATATGATCACACATGCACTAGTCAACTTAGCCTTTTATAGATATAGAATAAACTTGCTTAATTAGACCTGCTTTCTGATGTAGCTAAATTTTTCCAGCCCAGTGAAGCACCCCAACTTCTCTTTCAGGTAATTGTCAGCCACACAGCAGTAAATATCAACACAAAGCAGATTATTATTGTAGATCATGCAGGGATAACAAAGGGTAAAATATTTAACTGCAGCAGTGTTTGACTATATTCTGTGCAGTGAGAAAACCTGAAGTAATTTTCAAGGTCCTCCATTTCTTCTTTTCAGTCGGGTCAAATTTCTAAGCTTTCTAAATCTCCGTTTTCCAGCTAATGAAAAGAAAATAGGATTCTACCAAGTCTCCTATTTACCTACTCCAGGACTTCTGTGAGGATCAAATGAGATGAGGTACGGGAAAATGCTTCACAAACGTTTGGTTAAACTGTAAAATGTTTGCACCTGGCTATAAAGCAAATCATGTTCCTGGGCTGAAGAAACTCCAAGGAGGCTAGTCACTAGGGAGAGGAAGCTGGGCATTGCTACATGACATCATTACCTGGCACTCACAGCGACTGTTTCCGGGCTGGGCTGAGCTGTGGGCCTCATTTTGCACCATGGGGTCTTGGCAGTATTGGCTGTGATTTGGTGGGCTGTTGCTCCAGGGTGGTGGTGGGGCCTGTGACCCACTTGGGGGAAGCTGAGTGTTGCTTTGTCGGCACCAGGTCTGCGGTGCCGTTTCTTTGTAAATGGCTAGTGCGTGTCACGGCAGCTCCTGCGTTGAGCATCTGCTCCCTGGTGGTCAGTGCATGTTATAGCGACTGGTCGGACGGTCAGAGGGATACTTAGCATATTAGCCTTTTATATATAGAGATATGGATTATTAGTTAGCCAGAAGAACTTAGAAGGTAAGAGTAAGGGAAATAATTTTTCCTCCCCATTAGCTTATCTGCACTTACAGAAATTCTTCCTTAACACCCATAGAAATTCCTTCCTTCTATTCATATAATTATTCCCCGTCCTTTCTCATAAATATCCCTCACCTTCACTTTCTAATTGGAACCCTATTTGGGTTTCTGTCTGAATCAGTGCTTCCAGAATAGTTATTTTTTGGGGATCTCAAATAAACACTTGTTGCCTCTCACCTTGACTTTTTTTATCTTTAGGCTAACACCTGATTGTCTACGTTTTTTACTATGATAAAACATCCACATATAAAGAGATGAGCCACTAAAAGAAAACACAATGCAGTGTCATCTTTAGAAGAAATATCTTGGATGAATCACTTCCTTTCATTAAAACACCTGTCTCAGATAGGATAGGCTAAGCTCTGTTGTGGTAACAAACAAGCCCAAGGAACACAGTGTTTTCCTCTTCATGCTACATGTCCATCATAGGTCATCTGGAAGCTCCGCTTCTCATAGGGACTCAGAAGCCAACATTTTAAACTGTGCCAGTTGTCACATCAGAGGGAAAAGGTGCTCTGGAAAGTTGCACATTGGCAGCAAAAGGCTCCACAATTAGTTCCATGGTCCTAATCCAACCCAAAGGGGCCCAGAAAGTATGTAGAACCAATTATATTTGGTGAATGGCACCTAATAACACAGCCTCAAAATATAGTAAGCAAATATTTGAAAAACTCTAAGGATTCATCAACAAATCTATAGTCCAAGTGGTTGTACTTCTGGTACTTGCTACTGGAGTCTGTAGCCATCTTGATCTTGTTAGATAAAAGTTTTGTAGGAAGCATACAGATGTGTCAGGTAGAGACCAGAAATCACAAGGAAATACAGTAATGCTGTTTGTGAAACCAAAAGGCAATAATGCATTTGCTGAGTGTGTTTGGCAAAAAGAGGAGCATGCAATACATACACAGATGGAAACCTTTTTCATCGACTCACGTTATACTCAGCTGTGCTAAAAATGTCCTTTTCTAATTTCGCTAAGTTTGCTCTGATTTGCCTTACAAGCGCCCATCTTCTAGGTAGAAGTGCGGGGAGGGGACAAGATAGAGTCCAATTTATTAATCCCAGTTTAATCCCATAGTTTGAAATGTCCTTGTAGTTTTAAAGTTTCTACTTGTATGACTCAGTTAAGTGCTCAACAGGTAAGAGTTGGGCCCCTCCCTCTGGTGCTCTCCAGGAAGACACCTGGGAGTTGAGGGAGGGGTATGGTTTGAAACCTCAGAGTAGCAAAGGGCAGATGTTATTCCTCCCAAAGAAAAGCAGTGTCCACCTCTGCTCTCTACTCTCCCCAGCTTGCCCAACAGCATAGCTAACATACTTCCCGCCCTAGTACTTTGACCTGGAAGAAGGAGATCAGGACAATTGTGCCTTGAACCTCCCCCCCCCCCCACCTCAGACTCCGTTTCTCCCCTCTTTTCCCCACAGCTGAGTCCAAAAGTGGGGGGACACTTTCCCCTCTCTTCTTTACAGCCTGGGGGGCCTCCTTTCTATTCTGCACACAGGGCCTACGTATTAAAAAGGAAGCTTTGTTACTTAGAAATCCCTTTTCCCAAAAAAGTCTGGGTTTTATGTACATTGTCTTACTAAAAAGAGGTCAAGAAAATCAGCTTTGACTGATGAATAGCCGCTCTGCTCAGGGAAGCACCTGCCTGTCCTTTCTTTCCTGGGACAATAAGCTTGATGAATCTGTCAGAAGGCTACCAGGAAATAGGATTTAAAGGGTGGAAGCAAAATGCATTGGTTTAATTCTTATAAAATGTGTTCCCCAGAGAGGTGAAATTAGATGAACTAAAGTAATGAGATTCATTTTCTTTGGTGTCTTGTGAGATGCATGTCTCTTCTTTATGCAGACACAGTATAATTTTCAAAACACAAGCCTAATGAAAATATAGACTGAGTATATGTCACGGGTTTTACGCATTAATGAGGGAACCAGCAGGATAGTAAATCTGGTACAAAGAGAATTAAAAAGACAAATTTATATGTTCAAAAAGGAAAAACATGCTGAAGTAAGTTTGTTAAATTAGAAGCAAAACAGAGCCAAAGTCAAAATACAAACATAACCTCTGGGGTTATCCCTTCCCTTGCACAGGACAGGTTAACATGGCTGAGCCTTAATCAGGCAGCAGGGCATTCCCCTAGAGAGCCGAAGAATCCTTGGGTGGGCCTGTTAGATAAAGGCCTTTAATAAAGTTTAGTCCAACATTGACAGGACAAGCAATCACCCTTTTGCCTTGTTTTCAAATGTTGGGTAATTTTTCTTACCATAGTCAAACATTGCATATATCCCACCCACCTTGACAGTCATACAACCAGGCTGGTGATGGAATGGATGAATTTATAAAGAGCCCAGGGAAATAAGAGAATGGAGTATTTAAAGCAAGTCCAGGTTTCTGCCTTAGAATGGCTCTTTAAAAATGTAAAATTGTGATGTTGTTCCAAAACTACAGATTTTAGAGACATTTATTACTCACAAATTACCTGTTCCTGAGAATCATAATCTAGATAGATTTCATTAGGCCTAAATGATTCCTTTACTAAATTAAATTAATCTGGTTAAATGAAACCATAGAGGCACGCGATAATTATTTTTCAATCGTCATAGGTTACGTAGTTTACCATCACCCATGAAATGTATCCTAGCCTATTTGGTTACTGAAGCGACAAACATTATTTCATCGATAATGCATACTCAGAGTTGGCTTAAGTTTAAGGAATTTGGCACCATCTACATAGAAACCACTTTCCAACTGACAGCACTTTCCAAGACAGATTTTTAAAAATCTCATCATAACAGCTCATTTGTAATACCATCCTCCCTATTCACATGGTTTTTGAAGTACCCTCTTGGTTAGAGAGAAATCAAAGAAAACGAATATTATAAAGGAACAAAGCCTGCTCTGACAAGCAATTTCCCCATGGAATTTCATTTTCTGAGTAGAGAGTAAGATCATCTGATTAAAAAGGTCCAATTTTCTGAACCTTTCTATTGAAGTCTATGCTGTGTAACATGAGCATGTTTCCACATTAAGGTTATTCAGCCTTGGAAAACACCAGAACTCACACGAAGCTTGTCCTTAGAAGTTGAAGAAATCTAAGACCCTGCATGATTAGTGCAGAATGAGAAATCCAAAGGTGTTGCTCACAGACTGCTTGGCCATGTTTTTTTTTTTTTTTCCCCTGCAAGAAAGCAAAGACAAACATTAGAGAAAGCATTGTAACTCAAAAGCATGACCAAAGCTAAGAAATTTAAGTAACCGTGTCACAGACACATGGGAACATAGATTCAGTTGGCTAATCCAAATAGATAATTAATCATGTTCCTGACAGTGTGGAATGCAGATTAGCCAGCTATTTTCAGAGACTTTAGCAGGCAGGCGGAATTTTTTGAATTCTGGAATCTGGAGTGGCTTGAGTAGCTGTTGAGTCAATGATTCTGAAATCTACAGATTTCTTAGACCAGTAAAATTTCAAAATAATGTTGAAGACTAACATAGTGTTAGCATCTTTATTTTGCCAAATAATAATATTGGGAGGAAACCTTACTATCTACAATTACCAACATTTTATAAAAGATACAGCTTCACATATTCTTTTTTTTTTTAAAATAGTTCATAGTTGGATTTACCAGTGGATTTTGGGTCAAGATACCTTTGGGTAACCTAACTTCTTTATCAAATCTTTCATTAGTGACTAACAGGCACATGAAGTACCTGCCATCCATGACTGATCAAAACAAATGCTACTCCTAAGACAGGTGAATGTGACAGGGCTAGACTTTGGCTTTAGATAGGGGTTTGGTTTGTTAGGATAATTTTCTCTTAAGGAGGATTTTTGTTTTCAAATGGAGAGGAGACAGGAGATTTAAACATTGACCAAATTCTGACTGAGGCATATGTTGTTTCCATCTGCCCTTTGGACAAGATTCAAATCAAATTCCCTTAATACCTATTGCTAAGAGTTCTGATCTAGGCTTTGGGGCAAAATTTCTCAAATTTAAATCTTCATAATTATAGGCTGAGAACCTATCAAAAGTACATATTTCTGGGGTTTAGTGCCATGGTTTCTGAATGAAGTCTGAGATGGAAGCCCTGGAATCTCAGTGTTTAACATGCATGACATGTGATGTTGGTGCACACGGTCCATGAACCTAATCTTGAGAAACATTGTTCTAGGAACTATAAAGAAGTAACCCTTCCAATTTAGTAATGGCACACTAGCTAGTTCAGATCAACCTTTCTTCTGAACATAATATATTAAACATCTTTTTAAAAGTATCAAAAGCTAACAGAAAAAACTGATAAATTATTGGGATGAGATCCAGAATGGAAATCCAGAGGGGATGAGCCTGGCACTCTGGACCATTTTGCCTTGGAGTCATTAGCTAATCTGGAAGAGATCATTGACAGGGTGAGCTGTTTTTTTAGCAACCTCATGAGATTAGGGAGACAAGAGTCAAATCAACGCATGACAAGGGTGGAGACCCGGTAAACCATTCCAAGTTTCATATGCACATACCTAATAGGAGTAAGGGTGAACTAGAAATGGATCCTTTAGAAAGTTTCAAATCTTGAACTTGGACTAAAATAATTCTGGGGGAAAAACAAAAGAACATCTCTAGAGGAAGATTACATTAACCTAGGCATTGAATTATTTCTACAAATATTTTTCATATATAATGTCCAGCACACAATCAAAAGTAACTAAGTCTTAATGAGAGACAGAAAACCATACGCAAGAACCTCTAGGAAAAATAAACAACAAAACAGACTCAAAGAGACTCCAGATACTGGGTAAATCTACCTTGAAGATAGGTGTGGTCTTATGATCAAGTTTGGACCAAAAGGATGTTAATAGAATTGGTGTGTATTTATCTCCTTAAAGATGAAGCTGCTTGCCTTGATTTTTCCCCCACCAGCTTGGGAATGGCAATAATTGGGACAATTCCTTGGGCCCTAACAGGGATGCTGAGGATGGCAGAGCTGCCCATCAGCCAAGGTTACTATATGTCCTCATGGGACAGAGCTGCCCTGCAGGCCCTGGACTATCCTATATGATAAAAGCCTAATATGCTAAGTGTCTGGTCATCTGTTCAACCAATCAAAGAGTAATATGCCAGTGATATGCTAAGACTGCTCAACTGCTCGCTATGACGTGCACTGACCACCAGCGGGCAAACGCCCTGACCGGTAGGTTAGCTTGCTGTGGGGGTCCAGCTGATCGGGACTGACAGGCCGAATACACCCTGGAGCCATCCGCGGTCCCTCCCTGGCCCCAATCATGAACCAGTGGGGTCCCTCAGCCTGGCCTGCACCCTCTCGCAATCTGGGATCCTTTGGGGGATGTCAGAGAGCCAGTTTCGGCCCGATCCCGCAGGCCAGGCCGAAGGACCCCACTGGTGCACAGATTCGTGCACCAGGCCTCTAGTTACATAAGAAAGAAAGAAAGAAACTCCGATCATATATAAATTATTGTACTTTGGGGTTCCTTTGCTGCAATTTTGCCTGTACCCTAACTAATGCATAGATTTGTTATGGAGTAACACAAAGGTGAGTTGGAAAGGTGGGAGTGAGGAGGAAGCAGTTGTTGCAAGCCTTAATAGCAAGGTCAGAAGTCAGGATTTGAACCCCCTGGCAATGGGCAAGGAGACACCTGATTGGTGGTGTTGCTCTTATATCAATCAGGGGCAGAGCAGATGTACAGTACTTAGTTCATCCTAGCTTGATGCCTGTGTTGGTGGCCAGAGCTGTTTCATGCCTGAGGCACATAAAAAAAAAAGAAGTCAGGATTTGAGAGGCTAGGTAAGGTGAAGCAGTGCAGAAGGACCAGGTAGATGGTGGTGACATTGGTGGTAATGGGGAAGCCAATGAAATGGCTTTAGTTACCTCGTGTGATGTTTATAATTCTATATCTCCAGGCATACCCTTCTCCAGAATTGCAGGCATATATTTCTAAAGGCTGGCCAGACTTTCTCTCTGGAGGTCAAGCAAGCCCCTCAAACTCAACATTTCAAAACTCAGCTTTCTTCCCCAGAGAGCCTTTCCTTTTTCTTGTATTGCCTGTTCTTATTAATAACTGCACACCCTTTAATATAACCCTTCACTCAGTTGTCCTAAACTAGGGTCCCCAATGATTCTTCCTTCATCACCATGCCCAATTTCTCATAAAGGCCATCTCCTACCATTCTTTCCTTTCATTTCTCTATTCCCATTGCCAGTAACTTGGCTCATGTCTCCATTATCTCTTATCTCAAATGTTGCATTATGTTCCTATTTCACTGAGCTCTCTCATTTGTTTTCCTTATGCTTCACATTGCTCTCAGGACTGTTTTGTTTTTTTTTAAACACAAACTTGACCACGTCACTTTGTTTATAAACTTCCTCCTATTTCATATAATCCAAAGAGCTTAAACTCAGTGCATATCCTGTCCCCCCTGAACCCCTATCAAGCCCCTCAGTGTGCTGTGGGCCCTGAGCATACTGGACCTTGGCAGTGCTCTCTGCCTGGAATGTCTTTGTCCTCTCCTTACTTAGTGAAATTCTACTCAACCTCCAAAACCATTCCAATATGACCCATTGGAAAATTTCCCCAGAACCTTCTAGCTTAGTTGCTTAGTTATTCCCACCTCAGTATCTGATAACTGAATGAGTGAATTAAAGTACTAATAACTGAATCCCAAAGGACATACCCAGCAGAAGAACAGAAAATTTCAGAAGCATAGAATTTTACAACCGAGAAGGGAACTTGGAGATTTTAAAGATCATCTAGCTGTGTTTGCAGATGAGGGTCAGAGAAGTTAAAGGACTTTCCCAGGATTAGACAGCAGAGCTGGAGTAAAATGGGTTTCCTGGTTCCGTTTCTGGTGCTGTTTCTTACATTTTGCTGTGAAAGTATTAAAGAATGATTTCTAAAGAAGGGTCTGTTTGAAAGGTTGAGTTTAAAGGTTTAAAGGCTGTTTCAGCTTGTGGACCATGTGGTGGTACTTGAGGGCAGATAAGAAATGATCAAAATGTCAGTGTAACCTTGTCACAGAGATAATTATCTAAGCTGTGAGCTGTTTTGCCAGAGGGATGGAAAGAAATCCTGTGTACATACCAGTGTGAGCACTGACAACGTGATAGTGTTCAGTCCAAGAGCTCAACACATTTTTTTTTAAGCGCCCAGGGGCTCTTTCAGTTTGGGTTTTCAAAATATTGTTTTTGAATGCATAAAACATCATAAATAAGAATGCAAAGGAAATCAATTACATGAAAACATGGTTACCAGGGTATCTAATATAAATGTGTGATACATGTACTTCTCTATTTGATCTATTAAATAACTAGATCCAGCAGCAGTCTAATAACTACCATGCTTTTTAAGTGGCAATGAGTATGAATTATATTTCAAGAGATCAACAATTGTCATGTGATATGAAAGTATTTGTGATTTCTATTAATGACAAGGCACAGGTCCTGCTACCATAACCACAGTTTGATACTTATATTTGCAATTGAAGGAAACACTTCTGTTAGAGATCAGTGAAAATGGAGAGGAAATGGTTTTCAAGTTCACTGATCTCCTAAACCCAGGTTGAGAATCCCTGGCTTAGTCTAATCTCTTTATTTTAATGGTGAGGAATCTTTTATCTGAAATATGTAAAATTATTTCAAAGAAAACCATTGATGGAGTCTATAAAATTGTCATCTCTCAACTCAGCACACTTTCCTCAAGGAACTTGGGCTTAAATACAAAGAATTAGAAAAGGGAGGTTGCTTTTTGTGAATATAGGGTACTTTACTATAATCTTTTTTTTTTTAAATTGACTTCAGAGAGGAAGGGAGAGGAAAAGACAGAAACATCGATGATGAGAGAGAATCATTGATCGGCTGCCTCCTGCACACCCCCCACTGGGGATCGAGCATGTGCCCTGGCCGGGAGTCAAACCTGTGACCTCCTGGTTCATAGGTCAATGCTCAAACACTGAGCCATGCCAGCCCAGCTTGACTATATTCTTTCATTAAGCAGAAAAGACGCTGGGGAACTCAGAGCTGATAGTAGGAGTCCTCCTGACCCAGTTTACATTCTGAACAACAAAGATGGCCAAGCTACTCAAAGGGGCTATATTTTAAAGAAATTCTCTTCTACAGTACTAAAGGACTGCTTTTAAAACATTGCTGCTTTCTGTACAGTGTCCCTGGTCCCTAAGTCCTGCTTGGTGCAAAGGGCTTTGGGGAGGAGAGATATAAGAATAAAACCTAAATTAGTATTTCAGTAAATTATCCTGCACCATACTGAGAACAAGAAAAAATATAGGATTAATTTTTGAGTAAGTGCCAACAATAGGAAGCATCCACACACATATCCACACACATATATATAAAATAATTGTTGTACACCTGAAACTAATGCAATGTTATATGTCAATTATATCTCAATTAAAAAAAGAATAATGTTGACTATTGGTTTGGGATACAAATTCACCTGAATTGTATTCTGGTTATTTTTAATTTGACTTTTTGAAAGAATACATTTTGTAGGGTGTGGAATCAGGCTCTAAAAGATTTGTTAAACCAAATAATTGACTAAATATGGCAAAACAACTTGAATTCATGTCTCGATGGTTAATTTATGATGCCGCCGTTGTCATGTATTAGATTCTTATATGTACTAGAGTGTACTTCTTGAGTATATAATTCTCTCCTTCTTGTGCCTCTCCATTCGTGTACTATTACATCTCTGAAATTTGGGTCAGAAGAAGAAGGAGGAGGAGGAGGAGGAGGAGGAGGAAGTAATAACAATATATATTAAAAGAAGTATCTGAAAAGGCCCTTTTGAAGTACAGAATGCCCAGCCTTGAATTGAACTGGTATTATCTGGAAGTCCTGGGTAGTTGAATCTTTTCAACCATTTTGAGCATGACCCATGATAATGAATAGATTTTTTAATTGGAATTCACCAATTAATGGGCATGCAGAAGGCATGCATACACATATATGTGATTCAAACAAGTTTCCCCAAATGGACTTCTCTTAAGTGATGGAACCCACTGACATTATTTTGTTCTATGCCATTCCATTCCACTCAAAGAAATGCTGGCCAGTAACCTGCTAGCTAAGACCAAGGACTGAGTTACAATCCATCCTATATAATAATACTATATAATAAAAGGCTAATATGCAAATAGACCAAATGGCGGAACAACCGAAACAACCAGTCACTATGACATGTGCTGACCACCAGGGGGCATGTGCAGAACATGGCGGGCGTTGCCTGCAGCGGGATGGTGGAGCAGGTGAGTGGGGGCGCCAGACCAAGGCAGGGCGCTGGTCGCTGTCATGGGGCAAGCCTCTGGTGGTTACTGAAAATTCTTTGCTCCTTCATGCTGCGGTCCCACCCGGTGCTTGCACTCGCTGCTGGTGTTGAAGCCACCACTCGCACCCACTGCCGGTGCCCAGCACCCATCCCAATCTCTCGGCACTATCAGTGGGTGTGAGTGGCAGCTGCTGGCCCCAATCGCCCCTCATGGCTTCTCCATCTCCCCCTGCTCCTGAGGGGAGATCAGGGCCAGCAGCCACCTCTTGCACCCGCTGCCAGTTGCCGGAGCTGCCACTCACACCCGCTGCCGGTGCCCGGCGCCCATTCCAATTGCTTGGCACTATCAGTGGGTGGGAGTGGTGGCTGCTGGCCCTGATCACCCCTGAGGGCTTCTCCACCTCCCCCTGCTCCTGAGGTGTGATCAGGACAGCAGCTGCAGCTCGCACCTGCTGTTGGCGCAGGCCCCAATCACTCCACGCCTTCATCAGGTGCAAGTGGGGCTGAGGCCAGCACTGTCAGCGCATGAGAGTGGTGGCAGGAGCGGGATGGCCCCACAGTTCCTTTTAAGGTGCATGAATTTGTGCACTGGGCCCCTAATAGTTTAATAAACACTAGGCTGGATGAACTCTGAGGATTCTATGATATATGTGGGGATCATATAAATAACTACAGTATGGCTATAACTGATTTGGCTCAGTGGATAGAGTGCCGGCCTGTGGACTGAAGAGTCCTGGGTTTGATTCCAGTCAAGGGCACATGCCTGTGTTGCGGGTTTGATCCCCAGTAAGGGGCATGCAGAAGGCAGCCTATCAATGATTCTCTCTCATCATTGATGGTTCTCTCTCTCTCTCTCTCTCCCTCTCCCTTCCTCTCTGAAATCAATAAAAATATATTTAAAAATAAATAAATAAATAACTACAGTATTTAGGAGGAAAATGCTTTCAAGAAATGCTCTTCTTGCCCTAGCTGGTTTGGCTCAGTGGATAGAGCATTGGCCTGTGTATAGAAGGGTCCTGGGTTCAATTCTGATCAAGGGCACATGCCTGGGTTGTGAGCTTGATCCCCCAGTAAAGGGCATGCAGAAGGCAGCCAATCAATGATTCTCTCACATCACTGATATTTCTATTTCTCTCTCCCTCTCCTTTCCTCTCTGAAATCAATAAAAAAAATACATATTTTTAAATGCTCTTCTTCTATTTTTATTTTTTTAAAATATATTTCTTTATTGATTTCAGAGAGGAAGGGAGAAGGAGAGAGAGATAGAAACATCAATGATGAGAGAGAATCATTGATTGGCTGCCTCCTGCACACCCCCTACTGGGGGTTGAGCCCGCAACCCAGGCATGTGCCCTTGGCTGGAATCGAACCTGGGACCCTTCAGTCCGCAGGCTGACACTCTAACCACTGAACCAAGCCGGCTAGGGCTCCAATTCTTTATTTTGAAAAATTTTTAAACCACAGAAAAGTTCAAAGAATAGCACATTAAAAGCTCTATATCATTCACCAAGATTGACAGTTTTACCACATTTGCTTCTCTCTCTCCAAACACACACACACACACACACACACACACACACACACACACACACACACACACGTAGGTATTTAAGTTTATTCTTATATTTCCTGAACCATTTGAAAATAAGTTGCAGACAACATTTTATCTTTTTTAAACAAATTTTTATTTTTTTAATTTAATTTTTTATTTTTTATTATTTGAGAGAGAGAGAGAAACATCAATTTGTTGTTCAACTTATGCATTCATTGGTTTATTCTTGTATGTGCCCTGACTGGGGATTGAATTTGCAACCTTGGCATATCTGAATGATTCTCCAGCTGAACTACCCGGCCAGGACCCAGAAGTGTTCAGTCTATTCTGCCCCCTTTCCATAATTGTATCTCCCTTCTCCAACAATGAAAAACCTGGATTCCATATTCACAATTTATTTACTTATTTGCTTAATCCTAGAATGCATAGAAAATAGTTTCAGGCTTGCAAACTCATGCCTATGCAAAATAAGCGTTCTTACTATAGTTCAATATTTAGTATTAGAGTGCTTTAGCCTAAGGGCATGCAGTCCAAATTCTGGGTATCAAATTACTTGGATTAATGCCGCCTCCCCAATGTGATTATGTTATTTGAAAAAACGCTTCAGTTAATGTGTTTGTTTGTATTCAATGTCAAGGTCCTCTCAATTGTTATTTTAAACCACTGAATTCTACAGTGGTTTTTCATGCAGCAATGGATAAACCAGACACCATGATATCACATCACAAGGCACTTGATGTCAGTTTGTCCCATTATCAGTGATGAAAAGTTGGATCATTTGCTTAAGGTTTTATCTATCAGGTCGATCCATTATAATGAATAAGTAATCTGTGGAGTGTCTCATCTTCTTTCTTTAGTGACTCTTGCTACATGAACTTCAGCCCACCATAGCAACAACAGTAGAGGAACCCTGCTCCTGAGTTACATTTTCTCTGTTGAAGTACCTGCCTTAATGCCACAAGAGTACAGAGAGAAGGTGAGCACCTATTGGCTGATTACCCAGCGGGTGGGCTCCACAGATGGGAGGGAAGCTGGAAATCCAGCTGTGATGAAAACACTTGATTCTATTTGTAGTTTAACAGCATCTTTGCTTGAAACAGAATGCTGCAAACTCTGTAGGTTTGCCAACTTGTGATTCTGATCTTCAAATCATGGGATTTGGAAAAAGAAAAAAGCAAAGAGCAGTCTTTTTATTTTAAGCTTTTCGGATGAAGTTAGGATCCCGTGCCCACTGAGAAAGAAGTCTACTAAGGACACTGCTTCTCAATTTCACAGTCATGTGATTGTTTCGTAGTTGGGATGAATGTCCCACTGTATGAAACTAGTCAGGTCTAGGTTGTCTTCTTGGTTTCATGTCTTTTAAATTCTGCTTTCATAATATCCAATTAAATCATGGTCCTCTTTTATCTCAAGCTTATAGATGTTCTAGGATGAATGCCACATAGTAGGTGCCTAAGTCTGTACATGCATAAAAAAAAAAGAATACATGGGATTCCCATTCTTTCATTCATTCCTCACATATTTATAGTAGCATGCCCACTCTTCCTGTCATATGCCAGGTCTCATCCTACTGGGGATGTGCCTGCAACCGAGGTACATGCCCTTGACTAGAATCGAACCTGGGACCCTTGAGTCCACAGGCCGATGCTCTAGCCTCTGAGCCAAACCAGTTAGGGCAGCATAGATATTTTAAAATATTTTACATCTGTCAAAGAAGAACCTTAGTTGGATATAAAAAATATATATCATGACAGATGATACTCCAGCTGTTAGGTCAAGATTTTGGATCTGTTGAAATTTTAAAACAAGAGACTGATGTTTTTCTGGTGACTTCGTGCCACTTATGATACACACTGAAAATATTTGTGCTCACTTTTCTGAAAGGTATCATGGAAACGATTGTTAAAACTGTTCAGCATATACGTACAAATTTTATGACTCATCACCAATTTATGGAACTGTTGAAAGAAGTAGACAATGAATGTAATGATCTTTGTTGCCAAACAAAAAGTTTTACAAAGTTTTACTGTGCTGTTAACAATAACAAAAGGAGTGCTTGCCAAATATCCATTAATTTAAAAAGCTGGTAATGTGATTTACATGTTTTCTTATGGATAGCACACTGCATATGTAAAAGATAGATGTGAGCTATATGGAAAGGAAAAGCGTATTTATGATTTAGCTAGACAGGTATAAGAGTTTATGTTGAAATTGAAACGTTGCATTATTTAAATCAATAATATTGAGCCCTAACCGGTTTGGCTCAGTGGATAGAGTGTTGCCCTGCGGACTGAAGGGTCCCAGGTTTGATTCTGGTCAAGGGCATGCACCTTGGTTGCGGGCTCATCCCCAGTAGGAAGTGTGCAGGAAGCAGCTGATTGATGTTTCTGACTATCCCTCTCCTTCTCCCTTCCTCTCTATAAAAAATCATTAAAATATATTTTAAAAATCAATAATATTGATTTTATACATTTTTCTAACATGAAACAATATGCAGAAAACTAATTATAATAGACGGCATTAGGTATATTGGCTGTAAAAATTGTAAGTAAACTTTGAAGAATGCTTTGTTTATATTGATGAATCTAGAAATGCTTTTCAAATAACACAGTGCTTCTTTGAATTTAACATTAAGAATACTGAGTTGACATAAATTAGTGAATTTAACTTGTACAGACGTGGTTTTGAAACTGACATGTTTTGCTTCAAAGTCAAATCAATTTATTTTATTTTTTAAATCTAGTTCTTTTTTGTATTTTTATTGATTTCAGAGAGGAAGGAGAGAGGGAGAGGGAGAGAGAGAGAGAGAGAGAGAGAGAGAGAGAGAGAGAGAGAGAGAGAGAACATCAATGATGAGAGAGAATCATTGATTGGCTGCCTCCTGCATGCCCCCCATTGGGGATCGGGCCCACAACCTGAGCATGTGCCCTTGACTGGAATCGAACCTGGGACCCTTCAGTCCAAAGGCTGATGCTCTATCCACCAAGCCAAACCAGCTAGGCCAAATCAATTCTTTTAAAGTTAGTTTTGTCATTGTGGATGTAAACATTAAAGGAAAATGATTTTTGGTACTTAGTTCAGTTATGGGAAATTTTTAGGTATATTAAGACAACTTGGGTATGTAATCTTACTTTTTTCCATTGTAAAATTTATGAAATCTAAATACAGATTAAATATTTTTCATTAAAATATAGCATCCAAAGATGTGCTATAAGGGTAAAATACGGTACATACTGGATTTCAAAGACTAAGGATAAAAAAGAGAATCTAAAATATCTCAATAATTTTTTTACATATTGAAAGGATAATACTTTGAATGTATTGGGTAAAATAATATACATTATTAACCTCAATTTCTCCAGTTTGTTTTTATTTCGTTTTTTAAAAATATTTTTTATTGATTTTTTTACAGAGAGGAAGGGAGAGGGATAGAGAGTTATAAACATCCATAAGAGAGAAACATCGATCAGCTGCCTCCTGCACACCCCCTACTGGGTATGTGCCCGCAACCAAGGTACATGCCCTTGACCGGAATCGAACCTGGGACCCATCAGTCCGCAGGCTGACGCTCTATCCACTGAGCCAAACCGGTCAGGGCTTTTATTTCATTTTTTAATGTGGCTACTAGAAAAAATTAAATTGCGTATATGGCTCTAATGGACAGTACTGCTCTGCATTAGGTTACATAGGAGTACTTATTTGAGAATATTTCAGTACAACAAGGAAAGAGCATGGAGTAATCCTTTTATTATTTGATAAAAAAAAATCTTAATTCCAAATTTTGGGTAATTTTCTTACCATCATTGGGTAGTGAAAAACCATGATGTGTCTGAGCCTTGCAGAAACTTAGCAGGGTTAGAACCTGTGTCTTTGGAGTAATAATAGGAGCTGCGTGAGAAAAAGAAGGCTCAGGTCAGATTGTGAAAAGTGTTTAAACCATACATAGCATTTGAACTTCATTCTGTAGGCAATTGGTACTGGAGTTGTAGCAGGGGAGTTGTTATATCATTAGAATTGTATTCTGGAAAGATGACTATTGAAGCCTGTGGGGCATGAATTGCAGGGAGTCAGTTATTACTGTGGAGGACAGAACGAATAAAGGCCCAAGTTCCGGGAAATGACCAAATGTATTTAAGAAAGATTTGGTGAGGAAGCAAAAGGCTGAATTGATCCAGGGTTGGGAGTTTGCAGGGACAAGGGATGAGGGCTTGAGGGGTTGAGGACATGATAACCAACTACGGGGAGAGAACAGAAATGAGGTGAGTGATAAAGTGAGGAGGAAATAGAGTGGTCCTCAGACTGGAGGACTATTTAAAGGGTGAAGGGTGTACTTTGATATGATCAAAGAATGGGCACTGTACACATATTCTGAGTGGCCATGACTTTTATATGAACTGCCTCCTGCCCCCACCCTGCCGCCAGCATCCAGAATTATTGGAGCTGAATAGCTGAAGGAACTGAGATAGGGCGTTGGCCAAATCTCCCACAAAGAAACAAAACTCCACCGAGGATGAGATGGGCATTGCATTCAGGTGTCATAGTTGTCAGTGAGCCCTAGCTGGTTTGGCTCAGTGGATAGAGCATCGGCCTGAGGACTGAAAGGCCCTAGGTTCGATTCCGGTCAAGGGCAAATGCCCGGGTTGCAGGCTTGATCCCCAGTAGTGTGCATGCAGGAAGCAGCTTATCAATGATTCTTCCTCATCATTGATGTTTCTATCTCGCTCCCTCTCCCTACCTCTCTGAAATCAATGAAAATATTTTTTAGCCCTAACTGGTTTGGCTCAGTGGATAGAGCATCAGCCTGCGGACTGAAGGGTCCCAGGTTTGATTCTGGTCAAGGGCATGTACCTTGGTTGCGGGCACATCCCCAGTAGGGGGTACATCCCCAGTAGGGGGTGTGTAGGAGGCAGCTGATTGGTGTTTCTCTCTCATCGATGTTTCTAACTCTCTATCCCTCTCCTTTCCTCTCTGTAAAAATCAATAAAATACATATGAAAACAAAACAAAACAAAACAAAACACAAACAAAAAAAAAACACACAAAGTTGTCAGTGAAGGTGAGCTGGCACCTGGAGGCCTGGTAGTGAGCCATGGGGCTGGGTAATGCATTAACCTCTGGGTTTTTTTTGTTTTTGTTTTTTTTTTTTTTTTTTAAAGTTTTTAGTTTTATTATTTTTTTTTATTTATTTTAAATTTCTTTATTGATTAAGGTGTCACATATTTGTCCTCATCCCCCCATTCCCATCCCACCCCTCTTCCCACGCATGCCCCAATCCCCTGCTGAACTTAACCGTTGGATAGGCTTATATGCATGCATACAGGTCCTTTGGTTGAACTCTCCCCCTCCCCCCACCCTCCCCCTCCCCTCCCCTATCCTCCCTCTGAGGCCCGATAGTCCGATCGATGCCTCCTTGCTTCTGGTTCTGTTCTTGTTCCTCAGTCTATGTTGTTCATCATTTCCTCTAGATGAACGAGATCAAATGTCACTAGATATATACTAATAAGAACTGAATGTGAGACGAGCAATAATATTTATGCTGACAGGCAAATGAAGTAATCTGTAGCGAGCTTCCCCCTGGACCAACAGTTCTTTTGAGACCCAATTTCGATGTCCAGTAGTTCCTTATGTGTACATGTCAGCACTGACCCCTCAGCTCTGGATGGTGGACAAATGGTGGTAATGGAGGTCCGACTCCCTCTGATTTGGTCTCGGCCGAGCCCAGGGGCACGGCGTCACCTGGACTAAGGGGCACGTGGCCTCACCCATACCCAAGGGGCGCGTGGTCTCACCCGGGCCTGGGACCCAGCCTCACCCGGATGGATCCAGGGGCGCACGGCCTCACCCGGACCCAGGATCTGGCTTCACCCGTACCCAGGGACGCTTGGCCTCTCCCAGACCCAGGGGCACGTGGCCTCACCCGGGCCTAGGTTCACGAGGCCTCACTCGGATCCAGGGACACATGGTCTCACCCAGACCCAGGAACGTTTGGCCACTCCCAGACCCAGGGCCACTTGGGCTCACCCGGGCCTAGGTGCACGAGGCCTCATCCGGATCCAGGGACACATGGTCTCACCCGGACCCAGGGACGCTTGGCCTCTCCCAGACCCAGGGCCACTTGGGCTCACCCGTAACCTCTGGGTTTTTTATTAAGCCTGTGAACAAAGAGCTGAAAGGAACCAAAAGGCAACCTTCCTGTTTTCCTCAGCTCCGCACTTTCAAAGGCTGAGTGTTTCCCTGAAGTCAAGCTTGCCTGTTACCAAGACATTTAAACATGTCTTAGACGCCACTGTGTCATAGACACCTCAAGAGCATGGCTTTTCTTCCTTCTTTTTAACATTCTTATGTTTTCTATACATTCACTGCTCCTTAAAAATATTTTTTTTTTCTTTATTTCAGAGAAGAAGGGAGAGGGAGAGGGAGAGAAAAATAGAAACATCAATGATGAGAGAGAATCATGGATCGGCTGCCTCCTGCCCCACACTGGGGATTGAGCCCGCAACCCAGGCATGTGCCCCGACTGGGAATCAAACTGTGACCTCCTGGTTCATAGGTCGACGCTCAACCACTGAGCCACACTGCTCTTGATAACTTTTAATTTTAAACACACACACATAAAAGTTTCAAATCGTGTACAAGGAACACTTGTACACCCTTTACCCAGATTCAAAAATATATTTTATTGATTTTTTACAGAGAGGAAGGGAGAGGGATAGAGAATTAGAAATATCAATGAGAGAGAAACATCGATCAGCTGCCTCCTGCACACTCCCTACTGGGGATGTGTCCACAGCCAAGGTACATGCCCTTGACCGGAATCGAACCTGGGACCTTTCAGTCCACAGGCCGACACTCCATCCACTGAGCCAAACCAGTTAGGGCCAGATTCAACTATTTTTGACATTTTGTCCCGTTGCCTTGTTAGTCACTCTCTCTTTTTTAATTTACACATGCATATATAATTTTCCCCAAAGCATGGATTAGTTGGAGACATTATGCCCCTTCACCCCAAAACCTTCGGGGTGTAATTCTTAAGAACAAGGGCATTCTCTTATATAATCACAGCACACTGACCAAAGTCAGGAACTTTAATGTTGCTACAAAGTTATTGTTTAATCCACAGTCCTTGTTCCACTGTTGTCGGTCACCCCCATAATGTCTCCTATAGCAATTTTTCTTTCCTGGTCCAGGATCCATTCCAGAATCACACATTATGATTTACTTGTAAAATCTCCTTAGTTTCTTTTTTTTTAAAATAATTTTTATTTTTTCCATTGATTTTTAGAGAGAGTGGAGGGGAGAGCCAGAGAGAGAGAAACATTGATCAGTTGCCTCAAGCCTGCAACCGAGGTACATGGCCTTGACTGGAATTGAACCCGGGACCCTTCAGTCCATGGGCCAAGGCTCTATCCACTGAGCCAAACTGGCTGGGGCTCTCCTTAGTTTCTTTTCATTTGAAATGTTTCCTTGGCTTTTCTTTGTATTTCTTGACCTTGACATTTTTTTGAAGAATATAGGCCATTCATTTTGTGGAAGGTCCTTTAGTCTCAGTTTGTCTGTTGTTTCTTCAAGATTAGGTTCAGATTGTGCGTTTTTGGCAAGAAGACCACAGAAGGGATGTTGGGTCCTTCTCAGTACATCATAGTAGGGGGCACATGATGTCGGTTTGGACCAATTTGAGATCTTACTAATTGTGCAACAACGGAACATTCTTTAGCTTTATTTTTTCCCATTTGGCAGGCATCTTGCATTGCAGTACATGTTTCTTTTTTGCACAAGCATATTAATGGAAAGTTTCTAAATTATTTTTCATTAATTGCAAACAGCCAAAGTTCAATAACCTGGTGTTTTTTAAGGAAGCAAGTTTAAAATAACATACATTTGCCTGGCCGGTGTGGCTCAGTGGTTGAGCATTGACCTATGAACCAAGAGGTTGTGGGCTCGATCCCCAGTGTGGGGGGTGCAGGAGGCAGCCGATCAATGATTCTCTCTCATCATTGATGTTTCTCTCTCCCCCTCGCCCTTCCTCTCTGAAATCAATAAAAAATATATTTTAAAAAAATAACATACATTCATTTTCACTTATGGAGCTTTTATGTCAATAGGTATACTCAGACTAAAATATATATACTATCTATTTCAGATAAAAATGAGAAAACTACATATTTGTAAATAATTTAGAAAAAAATGTGACTTAAGATTATTAAAGGACAAACTTCCTGATGCAATGAACATATTTTTATTATTTTTTTGAAAATCTAATTGGCTTTATTAAATGAATCATAAATCGGGCAGCATCTATCTAGCAACTAGAAGGGTGCTCCCCAATGAACATATGTTTAAAATATCAATATTCACATTTCCTTAAAGTCTAAGACCCTTATGATTAACATGCTGACATGCCAGGTAACCTACTCTAAAACCGGAAGAAACCATGGTTTAGTGGGAAGGACCGAATTATCATGTGTGGTGTGGATCTTAACAGTAACTGCTGCATAACGATTTTCGGCAGATTCTCGGAGACTGGAAGAGGGGAGTCATGGGACTGGTGATGCCAAGAGGAAGAAGCTGAAAACTGAGCCAAAGAAGAGTTTAAAATAAGAGCTGTGTCAACATGCATAAATTCACTTGCTTTGAAGAAGCTGCAATGGGATCCAGGAACAGGAAAACAAAATATTGTTTTGCCTTTGCATGCCAAAATGTAATCTCTCTTTTTCTTCTACTCTTTCCTTAAAACAACAATTGTCTGCATGTAGGATGAGTGTGTTTTAAATGAACCATTCAGTGCTTCCCCCCCCCCCCCCGCTCTCATTTCCAGTCCTGAGCGGCAACATGATAGATTAGAAATTCTTCTGACTTTGGAGTCAGACTGGCCCATGTTCTTTTTTTTTTATTATTGATTTCAGAGAGGAAGGGAGAGAGAGATAGAAACATCAATAATGAGAGAGAATCATTGATGGGCTGCCTCCTGCAAGCCCCCGTTTGGGGATCGAGCCGGCAACCTGAGCATGTGCTCTTGACCGGAATCAAACCTGGGACCCTTCAGTCCGCAGGCTGATGCTATATCCGCTGAGCCAAACCGGCCAGGGCTGGCCCATGTTCTAAGCCTTGCTCTGCCACAGACTGGCGTGTGGCCTTGAGCAGGTTGCTTGGCCTTAGTCTCTATGTCTTTAAACAGGAAAAAAAACTTTGCTGGGTTAGGAGGATTAGAAATGACATATATAAAGAACTCACAGCCGAAACCGGTTTGGCTCAGTGGATAGAGCGTCGGCCTGCGGACTCAAAGGTCCCAGGTTCGATTCCGGTCAAGGGCATGTACCTTGGTTGCGGGCACATCCCCAGTAGGGGGTGTGCAGGAGGCAGCTGGTCGGTGTTTCTCTCTCATCGATGTTTCTAACTCTCTATCCCTCTCCCTTCCTCTCTGTAAAAAATCAATAAAATATATTTAAAAAAAAAAAAAAGAACTCACAGTACTTTACGTACTGTGGCCCATAGTGGACATTCCAAAATGGAAGTGGGACATAAGGACAGAGAAAAGAGCCCTGGCCTAGGAACTGGGGCGTCATGGTCCTGGTCCCTAAGCCTTCATTTTACTATCAAGCACCTGACCTTGGGTTGCTCCCTCAAACTCTCTGGGTTTTAGTCGCATTAAGGAAGGCGTATTGGCTAGAGCAGTGGTCGGCAAACTCATTAGTCCACAGAGCCAAATATCAACAGTACAACGATTGAAATTTCTTTTGAGAGCCACATTTTTTAAACTTCAACTTCTTCTAACGCCACTTCTTCAAAATAGACTCGCCCAGGCCGTGGTATTTTTTTTAAAATATATTTTATTGATTTTTTACAGAGAGGAAGAGAGAGGGATAGAGAGGAAGGGAGAGGGATAGAGAGTTAGAAACATCGATGAGAGAGAAACATCGATCAGCTGCCTCCTGCACACCCCCTACCGGGGATGTGCCCGCAACCAAGGTACATGCCCTTGACCGGAATCGAACCCGGGACCTTTCAGTCCGCAGGCCAACGCTCTGTCCACTGAGCCAAACTGGTTTCGGCCAGGCCATGGTATTTTGTGGAAGAGCCACACTCAAGGGGCCAAAGAGCCGCATGTGGCTCGCAAGTCGCAGTTTGTGGACCACAGGGCTAGAGAGAAATACAGGTCAAGTTCGAGGGCACTAGCATGCTGCCTCTAATGCAAGGGGCTAAGTTCTTCACTGTACAGCTGACTGCTGCGCTGTGGGAACAGAACAAGCAAATGAGGGGTCAGCTCTGCCTGGACTGGGTGGCATTTGAGCTGGGTCTTGAATGCTCCATTATGGGCCTTCCCACTGGAGAAAGGAGGTGTTTCAGGCGAGGACAGGGCCCTAAGGGTCCGGCCGGTGACAAGCATGGTACTGCCATGCAGTGCAAAATGGTGGCTCACATCCAAGCTCACTGCACTCAGCTTCTGGGACTCCCTCTGACTGTTGAGTTGTATCAAAGACATTTTAAGAACGGTGGACCTTCTGTGGGCTTTGGGAATCTTTTAGCTCTACTGTAGGGAAATGGTTACTAAAATGGGAGTTGCCCCCTAAACCGCCAGGTACCCACCATTTGGCCTGGGGCAGGGGAAAGTACCAGTTAAACATCAGTCTTAACTCATCAGTAATAACGAATTCTTCCACGGGGCTTTCTATGTGTCTGGCTCTGTTCACTACTCTAAGTACTATACTTCTGTTAAATTTTTTAAAATATATTTTATTGATTTTTTACAGAGAGGAAGGGAGAAGGATAGAGAGTTAGAAACGTCGATGAGAGAGGAACATTGAATAGCTGCCTCCTGCCCACCCCCTTCCGGAGATGTGCCCGCAACCAAGGTACATGCCCTTGACCGGAATTGAACCTGGGACCTTTCAGTCCACAGGCCGACGCTCTATCCACTGAGCCAAACCGGTTTCGGCTGGTAATTTATTTAAACCTCAGGATAACTGTATGAAAGTTATCCTGCTGTTATGATACTTCCTTCACAGATGAAGAAATGCAGAAAGATTAGATCATTTGCCAAAGGTTACCTGCAAACAAATGGAATAATCAAGATAAGGATCCAAGCTTTGCGCAGTGGCAGTATCGTAGCCAATGAGGTTTATCCGAGGCGCGATTATTGCTAATTGAAAAAAAAAAAAAAAAAGATAAGGATCCAGGCTGGCCAACAAAAGGCCCTGAACCTAATCATTCCGTGAACTGCTACTCTAAAGACTCCGGGAGAAAGGAATCAATCTTATGGGAAAATAGATATTTAACTAGCACGAACAGCTGAGAATTTACTTACATCTTCAAACTAAATGGTGCACTCAGACAAGAAGCCAGGGCGTTACTTTTGGGACCAAAACACACTCTATTATTTGCTTTGGTCGCACTTTGGATTGTGTCATTACTTGGGGCACTTAGGTAATGCGTTGCAACAATGAAGTCTCCCTCCCCTGGAATGTGCCATTCTTTGCCAGAAACGAGAGGAGAAAAGGAAGTGGGGCGGGCTGGACAGTGTTTCATGTGGAGAAATGAGGGCTTTGTAAAGAGGCTCAAGTGGAGCGCTGGCTTGAAATGTCTTGAGGAAAGCCTTTTTTCTAACGTACTTTTCTTTTTCTTTTTTTTATTTAATAAATCTTTATTGTTCAGTTTATCACAGTTGTTCCTCTTTTTTCCCCCCATAGCTCCCCTCCACCCGGTTCCCACCCCACCCCATGCCCTTACCCCCCCCCCCCACTATCCTCATCAGTAGGTGTAAGATTTTTGTCCAGTCTCTTCCTGCACCCCCCACACCCCCTTCCCCCTGAGAATTATCAACTTTTCTCTTTCTTTCTTTTTTTTTTTGTTTTTTTTTTTTGTTGTTGTTGTTAATCCTAACCTGAGGATATTTTTTCCATTGATTTTTAGGGAGAGTGGAAGAGAGAGGGAAAGACAGAGAGAAACATTGAGGTGAAACAAACACATCGACTGGTTGCCTCCTGCAGGAGCCCCGACCAGGGCCCGGGCTGGGGAGGAGCCTGCAACCAAGGTACGTGTCCTTGACCAGAATCAAACCCGGGACCCTTTGGTCTGCAGGCTGATGCTCTATCCACTGAGCCAAACCGGCTAGGGCTAATTTACTTTTCTTAAATAATCCTCCAGAAAATTCTACCAGTGAACTCTTAAAGACCTTCTGAGTGGGCTGTGGACTGCCTGGCACCCTGGGGATCAGAAATATGATGGGGAACAGAGTGGGAAGTCACATGGAATGGGGGTCACCCTCATCTCTCTTCCCCCAACACCTGATCTTACCTCAGAGAACTTGGTCTCTCTTGGGGTCTTTGGAGTGTCGAGCATGATGTTCCATTCCTCAGTTCATTTCGAAAGACACAGATGTTGAGGGCCTACATTGTGCCAGGCATGGTGCCAAGCAATGGGAGTGCAAGGGTGAAAAATCAGGAGTCCCGAAGGAGCTTGGTGCCTTGGAGAGAGAGAGAAACATCAATGATGAGAGAGAATCATTGATTGACTGTCTCCTGCACACACACCCACACTGGGGATCGAGCCCGCAACCGAGGCATGTGCCCTTGACCGGAATCGAACCCAGGACCATTTAGTCCCCAGGCCTATGCTCTATCCACTGACCCAAACCGGCTAGGGCCACACCACTTCCTGATTTGACAGTGGCACCTGTGGCTTTACATTGGCATTTCCTGTTGTTTTGCTTGTTTTTGTTATTTTGTTAATCCTTGCTGGAGGATATTTTTTCCCATTGATTGTTAGAGAGTGGAAGGAGGGGAGGGACAGAAAGAGAGAAACATTGATGTGAGAGAGACACATTGATTGGTTGCTTCCTGCACATGCCTCGACTGGGGCCAGGGAATGAACCTGCAATCCAGGTGCCCTTGACCAGGAATCAAATGAGAGACCCTTTGGTTCATGGGTCGATGCTCTAACCACTGTACACACTGGCCAGGGCTGTTTTTTAAAAATATATTTTATTGATTTTTTTACAGAGAGGAAGGGAGAAGGATAGAGAGTTAGAAACATCGATGAGAGAGAAACATCGATCAGCTGCCTCCTGCACAACTCCCACTGGGGATGTGCCCGAAACCAAGGTGCATGCCCTTGTCCGGAATCAAACCTGGGACCTTTCAGTCCGCAGGCCGACACTCTATCCACTGAGCCAAACTGGTTATGGCTAAAATGTATTTTTATTGATTTCAGAGAGGAAGGGAGAGGGAGAGAGAGAGAGAAACATCAATGATGAGAAAGAATCATTGAGTGGCTGCCTCCTGCACGCCCCCTACTGGGGATTGAGCTCGAAACCCTGGCACGTGCCCTTGACCAGAATCCAACCCTTCAGTCCGCAGGCCCGTGCTCTATGCATTGAGCCAAACCAGCTAGGGCTGTTTTTTGTTTTTGTTTTTTTTTTTAAATATATATTTTATTGATTTTTTTTTACAGAGAGGTAGGGAGAGGGATAGAGAGTTAGAAACATCGATGAGAGAGAAACATCGATCAGCTGCCTCCTGCACATCCCCTACTGGGGATGTGCCCGCAACCGAGGTACATGCCCTTGACCGGAATCGAACCCGGGATCTTTCAGTCCGCAGGCCGACGCTCTATCCACTGAGCCAAGCCAGCCAGGGCTGTTTTGTTTTTTTTTAAAACAAGGCCGATGCCCAGGATGGACTTCATGGGCTGGGGCACAAGCAGGGCTAGGCTTTAAAGCTTCCAGCTGATCCAGTGTGCAGCTAAGTTGGAAACGCTGGGCCCAATATTCCAGGCCCCTCTCAGTTACACCCTTTTTAATCAGAAATGTAATCGTGTTTAACTAGCTGGGTGCAGCCCACATTCATCTGCAACGTGGCGGGGGAGTCATCCAGATTTCTGTCAACCATTCGCACCCTAATAACGAAGGCCAGGTTTTTAAAGAAAGGAAGTGATTTCATCACAGCTGCACACAGTGGGCAGGGAGGCGGAATGTCTCCAAGGGTCCCAAGTGGACCCGGTAAAAGAGAAAAAAAAAAGAAAAAACAGTAAAACCGAAAGTTCTGGCTTTGATGGCAGGTGCAGCTGCTAGTGGCTGCCAGCCCCCTAACCACTCTTCACAAGGAAGGTGGGGGATATCAGCACAATGACTGGCCTCTGGCATCTGACAGCCTGGGACGGTGTCCCGTTAGCCCTGTGTCTCCCCGGTTTCCGCCACCACCACCTTCTCCTTTTTAATGGAGGGCTCTTCCCCGTTTTGACTTCCTTCTTCCTGGTTGGTAGTTACTGGTGCTAACTGCAGGACAGTGTGGCTCCTCCTCAGAGTTTCTAAAACTCGGTTGCAGCCCAGCTGGTGTGGCTCAGTGGTTGAGTGTCGACCTGTGAACCAGGAGGTCACAGTTCGATTCCCGGTCAAGGGCACATGCCCCGGTTGCAGGCTCCATCCCCAGTGTGGGGCGTGCAGGAGGCAGCCGATCAATGATTCTCTCTCTCATGGATGTTTCTCTCTCTCTCCCCCCTCTCCCTTCCTCTCTGAAATCAATGAAAACACAATAACAACTCTGTTGCAGGTGTTCAAGCTGGGCTGACTAAGCAGGTGGGTCCCGGTGAATGTGAGTTTTGGCGCTACACCTATGGTTTTTCACCTTCGGCGTTGACTTCATTTTAGTCACCATTGGCACTGCCCTCCGGCCACACCCCCAGGAACATCTGGAGTGGAACAAGCAGGCGTTCTTCTCCTTGCAGCGAGGGAGAACGCACACCTTGGGGCACCGTGGGGGCATCCCAGCAAGAGGGTGTCAGGAAGGCCCACATGTAGGATTGGGCCCGTATTAGGTGTTTGGGGGAGCATTTAAGGACGCCGGGCATTGCTCAGGACTGGGGGCAGGGTGATTCCATGATTGGGTGCTTTAATCAATGCCATCTGGAAGCAAGAAGACGAGGCAGAGGCTGTGATGGGTAAAGAAGCAGCCGTCACTCATTAGCCAGGATTGGGGGATGTTTGGTGACGTTTGTGGCTTGGATGAGGTTCAGGTTCACATGTTCTCCATGTTCAGACATGATTCTGGAGTGGTCTTTTTTAAAATATATTTTTATTGAATTCAGAGAGAAAGGGAGAGGGAGAGAGAGACAGAAACATCAATGATGAGAAAGAATCATTGATCGGCTGCCTCCTGCGCGCCCCCTACTGGGGATCGAGCCTGCAACCCGGCATGTGCTCCTGACTGGAATTGAACCTGGAACCCTTCAGTCCGAAGGCCAGCGCTCTATCCACTGAGCCAAACCAGTTAAGGCATGGAGTGGGCTTGTTTTTGTCTTGTCCCCTGCTGCTCAGAGGATGGCCTTATTTGGTGTGGATATTCTGGGGAACTGCTTATGTTCAACAGGAAAGTGTGTGTCTGCTCCAGGACAGCAGGGGCTGCATTGATTGTCTCGGGCCTCCCCTTTGGCCAAGAGCAGATGAGGTGGGTCCAGAGGATACTGGTCCATGACATCCACATTTTCGCCATTGCCAAGATCTTGTTGATTAGGAGGTTGCTTCCAGAATGCAGGCTGTAGTTGGGTTTCTCCTGGTTTTTTGTTGCGGGATTCTGGCAATTTCCAGAAACTGTAACATAAGCAATTCCCACAAACAAAGGGATTATTCATCCTGAAACTAACCTTGAAGCCCGGGGCCTAGATTATAAAACCCAGGCAATGAGAACAGGTTCCAGGATCCAAACAGGTACTCATAGTTCAGGAGGGGATTTAAAGAGGCCTCAATCCCTCGGTTCCTGTCCATGTCCTACCTTTAACAACCTTGCTAGGATTGTGTCATGGGTAGGTGACACATGCATTGAGGACATCCTTACAATAACTCCTAAAGCTACCCCAACGTCAGTTCCATATACACTGAGTGGCCAGATTATGATGATCTCTGAACACATAATAATCTGGCCACTCAGTGGATATCCTATATAATAAAAGGCTAATATGCAAATTGTCCCCTCGACCAGGAGTTCAACCAGCAGGCAGGCCGGCCAACCGCCCATGTCTCCTCCCCCGGGCCAGGCTGGCCGGACCCCACCCATGCACGAATTCATGCACCGGGCCTCTAATATATATATACACACACACTGAGTGGCCAGATTATTATGTGTTCAGAGATCATCATAATCTGGCCACTCAGTATAGAGGCCCATTGATCTCCGATGTTCGGCACATCATGAAGCATTTTTGTTAAATTCCACTTTTGTTACGGCTCTCCGATTAGTTTGGGGCAAAGCAGCTCAAGGATTTTCACCTCTGTCTATTTTGCTTCTGCAAGGTGAGGCCCGAGCACAGCAGGACACAAGCTGCTGAGCAGGACTGGCTACATAATTTACAGGCCCAACGCAAAACAAAGACACAGGGCTCCTTGTTCGAAAATTAGAGCATTAAACCAAGTGCAGGCTCCTCTGAGCCCTTGACAATGTGCCACTGCACAGGCTAGGCGCCCCAGAGGCCCACCCTGCTGCCGAGTGGGGAGAGGCACACTTGAGACCGGTGGAGCCACAATGCCATTCAATGTGGCCAAGGACAACTTGTGTTCCCAGTAACCTGACTCCCGAGGAAAGCAAGAACTGAAGAGTATCCCAGGAAGCAAGTAGGAGCTGCAGGCTGAAGTGTAAGGACCGAAAGCTGAGAGAGAGTAGCTACAGGCAATTGAGAACCTGGGAACCACAGAAGGAAGGAAAACATACAGAGCAAACAGGTGGCTGTGGGTGGGAAACAATGAATGTGTTGCTAAAAAGGGGATTCTGTTCTTTTTCTTTTTAAAAAAAAATATATTTTATTGATTTTTTACAGAGAGGAAGGGAGAGAGATAGAGAGTCAGAAACATCGATCAGCTGCCTCCTGCACAGATGTGCCCGCAACCAAGGTACATTCCCTTGACCGGAATTGAACCTGGGACTCTTCAGTCTTCAGGCCGACGTTCTATCCACTGAGCCAAACCGGTTTCAGCGGGATTCTGTTCTTAATAGAACGGTGTGTTGAAGAAAACTTGTGAAGACATTACCCAGTTCTTGTAGAAAGGTGAAGGATAGCCCCAGCGGGTTTGGCTCAGTGGATAGAGTGCCCGCCTGCAGCCCAAAGGGTCCCGGGTTCGGTTCTGGTCAAGGGCAGGTACCTAGGTTGCAGGTTCCTCCCCTGGGCACTGATCTGGGCACTGATCAGAGGCAACCAATTGATGTGTTTTTCTCACATTGATATTTTCTGTCTTTCCCTTTCTCTAAAAATCAATGGGAAAATATCCTCGGGTGAGGATTAAGAGAAAGAAAGAGCCCTGATTGATTTGGCTCAGTGGATAGAGCTTCGGCCTGCGGACTGTAGGGTCCCAGGTTCGATTCCGTTCAAGGGTATGTACCTTGGTTGTGGGCACATCCCCAGTGGGGGGTGTGCGGGAGGCAGCTGATTGATGTTTCTCTCTCATCGATGTTTCTGCCTCTTTAAACCTCTCCCTTCCTCTCTGTAAAAAAATAAATGAAAATATATTTGAAGAAGGAAGGAAGGAAGGAAGGAAAAGGAAGGAAGGAAGGAAGGAAGGAAGGAAAGAAAGGTGAAAGATTTCAGCAAAACAGGACTAGTGGCTGCCTGCAGGAGAGATGAGTTTAATACTAGGTTCTTCTGGTTTTGTGGGGGTATGAGACTTCAGTGATTTAAAACTTGTCCAGCCAGTACAGCAATTTACGTGCGGAGAGGCAAGGCAGGCACAAAAGAGTGATGGCAGGATGGAGGCATTTGCCCAGCGATTCTGTCACTGTAATAAAGGCGAGCTTTAATGCACAGCCATTGATGTTGTTTCCTTTACCACATCTTGTTGAACACCAGCCACACCAAAGTCAAAGACAAGCGCAGAGCGGGTAGGTTCACTGCCACGGATGGAAGCATCAGGGATGGAGGCGCAGCTCTAGAATCTGTAATTCCCCAGATCAACGTTAACAACGTTCTCCCCTCACTCGCTTCTCCCCCATTCTCGTTTTGCATAAAAATGTGGGTCACTTAAGTGCCCAGGTGTTTTTCTATTCGGTCCTGAAATGCACAGCGGACCCTGGCTACTAAGAATGGCCATCCTGTGTCTAATGGGCTTAACCGGAGTATGGGAAGAGTTAAGAAAAAGGCGGCAGTGCAGTACTTTGAGACTCCAGGGTGGATCCCCGCGTTTTATTTTCGTGACTTGGCCGGGAAAATCAGAGGGGCCTTGGCTTGGGGGCCGGTCTGGGAGCGGTAGAGCGGGTGGGCCCCCCCGGAAGTCGCGCTGCGCTGTTTAAACCTAAGGTGACCTAACGGATGGCGGGAGCGCCCGCCCGATCCTGGGCGCGGGGCGCGGCCATTGGTGACGCACGCCGGGGAGCGCGGCGCCCACGTTTCCACCCTCGCATCAGCGAGGCCTCACCCCTGCGCTCCAAGTTCGGGGCTGCGGGCGTCCGCGCTTCCTCCCTCCCGGAGGCGGGCCCGACCCCGCCCCTGCGCCCCGGGTGGCTCCCGGCGGTCCCTCCCACCTCCTCTCCTCGGCCTCCCCGGCGCGGCGCAGTCCCACCAGCCGCTGGCTGAGCCGTCGCGCGGACCCCCCGTTTCCCGCGGCCGCCTCCCCAGGCATGGCCCAGGGCCTCGCCTCACTATGGCAGCAGCACGGCACAGCACGCTCGACTTCATGCTCGGCGCCAAAGGTGAGGACACGCGGCCGCCACCTGCCCCGCCGCCCCCGCCGCCCGGAGAGCCGGGGCCCGGCGAGGCGCACGCCGCGGCCGAACAATGCGCCCTGCGGGACCATGTGCACCGGCGGCCGCGGGGTGGGTGGGGGGGGGGAGAAGGCCGCGCTCCGATCGCGCCCCATTCCGTCCTGGCGCAGGGTCTGGGCGGGGGGGATGCGGGGGGGGGGGCGCCGGGTGCCTCCTCCCAGCCAAGCCTCCCTCTGGGGCCCGGATCGCCAAGCACCCCCCCCCCCAAGGCGGGACAGCCATGGGGCGGGGGTGCCGGGGCGGCGGCGGAGCGAGGCGTGGATGGCGCGGGGCCGCCCGCGTGACCTTTTCCTGTTTTCCGCGGCGGGTAAATTCCCCCACGGGGATGGGGACTCCCCTCGCGGGAGCTGGGGGCTGGGGAAGGACCGCTCCGCGCTTGCAGAATTCTTAGGCGACGGCGTGGGAGATGAATCCCCCGGAAAGGGACCGGCGACGGGAAAAGGAAATGATTATTATTATGTGGGGTGTTGTATGGGGCGGGGGGGGGGGGGGCGGGGGGGGGGAAGGTTGAGGTCTAGGCGCGGGAGCCCGATCTCCCCGAATCCGGGAGGCTTAGAAGACTGAGAGGCGACCAGAACCGAGGGCTGAGGAAATAGGAACCGTGTGCGGGAATTACGATGGGGAGTGGTATTTTGCAGGCTTTTCTCTAGGTGCTTCTAACGTGGGGGGAGGGGGAGCACTGCGGGCCTGGTTTTCTGATGGCTTTTAAACCTGGGAGAGCTGTAAACTGCGATCTGCCTTTCCCGTTTGCCCCCCCCCCCCTTGGAGCATCTCGTCCATAGCCTGCTTTTTCAGTGTTTTCCTTGAATTGGATGGATCAGCCTTTTTTGTTACCATTGAAAACATTGACTTTCTCACTTTCTCTTCCCGATTTTTGAACTTCTGAGTACTTAACTTTGCATTTTCTTCCCCAAATGAAAGGATCTCGAAGGCACAAGACTTAATAAAGTGAGGACTGGAGGAAGATCTAGGTTGTCGCCCTGCCCTTCATGATTGGCCCTGCATGTGACTTTGGCCTTGTTTCTCCTCCTGAGTCTCATCTCCCCCCCAGGTTAAAAAAAAGGGGGGTTGGGGAGAACAGTGCAGACTTCATAGGGCTTTTAATATTAAGGGAGTTGCCATAAAACACTACGAGGTTGCTAAGTAATCTCATTGTATTTGGGTGGTCTGGAAGTGCCCTGGAGGAAACAAAGCTTTTTTTAGTTCCCACATTTCTTAGGTGAGGATGGAGGGAAAGGAAACTGCTGGGAAGAATCCGGAGGTAAAATGGTGATTGGGGAATGTGGCTGGTGGGGTGTGAGATAGCTAAGGTTTTGTTGGGTGGTCACCCTGCCATTGAAAGCTGATAGTGCTTAGTGAAGATTGTAGCATACTCAATTTATTTATATATTTTTAAAAATATATTTTTATTGATTTCAGAGAGGAAGTGAGAGGGAGAGAGAGACAGAGACATCGATGAGAAAGAATCGTTGATTGGCTGCTTCCTGCAAGCCCCAGCCACTGGGGTTCAAGGCCGCAACCCAGGCATGTGCCCTGACCGGGAATCCAATCGTGATCTGGTTCATAGGTCAACCCTTAACCATTGAGCCATACTGGCCAGGCTGTAGCATACTCAATTTAGAGGTGAGGAGGTTGAGTGAGGATGGAGGAAGGAATACCTAGCTGCTAAGAGGTGCGTCTAGGAAGTGACCCTGATGGTAAGTAAGCATCTGTGAGCACTCACCTGGACTTAGCATGCGTTTCTAGGCTCTAAGGAGGGTACTCTCTGGATGAGGCACAAAGATTCTGGCACTTGACTCAGTTTGAGTGTCCCTGCCTGAAGCCGTAACAGCTTTCGGCTTAATTCGGATGTTGCCTGCTGAAATGATGGCTGCTTCTGTATTCTGTTGTAAAAGTGGGGGAAAACCCTGCCCTAACCGGTTTAGTTCAGTGGATAGGGCATCGGCCTGCGGACTCAAGGGTCCCAGGTTCGATTCCGATCAAGGGCATGTACCTTGGTTGCGGGCACATTCCCAGTAGGGAGTGTGCAGGAGGCAGCTGATCGATGTTTCTCTCTCATGGATGTTTCTAACTCTCTATCCCTCTCCCTTCCCCTGTGTAAAAAATCAATAAAATATATTAAAAAAGAAAGTGGGGGATAACCTTCACATAACTGGGTGAAGAAAAAGTGAGAGAACTTGAACACTGCCTGACACTGGCCAGAGAGGGAGAGAGAACCATGGATGTGCAGTTTGGAAGGGAGCAGGAGGAACTGGCAGGGTCAGAGTTGGCAAGGTGTGAAAGTGACATCTAAATAATTTAGTTGTGCCAAGAGAAAAGTAAAGGAAAAAAGATCGAGGCGGATTCCCAGCCATTCTTCACTCCCAGCCTGTTAATCTTTAAGTTGAAAAAGTTTTGATGGCACGGTGAAGAACATTCTAGAAAGGAATAATTCTAAGGAAGGGGATGTGTGTGTACCCATGCATCTATGTTAGCTCTTGAGTCCCTACGTGAGTGTTTCGGCAGTAAGAGAAGTCTGATTCTTATTGTATTCCCCCATCATTTGATATGGGGGGAGGCATGTCACCCTCGCTTGTCAGTAGGTATCCAGCCTTGTAAAATAAAGGGGCCTGGCTAGACTAGGCTCTTGTAAGTTCTTTTGGTTTTCATTAAAGGGCACTTTATGAGAGATCTACCACCTGTGAGGTCTCCAAAAACATTTATTTTAATTGATAATAATGAGTCCAAGTATACTACTCTTGGCACGAGTATTGGATGTGACTCAAGGGTGAGTCAAAGCCTGTGGAGCCTTGATTTATGTTCTTTTTCCCATTTGTCAGTATTTTTTCCTAATCCTACAGTTCTGTGCTGTGATTTTCATGGAATTAAGCTTGAAGCATATAGTTATGTTACTGTGATTCCATATACCATATTTTCCGGCGTATAAGACGACCCCCAACTTTTCCAGTTAAAATAGAGAGTTTGGGATATACCCGCCCTATAAGATGACACCCGGCGTATAAGACGACCCCCGACTTTTGAGAAGATTTTCCTGGGTTAAAAAGTCGTCTTATACGCCAGAAAACACGGTAACTTGGTTACCAATGCAAGCCAGGAGTACGCAACAGCCACTGGCCACAAAGGGCAATTCTACTTTGGGCCTGGTGATGCCTTTTGAGCATGCTGGCTGATGAGGTAACCCGGAAACTTGAATGTTTGCTTAAAAAAAAAAAAAGTCCCATCTTTGGTCATCTTGCAAGTGAAGCACTGGACTCTGAGGACTCTTGAGCCCAGAAAACATTTTGTGATTTCTCAACTTGAGAGGATAACAAGAATAAACATGTTCCGTGTTTGTATAGTTTAAGGATCTCTATACCAGTGGAGGATACCTTGTGTGTTTCTAGTTGGACATGCTAGGCAGCCAGCATGCGGGTAAACAGAGATGCCCTTTTAGAGCCCAGTCTCTGGTTGGCCAATTAGCCCTGGAAGGTCTATCAATTCTTTTGAGGTTCATCTTCCCCCTAGGCTGGGAGCATCTCTGACAGCAGATCTCCAGGGTCTGTATTCTGGAAACAGTTCTGGAACATCATAGATGTTTGATAAGTGCTGGTTAAGTGGGCCCTATGGGTGTTCTGGTAAAACTGGAAAGCTAGCTCAAGTGCACTAGGGGAAAACAAGGCCCATATTTACATTAATTAGAATTGAGGATGAGTCCTGAGTGGGAAAACCTGGCTGATGCTGTTGAGTTTGTCTGTTGGATCACTGATTGATACTTTATATAGCAGGGGGGAAAGTGACTGCATCACTCATTCATGAATTCGTTTCATAATAAAGTTTTTGTTTATAATAAATTAAGAACAGAAGGTTTAGGTTAGGGGTTCTGAACTTCTTATGCCTTTGACTCTCATAAGGGAAGCCTGTGGAGCTCTTCTTAGAACAAGACTTTTAAATGTATAAGATAAGCCAATTCTTTAAAATGCAACTTGCACATTTAAAAATATAATAAAATGTGTGGCATAGTAACATGTGCTTCTTTAGTAACACATTAAATAACATGACCTGCCCTAGCTGGTTTGGCTCAGTGGATAGAGCATCAGCCTGCGGACTGAAGGGTCCCAGGTTCGATTCCAGTCAAGGGCACATGCCCAGGTTTCAGGCTCGATCCCCAGTTTGGGGCTTGCAAGAGGCAGCCGATCAATGATTTTCTCTCATCATTGATGTTTCTATCTCCCCCTCTCCTTTCCTCTCTAAAATCAATTAAAAAATATATATCTTAAAAAAATAAAAAATATATATTAAAAAAAAAATAACATGACCTAGCAGCAGGCCGAGTAGTAGGCCATAATTTCAAAGGAGAGCGGAGAAAATTTATATAAAAGCTGTGATTTTATTGGTGACAATGGCCAGATATAGTTGGTAATGTGTGTTTTTAGCAGTATAATTGAAGAAAATGATAAATCTTGACTCATAAGAAGTAAGGACGTGTATTTTTTCCTATCCAAGTTCACCGACCCCCTCCCCCTAAATTGTGTCCCCTGGCCTCTTGGGAGCCCATGGAGTCAGGTACAGATCCGCTAGGAGCTAGAGAGAGAACCGGACTGCCATTTCTGTATATTGTGGTGTGTTTTTTTTAGGAGGAGGTTCCCACTCAAGGCCAGAGCTTTAATAAGCGGAGGTCCCTGGTTGTTCTTCAAAACAACTCTTGGAAAATGTAAAAACTAATATTTATGAAATGCCTCCTTGGCTAGGCATTGCATTGCAAATTAGTTTATGTAATCCTCACAACAACTTTTTGGTAGGTCTTGTTATCTCCATTTTAAGATGAATCAATAGGCCCATTGAAGTTTTCACCTTATTGGTGGGTGGGGAGCTGGGATTCAAAGCTACATCTGTTTGATTCCAAAGCCCTTGCTACTTCAACAACTGGGAAGCCTCAGTTTAAGGCAGTGAATCCCAGCAGCCCTGTCTCCCTCTTCGCCCACCCCAGGGATGTTTGGTGTTATCTGGAGACATTTTTGGTTGTCACAACTGGGGAGGACCAGGGATGCTGCTCAACATCCTACAGGGCGCAGCAGCCCCCTGGCCCCCAGCATTGGCAGCACAAACTGTCAATAGTGCTGGAGTAGAGAACCCCAAGGAAAGTTCTAACTAGGCTGTCGCAGTAAATGGGATGACCCACGGTTAGCAAAATTCCCCTGCTTCTTCTTTTTTTTTATTTATATTTTATTGATTTTTTACAGAGAGGAAGAGAGAGGGACAGAGAGTTAGAAACATCGATGAGAGAGAAACATCGATCAGCTGCCTCCTGCACACCCCCTACCAGGGATGTGCCCGCAACCAAAGCACATGCCCTTGACCGGAATCGAACCTGGGACCTGTCAGTCCGCAGGCCGACGCTCTATCCACTGAGCCAAACCGGTTATGGCTTTTTTTTTTTTTTAAATATATGTTTTTATTGATTTCAGAGAGGAAGGGAGAGGGAGAGAGAGATAGAAACATCAGTGATGAGAGGGAATCATCAATTGGCTGCCTCCTGCACGCCCCCCCACTGGGGATCAAGCCCACAACCCTGCATGTGCCCTGACCGGAATTGAACCCGGGACTCTCCAGTCTGCAGGCCGACGCTCTATCCGCTAAGCCATACTGGCTAGGTCCCCCTTGTATTTGTTTAGCTGCTTTCTGGTGGAAGCAGATCGCCTTGTGGTGTTTAAAATAGCTGTAAGTTACAACTTCAACAATCCAGTTTTAAGTTCATCAAGTGTTTTTGTTATTCAGGAGTAGAAAAACCTTTCCCCTTATCCTCTCAGCCGTATCCTGAACCCTCGTCCACACTATGATAAACAACACACCCCTCCTCCCCACTTGTAACAATTAAGCCTGGGGAGGGATGCCTGGGAGTGGGAAAATGCCCACTAGGGTCCCACTCTAGATTGACAGAATCACACTCTGGGAGGGGGCAGAGTTCCTGGAATTTGCCGGTTTTAACCCGTTTTCTCTCTGTAGTGCTGATGTTGATTAAATAGGTGAACTGCTATAAAAAGATCCTCATTTAAAAACAAAACCCTTGCCCTAGCCGGTTTGGCTCAGTGGATAGAGCGTCGGCCTGCGGACTGAAAGGTCCCAGGTTCGATTCCGGTCAAGGGCATGTACATTGGTTGCGGGCACATTCCCAGTGGGGGATGTGCAGGAGGCAGCTGGTCGATGTTTCTCTCTCATCGATGTTTCTAGCTCTCTATCCCTCTCCCTTCCTCTCTGTAAAAAAAAAAAATCAATAAAATATATATTTTTAAAAAGAAATAAAAACAAAACCCTTTTTGCATAACTCATGGACACAGACAATAGGGTGGTGAAGGCCTGGGGCAGGGGGGCGTGGGCTGGAGCGCGTCAGTGGGGGGGAAAAAGGGACATATGTAATACTTTCAAGAATAAGGATTTAAAAAAAATACTGTACTATGCATGTAAAAAACAAACAAAACCCTTGCCCTGACCGGGGGAGGGGAGAGGGTTGGATGGAGTATCCTATGCAGCCTGAACGGAAAGGTGGAGTGTAGATTCCCTGTCAGGGCCCATACCCAGGATGTGGGTTCGATCCCTAGTCTGGACACATTTGGGAGGGAACGGATCTCTCTCTCTCTCTCTCTCTCTCTCTCTCTCTCTCTCTCTCTTTCTGTATAAAATCAATAAAACAAACAAAAAACCCCCCTTGTATCAGAAGCCTTTGGGGCACCCACCCACCTCAACCCCAATCAGCAAGTCATGAAGTAACCACTACTCTCTTAGACTCCGTGCTCACTTTTTTCCTGGCTCCAGCCCTTGGCCACAATCTCCCTACTTGTCTCCCATTCTGAGGAAGGGCTTGGATCATCAGGAACTCAACAGATCATTTCCCCTTTCCCCATTTTAGAACCCCCTGGAGCGGCCTCATTGTCCTCTAGGTAAAGTCAAAACTCCTTATCAACATTTATTTATTTATTTATTTATTTATTTATTTATTTATTTATTTTCCTTATCAACATTCACAAGGTCCATTTCTGCCTGGTTCCTCCTCATCCCTGAACACACGCTTTAGTCTCACACTCCTTGTGCTTCCAAGTAGCCTGGACTCCGAATTGAAAGCTTTGGGGGAGGCGTGGTGTGACCTTTAGGTGTGACCACTGGGACCTTAAGTGTATTTGAAAATACACTTGTGGACTGTTTGGGGCGGGGGGGGGGGGGGGCGGGTCCTCATTGGAGCCTGCCTTCATTTAGCATGCTCTTGGGCTTTTTTTGGGATTTCTTTTTTAATTGCTGTCCACCAACTTTACAACAGATTCTTTTTTAAAAAATTTATGTTTCTTGTTGCAAGTATTACAGATGTCTCCCTCCCCCTGCCATTGACCCCTTTTAGCCCCCTCCCCTCCCCCTACTGCAATGTGTGCATAAATATACAGTCTTTGGTTACTCTTCCACTGCCTCTACTCCCCCCCCCCCCGCTTCAGTCTGTTCCATGCTTCTATGTCTCTGGGTCTATGGTGTTCAACAGAATAGATTCTTTTTTTTAAAAAAAAGTGTTTTTATTGATTTTAGAGAGAGAGGAAGGGAGAGGGGGAGAAAAATATCAATGGGGGAGAGAGACGTCAAACATCAATGGGCTGCCTCCTGCATGCCCCCTATTGGGGATTGAGCCTGCAACCCAGGCCCGTGTCCTGATGAAGAATCCAACTGAAGATCCCTTGGTGCAAGGGACACGCTCAAAACAGCTGAGCTACACTGGCCAAGGCTACGGGAAATTCTTATTTGCACCGATTATGCTCTGTTTGACTCCAGGCTGAATAATTGCACATTGCTGGGAATTCATTTTGTGAGCTTGCCATTAAAAAATTTTTTTTAAAATATATTTTATTGATTTTTTACAGAGAGGAAGGGAGAGGGATAGAGAGTTAGAAACATCGTTGAGAGAGAAACATCGATCAGCTGCCTCTTGCACACCCCCTACTGGGGATGTGCCCGCAACCAAGGTACATGCCCCTGGCTGGAATCGAACCTGGGACCCTTCAGTCCGAAGGCTGACGCTCTATCCACTGAGCCAAACCGGTCAGGGCACCATTAAAAATTTGTATAGGCCCTGGCCAGGTAGCCCCGTTGGTTAGTGCATCGTCCCAATATGCCAAGGTTGCGGGTTTGATCCTCAGTCAGGGCACACACACAAAAAATTTTTTTAAAATATATTTTATTGATTTTTTTACAGAGAGGAAGGGAGAGAGAGAGATAGTCAGAAACATCGATGAGAGAGAAACATCAATCAGCTGCCTTCTGCACACCCCCTACTGGGGATGTGCCCGCAACCAAGGTACATGCCCCTGACCGGAATCGAACCCGGGACCCTTGAGTCTGCAGGCCAACGCTCTATCCACTGAGCCAAACCGGTTTCGGCGCATACAAATTTTTAATGGTGCCCTGACCAATGGATGCATAACTAAGTGGAACAACAAATTGATGTCTCTGTCTCTCTCTGTCTCTCTCTTTCTCCCCCCGCCTCCTTCCTTATCTTTCTCCCTCCCCTCTCCTCTCTCTCTACGATCAATAAAAAAAAATGTTTTTATGACCCACAATTCATTTTAGAGTGCAGTTCCAACCTTATACCCGTTTCTTGAAGTCCGCAGAGGTCAAATATGACAAAATGGATTGTGTTAGTTCTTGGTAGTTCTCCAGCGTTTTACATGAGGGGATGACAGCTGTTATCAAGTCTTAACTCCATAATCCAGGCATTAGGGATGATCCCCACCCCCGCTCACTAGAGATAGGCATGTTTTCAAGTAATCTGAAGCCCTGCCTGTGATGTTTCTGAAGGAGAGCAGCTTTCCAATTCAATGTCTAGACTCTAACCCATAGACAATTTGTCTGGTGGGTTTTTTGGGGGTAGGGTGCGGTTTTATTTTGCAGCGGAGGAGTTATCAATTCGCAGTCTTCTTTGAATCCCCTTAATTGTATAATGAACTTGGCTGTTTGAATGAGCACTCACAAGGCCTTTGCTACCTTCTTGGGGAGACAGACTGAAGTGCTGTGGTCTCTTACAGCTTTGCAGAGTTAGAGCTTCTGGTGTCAGACTTGATACCCGGGTAAGGCTTTAGGATTTGAATCGAGACCACCACGGTTATACTAACCCTTGGTAGGTAAGGATTAGTTAGAAAGTTACTGGATTGTGGTTGGGTGTCTTGTTTAAAAACGTGTTCCACGAAGCTATTATTGAGTTTAGTGTTTGCAACCTTGGAGCTTCCGGGCATTTTAATCCACCATTTCAACTGCAGTTGTAACCTAAGCCTGCTGGTGTGCCCTGCGGCTCCAACCACCATTTCATGGCCGTTTAATTACAGGCTCAGTTCTTTGGAGAAGTTGGGAAACCTCCTCAATTGGATCTGCAAACCAAGTATGTAAACCATTGCACAAATGCTCTTTTAAACCCTTACAAGCAGGCACTTTTCCAGACCCCAGAAAAAACAACTGTGGGGCCCTAAGTTGTGGTGGGCCTGGATTTCGTTAAACGGATACTGTCCTCTGTGTTCTGGAAGGAGCTGGTGCATAGTTTTGCTGAAATGCATTTATGTGCTAAGCCGCAAACTCAAAAGGAGCCGGCTTGAGCCTGCAGGTAGCATGCTCTAGATTCCTGAGTTGACTTGACCCGCCAGGTAGTTTCACTTGCACCTTAATTTCTCTCTTGGCATGAAGGCTCTCATGATACCCAGATCCCACACACTGTGTTGTTGGGTGGGATGTCCAATAAAATGTTTGGAAGAGTGTCAAATGGTACATAGAATACGTAACACTAATTGCAATACTTAGGGCTGAGTACCTTGAAATCGGGCCAGTGGATAAAGATGCTCAGTTATAAAGAGGTGTGAATTTCACGTACAGAAATACAGGGAAAGTTCTGCTGGCAAAGGTAGAGGCAGAAAATGATGGGTGGGCACGTGATGTGAATATTGATCTACTTATATAAAGGACCTCTTTTGAGTTAGAAAAGCAGCATTTGAAAAAGACACTTTGATTTTTTTTTTAAAATATATTTTATTGATTTTTTTACAGAGAGGAAGGAAGAGGAATAGAGAGTTAGAAACATCGATGAGAGAGAAACATCCATCAGCTGCCTCCTGCACCCCCCCTACTGGGGATGTGCCCGCAACCAATGGTACATGCCCTTGACCGGAATCGAACCTGGGACCTTTCAGTCTGCAGGCCGACGCTCTATCCACTGAGCCAAACCGGCCTTGGCAGACACTTTGATTTTTAAAATATTACTTCATTGGATTTGTGTTGCATGATTTCGTTTTTCTAGGGTGGGAATTTCTGCAGTGAAAACCCCGAACCTGTTTCTAGAATATTGCTATATTTCACCAAATTGTCTCTTCCGAAGGACTGCAGATCATAGTGATCAAGCCAGACTGATGGGCTAAGGGGCCTTCAACTTGGTTCAAAATGGGACCCTTTTTCTTAGAGTAGTTTTCAGGACCAGTGCCTTGGGTCACGCTTTGGGAAACAGTAATGGGGTAGGTTTTAGAAATAGTTTAATACTGGAATTTTTTTAAAAATATATTTTATTGATTTTTTTTTTTTTATATATTTTATTGATTTTTTACAGATAGGAAGGGAGAGGGATAGATAGCTAGAAACATCGATGAGAGAGAAACATCGACCAGCTGCCTCCTGCACACCCCCCACCGGGGATGTGCCTGCAACCAAGGTACGTGCCCCTGACTGGAATCAAACCCGGGACCCTTCAGCCCGCAGACCGACACTCTATCCACTGAGCCAAACCGGTGAGGGCTATTTTATTGATTTTTTACAGAGAGGAAGGGAGAGGGATAGAGAGCCAGAAATATCGGTCAGCTGCCTCCTGCACACCCCCTACTGGGGATGTGCCCACAACCAAAGTACATGCCCTTAACCGGAATCGAACCTGGGACCTTCAGTCCGCAGACCGACGCTCTATCCACTGAGCCAAACCGGTTTCGGCTAATACTGGAATTTTTGAACTACGTAATGCTGCAGCTGGTTTATGTGGCCCTGTTGGTTTGGGAGTTTGGAGGAAGAGGGTTGTAAGTGTGTTTAGTCCAAGTGTTTGATGTTCCTAAGTGGGTTTAGTCTAAGTTGGAGAGGGAGAAAAGGGCTTATGGAGTGCAAAATTACGATAGGACTTTTTTTTCCCCCCCAAAGCATTTCGTGAATGTTAAATTGTTAGTGGATTTCCTGTGTGTGTGTTTTTTTCTTTGAATAAAGATCTGGCAGTTTACTTGAAGAAACTGCAGAAGCTGTTCAAGTAATGGCTCATGCATTTGCCTTTTTACATACTTTTTTTTTTTTTGCTTTAAAAGCTATTTACTCGTTTTAGACTATATATAGGGCTTAGGGAAAGGGGGAACCCAGATCTGGAATCCTATCACCAGTAGGTCACCACTGTTGATGTTTAGTGTATGGAACCAATAAGCCATGTTCTTGTTGCATGTATGACTAAGGAAGGCAACACAGTGTCTTAATTAAAAGTACTAGATTTTGGAGCATGACCGCTTGAGTTGGAATTCTGGTTGTACCACCACTAGCTGTGTGACCTTGGGCATGTTCTGTACCTCTCTGGCTTACTGGACTGGCTACTTTAGTTACAGGGTTGAATAACACCAGGTGGAGTGGACATCCTTGCCTCATAACCATTCAGTATTCAGTCTGTTACCATTGAGTGTAATGCTAGTTATTGATGATCTTTATTAAGTTACTAGTAGCCCTGCGCACAGATTCGTGCTCCAGTAGCTCTCTGCAGGGCCTGGCCACTCCACGCCCGCTGCCCAGAGGCTCTCCTCGGCCCAGAGGCCCTCCGCGGCCGGGGTGGAACACTTGCCTTGTTGCCTCGGTGACGAAGCAAGCATTCCGCCTGGCCACTGACAGTGCCTGCTCTCAGTGGCCGCCCCCCATGGACTGGGGGACTCGGGCGGGGCTGAGAGTACTGGGTGCCACCATCTTGTGGCTATGGGCGCTGCCATCTTGGTGATGGAGTGATGGTTAATTTGCATATTACCTTTTTATTATTATTATTATTATTATTACTACCCTTTTATTATATAGGGTGGAAGTTCCCTTCTATTTCTTTCTTTTAAAAAATATATTTTTGATTTCAGAGGAAAGGAGAGGAGAGAGAGAAACATCAGTGACGAGAGAGAATCATTGATCGGCTGCCTCCTGCACATCCCCTACTGGGGATCGAACCCACAACCCAGGCATGTGCCCTTGACTGGAATTGAACCAGGGATCCTTCAGTCTGCAGGCTGACACTCTTACCAACCAAGGCAAACCAGCTAGGGCTATTTCTGTTTTTCTGTGAGTTTTTATTTTGAATGTCGCATAACTTTTCTTGCATCATTTAATATCATGTGGTTTTTCTTCTGTAGCCTGTTAATATGGAACATTACATGGAGCTTTAAAAATATTGAACCTGGAATAAATCCTGCTGGATAATGGCTGCTTATCATTATTATTATTCACCACTGAGGACATTTTTTACATTGATTTTTTTAGAGAAAGTGGAAGGGAGGGAGAGTGAGGGGAGAGAGGCAGAGAGAGAGAGAGAGAGAGAGAGAGAGAGAGAGAGAGAGAGAGAAGAGAGAAACATTGATGTGAGAGAGACACATCTATTGGCTGCCTCTTGCAGGTGCCCTAGTTGGTTGGGGCAGGGAATTAAACCTGCAATCCAAGTAGTTTCCCTTGACTGGGAATCGAACTTGAAACCCTTCGGTGCTTGGGTCCATTGGGTTCGACACTACCACTGAGCCAGGCTGGCCAGGGCTAATTATTTTTTTATATTGTGGAAATTTTACTCGTTAAGGATTTCAAGGATTTGCCCAGGATTTGTTAAGGATTTTTGTGTTTACAATTATGAAAGATAGTGGTCTGGTCTGGAAGTTTCTTTTGGGGTCATTTGTGGTTTTGTGTTAGGATAATGGCTTCATTAAAATGAATTGGGTGGAGTTCACTCCCTTTTTATTTTCTGGAAGAGATTATGTAGAATTGGTGTTAATTCTTTTTTAAATGTTTAGTAGAATTCTCCAGTGAAACCATCCAGCCTCAGGATTTTTCTTTATTTCAGTTTTAAAAATTATACACTCAATTTCCTTATTAGTATGAGGGCTGTTCAGATTATCTCTTTCATATTGGTGAATTGAGGAATCGGCCCATTTCCTTCTCAACTTGTCAAATTTATTTGTGGAGAGTTGTTTGTAGTATTCCCTTATTATCCTTTTAGTGTTTGTAATGATCTCTCTTGTTTATTCCTAATACTAGAGGCCCGGTGCATGAAATTCGTTCATGGAGGGGGGTGTGTCCCTCAGCCCAGCCTGCACCCTCTCCAATCTGGGACCCCTCGAGGGATGTCCAACTGCCCGTTTAGGCCCGATCCTGGATCAATCCAGGACTGCTGGCTCCCAACTGATCACCTGCCTGCCTTCCTGATTGCCCCTAATCGCTTCTGCCTGCCAGCCTGATCACCCCCTAACCACTCCGCTGCCAGCCTGATTGATGCCTAACTGCTCCCCAGCCAGCCTGTTTGCCCCCAACTTCCCTCCTCTGCTGGCCTGGTCACTCTTAACTGCCCTTTCCTGCAGGGTTGATCGCCTCCAACTGCCCTCCCTTGTAGGCCTGGTGCCTCCCAACTGCCCTCCCTTGCTGGCCATCTTGTGGTGACCATCTTGTGTCCACATGGGGGCAGGATCTTTGACCACATGGGGGCAGCTATATTGTGTGTTGCAGTGATGGTCAATCTGCATATTACTCTTTCATTAGATAGGATAGAGGCCTGGTGCATGGGTGGGAGCTGACTGGTTTGCCCTGAAGGGTGGGGGTTCCCTTGGGGCGTGGGGCGGCCTGAGCGAGGGGCACGTGGTGGTTTGCAGGCCAGCCATGCCCCCTGACGACCCAAGAGGAGGCCCTGGTATCTGGAATTTATTTACCTTCTACAATTGAAACTTTGTAGCCTGGAGCAAAGCCAAGCCTGCTGCTTGATCCACGGCCAGCAGCTATTTCTGTTGGAGTTAATTCACCTTCTATAATTGAAACTTTGTAGACTTGAGTGGAGGCTTAGGCTGGCAACAGGATGCGAGGAAAGCTTGGCTTCTTTTGTTACCATGGAAACCCTCCTGCTCTCAGTGGCTGTAGCCATCTTGGTTGGGTTATTTGCATATTTGCTCCTGATTGGCGGGTGGGCATAGTTTGGCTGGTGGGCGTGGCTTAGGCGTAGCGAAGGTGCGGTCAATTTGCCTATTACTCTATTATTAGGTAGGATTGGCAATTGTGCCTTCTCTCTCTTTTTTTTCTTTGTCAGTCTTGCTCGAATTTGTCAATTTTATTGCTTTTTTTCCCCTCAAAGAAATACCTTTTTGCTTCATTTTTTTTTTCAATTTCATTGATTTCTGCTGTTATCCTTATTATTTCCATCCTCTCTGTTGGGTTTACTTTTTCTAGGTTCTTGAAGTAGGAGCACAGATTAGTGATTTGAGACTTTAAATATTCTCAATCTGTAGTGTGGGGTTTCTGTTAGCTGCTAATGTCACTTCCATGTGTTCTTAAAAAACAGCAGGGGCCTAGCCAGCATGGCTCAGTGGTTGAGAGTCGACCTATGAACCAGGAGGTCACGGTTCAATTCCCAGCAGAGCACATGCCCGGGTTCGGGGCTCGATCCCAAGTAGGGGGTGTGTAGGAGGCAGCCAATCAATAATTCTCATTGTTGATGTTACTATCTCTTCCTCCCTCTCTGAAATCAATAAAAAATAGATTTTTTAAAAAAAGAAAGCAAGGTTCCTAATTATGTAGGTTATTAGCTGGCTTCCCCCAGTCTCCCCACATTTAATAAGTTGCTAACTTGAATATAGGATATATTCCTCAGATTTTAAGAACATCGCTTCTGGAAATTCAGGTTGTAGAAGTACAGCTAAGTGTCCCTATGCCTGTTGGTTAGAGATTTAGAGCTGAAAACACTTTATCCCAGGAATCAACCAACTAAGGCGCTGGGCCAAAGCCTGCTCTCTGGCCTATTTTAGCATGGCCCTCCAGCTGAGAATAAATTTGGCATTTTTAAAGGGTGGTAAAACACATAAACACACATTTGTGACAGAGACCTGCTTTGGCCTGTAAAGCCTGAAATCTTTCCTATGTGACCCTTTACAGAACAACTTTGCTGCCTTTTCGCCAAGTCCCGTGGCTTGCTTCAGAGCCATCTGTAAAAATGGATCAGTACAGATTCCCAGGCCCCGCATGGCCTTTTTCTCATCTGGAATCCATCAGCTCACACGCCCCTCTCTGTGTCTGAGTTCTGACTTGTGTCCTTTGTCTTTCGTCTCCGTGCTGTTCTGTGGTCACGCTTCATTGTCCAGTGCCTTCTAGGTGCTGAGTGATCTTGGAGGTCCATTCTGAAGGGGGCAGACCTAAATGTCTCCGCTGAGTCTGCCCTGGTCAAAGTCTGAAGGGAAAGTGCTGGGCCGCCTCAGGATCAGCTCTTTATGATTCTATCTTTTTAAAAATATATATATTTTATTGATTTTTACAGAGAGGAAGGGAAAAGGATAGAGAGTTAGAAACATCGATGAGAGAGAAACATCGATCAGCTGCCTCTTGCACACCCCCCACTGGGGATGTGCCCGCAACCAATCGATGCCCTTGATTGGAATCGAACCTGGGACCTTTCAGTCCGAAGGCCGACGCTCTATCCACTGAGCCAAACCGGTCAGGGCAGAATCAGCTCTTACAGAAAGGTGATTTCTGACGTCACAAAGTGCAAACTCCTTTATCTCTGGAAATGTTGTTTTTTGTTGTTAATCCTCACTCACCCGATGATATTTTTCCATTGATCTGTTTTTTAGAGAGAGTGGGAGAGAGAGGAAAAGACGAAGAGAAACATGGATGGGAGAGAAACACATTGATTGGTTGCCTCCTGCACGTGCCCCTACCAGGTCCCGGGCCTGGGAGGAGCCTGAGACCAAGGTACATGCTCTGGACCAAAATGGAAAATGGGACCCTTTGGTCCGCAGGCTGACGCTCTATCCACTGAGCCAAACCTGCTAGAGCTGGAAATGCTATTTTTAAAAAATGGGTTTTTTTTATTGATTTCAGAGAGGAAGGGAGAGGGAGAGAGAGATAGAAACATCAATGATGAGAATCATTGATCATCTGCCTCTTGCACGGCCCACACTGGGGATTGAGCCCACAACCCAGGCTATTTTATTTTATTTTATTTTTTAAATATACATACATATGTATATATATATATATATATATGTATATATATGTATATATATATATATGTATATGTATATATAATTTACTTAGAGAGAAAGAGGAAGGGAGAGGGTGAGAGAGATAGAAACATCAATGATGAGAGAGAATCATTGATCGACTGCCTCCTGCCCGCCCCCCACTGGGGACAGAGCCCACAACCTGGGCACGTGCCCTTGACCGGAATCGAACCCGGCACCCTGCAGTCCTCAAGCTGAAGCTCTCTATCCACTGAACCAAACCAGTTAGGCCAGGCTATTTTATTTTTGATTCATAGCCCGGCACAGAAACTTGGCAGAAACCCTAGAATTGTTTATGGACACATAAATGGTCATAGGTCCGACCTGTAAAGGATTCTGCCCACCTAAAGTTCGTGGGAAGAGAGCTGGATATTCCTGCCGCTGGTTAGTGCTCCTTCCTGGATAAGAAAAGTAGTAAAAACAGTTACTACTTGGGGAAAGAAATCTGTTCTGGGTCGAGCTGAAGGGAACCATTGCTCTCTGACCTCAGGCCAGCCTGGACCTTGTTCTCATCCCGCTGCTCTGTGACAACAGGGGCAAGGGGGAGGTGGCAGGTGGCAGCTGGGACCCCTTTCACACCTCATGGTGGACTGCGGATGGCAGTTTTCAACTAAAAGTAAGGGCTGGTCATATTTCCTGGTTTAGGTACCTTCAGTCTTCTCCTGTTCTCTAACCTCAAACCCTACACGTCCCCTCTTGCCGACTGGCATGTCTCTTTTATATGCCCGGGGCCTGCTTTTGTGTCACACCTTTAACTTCTTCCTGTTGGGATGGGTGCAGTCCCTAGAGAGGGCCCTTTATGGCCTTGACCTCTTCTCTGCCTCCTGCCTTGGTGATCATCCCCTTTTCTCTTGCACAGCTCTGGCCTGACTTTACTCCTTCCTCGTGTCTGAAAAGATGTCCCTCAGCCCATGGAGTCCGAGCATGCTCGAATGATTCCTTCTGGGAGAGGGCAGGTGGCCCGGTGTTAGCACTGGGCCTTTAGTTTTATATAAGGCACTTGAGCATTTCTGGGATTTTGGTATCCATTGTATATTCAGAGTCAAGCTACTGTCACCACAATTGTAGAATATTTTCATCACCCCAGACAGAAACCTGGGCCCCTTAGGCATCATCCCCATTCCTCCCAGCCCTGGCACCCACTAATTTGCCCTTTGTGTTTAGGGGTTTGCCTTCTCTGGCTGTGTCAGATAAATGAGGGTATATAGTATATGGTCCTGTGTGACTGGCTCCTTTCACTCAGCGACGTGTCTTCAAGGGCCATCCATGGTGCAGCGTGTGTCAGTGCTGCGTTTCTACTATTGCTCAATAGTAATAGTTGGAGGTATGAACATACCATGTTTTGCTTATCCAGTTATAACATTTTGGCCAATTGGGGTATTTGCACATTTTGATTATTATGAATCATGTTCCGAACATTCCTATTGGCTTGGGTTTTGTACGAGGAGATTAATCATCTTGCTGCTGTGACCTAAAGAACTGGACGTGGGACTGTAAGACCAAGCTGTCCTAAGGAAACCATCTGCTTGACTTTCACTTTAATCCCTGGAAATGCAGCAGGCCTCTGAATGTGTGAGAAGACTCCTGCTTACACAGACACTAGGTTAAAATTTCAAAATTAAAACAATCTTTTCTTTAAATCTTTTTTTCTATTAAAAATATTTTTTTTTTATTGATTTCAGAGAGGAAGGGAGAAAGAGAGATAGAAACATCGATGAGAGAGAATCATTGATCGGCTGCCTCCTGCATGCCCCACACTGGGGATCCAGCCCATAACCCAGGCATGTGCCCTGATCGGGAATTGAACCATGACCTCCTGGTTCATAGGTTGATGTTCAACCACTGAGCCACGCCAGCCGGGCAAAAATTAAAACAATCTTAATGTCATTTTAAATTTAAGCTCTTGTGAAGTATGAAGACTGTTTCTGTATATCACTTGATTTCAGTGATCGGGACTCACTGCCGGTCAATATTCATGTTTTTGGTTCTACCTAGCATATCCTGAGGGAGTTCAGAAGATGTTCTGTAAGCCTTAGGCAGTTGTGAGCAAGCTGCTTGGGTGAGAGGAATGCTGTACTCTTTTGTTGGTCTCAGAGGGGTTAAGCCAGTCATGGTGGTAAGGCTGGAACAGGCTTTTGTTTTAACTTAATAGAATCTACATAGAGTACATTTTAGTGTACAGTTCTTTGAGTTTTGACCAAGGCAGCGTATCTACCGCCCACTGTCAAGATTAGGCCCTCTGAGCGGAGTTTGGAATCAGATACTTGAATGACTTCACACTGTATTGGAGTGCAGAGGCCTGTCAAGAAAACCAGGAAGCTGGTTTATGTGGGAAGAGAAACTGCAAAGCCCAACTCTGGCTTTTAGGTGCTCTGACATCAGAGTCTCGGGATATGAGGAAAGGATACCCACATCTTGGCTTCCTCTTGCAATGAGCTGCTCACGCAGGTGATGGAGTGGGGGTGGGCCCTGTCCACTGAAGGGCCCTCTGACCTGGACTTAAAGGGGAAGTGTCGGTGTGGGAGGCCAGCCAGAGTGAGTGGATAATCTGGTCGGAGGACGGTACAGGGCTCTGGAAACATCAGGGTCTGGGGAGTGGGAGATGGGCTGGCAGGAGGCTGGGCTTTGGGCCTCACCACTTGGGCACGGTGCAGTGATGGGATAATGAACCACCCCATGGAACTTAAATAGCTTGAGCTGTTGTGGAAGAGAGACCTAGGAGACAAAGAAACCGGGGGTGGGGGGGGTGGGGGAGGGAGTGTTGGCGGTGGAATTTCCAGCCTGCATAATTGAAGATAAGTTTGACAAGAATAGAAATTCATCTTCTACTTTCATAGCTGCTTGAATGTGTGAGAGAGCGGAAAGGAACATGGCCACAAATTGTCTATTTCAACCCCCTAATCCCCCTACTTTCATAGGTGAAACTAGTGCAGCTCTGGCCCCTGATGCCAGCAGGCTGGTGGCGGGCTGGTGTAGCGATTGCCCTGCGGAAAGGGTGGCCTCCAGTAAGGCAGAGACTGGGACTGGGTAGTTTAAAGAAACCCCACACACCTTTTATCCTAAGTTGTCTTATTTGAAGTTTCTTGAAATTTTTTATTTTAGAGAGGGGGAGTAGGGGGAAAGAGAAAAGAGAGAGGGAGAAAGAGGGAGGGAGGGAGGGGGGGAGAGAGAGAGAGAGGAACAGTAATATCGATTTGTTCCACTTAGCTATGTATTCGTAGGTTGATGCTTTTATGTACCCTGCCCGGGATTCAAACCCACAACCTTGGTGTATTGGGATGACACTGTAACCAATTGAGCTACCCGGTCAGGGCTTAGTTGCAGTTTTTGAAATGGAAAAAGACTCCAAGGTGCAAGTTAAGGCCATTGATGGAGAGAGTCAAGTGTTTTTCTGGCCGAAACCAGTTTGGCTCAGTGGATAGAGCGTCGGCCTGTGGACTCAAGGGTCCCAGGTTTGATTCTGGTCAAGGGCATGTACCTTGGTTGCGGGCACATCCCCAGTAGGAGGTGTGCAGGAGGCAGCTGATCGATGTTTCTCTCTCATCGATGTTTCTAACTCTCTATCCCTCTTCTTTCCTCTCTGTAAAAAATCAATAAAATATATTAAAAAAAAAGTTTTTCTGGATTGTTTATTTCCCGAGGGCAGCCTTCTAATGGAATCCACTTTGTTAAGAGGGTTACAGCATTTGAGCCTCTTAAAACTGAAGAAGTGGGGATATAACAAATGTTTTCCCCCCTTTTTGCCAGGGTGCCTGGTGTCTTAGATTTTTTATTCAACACGAATCCTTCAGTTTGTTGGGCTACTAAAGTTGTGTGGGTACAGCTCATCTTAATTTATGCGCATCTGATGGATCAGTGATGAAATGGTAGTACCCCAGACCACAGGAATGGAGGGAATGAACACTAGTGCAGGTTCCTTAGAGGAGAGTTGGGTGAGCAGTTGGGTCGGGAGACAGGTTCCTCCTGCATATACAGATTTGGGATTCGGGCATCTGGAGTTGATGATCAGGGTCAGAGGACTGAGGTTCATTCTCTTAAGCCAATAAATGGATCCCTGGGAGAAAATGAGGAAGGGAGATGAAACTTAGGCCTTCACCCCGCTCCTCCACACCCATGTTAAAATTATTGCTGAATAAACGCACACAAAAGTGGGCATTGATCTGGAAATGGGGGCATTGAGCGTTCCAGGGGACAGAGGGCACATTTTGCCCTGGGACAGGCGGCTATGGTTCTGCACACTTTGGAAGGCGCTGAGTACTATGCTACTTATTAGTACGCATCATTCTTGCCTAGCCAGAGTTTTCTAAGAACTTTTGCCAAACAGCATTTTATTAGCCTGGTTTGGTTTACTATGTCTACTTGAAAGCAGGTGGCTCTATCTCCTTTAGAATTTGAAGCTACTGTGGAATTTTCTCAATTGTAGGCATTTTATGGCATTGCTCTCTTGTGTCGCCAAAGTTGGGTATGCTCTGACCCAGGCTCATTTTCACTTGTGTGTAGAGTACCATATTTTCTGGCGTATAAGACGACCCCCAACTTTTCCAGTTAAAATATAGAGTTTGGGATATACCCGCCCTATAAAATGACACCCGGCGTATAAGACGACCCCCGACTTTTGAGAAGATTTTCCTGGGTTAAAAAGTCGTCTTATACGCCGGAAAATACGGTACCTAGTAGTTTTCAAGGTGTTCTGACCCTGGGCAATTGAGGAATGGGGCCCTTTTTTCCATAAGGGGGTGGGGTACTCACATTTAGTGGGTCTGGCTGGGTTTACTGAAGTCCTGTGGAGGGAGAGGACAGTCATTGAACCATATTGTCAACCTCAGTTGAGGAACCCTGCTAGAGTCAAGTACATTTTGCTTGGTCATATTACATGCTCCTAGACAGGCATAAAGGTTGAAATTTTGGTGACTTGAGTTAATTAGTTAGGATACTGTGGGGATTTCTCTCTTTTTGTATCTAGTGGTTAGATCAGTGCTTCTCAACTGTGGCTGCATCTTGGATTTTCCCTGGGATCTTTAAAAAATACTGGTGCCTGAGTCCCACCTCCAGATTTTCATTTAATTGGTCTAGGACAGTGGTCAGCAAACTGCGGCTCTGTTGACTAATGAGTTTGCCAACCACTGATCTAGGATGTGGCATCAGAATTTTAAAAACTCCCCCCGTGTTTTTTTTTTAAATATATTTTTATTGATTTCAGAGAGGAAGGGAGAGGGAGGGAGAGAAACATCAATGATGAGAGAGAATCATTGATCAGCTGCCTCCTGCACGTCCCCCACTGAGGATCGAGCCTGCAACCCGGGCATATGCCCTTGATCGGAATCGAACCTGGGACCTTTCAGTCTGCAGGCCGACGCTCTATCCACTGAGCCAAACCGGCTAGGACTCCCCCTGTGATTTTAATGTGTAGCTAGGATTGCAAACCACTGGTCTAGATGTTGGTCTAGGTGTTCTAGAAACTCTGAAAAGTGGAGCTCATCATGTCTTTGGTTTTCTCCTGAAATCTATGATTCTGGAAGAGAGATGCTGGACAGCTGTTTCAGCTCTGGCTCCCCTTTCTGGAATCTTAGCCATGGGCTGGGGGCAGGGTGGGTAACGGGAGAGTCCCCAGGTCAGGAATAAGGTGAAGATGAGCTGAAGTGGACAGTGGGCGAAATGGCCTGGTCTTCGTGTCAGTGGCAGGACCGGCACACTCGGTGCCCATGTGGACCGGGCGGTGGTGACAGCCAGAAATAAACATTCAGACCTGGCCTACTTCTGCTGAACTGGGACGGGACCGGTAAACCCAAAGTATAGAAATAAGTAACGTGTCAAACTGGATTTCTCCTGTATTGTGTTTTTTTTTATCAGTTTGAAACCTGGTGGGAAGGCCTCCATTAGCCCAAGCAGTGCCTTTGCTAACAGTGCCGGTTAGAATAGGGGCTGGTCTCCACGCTGGACTCGGCCAGCAGTCAAAGGCTGTGCGTGATATCACACAGAGACAACCCCCAGCTCAGCCTCTGGGCTGGGGTCCTCGTTCACTGTCCAGTGTGGTCAGTGACACACAGGGTGGCCCTGTGTGAGTGTCCCCCCCCCCACGCCCTGCGTGGTTCAGGGTTCGGGCTCTGGAGGAGGCCGCACACAAATGAAAGAGACTAGAAAATATAAATTTGGAAATATTGGGGGCCAGGCGGGAGCCCAGCTCAAGAGGAAGGACTACGCTTTGCTCCGGCCTAGCAATCCCTTTTATTAAGACTATGGGATATACCCATAGCTCTAGGCAGGCAATTCCAGTAATAGCCAATCAGTAAGGATGTACATAAGACTAAAAGGTGCAAGTTGCTTCCCCTCCCTTTGTCTCAACTAGACAGTGGGTGCTTGGCTCTGACCTTTCAGAGCTTCAAGGTTAACCAGCCTTCCGGGTTCCTTGTCCACACCTCTCTGCTAGTGAAGGCAATGGGCGGCTTCCCACAGCCTTGCCTACATTGTCCTCTTCACCAGCCTAGGGATTTGTGTTCCGTTTTGTAACGTGCCAACAGGAGCCAGCCTTCAGGCCATTGACCAGGAGTGATGACTTGTTTGATACATTTTCAAAACAGAAAACATCTGTTCTAGCCAAGGAGGACTGAAGAATTTCAAAGCGGCTTTCCTCCTCTTCGGGGTTAAGTACCGCTGGGGTATGCTGGGCACACTTGTCTTTACCACTCTGCCCTTCAGTCACACTGTTGGAGAGTGGGAATTTTTGAGCATGCTTCCAGAGAGGCCGTGGACTGTGCCCCAGACAGAGCTGTCAGTGCTGACACCAGGCCCGGCCTTGAGATAGGGTCTCATGGCCCCTTCCCAGCACGTAGGCCTTCTTTCACAGAACACTGTCAGCTTTCTGGAGAACAGGATGACCCTGTGAACAACATGGTCGTCAATGGCATGATCTTGACGTTGATTGGGGAAAACTGTTTTGTCTTGGGTTGCTTGCTCTGCAAAAACAGGATGTGGTTAATGTGCTTAAAATTGGTCTTGCTCAAAGGGTCTCTGCTGCTCTCTGGACTCCCTGCATGGAGAATGGCAGAGCAATCGCCTGCTGGCCGGCTAATAAAGGCTCCCTAAATTTTAATTCGGTCTGGGCTCCAGTGGTCTTCACTCACCTGCTCTCCACAACAACATAAACGGTGGCCTGACCTCACCAGGCTTCCTTGACAAACACAAATTGAACGAGGTCAGTTCTTTTCGTCAAGTTTGAAATTAGGATTTTTGTAGGTGGGGGAGAATTCAGTTCTGAGGATATCATTCCAACCTTCCTTTTAATTTCCTGAACCCAATATCAGAATAGAGAAGCCAGCTAGATCATTTTCTGAAAAATGAGTTTCCCATAGGCACAGTTTTCCTGGGAATGAGTGAAACTTGAATGAGACACAAGGTCGCTGCTCGTGTTGGTCGATGCCTGTGTTCCCATGTGGGTGTGGTGTGGATTCTGCTCCAGAAATCTCTCCCGGAAGTGGGGCTTTTTCCTGGAAGTGGCCTCAGTTCACTTGGGTTGTCCAGAGGGCCACCCTGACATTCTCCAGCCCTGCCCAGGTCCTCTGCTCTCCCTCCTTTGGCCTGCTGGGTGCTGCCTTCTCAAAGGGAGGAGGGTCTCCTTCCCTGTGGGTCAACCACTGTGTTTTAATGCGGGGCGGGGGCGGGCGGCAGTTTGAAGTCCCTTTGCTTTCTCAACTTCTTCCTCTCTACAACTGCTGGTACCACACAGATCTCTGGGCTCTGTCCCGCTTGTCTCCACCTACTCCTATTTTGGGGTTTGCAGGTACGCCCAGTCATCTAGTTTTGTTCTAAATGGTGTCCTTGAGTTTGGGGTTGTGATACCCTCATTGCTCTGTGTTTGGGGATTCAGAGGATTACACATTCACCCGTTCACTGCCATTTTTGCTATTCCATTTGATCCTGTGTAAGTGAAGCTGAAAATAGGAATTTCGGGAGGGTGTGTTAGTCTGCCAGGGGCTGCTGTAATCAAATATTAAACATGGGTGGTTTAAAATGGAAACTTATTCCAGACTCCCAGGTCTGGAGGCTGGAAGTTGGAAAACAAAGTATAGACAGGGCCACGCTCCCTCTGAAGGCTCTGGGGGAGGGTCCTGGTTGCTCATCCAGCTTCTGGTGGCTCCAGGTGTCCTTGGTCTGTGATTTATTGAAGCATCCATCTTATATAAAAACTGCTGTTTGAAATTTTAACCCTGCTATTTGGCTTCTGTAAATTCTTGCTTGCTAAGACTACTCCCACTTCAGAGAGGCCATTAAACCTTCCCCAGACAAGGTTATCATTGCTGGCGCCAGGCCAGGCCTCTGGTTGAGGTCTCAAGGCCCAGCACATACGGGCTCTTTAAGAACTTGCAAAAGGGGCCGGAAACACTCCATATTTGGGAGACAAAGAAGGTAAAAACATATAAATAGGGAGAATTCCTGCATGTTGGGGCCCAGAATTTGAGATACATTTTCCTCTGGACCCGCACGTAATAAATGTAACTCCATCTCCCTAAGTATTGCTTTGTTCTTCTTCGGTTTTCTGTAACATATCACTCCAATCTCTACCTCTGCCTTCACATCACCTGTGCTTTCTCCCTGTGTCTTCTCCTCTTCCGTCTCTTATAAGGACACGTCATTGCATTTAGGACCCACCTGGATATGGATAATCCAAGATGATTTCACCTCTGGATCTTTAAATTAACTGTGTTCTTTTGTGTTACCTGGTAATCTGTATCCTCTCCTTGCAGGGTCGAGAATCTTGTTTTTTAAAAAAATATTTTTATTGATTTCAGAGAGGAAGGGAGAACGAGAGAGAGAGAGAGAGAGAGAGAGAGACATCAATGATGAGAGAATCATCCATCGGCTGCCTCCTGCACTCCCCCTACTGGGGATCAAGCCCACAACCTGGGCATGTGCCCCTGGCCGGAATCGAACCCAGGACCCTTCAGTCCACAAGCTGACGTTCTATCCACTGAGCCAAAACAGGCCAGGGCTTGAGAATCTTTTTTTTTTAACATTTTTTTTATTGAGGTATTATATGTGTACATATCTTACCATTTCGAGAATCTTTATAGCTCATGACAAATGGGACTCCGGCTACTCGTTGTTCAGGTTTTCTCATAAAGTTCAGTCATCAAACTGTGTTTCTACTGGCTTTTCTTCTGAACGTGATTCCTCTGACCACCTTGCCTTCTCCCTCTTCTAGCCGACAGCGAGACCATCCTAAAAGGCCTCCAGTCCATTTTCCAGGAGCAGGGGATGACCGAGTCGGTGCACACCTGGCAGGACCATGGCTACTTAGCGACCTACATAAACAAAAACGGCAGGTGAGATGGCCCAGAGTGCTCCTCTTTACATCTGAGCACTTCAGGAATGGGGGAGGGGTTCAAAGGGTGGTAGAGAGTGGTGGTGTCCAGGTATTTTTTTCCCCTTCGTTGACAGTTTTTAGGAGGAGGCTAGAATTCAGTGCTTCTTGGCCTTATCGGCACAGCAGCATCGCCTGGGAGCACTTCAACAAAAATCCCATGCCCAGGGGAAGGGAGGGTGGGAAGGTGGATAGGTGGGAAGTGATCAGCCAAAGAACTTGTATGCATATGTGCGGAGCCCATGGACACAGACAATAGGGTGTTGAAGACCTGGGAGGAGGGCGGGGCCAGCTAGAAGGGGTCAGTGGGGGGAGAAGGGGGACATATGTAATACTTTCAACAATAAAGATTTTTTTTAAAAAAATTCATGTTCAGGGACTCACTCTCCCCCCCCCCCCCAGATTGAGGCCACAGAGTGTCAGTATTTCGCCAAAGCCCCAAGGTGATTCTGCTGTGTAGCCTAGAACCCCTGGACTGCACAAGCAGTGTGGACTGGTAGGCGGTGATCTGCTCTAAAACAGGTTCCTAGTTTTTCTGATGTGGCAGGTCTGGGGAAGCACCCCATATGGCAGCGGTCACCAACTGGTGGTCCGTGAGGTCCCAAAGATTGGCGGCCGCTGCCATATAGCATTTCCAGCAAGCTCTCAGGGGATGCTGATGCTGCCGGTGACTGGACCCCACCGTGGGTACCAGTGTTCTAAGCGATCACCTATGAATGCAGATCACTGGCAAATGCAGGATGAGAACGTCTACAAGAAGCTTAACAGGAACCTGAGACCCAAGAGTTCACTTTTTTTTTCCTTAACACTTACAGACTATCAAGACTTCATGTAATCAAGATGTAGACGAAAGTCGATGTGTTCTGAGAATAGAAAGGGAACCTAAATTAACACATGACCAGTAACAGAAGATGCCAGTGCATTGCGCTTTTGTATTTTCCTAACTCTAGGTTTGTACTACAAGTATATCTAGACTGGTGTAGGATGCTCTGCAGATTGTTAGTAATTTGCACTATTAATTTAAAAAGGTAAACTCCTGGGTATTTTTGATGGCTTTCATTCCATTCCCCCAGTGGATACAGAGTCCTAGAATTGCACGTGGCATCATTAATGTCTCACAGTCTCTCCCTTGTTTTTCTATTAAAAGACACCCCCCCTGCCCAGCCAGCATGGCTCAGCGGTTGAACCAGGAGGTCATGGCTCGATTCCTGGTCAGGGCCACATGCTCAGGTTGTGGGCTTGATCCTCGGTAGGAGGCATGCAGGAGGCAGCCAATCAATGATTCTCTCATCATTGATGTTTCTCTCTCTTTTTCCCTCTCCCTTCCTTTCTGAAATCAATAAAAATATATTTAAAAAATAGATACCCCCTCAACTAGGTTTACAGAGGCCCAGAAAACAATGCTGTGAGAGGAGGGAAATTTACTTTTGAGGCTACCTCCCCTTCCATTATTCTCTTTATTTTATTTAAAATATATTTTATTGATTTTTACAGAGAGAAAGGGAGAGGGATAGAGAGTTAGGAACATCGATGAGAGAGAAACATCGATGAGAGAGAAACATCGAGCCTCCTGCACACCCCCTACTGGGGATGTGCCTGCAACCAAGGTACATGCCCTTGACCGGAATCGAACCTGGGATCCTTCAGTCCACAGGCCGACGCTCTATCCACTGAGCCAAACCGGCCAGGGCCAGAATTGTATTTCTTAACTATGTAGCATACCTCCACATATGTGTTTAGCAGATACCTCAAATGCATCTAAAGTTATTTCTTCCTCAAGGGTGATCCGAAATCGATCCCCTTCTGCTCTCCATCCTGTCCATGGTCTGGCCCAGTTTCCAGCAAGTCTGGAAGCAGTGGTCTGAGCTGTCACTGCACCCTCCAGCTCCTACACGCTCTCACATGCAGCCCCTCTCCACCCTGGCCTCTCTTCTCTACCCTCCCTGCCACCATCTCTCACTGTCCTTGCTGCGGCCCATCCTTTGGGGAGCACAGCAAATGACACAGTGAAGCCTGCACCTCTGACCATCTCCTCAAGGGCCTTTGCAGCCAGCCCCACCTCCCTCTCTACTGCAGTTCTTTTTTTTTTTTTAATTTCTTTATTGATTAAGGTGTCACATATTTGTCCTCGTCCCCCCATTCCCATCCCACCCCCCTCCCCACACATGCCCCCACCCCCCTGTTGTCCTTAACCGCCGGTTAGGCTCATATGTCTGCACACAAGTCCTTTGGTTGATCTCCCCCTTTACCCCCACCCTTCCCTACCCTCCCCCCGAGGCCCGACAGTCTGATCCATGCCTCCTTGTTTCTGGGTCTGTTCTTGTTCATCAGTCTATGTTGTTCATTATTTCCCCTAGATGAGTGAGATCATGTGCTATTAGAAATACACTTATAAGAACCAAAAATGAGACAAGCAATAATAGTTATGTTGACAGGCAAATGAATCAGTCTGTAGTGAGTTTCTTTCTGAGCCAACAGTTCTTTTGAGACCCAATTTCAATGTCCAACAGTTCCTTATGTGTACATGTCAGCACTGACATTTCAGTTCTGGATGGTGGACAAATGGTGGTAATGCAGGTCCGACTCTGTCTGGTTTGGTCCTGGGCAATCTGCAGTGATGCACAGCTGTTAACTGCTAGTATGGGAAGGCACATCAGCGTCTTCCGTCTCTGGACTGCTTCTCTTCTGTCTTCATGGCTGGAGTAGTCCTGTCGATTTCTCTCTTGCTAGAATCCACATTCTAGCAAGTGGTCTCGGAGTTGTTTTCTGAAAATATACAAACATATTCTCGACCAAAAGTTAATAAAGGAATATTTTCTATAAATTTGACTTGGGATCCTTTTTCATTTTTTGCCCAAATGATTTTCCTCTGGCTTGTTTTGTCACCTTGTGTGTTTTCCATGGGTGTCTTGCTTTTAGCCTTACAATTGATTTTCTGAAGTATTAATTTTCTAGATGTAATTTACTTACAGGATATTTTTCCTTACATGATATTCCTCTACTATCCCCTCCTTTTTTGATTTAAATGTTAGAAGGCTTTTGAAAATTTTATAATGTAGTCTTGATGGCTTTTAAATTTTAATTTTTTGCACTATAATATTACTGTTTTAGGTTCATTATATGGTACTCAATTTTATCGTGAGATGAAGTACCAATAAAAATTTTAGTTGACACTTTAGGAACACCTTTTTGTCCAGTACAATTATTTTTTCTAGAATATTCACTTGTTTCAACTATCTACTGCAGTTCTTGAAGCTTCTCCCCCAGACACCAATTCCAGCCGTCCAGAGGGCTTACAATTCCTCCTGGAAGAGAGTTTTTTGAGTGACAGGAGCTGTTGGGAAATTGCTTCTACAAGCAGAAGAAATTAAAAGGAGCGTGCTTGGTTTAAAAACGTGTTTTCTCCATTGGTCTTCCTTTTTCACTTGGGCAGCTGGGACCCATCCCCGTGGTGCTTGACCCATGCTACCCGGCCCAAAACCTCACTCCCCGCCCCCCACCACCATCCTGGCACCTGCTCAAGGGAAGCACTGCCGCTCCACACCTTGCTTCTGGCCTGGCTTCTGGTTAATGGCCCCTTGGCCATGCCAAGATCATGGTCCTCAGCCACCTTTTTACATGTCCTGCATATTCCCCGCTGGTAACTTCTTTTTCTTTCTGGTTCTAATCCCTCGCGGTTGGTGCTTGGCACCCTACCTTCCAGTGTTCTCTCTGTTCCCCTGGTTCTCTGGCAGAGGACTCTGCTACAGCCACCCAGGTTGTTAAAGGACCCCATTCCTTTGTGCTGCTGGGCGGGGAGGGGTGATCAGCTCCTTCAGATGTAGATGAATGTGTGGTGTCCTGGGCCTGAACTTGATTTTGAGGTCCTCTAAGGGCTGAAGGTGAAAGTTAACTAGTTGCATTTATTTATTTTTATTTTTTAAAATATATTTTATTGATTTTTTACAGAGAGGAAGGGAGAGGGATAGTTAGTTAGAAACATCGATGAGAGAGAAACATCGATCAGCTGCCTCCTGCACACCCCCAACTGGGGATATGCCTGCAACCAAGGTACATGCCCTTGACAGGAATCAAACCTGGGACCCTTGAGTCCGCAGGCCAACGCTCTAACCACTGAGCCAAACCGGTTAGGGCTAGTTGCATTTATTTTTACATCCAAGCACACTGCCTATAGTCTGAACAGAATTCATCTTCTAATTTAGTATATTTCAAATATGTCTTTAACCATGACTCATAGTAGGAAATAACTTCACATCATCACATACACATCTGTGTATATACGGTACATATACACAGTATAATTGAAAAAATGCTTCCTCAGATAATTAACTCTTAATGCATGTAATACTCTCACATTTTTATTTCATCAGAAATGCTGCTCAGATCCACCAAATTGGGGGTCAGGAAGCTTTTTCTGTAAGGAGTCACATAAAGTCTCTGTTGCATATTCTCCTTTATTAAAAGAAAAGCGCTCTTTAAAAGCGTAAAAACCATGTTTAGAGTGCGGGCTTTACAAAACGTGCTGCAGGCTGGATCTAGTTTGCTGGCTGCAGGGAGTGTGCTGACCCTGAACTTAGCGAATTTAATCACCACCTGCCTGCATTCAGAAATAACCGGCTCTGGTTTTCCTTTTTTTTTTTTTAATTGGATTTATTGGGGTGACATTAGTTTGCAAAACCATACAGGTTTCAAGTGCACAACACAACAAAGCATCATCTGCACAAGGCATTGTGCGCCCATCACCCCAAGCAAAGTCTTTCTGTCCCCATTACCTCCCCATCTACCCCACATCCCCTCTCCCCCCTTTCCCTCAGGCTATCACCACACTTTTCTGTGTCCCTGTGTTATGTACACTGAGTGGCCAGATTATTATGATCTCTGAACACAAAATAATCTGGCCACTCAGTATGTGTATATATATATATATATATATATATATATATATATATATATATATTTTTAGAGGCCCAGTGCATGAATTCGTGCATGGGTGGTTGGCCGGCCTGCCTGCTGGTCGAAGTCCTGGTCGAGGAGACAATTTGCATATTAGCCTTTTGTTATATAGGATATACACTGAGTGGCCAGATTATTATGCGTTCAGAGATCATAATAATCTGGCCCCTCAGTGTATATGGCTCTGTTTGAATTCTGAAGGTTAATGGGGAGAACCTAGTTGGCCCCTCCTACCCTCTCTCCCCGTGGTCACTAGACCTGGCTGAATCACGTGCTGGGAAAGCTTCTTAAAAATCGGATTCACAGAACTTGCTACTGAATGACTTTCTGGGCCCAAGAACCTGTTTTGAAAACCTTAGTGTTTGGCGACTCTCTAAATCTTTCCTGAATGATTGGTGGCTTCCCTGTCCCTAAGTGGCTCTAAAAAGGAAGCAGCAGGGTTAAGTATGTAATTTGGGGGGGAGGGGCAGAGGAGAATTGGTCTTTGAATTGGTTGACATCTTTTTTCCCCTTTTGATACAGTTCCTCAACTTAAAATTATGCTTTCCTTCGTAGCTTTGCCAATCTGAGAATTTACCCACATGGATTGGTGCTGCTGGACCTTCAGAGTTACGACGGCGATGCGGAAGGCAAAGAAGTTGACAGTGTCGGTTTCTCACGGTTATTTACTCAAGTATTTGAGGCTCCCAAAGCCAGCTCTGTTTAATAATGTTACAATGATTTCACTTAATCGCTGACTTCCCAGCGAACAGTAGACGTTCCTCCCTCCACAATGAGTGGTTTTAGAGGCGAAATAGTTGATGCTCAGTCGTTTGTAGGAACCTGGCTGCCACTTTTCCCTTGACAGCTTGAGGACTGATTTTACTGTCCACCGCAGCGAATGGAATGTAAAGCTTTAGCCGAGATGTTATATCTGCATTACCCTTGAGCCTCCCCCGTTCCCGTTGTTTCCTTGGTAACTTAGACCGAGGTTAGGTCAGCAGCACGGTGACTGGTTGGTGTGGGATGCAGAACCCATGGAGGCTGCTGTGTAGGGAGGGGAGGACCAGGTGTATTTGGGTACCCCCCAGTTCACACAGCTCTGTCAACACAGCCTCAAGCTCCTGCTCTGTCATTTAGCCGCACTTCCATTCAGAAGCCTATTCTAGAAGCCCATTGATTTGATTTCTTTTAATCGCAGCTTTTGAACAAAGTAGAAGAAAGAATGAAAGAATTGAGTCGGGACACTACTGGGCGGGTGAAGCGGTAAGTCTACTCCCGAATGTCCTTTTGTGTTTGGTTAAGTGATACAGTAATCGGAGAGGTGGTGGTATCCCTGAGTTGTGTCTGCTAAACATGTGGCGCAGATCACAGTCAGCTTGTGCTTACCAAAGGCAACATGGTAGACTGAGCTAGTGGCCCCTCACACCAAAACAAGACATGAGAGAACACATAACACGGACCGCAAGAGAAACATGCTGGGTAAAATGAGACAAAGGCACAAAGGTGATGTGGAGGGAGTCCGAGAAGCTGGAAACTCTGGAGAGCAGAGAACCCGGTGAGGCTGCCGAGCGAGGAAACTTCCCCCTGTCTGTCCAGTGAAGAGAAAAGGGCGCCTGTCTCTGTTCCGAGTTCTGGGCTCCAGAGTAGAATGAAGCAGTTAAGAGATTTATGACAGGGTGGGGTGATAGAAAATTTGCAAGTAAGAAGTCTTTGCAAGGTACTAAGAATCAAGAGGCCACCCACGTTGAGCAGCCACAGGTAGGCTCTCTTCAAATGGTAATGAAGACAGTTCAGCTTTCCCTGTCCAGGAGTGTAGCCACTATACCACATATGGCTCTTTCAAATTAAGGTAATAAAAAGAAACAGTTCATGCCTTGGCTGGTTTGGCTCAGTGGATAGAGCTCTGGCCTGTGGACTGAAAGGTCCCTGGTTCGATTCCGGTCAGGGGCACATGCCTAGGTTGCGGGCTCGATCCTCAGTAGGGGGCGTGCAAGAGGCAGCCAATCAATGATTCTGTCTCATCATTGATGTTTCTATCTCTCTCTCCCTCTCCCTTCCTTTCTGAAATCAATAAAAAATATATATATATTTAAATATATTTTATTGATTTTAGAGAGGAAGGAAGAGTCTCGGAGAGAGTAATAGAAACATCAATGATGAGAGAGAATCATCGATTGGCTGCCTCCCGCACGCCCCCCACTGGGGGATCAAGCCCGCAACCCAGGCATGTGCCCCTGACCGGAATCGAACCTGGGACCCTTCAGTCCGCAGGTCAGCACTCTATCCACTGAGCCAAACCGGCTAGGGCTGAAATCAATAAAAATATTTTAAAAAAGGAAACAGTTCAGTTCTTCAGTCTCACTCCCCTCATGTCAGTAGCTAATGGTTGATGACGGCCAGGTTGGACAGCACAGAGGTATTTGCCAGTGGTGTCGGATGTTAAGACCTTTGCTAGAAGCTATAGTGTCAACATTTATTAGAAGGGATAGCCTCTGGTAGGTCCTGGGAATTAATGGATCTACAGCAAATCCTTCTCAGGAGTTTGCTCTTGCCTGCCTGAGTGGTTCCTTATCAGGCCCCCAAAAGTCAGGAGGCTTGTCCCTTGCTCATAAAGGCCAACACATAGATGCAGAGACGTAGAGGGACTTTACCAAGGTCACGCCATCACTGATGGAAGCACCTGGAATACAGACTTCTGTAGTTCCTGGCCCTTGCCAGAAGAGGGAATCCTTATTGGCAAGAGCTAGGATGTTTTAAGTACTTCGTGGCTCAGCATGGTAAGTGTGATGAGCCCATCAGAAGGCTCCAGGGCCATGTACCAGAACTAGAAAGACTTTAGTGTCTGGTGGGGCGGAGAGCAGGAAACGGCAAGTGCAAAGAACATGGCACAGTGCAGAATGTGCCCGCTTTTTTTTTTTTATTTCTGTCAGAACGCCAAGTTCAGTTTATGTGTTCTCAGCCCCTTCCCCATCCTTCAAAAACACATCCACGCCCACGCTCCTTTCTGGATTTGTTATCTTTTCCCATTTCTAAGAGTTTTCCTGATCTACACCCATGTGAATGGAACAGGTTCCCACCGTGTTGTAAAATGTCTAAACTTGGAGATGATGGATTGGCCGACTTCAAAATGCCTCTGAGGTTTATTGGTCTGATTTTTATCGGCATTCATTCTGGGAAGAAGGAAACAGATGGAAGGCATTTATGGGCCTGAGCATTTATGAGAAGTCTGGCTCGTTTGTGTCTTTCTGGTCTAGGAGTTTCTAAAGGGGTGGTGAAGTTAGGCTTCAGATGTTCAGTTAGAAATGAGGGCCTTGTTTTTGCTTGTCACTGTTTTTACATCTCTTCATAAAATCAGGGCGGAGGAGGTGAGAGGTGGTTGGGAAATATTTTGTTGTAGGCCCTTTGTTATTGACTTCAAAAGGACAAGGATGGTGCCACTTTTCTCTCCCGGGAATGACATTGTTAGAGAGTCAATCATTAACAGATAAGTCAGTAACATCTGAAATTATTACTCCCCTACGGGCAATGAAGTAAATGTAATTTTTCATCTATGAAGCCATGGTTTTTGTTTGTTTGTTTGTTTTTTTATTGATTTTTTTACAGAGAGGAAGGGAGAGGGATAGAGAGTTAGAAACATCGATGAGAGAGAAACATCGATCAGCTGCCTCCTGCACACCTCCTACTGGGGATGTGCCCACAACCAAGGTACATGCCCTTGACCGGAATCGAACCTGGGACCTTTCAGTCCACAGGCCAACGCTCTATCCACTGAGCCAAACTAGTTAGGGTGGTTGTTTTTTGTTGTTTGTTTTTTCAGAAAATGTATTTTTGTATTCTACTTTTGAAAAGAAAAGGAGAAAAAGGAACAGGAAAACAAGCTCACATCAGTTTTGTTGCAAATAATTCTTATAATTTACACACTGTACCTGAGGCTCAGGGCATATTCTGCCTGACTGTCTTTTCTTTTTTCTTTTTTTTAAAATATATTTTATTGTTCTTCCATAGAGAGGAAAGGAGAGGGATAGAGAGCTATAAACATCGATGAGAGAGAAACATCGAGCAGCTGCCTCCTGCACACCCCCTACTGGGTATGTGCCCGCAACCAAGGTACATGCCCTTGACCGGAATCGAACCTGGGACCCTTGAGTTCGCAGGCCAACACTCCATCCACTGAGCCAAACCGGCTAGGGCTGTCTTTTAAAAAAACAAAAACATTTTTATTGATTTGAGAGAGGAAGGGAAGAGAGAGAGAGAGGAGGGACGGGAACGAATATCGATTAGTTTCCTCTGGCACACATCCCGATAGGGATGGAACCCACAACCTGGGCATGTGCCCTGACCAGGTACCAAACCAGGGACCTTTTGGTGCCCTGGATGATGCTCAGAGCCACACTGGCCAGGGTCTGCCTGAGTTTTCTACCATCTAATTTTGATTTTCAGCAGTGATGGTTGGAACAAGAGTTTGTAGGCTTCCGGAGTATCCCCTGTAGCCCATCACAGGGAGATAAATGCACGTCCTGGTAGGATGAGGACTTCATCGCTGTAATGCCTTCCCCATCCTGCTGCAGATCCTTGTTTTTTTGCCAGTCTTTACAAACCACTGTGTTGCAATTAAGGAAAGAGCTCAACCTTAGCCAAGGTGCTGTTGAGATTGGGCATTGTTTATTTTCAGTGGCTTTGCGCATAGGTCAGTAAAAGCCTATACTGGCTGGCTGGCTGGCATCCAGGAGGTGGGTTTGGTAGGTTTCTGCCCCTGAAAGCTGGGGCTACTCCCCACCTTCAGCCACGGATGGAAGAGGCCTCCCCCAAGTCCTATTTGCCTGCTTGTGGGATGGGGGAAGGTGTCCTGATTGGGGCTCCACAGTTTACAAGAAAAACGTCTGGTCTGCCTAACATTCCAACAGCTGAATTTGTTTATCTGAAAGATGAAGTGGTAAATCAGGAGCTGTTAGTTAAATGGGAGTTTATGGGAACTTGGTTTTGTAAATCTCAAGTGTTCTTTACAGACCCTAGTACTGTTTCCCCACGGGAAGCCTCGTTAACTTACAACAGGTCCAGACTGGACTCTGGGAAGCAGGTGAGCGGGGAGGGAAAAGAAACTCATCAGAGCGAATCAGAGGCTGCATCTCCTGGCGTTTGAGGTGTCCGCAGCTGTCTTGCTACCAAACACCACTGTCCGAGAACACGTGACTTGGAGACGGGCTGTGCCATGTGTGCAACGAGTTGTCCTTGTGTTTGTATTCCAGTTAGCTTTGCCAAGTCCCTTTTCCAGGTCTGTGTTTCCCTGTCACTTAGTGTCCTCTGCTGGTAGTTTCTAGTACATTCACCCTATCTGAAGTACTGAACACTTGTGCAATAATGGAACCAGAAAATCATCTATTTGCAGCTACTCTAGTAATAATAGGTTCAGGCAAGAACCGTGTAGATGCCAAAGCCACTGGTGAAGGCTTCTTGGGAGATCAGGACCTTACCCAGTTTTGGAGGATCACCCCCCAGCTTTCTTAGTAATTTTATTTATTTATTTTTATTTATTTATTTTATATTTCAAGTAACTTTATTTTGTCCCAGAACAAAATATTGATAGGAATACAAAACTATCCAATACCCCAAAACATAAAATTCAAAATTTCTGTCATCCAATAAAAAAATCACCAAGCATGCAAAATAGCAGAGATATATGACTAATGAGTATAAGAAAATAATTAAAATTGACCCAGATTGCCATGGCCTGTGTGGCTCAGTTGGTTGGGCATTGTACTGTGTACCTGAAGGTTGCCGCTTCTTCCAGTCAGGGCACATGCCCACGTTGGGGGCTTGATCCCCAGTGTGGGCCGTGTAGAAGGCAGCCAATCACCGTTTCACTCTCACATCAATCCTTCCAACCCCTACATACCCAGAGAGCTGGCTGGCTGTTCTCTATCTATGAGTCTATCTCTATTTTGCTTGTTAGTTCATTTGGTTCATTAGATTCCACATATGAGTGAAACCATATGGTACTTATCTTTCTCTAACTGGCTTAGTTCACTTAGCATAATGCTCTCCAGGTTCATCTCTGCTGTTGCAAAGGGTGGTATTCCATTGTGTAAATGTACCACAGCTTTTTTAATCCATTCATCTATTGATAGACACAAGCTTCTTCTAAATGTTGGATATATCAAATAATACTGCAACGAACATAGGGATGCATATTTTCTTTCAAATTAGGGTTTTGAGTTTCTTCCAATAAATTCCCTGAAGTGGAATCACTGGGTCATAAGGAAGTTCCATTTTTAATTTTTTGAGGTAACTCCATACTGCTTGCCATAGTGGCTGTACCAATCTGCATTCCCACCAACAGTGCATGAGGGTTCCCTTTTCTCCATGTCCTTGCCAACACTTGCTGTCTGTTGATTTACTGATGAAAGCCACTCTGGCAGATGTGAGGATTTGTGCTCTTATAAGAAGAGACAGGAGACCTTGTTCTCAGTCTCCACTGTCCACCATGTGGGAACACAACAGTAAGGACACATAAAAATCAGGAAGTGAGTCTTCACCAGTCACTAAATCTACCAGCACCTTGATCTTGGACTTCACAGCTTCCAGAACTGTGAGAAATAAGTATGTGTTGTTTCAGCCACCTTGCTTAGTAATTTTAAAGGGAAAGAAAGGTATCTTTGCACATGGACAGATCTGGTGCCATCTACTTCAGCTGCTTGGTCACACTTAGCAATAATAGGACAAGCACACATCTCCTGTCCCTAATGTGATGCCTCTAGGACCGTGGTCGGCAAACTGCGGCTCACGAGCCACATGCGGCTCTTTGGCCCCTTGAGTGTGGCTCTTCCACAAAATACCACGGCCTGGGCGAGTCTGTTTTGAAGAAGTGGCATTAGAAGAAGTTTAAGTTTAAAAAATTTGGCTCTCAAAAGAAATTTCAATCGTTGTACTGTTGATATTTGGCTCTGTTGACTAATCAGTTTGCCGACCACTGCTCTAGGATATACCGTACTTTCAGGTGTATAAGACGACTGGGCGTATAAGATTTTCCTGGGTTAAAAAGTCGTTTTATACGCTGGAAAATACGGTATATTGGACTATATTGATGGGATTAGATATAATGGATTAGATATATTGGACTACCGTATTTTCTGGCGTATAAAACGACTTTTTAACCCAGGAAAATCTTATACGCCCAGTCATCTTATACGCTGGAAAATACGGTATGTCAACCTTACTCTAATGAAGATCATCAGGCAAACCCACCTGAGGGGTTTTCTGCAGAGTGCCTGGTCTGGACTTTTCCAAGATGTAATGTCATGAAACATACAAGGCGGGGGGGGGGGGGGGACTAGTCTAGATTAAATGAGGCTAAAAAAGGGAAAAAAAAACACCCAGTAAAATACAGTGTATGATACTTTGTTCAAAAGCAGAACAACTACAAAGGACATTATTTGTACAATTGGAACTACTCGAGGGTGGATTCTGAACTACATGGTGGTATTACGTCCATGTGCACTTGGCAGGAATGTGATAATGGCCATGTAGTTAAGTAGGCAGTCTTAAGAGATCCCTGCTGACATATTAGGGGTAAAGTGTGATGTCTGCAGCGACCATTTTCTCCTTCAACTTGTTATTAGGAAAATTTAAATCATGCCAGGAAGGTTTTTAAATAATAAACTCCTATGTGCAGCAGTTGTGGAGATTTGGTGGTGGCCACGTTGGTTAAACCTAAAAGGCCAAGCATTAGATTTGTGGGTGCTATTCAAGAGTCGGCTTGGGGTCATGTGGTTTGCTTCTGCACACTCTTGCTCCCAGGTCCAATTTTAAGGCAGGCTCACCGTAACCGGTCTTCTTACAAGGCTCATTCCTGTGTCCCTTTTTTTCCAGCTTACCACCCATAGTTCGAGGAGGGACCATTGACAGGTACTGGCCCACTGCTGATGGCCGCCTGGTTGAGTACGACATAGATGAAGTGGTGTATGATGAAGACTCACCTTATCAGAACATTAAAATTCTGCACTCGAAGCAGTTTGGAAATATTCTCATCCTTAGTGGGGATGTTAGTAAGTATTCCAGCCCTACCCCAATTATATAACAAAGTGACTGTGTTGGCCCCAGCTGGTTTGGCTCAGTGGATAGAGCGTCAGCCCATGGACTGAAAGGCCCCGGGCTCGATTCTGGTCCAGGGGCACATGCCTGGGTTGCGGGCTCAATCCCCAGTAGGGGGCATGCAAGGGTCAATGATCCTCTCTCATCATTGATGTTTCTATCTCTCTGAAACCAATAAAAATATATTTAAAAAAATTTTTTAAAGTGACTGTTGGATTATGTTGTTTTCCTGACAAATATCACTTTTGTGGATTTGCCCAAGCTTGTCCTTGGCCACTGGTGTTTTTGAAATGAACATTTCTGTTGTATTAACTTGTAGATTGTCTGGGCCTTCATGTTTTACAGCAGAACCAGGAAAACTTTCTCTCGACATTCCTTTTTCTTAATTTCTTAGTAATGAGTATTTGGATTGTATTTCAAAAAGTATATAATTGCTTATTTACAAAAATATTTTTGTTATGGAAAACCTCACATCTAAGTGGACAAAATAGTATGACGAACCCACATAATATACTCACCACTGAGTGTCAATGGTTATTGACTCCTGGCTAGTCTTGTTTTCCCTAAACGCCAGTCTACTTTCTTTTCTTTTTTTTAAAATATATTTTATTGATTTTTTACAGAGAGAAAGAGAGAGTTAGAAACATCGATGAGAGAGAAACATCAATCAGCTGCCTCCTACACACCTCCTATTGGGGATGTGCCTGCAACCAAGGTACCTGCCCTTGACTGGAATCAAACCTGGGACCTTTCAGTCCACAGGCTGACGCTCTATCCATTGAGCCAAACCAGTTAGGACATCAGTCCACTTTCTTTCTCATTTTTTAAAATTGATTTCAGGGAGGAAGGGAGAAACATTGATGATGAGAAAGAATCACTGATCAGCTGCCTCCTGCATGCCCCACACTGGGGATCTAGCCTGCAACCTGGGCATGTGCCCTGACTGGGAATCGAACTATGACCTGGTTCATAGGTCAGTGCTCAGCCACTGAGTTATCCTGGCTGGGCTCTTTCTCATATTTTTATAAATATATTTTATTGATTTTTTACGGAGAGGGATAGAGTGTTAGAAACATCGATAAGAGAGAAACATCGATCAGCTGCCTCCTGCACACCTCCTACTGGGTATGTGCCTGCAACCAAGGTACATGCCCTTGACCAGAATCGAACCTGGGACCTTTCAGTCCGCAGGCCAATGCTCTATCCACTGAGCCAAGCCGGTTAGGGCTTTCTCATATTTTGAAGCAACTCTCAGATGTTGTGTTATTTCATCTGGAAAGCCATAATTGCTTTTAATAATTCACATCAGTACATCCTTAAGACCAAGTTTTCTTCCGAATGACTAATGCAGACATGTATGTTATCTATGTGTATAATCTATTGTCTTGGGATTGATGAAAACTCCATAATCCAAAAAACTACCTTTGTGCCTTGTAGAATGTGTTTAAAATGGAAAGTGAAACATCTTGGGCTAGAATCCAGCCCTTCCCAGAGGTGTGGGTTTGGGTAGAGTCACCAATTTGAATCTGTTTCCTTCCTAGATCTGGCGGAGAGTGATTTGGCGTATACCCGGGCCATCATGGGAAGTGGCAAAGAAGATTACACTGGCAAAGACGTGCTGATTCTGGGAGGTGGAGATGGGGGCATTTTATGTGAAATAGTCAAACTGAAACCAAAGATGGTCACTATGGTAGAGATATCCTTTTTATATGGAATCAGGTTCAATGGGCTGCTTTTGTTTTCTACCTTCCTTTTTGTTTTGTGACTCCAGTTAATGTTATGAGGGAAATGTGTGATAAAGAGTGCCTTGAACAAACATTTCAATTTAGTACCAATAGCCTTTTTATATGGCCAGCAACAAAGAAGCAGAGATAATCTAGTTGCAAATGAAGGAGCAAGCAACTGTGGTACCATGTCTACTCATCAGTTGCCAAAATAAGCTTCTTTAAAAAAATTCATTTGTTTTTGAGTGTCCTGGGTGCAAAAATATAATCATTGTCTTACTCATCTTTTTTAACTTGTGATACCTAAATGAATGCTATAAACTTGCTTGTCTTAACCTTTTTAAAAAAGTATTACTATTTCAGAATTCTTTGATATGTTTAAATTCTGGCTAAATTTCTCCTTAACCTGTTCCGAACATTGACCAAATGGTGATTGATGGATGTAAGAAATACATGCGAAAAACATGTGGTGATGTCTTAGACAATCTTAAAGGAGACTGCTATCAGGTACTTGTGTTTTCCAGATAAAGTTTTTAAGTGAACTGATAATATAATTAATCTGAATTGTGCCTTCCTAAAACAACTTTAAATATAACTGATTAAGAAGATAAATAGATCATCTTATACAGGAGGAGAATTTTCTGTCTACCCTTCTAGTTCTTGGTTGAGACTCCTGTAATCACAGACAGATTAACAAGAGAAAAACAGACATTTATTGACATGTATACCTCATGAATATGTGGAAGATCCCAAGAGAAAAGTGAGTAACACAGAGGTAGCTTTAGAATTTAGGCTTAAATGTCATCTTCTATGTATATAAAAGCCTAATATGAAAAGTGTCCATTCTGGAGTTTGACCTACCGGGAGTTTGATTGCTCGCTATGACTTGCGATAACCACCAGGGGGAAGCGTGGATCGAAGGAAGGCCCCGTCCCGAAGCTGGCAGCCAGGGAAGGAGGCCCCAGCTGGCAACTGCTAGGGACCCTGCCCATGCACGAATTTTGTGCACTGGGCCTCTGATCTTAAATAGGGAAAGGGGATGTAGGTGTTTTAAGGGAGAGTAAATGACTTTTTGGAAAGATGGATGGACCTTAGAAGAATAGATAAAAGGCAAGGTAGTTTGTGACAAAGTTTGTCTGAGACCACATAGTGTCAATCTTCTCTCCTATGATAAGAGGCAATGTTCCTGGTTGAATCCTCCAGGGAGGGGAATGGATGACAGTTGAGTTTCTTTTGGAGGATATGTCTTTAGGCAGATAAGAGGAGTTCAGAGAAAGTCTCTCTAGTCAGTATGCCAATGCAGCATATTTTGAGGTGGCATGTTCTGCTCCCCTTCATTCTCTGTGAGTTATATATAGATTTATATTTAGGACAGAAGTGTACTTATAACAAGAAAGAACTCTATAATTTCTGAATTTAATGACATTCATTCTTTCCTTTTCTTTTTTTTAATCCTCACCTGAGGATATTTTTCCATTGATTTTTAGAGAGAATGGGAGAGAGAGGGAAAAGACAGAAATATCTATGTGAGAGAAGCACATTGATTGGTTGCCTCCTACATGAGCCCCAACCAGGCCCGGGCTGGGGAGGAGCCTACAACCAACTTATGTGCCCTTGACTGGAATCGAACCCAGGACCTTTTGGTCCTCAGGCTGACGCTCTATCCACTGAGCCAAACCTGCTTGGGTTCATTCATTCTTATATAAAAGATGTCATGTGCCATTTTGTGACCTGACAACCACCACCTTTTGTCTCTCTACCCTGGATAATCTCTCTGTGGTTCCTGTCCTAAATTCTACTGTACTTTCAAGTTCACCAATCATTACATTTGTAGGATACATTTTGTATTATATTTTAGGATGCATGTTTGATGTTCATACCTGCAGTACTTTTTAGAAAAAGATAATCAAGCAAATACTTATTTTATTTGAACAAAAATCTTGTGTATCTCCAGATGTATAGACATTTTAGATGAGAGCTTCAGTTTGTTGATATGTAAATTATCCCATCCCATTGTCCCTAAAGAGTGGGTATCCAACTTTGATTTCACAGTACACATATGTTAATTTTTTAAGCTGAGAGGAATTACACTGAGTGGCCAGATTATTATGATCTCTGAATGCATAACAATCTGGCCACTCAGTGTATATTCTATATAATAAAAGGCTAATATGCAAATTGTCCCCTCGACCAGGAGTTCGACCAGCAGGCAGGCTGGCCAACCACCCATGTCCCCTCCCCCTGGCCAGGCTGGCCGGACCCCACCCATGCACGAATTCATGCACCAGGCCTTTAATTCATGTACACACACACACACACACACGCACACACTGAGTGGCCAGATTATTATGCGTTCAGAGATCATAATAATCTGGCCACTCAGTATATATAGAAAGGCATATATAGGTGGGAAGATTTAGTAATGGCCTGGGGAATAAACCTTTCCAATTGAAAGTCCATCTGAGGGCAGAGCACTGAAGGCAGAAGGTGACACAGACAGTTGGACATTTTAGAGAAAGGAAAGTAGTATTTTATTTGAAATGGCTGGGCTCTTGGGTAAGTTGTTTGCCTGAACACATCCTTTTCCCCCTTCCTTCTTTCTGGAACAGAACAACCAGCAGGGGGAGCCTGTAAAATTCTTCTGAGGCCCACAGTTTTCCCAGCTCTAAAGGGGTGGAGGTTGTTGGTCTCCCTGGCAGAGGCAGACAAGCCCCTTAGGCATTAAAATTCTACCACCATTAACAACCCCCCAGGACTTTGCAACTGTTTATCATTTGAAAATCAGAAAATTACTCTGTTAACCTTTTTTAGAAAATAGTAAGTGTTCCAAAGCATTCTACTGAAATCATTAAAATAGTACAAAAAGAATACTAAAAGCCTTTTTTTGTATGTGCAAGATTTCCAAGTAAAATAGTAGTAAATTAAATCTGGCACTTTATTTAAAGAATGATGTATATTATGTGCAAGAAAGTTTAGTTCATAAATGTAAAAGTATTAAGAAGACAAAATTTATTAAATGAATAATTTAAAGGAGAAAATAATTGACATTAATAGATGATAAAGCACTTGGGAATATATAGTCATTCTTTTTTTCAAAGATCAAGATATTTGTATTATGACATTCAGTTGGCTTAGAAGTATTTATAAAATATTTTTAAAATTTCTTTTCTTTTTTTCCATCACCATTTATCCCCTCTATGGCCTCTTCCACCTCCACCTCCACCCCCACTCCTGTAATCACCACACTGTTGTCCATATCCATGAGAGTTCTCTCCCTCTCTCTCTCTTTTTTGTGTGTTAATCTTCACCCAAGGATATTTTTTCCATTGATTTTTTTGTTTTTTAGAGAGAGAGTGGAAGGGAGGGAGAGAGAGGCAGAGGAAAACATCTATGTGATGTGAGTGAGACACATTGATTGGTTGCCTCCCGCACTCACCCTGATAGGGGCAGGGATCGAACTGGCAACCTGGGTATGTGCCCTTGACCCAGAATCAATCCCTTCCATGAGCATGCTGGCGCTATAACCACTGAGCAACACCAGCTAGGGCCCCTCTCTCTTTTATTATTTTTTGCTCAACCACTTTAACCCCCTCCATCCCCTCTTCCCCCACCAGAGCTGTCTGCTTGCTCACTATCTGTCTCTATTTTGAGTCTGTCTCTATTTTGCTTGGTAGTTCAGTTTATTAATTAAATTCCACATATGATTGAAATCATATAATACCTCTTTCTCTGACTGGCTTATTTCACTTAGCATAATGCTCTCCAGGTCTGTCCATGCTGTCACAAAGGATAATGAAATTTCTTTAGGTAAAATAAAATTGCAAAAGAAGGGCAACTACCTAAACATAATAGAAACCATCAGAAACCCAAAAATAATATTGTATTAAACTAGGGGCCCAGTGCATGAATTTGTGCACCTTGAAAGGAACTGTGGGCCGCAAGGCTGCGGTGGGCACAGGGGAGGGTGTTGGCCCATCCTCTGCGCCCCCGCCTAGCCCCTCCTGCTGTGGCCCCCAGTCCCCTCTCTGCCCATAGCCCCGCTCCCTCCGCCGCTGCTCCCATATGCTAATGGTGCCGGCCCCACTCGCACCCGCTGATGGCATGGAGTGATTGGGGCCAGTGCAAGCAGCGGTTGTGAGCAGGGCTGGCGCTGTCAGTGGGTCCTAGCGGCAGCTGCTGCCCTGATTGCCCCTCAGGAGCAGGGGGAGGTGGAGAAGCTATCTGGGGCGATCAGGGCCGGCAGTCACTGTTCGCACCCACTGACGCTGACGGCACTGAGCGATCCAATCAGGACCTGCAGTGGGTGCAAGTGGGGCTGGAGCCAGCAGCAGGTGCGAGCGCCGGGCAGGACTGCGGTGCACAGGAGCAAAGAATTTTCAGTAACCACCAGAGGCTCGCCCTGATGACAAGGACCAGCGCCTCCGCTTACCTTCTGCACCATCCTGCCACGCCCAACGCCTGCCATGTTCCATGCATGCCCCCAGGTGGTCAGTGCACATCATAGTGACCAGTTGTTCTGCTGTTCAGTCTATTTGCATATTAGCCTTTTATTATATAGGATGGTATCAGCTCAAGAAAGATTCAAACAAGTAGAAAATTTTTATGAGTTGATTTGAACCAAACTGACAAAAGTTGCCAGGAAGCAAAATCTCAACTGATTGAGAAACTGCTCCGGAGATTAGCAGTTTTGCACCTTATTTTATACATTAGAATCAAAGGAGGAGGCATAAGGAGGGTTACATGAAATCCACTGGTGATAGATTAGGGAGGCGGGAGAAAGCAAAACTGGGGGCAGAATCTCTGAGATTGGATAAAAAGTAAAACAAACTTCTTTTACATTGGTGGGTATAGGATAGTTAACAGTTAACAACATGATAACATTATGAGGGGTTTTGTGGCCTCTGCTCTGGTGCAGCGAGGGGGTCAGGAACATGAAGAAGTTACCCTGACGTTCCAAAGGTATGTTATGGTAGATGCAAAAAGATAACAGGCACAGTTAAGGTAAAGATTGACTTTTGTCAAGGAAGATACAGGCCTTGGACATGACTACCCAACACGACTCGCTTTTAGTTAGGAAGTTTTAACTTCACACCATCCTATATGTGGTTCCTTTAGGTCTCTGAGTTCGTAAGGCCGCCACACAGGCCTCCCCTGAGCTTGTCCGGTTTAATAGGTGCCCCCTTTCTCGTCCACAGGGGAAAAATACGTAAGGCATTTCCTCTAAAACTAGGATGAGGATGCTTATTACCTTTATTCAGCATTCTTTTTGAGGCTTTACCTAACTCAGTAAGGCAGGAAAATGTAAAGAATATAAATATAGAAAGAAATTATTTGCCAATTGGTTAGAAGATCCAAAAAACTCATCTAGAAATCTAGTTGAATTCATGAACATTTGGTAAAGTGATTGGATAAAGGCAGACTTAAAAACTTCCTCTGCTATGCTAACCACAAAAACAGTTTGAGTGGAAATTGGGGTGGAGGTAGATTGGAAATCCTATTTAGAGTAGTAACCAATTGTTAAATACCTAGGAATAAGTTTAACACAACTCCGGAGTATTGTGAGACTGATAAGAATTACCGTATTTTCCGGCGTATAAGACAACTTTTTAACCCAGGAAAATCTCAAAGTCGGGGGTCGTCTTATATGCCGGGTGTCATCTTATAGGGCAGGTATATCCCAAACTCTATATTTTAACTGGAAAAATTGGGGGTCATCTTATACGCCAGAAAATACGGTAGGTTAAGATCCTATTGAAAGAAAGCAAATGAAGTTTGAATCTGTGGAGAGACATTACATTTCTTGGATGAAAATATCAGAACAATGTCTTTCTTCCTAATGATAATTCTAAACAGAATCCCAAGGGAGTTTTTAGAATTAGGCCAAGTGATTTTGAAGTTCATTTATAACAATAAATTTCTAAGAATAGCCAAGAAAAACATTTAAAATAACCATAGTGAAGGGAGATTTGCCCTCTTGTAATCCAACAGGAAGTATGATGGTGACACAGGAAGTATGATGGTGACAGATAGATAAGAGGAGTGTCACAGAGGCTTGAACACATACAGCTAATATGTGGCGTAAGGTGTGTGAACCCAGCTCAAGAGTCAGGAGGCTTAGGCTAGCAATAAATGGGATTTATCCAAGGGTATTAGGGTTTACAAATGGGAAATTCAGGTAGGCAATACCAAAAGTTTTCAACGCAGAAAGAAAAGCTGAGTTTTCATTTTTAAAAATATATATATTTTTTATTTATTTTTTTTATTTTACAGAGAGGAAGGGGGAGGGATAGAGAGTTAGAAACATCGATGAGAGAGAAACATCCATCAGCTGCCTCCTGCACACCTCCCACTGGGGATGTGCCCGCAACCAAGGTACATGCCCTTGACCAGAATCGAACCTGGGACTTTTCAGTCCGCAGGCCGACGCTCTATCCACTGAGCCAAACCAGTTGGGGCAAAGCTGAGTTTTTATAGTAAAAAGTACATTCTTAAGGAGAGTCAATCCTGCATTCTTAGCCCATGAATCGGTCCAGGATGGTAAGCTTCACATGTCCCGTGATATGGACAATGGAACAATTCCTTCTTGAGGTCATTCATATGGTCATCTGAGGGTTTGATGTGAGTGCAGGTATTGATGCACAACCAGCAGATGTGTATGCAGGTACTGACGCAGGACTGGAAAGTTCAGAAGTTTTAGTTCTCAGGATAGTTAAGGCAAGAATACAATCATTTGTGCCTCAGCTTACTTTATTTGTATAATTTAGCAGCTTGACCATAGTGACCCCATTTTATTTCTTCACTCCATTCCTTCATTCTACTAATCATTTTGCTTGGGTAAAGGAGATTGAGTTGATTTAATAAGTGATGCTGGCATCATGGACTGTATCTATGCCTGAGAACAAAGCTAATTAACCTTAGAAACCATAGAAAAATCAATTTCAGATGATTTAAGCTCTCTATATAAAAACTAATACATAGCCCTAGTTGGTTTGGCTCAGTGGGTAGAGTCGGCCTGCGGACTGAAGGGTCGCAGGTTCGATTCCAGTCAAGGGCACATGCCCGGGTTGCGGGCTCATTCCCCAGTAGGGGGCGTGCAGGAGGCAGCCGATCAATAATTCTCATCATTGATGTTTCTATCTCTCCTCCCTTTCTCCTCTCTGAAAGCAATAAAAATATATTAAAAAACAAAAACAAAACTAATACATATAGGCAAGTTTAGGAGTTGGGAAAGAAACATTTTTAAAAAGGACAAGAACCTCAGAAATTGTAATGACAACATAATACCATAAACAAAGCCAAAAGACAGACTGAAAACAATACTGCTAACAAACAGGGCAGGGACTTAATCCCTTTAATATATAAAGAGACCCTACAACTTTTTAAATTTTAAAATAAGCTTCTTAAAAAAAATGGTTTAACCGTATGAACTGGTACTTCTCAGAAGGCAGAAGTCGAATAACCTGCAAACTTTTTAAAAAAATATATATATTTTATTGATTTTTTACAGAGAGGAAGGGAGAGGGATAGAAACATAGATGAGAGAGAAACATCGATCAGCTGCCTCCTGCACACCCCCCACTGGGGATGTGCCCGCAACCAAGGTACATGCCCTTGACCGGAATCGAACCCGGGACCCCTTATTCTGCAGGCCGACGCTCTATCCACTGAGCAAAACCCGCCAGGGCAACCTGCAAACTTTTAGACAAGATGTTCACCCCTGTTGTTGGTGCAGGAAGTTCATGTGATTTGATACAAATAGAAGAAGGGGGACAACAGCCAATGCTAGGAAGGCTGAAAGGAAACAGTTGTTCACATGCATTGACGATTGGAGTGTGAATTGCCTTAAAAACTAAAATGCATGTGCCTTTGTCTCAGCAATCCCGTGTTTGAGCATCCAGCCCTCGGACAAAAAAAAAAAAGCATCTCTACTTTATTATGGAGTTTTACTATGGCTGTATTTGTAGGGGCCAAGACTTGCAGATGCTAAGTGTAGAACATTTTAATAGAATGATACAGTTTTTACAAACATCATTACCTGGAATGATATTAGGTACATATTTCCAAGTTTAGAACAATGTGTGTGATTCTAGTTTTACGAAAGAATAAGCACTTGTTTTTATTTTCGGATGAGAGTTTATAAGAATCTTTATGAGCACAGGGAAAAAAATCTTGAGATTTTTTTAAAGCACTTAAATGGGATTGATAAATAGATTGAAGGCAACTGGGGTGTTAGTGCCTTCTTTGTTTTTGCATGGTTACAGTTGAATGATGTATTAAGTGAAGCACATTATAAAACACTAGGGACCCGGTGCACAAATTTCTGGCACAGGGTAGGGTCCCTAGGCCTGGCCGGTGATCAGGGCTGATCTGTGGGGTGTCCAGCGGGGTGATGGGGACCCTGCTCCCACCCTATGGGCTGGGGGCAGCTCCTGCATTGAGTGTCTGCCCCCGGTTGTCAGTGCGCACCATAGATGAGACTTTGAGGATACGTGTAAGAGCATTCATATGAAAAATCTGAAATAGATTATTTTAGGGGATTGTGGCAAGGTTGATTTCTTTTTTACAAAAATATATTTTTATTGATTTCAGAGAGGAAGGGAGAGGGAGAGAGAGATAGAAACATCAATAATTAGAGAGAATCATTTTTCGGCTGCCTCCTGCACGCCCCCTACTGGGGATGGAGACTACAACCCGGGCATGTGCCCTTGACCAGGAATCGAACCGTGACCTCCTGGTTCAAAGGTTGATGCTCAACCACTGAGCCATGCCAGCCAGGCAAATCTTGATTTCTGATTTGTTATATGTGAATTCTTTTTACACAGATATGTATTTTGTAACTAGAAAAATGAAAGACAAGGGGAATAACTCTTGCCTAGTTCAGGATGTTGCCTGGAGCCAGCTGGGTCCCCAGCACTTCAAAGAGAAGGCAGCCCCCAAACTTAGTTCCTGAATTTACTGTAAACTGTCTAGATGAGAATTCCAGCTCTTAGCTGCTATACTTACCTCATTAATAACTCTGTTTTGGGAGCTGGTGTGTATTACATGGCTTTATTACCGGCAATACTCATAAGTGTTAGAGGAAATTGAAAAACCTTAGGTTAAGAGTTTGGAGTAAAGTGCAAAAATACATCAATAGACAATGAAGTTATTCAGTACTCGTGTAGAAGAAAAACTAAAAATAGAAGAAAATACGGAGAGTAGGAGAGGTGATTTAGATTAGGGTTAAAAGCATGAACTTGGCTTTCAGATAGCTCTAGCTGTTGTTCTTGGCTCTGTTACTGGGTGCCTTTGGGTAAACTTTGTATCCTCATAAGTTTGTTTTCTCCGTTTGTAAAAACGGATAATGATAGCACTTGTAGAGTGGTTTAGATAAAATGAGATGGCACATGAAGCATGTAGTAAGCACTGAAGTTTAGTTCTTACAGGCATGGGTTGGAGTCATTTTTATTTATTTTTATTTTTTAAAATATGTTTATTTATTTCAGAGAGGAAGGGAGAAGAAAGAGAGATAGAAACATCAATGATGAGAGAGAATCATTGATTGGCTGCCTCCTCCACGACCTCCACTGGGGATCGAGCCCAAAACCCAGGCATGTGCCCTTGGCCGGAATCGAACCTGGGACCCTTGAGTCCGCAGGATGATGCTCTATCCACTGAGCCAAGCCGGCTAGGGCTGGAAGTCATTTTTATTCGTGTGGCAGGTGCTGTGGGCTGTCAGCCCCAGCTTGCATTTTCCCCTTCCTCTACAAGTGTTTTAACTACTTCCATGTGTGTTGGCTCACCCGCATTATTTCTGTTCTTTCTGGAAGGTTCTAGTAGAGGACTGTATTCCGGTACTGAAGAGGTACGCCAAAGAAGGGAGAGAGTTTGATTATGTGATTAATGATTTGACAGCTGTTCCAATCTCCACCTCTCCGGAAGAAGGTAGATTTTGTTTTGTTTTGTTTTTAACCACAAGAATAGAAATGTTTTTCTTGGCACCATGTGAGAATGATAGGATCTTGGAGATTATCTAGTTAAGTGTCCTTTTTTTTTTTTAAAGGTAGTTAAACTGAGGCCCACGGTGGAAAAATGGCTGTATTTGGCTTTGGTCAAATCCTGTCCTGCTCCTAAATGAGCAAATTAACTCAGTCATTTGAAACAAACATGAAATAAAATGACTCATAATTACACCACTCATACATTAGCTCGTTTGATCATTTGCCCTAGGTGATTTTTAACCTATAATGGAACAAACTGGTGACCTGCCTAAACAACGCCAGCGACAGCTCCCTTCTCAAACCCCAGGCTTGAAATCACTGCTGGGCTGGGGTTTGAGTGTTAATGATTTTTCCTATAACCTTGTCTTCCTGCTGACTTTGCAGGCTGCATTCCTACCTGATGACCCTAGCAGTTTCTCTCTCGGGATGTCGCTGCTTAGCCCCCTTACTTCAAGTCTTGCAGATTTCAACCACTGCCTTTTGTGTCGAATCTTTATTGGTGGTGTGAGAACAGTGCTAAGTGAAGCACATTTGCTTTTGACCCGCTTGGGTTATGTGCACATGTGTACAAGACACCCAGTGGATATGTTCATAAGTGAGAATACATTTTCATTGGTTAATAAGCTCTCTGATATTGGGTCTTAAGCTCGTGGCTTTCTCTTTCCTTGGTATTGTTGAGTATTGATGCATTTTGTGTCTGATGCATGCAAACTCATATTTAATAAACCTACATTTTTCAACATCCAGATTCCACCTGGGAGTTTCTCAGACTGATTCTTGATCTCTCCATGAAAGTACTGAAACAGGATGGGAAATATTTTACACAGGTAGGCTACTTAACTGTCCCCCCACTCCCCCCGCCTCCAAAACTCTTAATAAGCATTTTCTATTTTGAAATTTGAATGTATGTTCATGAAATTGATGTCTGGTAAGGATAGAACAACATAATTCGATACTTTATGATCTTTGAAGCAGTTAAGCTTGTAAATAGCCAACCTGGCATCTATTAGGGAATTAATCAGCTTTGTTGTATTCTGTTTGTTACCGGATTTATCAACCTTGGGCTCTGGCTGTAGTATGAGCTGCTGCCACGAGATGGAGACAAAGATGGTGATTTACCCCTTCCTAGGAAATCTCCGATGAAACCTGCTCCAAAGCAGCTTATTCTTATAAAAGCAACCCACATTCAGTGAGTTGGGAAATTTTCACAAGTGGCCTTAGGATAAGGTGACCAGATCGTCCCGCTTTTGGCGGGACAGTCCCGATTTTTAACAATTTGTCCCGCGTCCCACGGCGTTTCAAAAATAGGAACCTTTTTAAAACGCCGTGGGACGCGGGACAAATTGTTAAAAATCGGTTTTGTCCCGCCAAAAGCGGGACGATCTGGTCACCTTACAGGTTAGGAGGACAGTGGAACTGTTTTCTTTCATTGAGAATATTTGTCTGGTAGACTGCCTTCTTGGGGAACTGATATCTCCATATGGAGTATTAATAAAAATACTCCCTTAACAGATCACCACAGCCCATTCATTAAATATTAATGATCCAGGCCTTGATAACTTGCCTTTGCCAACTGACTTTTATGAAAAATCGCATTATATGCCCAGGGCTGTGCCACTTTCCAAGAATTTCAAAAGCTGTATTAGGACATGTTTCCTGTCCCTGCATTCATTACAGGTGGAGGCGCCAGGCTGTGTCATTTTATCATACCCAGGAATGATCAGTGGTTGAATGTGTGATGGCACACGTGGACTAAGGAGGTTGTAGGCCCTTGAAGAAGCAGTGTCAAGAGTGCAGGGTGCACATATACCTCAATAAAAAAAAATTAAAAAAAAAAAGAGTGCAGGGTGGTTTGATTCTGGAGGTACTGATGTAGTTGCCACAGTGCAATATTTTTTTAAATATATTTTATTGATTTTTTACAGAGAGGAAGGGAGAGGGATAGAGAGTTAGAAACATCAATGAGAGAGAAACATCCATCAGCTGCCTCCTGCACACCTCCTACTGGGGATGTGCCTGCAACCAAGGTACATGCCCTTGACCGGAATCGAACCTGGGACCCTTCAGTCCGCAGGCCGACGCTCTATCCACTGAGCCAAACCGGCGAGGGCAAGGATGTATACTTTTGCACCTGCTTTTCACATTACAGAAGTAATACATGCTAACTGTCATCTAACATGGGTCAAGGAGAACTTTCTAGAACTGAAGCTACTGAATTGGGATTTACTCCCTTGGAGTGCACCCTCTCCCATTGCCCCATTATTCCCTTTCTCTCCTCCTTAATAAGTGCTTAATTCTTTGCTATTAGATTTTTTTCTGCATTTCCCATGTGTCTTAAGGGGAAAAAAAAGTAGTTCTATTTAAATAAACAGGAAAGTGGAGTGCATCATGTTACTTTTTTGGGTAGGTCTCTATTTGTGGTGAGTTTATTTTCTTTTTTAAACTGCTTTTTGACAGTGTTGGGGAAGAACAAATTGAAAGTATCCCATTTCCTTACCACATTCTCTGTAAGGAGGTTCTCCTGCATACCCTCTGTGAAGAGAGTACGGTGTCAATTTTGGGATGGCAAAGGGAAACCATTGAACCGTGTACGTCGGTGGCGTTTCTATTCTACAGCTCCCCCAGGGGTGATGTGCTCTAAAAACAACCAGGCAGTGTTTTCTATTTGTGAGTCTTAAATTACACATGTGGTGTTTATATGCTCCCATGCTGAACTTGATGTTGAAACCAAATTATATGCTGGCCAAGGGCACTTTGGCCAAATCCCACGGCAGGACCTAGATGATGGGTTACTAAACTGGCTGGCACTGAAGGGTGACGTCATGCTGAGCGAATGTGCTAAGTTAAAACCACCAAGGCCAGCTCTCAGAATAGTTCTGTCTACCGGCTCGCCCATGGCTGGCTGGTTGATTGAAAGACCATCCTCAAAAATGCTTACATCACAGGCTGTCTTAATTTGTGAATAATTTTCATCTTATATTGTACATGCCTATTTTTTGGCAGGTTGACAGTGAAGTTCTTTTGAAGAAATCGAATCAGCACATACATTCATTAGCCCTCTGAATGTTAGGAACTTCAGTGGTTCAAAGAAAGTAGGTGGTGCCCGGACAGTGTTGCTGTTGACCTATGAACCAGGAAGTCATGGTTCGATTCCCGGTCAAGGGCGCATGCGCGGATTGTATGGTCTTGATCCCTAGTAGGGGACTTGCAGGAGGCAGCTGATCGATGATTCTCTCTCATCATTGATGTTTCTATCTCTCTCTTCCTCTCCCTCCCTCTCTAAAGTCAATAAAAAGATGTTTAAAAAAAAGAAAATAGGTGGCCAAAAAAAGAAAGAAAATAGGTGGCATGAAATACCGATCTTGTCTTCTAAGTCCATGATGAAAGCACTTGGGGAGATATTGTGCTAAAATGATAGACCCTACCCCTGTTGTATCATAAATCAGCGAATGAGATACAAGATGCCTTAATGAGCCAATTAATTAGGAGTCATTTATTGCGCTAGGCCCAGAGGGAGGTGTCTTTTCCAAATCTCTCAGCACCACATATAGGAAGTCTCCTGTATTTATACTTTTTGAGCCTCTTTGTTTGCAGCTATTACAAAGGGCTCTGTGTGAGTTATTGTTACAGACAGCTGTAACCTTGAATACATAATGAGTTTGTACTTGGCATAAGAATATGGGAATTGTTATCAGTATTAGTCTATTTTAGTCTATTACATTGGATGGCTAGCTTGCAAGGTCAGGCAGTTAAGTTTATCTTTTTCTATTATTTGAACTAAAAACAAAGCCATTTTATAGAATAAGAGACTGTCTTAAAGTGACAGAGTTTATAGGACTAGGGCCGTGGTCGGCAAACCGCGGCTCGTGAGCCACATGCGGCTCTTTGGCCCCTTGAGTGTGGCTCTTCCACAAAATACCACGGCCTGGGCGAGTCTATTTTGAAGAAGTGGCGTTAGAAGAAGTTTAAGTTTAAAAAATGTGGCTCTCAAAAGAAATTTCAATCATTGTACTGTTGATATTTGGCTTGCCGACCACTGGATTAGAAGGAAATTGAAGGGATGGGTCACAGTTCATTCTTTTTTTAAAAATATATATATATTTTATTGATTTTTTACAGAGAGGGAGAGGGATAGAGAGTTAGAAACATTGATGAGAGACAAACATTGACCAGCTGCCTCCTGCACACCCCCCACTAGGGATGTGCCCGCAACCAAGGTACATGCCCTTGACAGGAATAGAACCTGGGACCTCTCAGTCTGCAGGCCGATGCTCTATCCACTGAGCCAAACTGGTCAGGGCCACAGTTCATTCTTGATTGTTCAGAATAAAATACTTTCCCAGTAGCCCCCTAGCAGATGTCTACTATATTCATTGACCACCCTGATCTGCTTGCTAAGTAGATCAGTGGTGGCAAGAAAGGCAGAAAACTTAGAACAATGAAGTCAAGAGAAACTGTTTGAGAAGGAGTGGAACTGGGCAATACCTTTAGTGTATATATCGTGAATAGACTTTTGCTCTCTTATGCCTTAAGTCAGGGAAATTTCAGTGGAAGCATGGGAGGATAAATATAGTTCTGTGCCAGTTACTTAGACTGTTATGATGGTCATAGTTTAAGCCCTTCTGGAAACCAAGAATATTATATATATTTTTATTTGGAAAAAAGGGGAGGAGGGAGCTGGCCCTTGCCCCCCCCCTGGGAAAGGGGTCACATCCACCGCCACCCACCAGAATATTATATGTTTTTAAAAAATATATTTTATTGATTTTTTACAGAGAGGAAGGGAGAAGGGATAGAGAGTTAGAAACATCGATAAGAGAGAAGCATCCATCAGCTGCCTCCTGCACACCCCCTACTGGGGATGTGCCCTTGACCGGAATCGAACCTGGGACCCTTCAGTCCGCAGGCTCCATCCACTGAGCCAAACCGGTTAGGGCGAGAACATTATATTTTGGATACATTATTCTAAACAGTGTGACTACTGGGAAAACTTACATTGAATGGGTTTTGTGTATGAATCTTTGCTGTTGCATGGTGTTGATACAAAGGCTGTGTCACTAAATGAGAAATTGGTCTCACTTGTTTTTGTATTGCTTCATACTCTAATCATTTGAAAAGGCTTGGTAAATGAGGTAGAATAATGAACTAATGGATCTATAAATAGAGCTCAGTGCAATTTGTGAAAGTACAGAAACCATATCTCATTTTCAAAGAGGAACTTTTACCGGAAGCTAGAATTGTTCCCCATTTATTAGCGACCTTCAAATGAGTGGGACCCTCAGTGGACTCCAGTATCCCGTTGTTTGCTTTTCTCTCTTTTTTTTATTTTATTGAGGTATTATATGTGTACATATCTTACCATTACCCCCACCCCCCACCCCATGCTTTTCTCTCTTTGATTTAGGGGAACTGTGTCAATTTGACAGAAGCCCTGTCGCTCTATGAAGAACAGCTCGGACACCTGTATTGTCCTGTGGAATTCTCAAAGGAGATCGTCTGTGTTCCTTCGTACTTGGAATTGTATCCTTTGACCTTATCATTGTGTTGCCAGATCAGAACACCAAGTCAATCCTGTGCCGGCTTAACATTTTGAATCAACAGAATTCTCTGTAGTATACGAGGCCCCAGTTTTCAAGCGCGGCTGCACATTGGAAGCCCCTGGGATCTTGAAAACAATACTGATTCCTGGGTCCCGCCCTCAGACTCTGGAGTGTGGCCTGCTACGGCTTCTCCTGGTTCTGACAGGTGGTCCCCAGTCCTGCAGCGTCATCTGGGAAATAGACGGGAAACATTCTTAAGCGCCACCCCACCCCCCACTTGCTGCCCAATGAGAAAAGCTGGAGCTGGTGACTGGCCTTAAGCAGCCCTCCCGGGGATTGATGTGCCCATTCACGCTTCGGAACCCCAGCTGTTGCAGGCAAAAAGACTCAAGACATGCATTCTACTTCTATATCACGATGATCCTACTTTAATATCAGTTTCTATACTTCCCTTGATATTCTGATTTGCAATAGAAATCGAGAGCTAGAAATAATGCCGGGGATCTCAAAGTTAACGTTGGTGTTTTCCATTAGGGCCACTTAGTAAATTTAATCCCCAGAAATAAGAAAAGAACTGCGGGGGGGAGGCGGGGGAGGACCGGAATGAGAGCATTGTCACTGGCAATTTATAATGGGTTTCCTCCTCCTAAAAGGCACCACTGGAGAGTGCAGACAAAAGCTTGCTTTCTTGAGGGGGCGGAGTTTCCTGTGATTGCTGCCGGCCTGCAAGGTGGGGCAGGTTCTGACAGAAAGGAGGCCATAACATTCCCCTCCCCCAGGGCCCTCCCTGGGATGCCTTGAGTGCTCTGTGCGTGCTGGGCCGGGTTCTTCCTTGCCTGTGGCAGACTTGAACACCTCTCCCCCTACCAACCATCCACCTTCATCAGGGCTCTTCTCCAGAGCATTTTTACAGTCAGGTCTGTGTTTCTCTCTGGAACTGTAACTGGACAACCAAGGGGTCCGGGCTGCCTGTCACTACATGAGCCAATTCAGCAGAGACGGGGCTGAGTCCTGTATGAGCATTCATTCCAGTAATGCCTGCAGGATGGGAGAGCAGCGGTCATCCACAAAAATCTGCTCTGCCCCCCACCATAAACCGGCTGCTTATATTGGGTAGGAGGACAAAGATTACATGGGAAAGTAGAAATTACAGGTAATGGAAAGTAGGCACAGGATAATCATTACAGATTACAAGTCATATGGGCCGGGGGGGGGGCATTAGAGAGGGAGGGTGCCTATGGGCACCCCTGGACCAGATTAGGGGCGATAGGGGCTGGAGGTTATAAAGAGCAGGTGCCTCCAGGACTAGATTGTTTCAGCCACGAGGTTGTAAATCTTTCCGTAATGATAGATAGTTCTCGGGACAGGAGGATGGACTGCATTCCGCTGTTAGCTCCCCTGTCCCAGGGCGTACAACTCCCAGCCAGGTTAGAGTGTGCTTTCTCTAATCAGAACAGAACCATCAGGGTTAACAGAGCATGATTAAGATTTCTTATCATTATAATTAGTTTCCAATATTCTATTTCTGCCCCTAACAAAGACTTTAGAAATCAGTTGATAACATTTGGAAAAAAGGCTTCAGCTTGGGCTCCGGCTCTAATCCTTCCTTCCACCTTTCCCCCCCCCTCTTCTTCCCACCTCCCACACTCTCCCCACCCCATTCCTCACCTCCCTCTTGTTTGTGTCTCTTCCTCCCACCCTTGTAAGAATTTCCTCAGACTTCTTCGAGATCTTGACAGCAGCACCATCACCTTTCCTCCGCACACCCCCCCCCCACTCAGTGTCACAGGCTGGTGGGTGTCCAGGCTGCCAAGTGGGTTATTGAAGAGGCCTTCATTCTCATTGCCGCACTGCTCTAAGCCAGCGGTTTTCAGCCAGGGTGCCGAAAGGACTTTTAAAACCTGCAGCCCTGACTAGTCAGGGGCACTGACCTCTTTTCCCTTAGATTGCCAAGTAAAAAAAAAAAAAAAACGATCACAGCCAACACAACAGTAGCTATCTGGTATGAATGAATCAAAATGATCCTTCTTTTGTCAGATCGGCAAAACGTATAGCATATTTTTTGGTGTGCCGCAGAATTTTAATAATTATTAAAATGTGCCATGAGACGAAAAGGGTTGAAAATTGCTGCTCTAAGCGATTTTTGTAGGCCAGCAAATTGTTAAGGAAAAAAACAGTCAAACCTGTAAAGAATTTTGTGAGTTCATCTGAGCCATAAAAACAATTGCAGGGAGGCAGAATCTCAACGTATTGAGATTGATATAGTGCCCTATAAATGGCGGTTTTGTGGGTTTTTTTAACCTTGTTTTAGACATTACAATCAAAGGAGGAGACATAAGTGGGGTTACGTGAAATTCATTGGTGATAGATTAGGGAGGCGGGATAAAGCAAAGCGGCCAAGCCTCTGGGATTGGATAAAAACTAAAATGATAGACACATGCTTCTTTACTCAGGTGGATAAAGGATAGTTAGCAGTCAACTAGTAGCAAGATAATAACAATGGTTGTGCCCCGAGGGGTCTGGAAAAAGGGAAGTTGCGAGTGGCCCTGACATTCCACAGGTAAGTTACCTTAGATTCAAAAAGACAGTAGGCTCAGTAAAGATTGAAGCTGATCTTTGTCAGCGAAGATACTGGCCTAGGACATGACTACCCACTGTAAACTGCTTTTTCATTAAAGGTTTTCATGTCAGACCATCCTTTGTGGTTACTGTAGGTCTCTTTTGAGTTTGCAAGGCCTCCACGCAGGCCTTTCCACAACATTTTAAGTGATACCTGTTCTTCTTCGAATTACCTGTTCTCATTCCTTAACTCCTTGTCCAGGTGGGTATTTTACACTGTTTGGAAGAAAGCTAAACCTTGAAGATCAGTATCCCCTCATCACATGTGCTACAAATAGCCTTCCTGACCTTCACATGCTGTACATGCCATCAAAATGAGTCAGGCAATTGATTGTGAATTCCTTCAAGTTTTCTTTTTTAATTATTTTTTAATTTAAAAAGGCAAATGGAAAATGTATATTTTGATGACCTAGGGTGTTATTTTTTGAAAGTCAGCTGAAGGATGATTAGCTAGCATAGCAAAGGCTGCTAAATGCACTGAACCCTAGAATGTGATTTTTTTTTTTTTTTTTTTACTTTTCTTCCTGTGTGGGCTGTTTTCGTTTTTGTTTTGGTAGACTTTGAATTTGGTTGTTTGGAAGATTGAACATCATTGTTTTATTCTGGAGGGGAGTTCTTGCTGGTGTTTCTTGCCCAAAAAACGAATTGACTTACATGATTAAAATTTGGTGCTTTTATGAAAGTTGAAAAACAAACAAACACGAATTAGCAATGCTTTGATTAAAATTACAAATGAGAAATTTCATGTGTCTGTTCTTTTATTTCCGTTAGGTCTCCTTTTTCTTACTTCCTACTGCGCAGAACAAAGGTGTCTCCTGGGTCTTTTTTTAGTTCTCTTTTATCACTCCTGGTGTCATTTATCTCTTTACAATAGGATGGCCTTAGGGCCTTTTTTGAACAGTAGTAATGACTTCCATTTACCATTGTGGTAAATGATACACACAGCCTATTACATTCACCAGTTCTTCATTATAAAATTGACCTGAGGGTAGGAAAAGATTTGGCCTTACTGTGAAGTTGAAAGTCAGAAGCTTTTTTTTTTTTTTTGTCCCCCACCTTACTCCTGTGTTAGATGTGGAAACAAATATCAGTTTGGGTCGCTGCTGTGAAGCTTTGAGAAGATTTTTGGATGCACAAATAGATGATAGTTTGTAGAGAGGCCTGCAACCAGAGCAACTTGAACTCACCTAAGGAAGTGCTTGTAAAACTACTAGCTTGGTGTGTTAGTGAGAAACAACCCACATGAGAGGTGAGGGTATATTGACTTGTCTGATTAGATATCAGAGTTACGTTGTTTTTAAATAAAATCTTTATGCTTTATCAATAGAATTCATTTATGGTGAATTTACAATAAACAAAACATTAAAAATGAAATAATTCAATGTTCCTTTTGAGATAGAATTAGTAACAAACCTATCTTCCTCCCAAGATAGGTTTATGGTATCTGGCAGATAGTCTTTAAAAATGAGCGTATGCCTACTTTTTTTTCCTTTCCTATTAGATTGTCATGGAAGAAGAAACAATAATCTACACTAATAAAAAAGAAAATGCAAATTGACTACCTTTGTGACGCCCACCAGCCAATCAGGAGTGAGCATGCAAATTAACCCAACAAAGATGACGGGTTAATTTGCATACACAGACACCAAGCAGTAGGGGGTGGGGCAGGATGCTTGCATCGTCACTGTGGTGACAATGCAGGCGTTCTGCACTGCCCCAGCCGCTCAGGGCGTCTGGGCAGTGTGGGAAGGCGGGGCCGGAGCGGAAAGGCGGTGCTGGCAGCCAGGGAAAGGAAGGCCCATTCTTGCACGAATCTTTGTGCATCGGGCTTCTAGTATAATATGAGGAGTTAAAATCATGTTGGAACTAGATTTGCTTTCAGCAAGTATTTTTCTTGAGCGTAGAAGTTAAAAATGGCATGGATAGGCGTTAAAAATTCTACCCACCCCTCAAATGCTTCTATAATGCTTTACAAAGGCTCTGTAAACTGTAAAATTAAAAAAATAATGCTGCTATTACTGTTCAAATTCTGCTTTAGGTTAATAGAATGGGATGATTCCCACTTTAGAAAAGAATTCAAGTATATCTGGTGTCTGGAAATAGTGTTTACTAATACGTGGGCATGGCTTTCTGCTTGAGGCCAAGGCGCAATCCACTGATAAATCTGGTGACATACAGGTCCTGCCAAGAGCTTAGTGTTAGAAATGAGGTGGATCAGATTGTGCTAGCCCATGGAAGATGCATTCAGGGGAGAGTAGGGAATGTAGTAGGGTGAGAATGGCAAATTCTGACCCTACCCATTTCTCCATATTGAAGAAAGGACCATTTAGCTTGATTGTTTTGAAAGAAACGCATGCACATTCCAAATTCTGATCATTAAAAACAACATCCACTTTTGCTGTATTTTTAAGGAAATGTGATAACATCTAAGCACTGTTATTTCACTTTAATGGTTTTAAAGACAAGAAATATGGCTGTAGTTTAAATTCCAACTCCTCAGATATAAAAAATCGGTTTACTAAAAAAAAGAAAATGCTATTTGCTCTTGAAAGTGTGATTGAATATTTTAAAAACTTGATTGTTGTGTGCCTGGGCTGGAGCAGTGCTGATATCAGAATGAAAATGTGCTACTGTTTCCCGTGCAGTTGAATAGTCCCCTCCTAGCTTGCGTTAGCTATTGCTGCCATAAGAATTTGCATTGGTCTCCATAAATTGATACATTTCATTCTGTTCCCTTGAGTCGTGGGACAGGTTGAAGGAAGTGATTAAGTGATGTTATATACCACTAGAGGCCAGGTGCCCGAATTCGTGCACTGGTGGGGTCAGGCCAGCCTGCCCTGATCAGGGCAAATTGGGGTGGGGCCATGGGCGGTAGGCCGTCTGGCCCCGCCCCCTGGTTGAACTCCCAGTCGAGGGAGCAGTTTGCATATTAGCCATTTATTATATAGGATTGGCCTGTATTTGAGGTTCTAGAGCAGTGCTGCTAAAAGTGAAGTCCTTCAGTTGTTTTCTAAGCACTTGTTTTTTTTACTTCTGCTGAACTTCTTTGTTCGTGACAAGGCTTTCTCTCTGAAGGAAGCAGTTCATTGATTGATTGATTGTGGGTCAATTGCCTTCCCAGTCTTAGAATAGCACTTTGCCCTTGGGTTGCATCATTTTTTTAAATGTTACCACTTATTGAAAAAAATATTTTAAATATGTTTTTATTGATTTTTTTTTTTTTTAAGGGAGAGGGATAGAGAAACATCGATGAGAGAGAAACATGGATTGGCGATCTCCTGCATGCCTCCTACTGGGGATCGAGCCTGCAAGCTGGGCACGTGCCCTGACCTGGAACGGAACCCTTGGTTCCTGGGTTGACGTGCTCAACTACTGAACCACACTGGCCTGGCAGAGCTGCATTATTTGATAGGAGCTGCTGTGAGGCCTTGAGAAAATAATCTATTACCCTGTCGCCGAGTGTCTTTTTGTATCAGATAATCTTGACCTTGCTGTGCTTTGGGTTAATAAACCACTTTCCTTTACATTATCTTGCTCAGCCTAAAACTAGCCTTTTTGTTTTGTTTTGTTTAAATATATTTTATTGATTTTTTACAGAGAGGAAGGGAGAGGGATAGAGAGCTAGAAACATCAATGAGAGAGAAACATCAACCAGCTGCCTCCTGCACACCCCCTACCGGGGATGTGCCCGCAACCAATGTACATGCCCTTGACCGGAATCGAACCTGGGACCTTTCAGTCCATAAGCAGATGCTCTAGCCAAACCAGTCAGGGTGGTTTCTTATCCTTTTTTGCACCTTGGACTCTAGCAACCTGGTGAAACGAGTGAGCCCCTCCTCAGAAACATGTTTTTAACCCTTTGCACTCGCTTTTTTTTCTCGATTCCTTTATTCTACTCAGGATTTAATTTTTTAAATACCCCAGATTTTACAAAGCGTGGCAGTAGAATAAAAAACTGGAGTTTCTTTTCATACAAACTTATTTATTTGGATTTTTTTATATTTCAAATACGAGCTGCTACCGATGCTAAGCTAACCATGTCGAGTCACAGTCGACATCCGAGTGCGAAAGGTTAATACATAAAGAAGTAATGAGAAGGAAACAAGTTATATTGTTTTTCAAAAATTTATGATTTAAGCCCTAACTGGTTTGGCTCAGTGGATAGAGCGTCAGCCTGCAGACTGAAGGGTCCCAAGTTCGATTCCAGTCAAGGGCATGTACCCTGGTTGCGGGCACATCCCCAGTGGGAGGTGTGCAGGAGGTAGCTGATCAATGTTTCTCTCCCATTGATGTTTCTAACTCTCTATCCCTCTCTCTTCCTCTCTGTAAAAAATCAATAAAATATATATTTAAAAAAATTATGATTTAATATTTGTGCTTTAATAACTTGTTACACGGCTGGATCTAGTGGTAGGTTGAATACCATATTAAAAATATTTTTTATTGATTTCAGAGAGGAAGGGAGAGGGAGAAAAAGAGAGAAACATCAATGATGAAAGAGAATCATTGATCAGCTGCCCCCTGCATGTCCCACACTGGGGATGGAGCCTATAACCTGGGCATGTGCCCTGACGGGGAATCCAACTGTGACCTCCTGGTTCCTGGGTCAGTGCTCAATAGCTGAGCTACACCAGCCAGGCTGACTACCATATTTTTGAGGTAGTAATGAGCACAAATATTTATAATATCTGTAGCAACTGAAACGTGATGACACATCTGATTTCTATTGACAAAGTCATAGGTACTGCCAATACTGACGTGGTTTGCCACCTACGTTCATGTTTAAAGGAAATGCCAAATTTCAGTGAGTGCTGAGTGATAATGAGGATAAAAATGTTCCCCCATCCAAGTTTAGGGACATACAGAATTCTGTCCATAGATCCCAGGTTAAGAACCCCTGACCTACATTTTTTGCCTTCATTGTATTTAGGTGGTGGGCAAGGGTAGCCGGGTACTTTTCACCCTGATGTCAGAACCTCAAATTGGTACTGGCAGATCAGTTCTCCTCGGCCAGGATCATTTAAAATCTCAATTACCTGGTGTAGTCATTCCACCGATTTCTGCTTTATTCATTATTTCAAAAATGAGAAATAGATCATGGGCAAAAAATAGTCCCGTGCTTTTGGAATGCTATTTGAGTCCTCTTGGATGTGATTTCCCTGGGAAATCAGATGATAAATGTGACTGGACAAGTAGGCTCATCTCCTGTACCGGGGTCCCGGAGATACGCTGGCCAGCTCATTAACGCAGATGGTGTCCCCCGGCAGCATCCAATGATGTGGTGGTCATTTCTGTGAGTGATTCCTTTATGATGAAGCATTAGGGAACAGGCACCTCTGCAACTTGACACAGGAATGGAACAGAATGAGTTGGGGGCTCTCCCAGGTGAAGCAAGCTGAACCAGCCCAGCCCATATTGACAGAAGCCCTCCAATATCCGGAGAGGTGCATCCTAGAGACGGGAGCCCAGGATTGTTGGTCTCATGTTTTATGTGTGTCGTAGGCACTGAGGAGTTCAAGTGCACTGTAAAGGCCAATTCTTAGAATTCTGTGGGACATGGGGGACACAGGCTGGTGTGAAAAAATTGCACGGGATTGGGCATGTTCATGAAGAGAAATAGGCTATGATGATAAAGGGAGACGTGCCTGCCCTCACCGGTTTGGCTCAGTGGATAGAGCGTCAGCCTACGGACTGAAAGGTCCCAGGTTCGATTCTGATCAAGGGCATGTACCTTGGTTGCGGGCACATCCCCAGTAGGGGGTGTGCAGGAGGCAGCCGATCGATGTTTCTCTCTCATCGGTGTTTCTAACTCTCTATCCCTCTCCCTTCCTCTCTGTAAAAAATCAATAAAATATATATTTTTAATAAAAGGGAGGCATGCCTGTGTCTTCATCAAGGAGCAAGAATGTCCCTCCTGCCCTAGCAAGACTGCGGTCCCACTGTGAATGACAGCACTGTGTAGGTGAAGGGCGTCTCTTGACCAGGGTTCGAGTCTTTGGGGTTCCTTCTTGCTTCGCCTAAGGGCTGAGGAGAAGCAGAAACTTCTGCGTTCAACATTCAGACCAGAAAACCGGAAGTGTAGGCTCTGCAGCCATTTTGGTGCCAGCCACTTCTGTATCTTCTCTTTTTCTTTCCTGTTTGCGCTCCACCGTCAACTACATCACTCTTGAATGTCTCCACCTTTGGTGATGGCCCACCCATTGGGCAGAATGCTTGCACGTGGGCACCAATTTGGTCCTCACCGGCTCACAGAGGACTGTGGCTGGAGTTCCTATACCAGTCCCTGCAGGTCAGGCAACAAGGCCACTGGTCCTCTCTGCTCGAGGGATGTGATAGCAAGAGACTGATTGATCCTGGCTGCTTGTGATTAGTTTGAGCCTGGCCCTCGGCTCCAACTGGGTAAATCCAGGATGGATTTATGCACTAAAATATTTAACCATAGTAATGAATTGTAAGTGACTGCAAGAAAATGGGAAGTCATGAGGGTGCATGGAAAACAAATATACAAATAAGGGGGACAGATAAAATGGATAAGATGCTTACTGTAGAATGCTGATTACCAACTAGCTAAGGGGAAGGGAGTGCTGCAGTTGAAAAATGAGCTTTTTGTTGGCACAGTGAAGACTGAATCAGGCAAAAATCATCCACTGGTGACAAAATCTTGGGAGATTTTGACAAGGAGCATATTTATGTGGCTTTGTTTCCCACAGATTGCTTATGAGCTATGTATCAGTTTCTTTTAAAAAAAATATATTTTATTGATTTTTTTTACCGAGAGGAAGGGAGAGGGATAGAGAGTTAGAAACATCGATGAGAGAGAAACATCAATCAGCTGCCTCCTGAACACTCCCTACTGGGGATGTGCCCGCAACCAAGGTACATGCCCTTGGCTGGAATCGAACCTGGGACCCTTCACTCTGCAGGCCGATGCGCTATCCACTGAGCCAAACCGGTCAGGGCTGTGTATCAGTTTCTTATTGCTGCTCAAACAAATTGACCGCAAACAGTTCCTTAAAATAACACAAATTTCTTCTCTGACATTTCAGGAGGTCAGAAGTCTAAAATAAGTCTTGCAGGGCTCAAATCAAGGTGTCTGGGCTGGTTCCTTCTGGAGGCTCTAGGGGAGAATCTGTTTCCTGCCTTTTCTAGCTTTTGGAGGCTGTCTGCCTAATTGGCGCTTGCCCTCTTTCTCCCTTCTCAAAGCCAGCAACATAGCATCTTCAAATCTCTCTCCCTCCGCTGTCAACGTTGCCTTCTCTTTCTGACCCCTGTGCATCCCTGTGGTAAGGCCTCGGGATTCTATTGGGTCCACCTGGATGATCCGCGAGAAGCTCCCCAATTCAACCACAGCTGCAGCGTCCCTTTTGCGATATAAGGTAACAAGGTTCTGGGATTACAGTATGGTGTGGACATCCTTAGGGGGCCATTATTCAGCCCAGGACCCATTGCAAGAGGAAACATCGATTTAGAGTGGAGGAAATGTGCAACACTTTGACCAGGTGATCAGAATCAAAGAGCAGGTGGACGTTGCGCCTCCAGTACTCGGGAGGGTCCATCAGCAGCTATGCAATACTGGGTAGGATGGCATTGCCCGAATGTAATCTTTTTTTTTTTTTAAATATATTTTATTGATTTTTTTACAGAGAGGAAGGGAGAGGGATAGAGAGTCGGAAACATCGATGAGAGAGAAGCATCGATCAGCTGCCTCCTGCACACTCCCTACTGGGGATGTGCCCACAACCAAAGTACATGCCCTTGACCAGAACCGAACCTGAGACCCTTGAGTCCACAGGCCGACGCTCTATCCACTGATCCACACCGGTTAGGACCCGAATGTAATCTTGAGTAAACATTAGGCCCCAGATGAAAAATGCTCTATTAAAAATGGGCCTGGATTCTTTTAAAAAAATATATATTTTATTGATTTTTTTACAGAGAGGAAGGGAGAGGGATAGAGAGTTAGAAACATCGATGAGAGAGAAGCATCCATCAGCTGCCTCCTGCACACCTCCCACTGGGGATGTGCCCGCAACCAAGGTACATGACCTTGACCGGAATTGAACCCAGGACCTTTCAGTCCGCAGGCCTATGCTCTATCCACTGAGCCACACCGGTTAGGGCGGGGCCTGGATTCTTTAAGTGTATTAATGTTAAAAAGACAAAAGGCTGTGAAAAGGTTTCCAGATTAAAGGATGATAAAGAGTCATGGCAACTAAATACAGTACCTGACCCTACACTAGACCCTGTATTGGAGGAAAAAGGCTGTAAAGGGTATTATTGTAGAAATTGACAAATTGAAAGAGGAATGGTAGTTTTTTGTTTTTTATATAAATATCTTTATAATGTTTTTATTGATTTTTTTTTTTTTTTAGAGAGAGAAGGGAGAAGGAGAGAGAGAAACATCAATCAGCTCCTTCTGAGCGCCCCACACTGGGATGGATCCCGCAGCCCGGGCATGTGCCCTGACTGGGAATTGAACTGTGACTTCCTGGTTCATAGGTCAACACTCAACCACTGAGCCACATCAGGTGGGCTCCATTGATTCTATTTTAGAGAATGGAAGGGGTGGAGGGAGACAGACAGACAGACAGACATAGATGTGAGAGGCACATTGACTGGTTGCCTCCCACAGGTACCTGCAACCCAGGTAGGTGCCCTTGACTGGGAATCAAACCTGCAACCCTTCGGTGCTTGGGCCAGCACTCTAACCACTGAGCCCCACCAGCCAGGGGTGAATTGTGATAGTTTAAATTTGAACATAGGATCACATTAAAAAGCTGTTCAATTAGTTTTACGAGAAAACTGGCTGAGGACTTTAAAGGGTTCAGCTGGAACAGTAGTTGTCGTGCTATTTAGAAATAGAAATAAAAAAAACTAGGACAGTGCTTCTCAAACTTGAGTGTGCATAGGAATTGATTACCTGAGGACCTTCTTAAAATAGCCTGATTCAGTAGGTCTAGGGCAGGGCCCAGGAGTCTGCATTTCTGACAGTATAATCAGCTGGCATTGATGCTGCCAGTCTGTGGACCACGCCTTGAATAGTACCGAGCTAGAGAGACCTGGAAAATCATATGGGTTGCATTGGAGAAAAATGGAGAAAGCTGATGCATGAACCACTGCTAACATGAAATGTTTGAAATATCAACTTATTGTTACAAGCAGCCTCCAAAGCAATAGATATTGCCCTGGTAATGCTAAGATGGGTTTGTATTTGATGTCCAAGGCTTTGACATGTCCTCATAGATTTTGTTTAAAAAGCAATTGGATAAACCATTAATCTGCGGCTGAGTTTTTAACCTCCCAATATTCCCCCAAAGGCTCTTATCCCCCCAGCATTTGAAAAATGACAAAACTGGTGGTGGATGGAACCAATTAGTGGAGACTTTGAAGTAATGAGCAGTGCAGAAATGTTCAAGTCCTCCCTGCAATTCTGAAAGGCTGTGGAGACCCTGTTGCCTTGACAGTTAGAAGGTTCTAAACACAAGGATAAGGGATTATGCTTTTTATTCAACCAAACATGCAACTCACTGAAGCTTGGATTGTGCTTTGATTTCACGGGTTTAGGTAAGTTTGTTTATTTCCGTGGAGAGTAAAACCGGAACAAATGTTCAATTTGTGCTTGGGTCTTTTTCGGATTTATTGAAAATACAGAGAATAATAAAGGGAAAGATTAGAGGTTATGTGATTCAGTTTTGACATTGTGCTAGAAAAGCTTTTTGTAGCATTTCTCGGCCACTTTTGCCGCAGCCTCTGTAGAGGGTCAGAGGAGACAATGAGCTACATTAAGGGCAGTGTATGAGGGAAAGAACATGTGGGCAGCCTCTTCAGCAGAAAGAAAAAAAAAAAAGCAGCATGAAATACTAACCCAAAGCAACAGGGTACTATCAGGGCTGCTGGAAATAGAAGCATGAAGGAGTAAATGTAGATTTACTAAGGCAAAGGCTATAAAGTAAGCACAAGAGAGTAGGGGTAGAGGTGATTTATTACAAGTGTTTTGTAAAACAGCAAACATTTAGAAGACAGCAAGACCTAATATTTATTCCTGCTGCAGCTACGTAGAAAGATAAACTCTTAAGATTTTCCATTAACCCAAAGGCCACAGATCCTTCCAGTCTTACCTCTCCCTTGCCAGAAAGACACCTGGGATAGTGTTATGGTTGAATTGTGTGTGTCCCCTGCCCCAGAATGTTGAAATCTTAAACCCCTCCCCAGTCCCTGTGAATGTGACCTTATTTGGAAATAGGGTCTTTGCAGATGAACAAGTTAAAGAGAGATCATTAGGGTGGGCTGTTATCTAATATGACTGGTGTCCTTATAAAAATAACTTTGGACCAAGAAACACATATAATGTGAATACACAGGGGGAACGCCATCCCACAAGCCAAGGAATGCCTGAGGAGAAGGGCCCGGAACAGATCCTCCCTCACAGACCTCAGAAGCAACCAACCCTGCTGATACCTTGATTTCAGACCCCTGGCCTCCAGAACTGGGAGACAATACATTTCTGTGTAAAGCGACCCAGTTTGTGGTACGTTGTTACAGCAGCCCCAGGAAACTAATACACCCGGTCTTCCAAATAGATGGCAGATAGAGGAGGGTTTATCTATTAACTATTACCGCCATCTACACTAATAAAAGAGAAATATGCAAATTGACCGTACCTCCATGATGCCCACCAGCCAAATCAGGAGTGAATATGCAAATTAACCCAACAAAGATGGCGGGTTAATTTGCATACACAGGTGCCAAGTGGCAGGGGGCAGGACCCAGGCGTTCTGCACCGCACCAGCTGCTCTGGGCCTCTGGGAAGCATGGGAAGGTGGAAAGGCGGCTCCGGCTGGAGCGAAGGCGGTGCCGGCAGCCAGGGAAAGAAGGCCCATTCTTGCACAAATATTTGTGCATCGGGCGTCTAGTAATATATAACAAGCAAGCCTGAAATTTCAACAGCGTAGATCAGTAAGTGTTAATTTCTCTCTCACCCATCTATGAGTCGGCTGGGGTTCAGCAGATCCAGGCTGGGCTCTGCTGGACTTTGTCCAAGCTGTGTGTTGGGTCTAAGTCTGCTTCACATGTCTTTCAACCTCCTTGGACCAGTGGCTGCCTGAGACACGTTATGGTGACAGATGAGAGTGCAGGAGGGCAAGCACAATGATGCATCTACACTTCCAGCCTCTGCCTGGGCCATGTCTGTCACTGTCCCATTGGCCAAAGCACATTGCTGAGCCAAGCCTAAGGCTGAGAGGCAAGGAAGTCTGCTCTGTCAGCGAGGCTATAGCCAGCATATGAATGACAGGGGAGTGACGAATTGGGAGCAGTAATTCAATCTAACACATTTAACTTCAGAACTTAATGTAAAATTCAAGGAGTGCTTAATGCCCCCTGTTCAGAATTCATGGTGTTTAAGGAAAGAGGAAATTATCTTACTGAGAGACAGCAGCACAAATTGTCTACCTTGACTGTGACAAACGTGGGAAGACAGAACCTTAGAGCCCTATATCACACTTTAAGTGAAGCAGTCAACAGATGGCCTCTTATTAGCAAAGACAGGGTGACATCTTATATATATATATATATATATATATATATATATATATATATATATATATACTTTTTTTTATTGATTTCAGAGAGGAAGTGACAGGGAGAGAGAGATAGAAACATCAATAATGAGAGAGAATCATTGATTGGCTGCCTCCTGCACGCCCCCTATTGGTGATTGAACCCAGGACCCTTCAGTCCGCAGGCCGACGCTCTATCCATTGTGCTACATAGGCTAGGGTGAGAGGGTGAAATCTTTGAAGGATGTAACCAAAAGCATGAATAGGGACTTTATAAGTAAAATGATACTGAGAATTGCATGGACATCCTGCATTGGCATTTGATGCCAACGTTCACGGCTTCCTGGAAGGAACACTGTTCTGGAAACAGGAAAGGTGCCACTCGGTGAACATATTCTCTTGCTAATTAGAGACCCTGAATCACGAGTCTGAATTAGAAGTCAAGAGTCACAAGGCAGCATTGTACCTTCTTTCTTTGCTTTTAGTAGTAGGATTCAGACTGGCTTGAGAAACCACCCTATATTTCCAGGCATAAAGGTCCATAGTGCTCCACGTGTACTTAGTGATTTTACAATTTACTCATCACATTGAGGGCGAGCCATGGCAACTTCTGCAAATACTACTTATTCATTGGATGTAGGATGTAAAGGTGGTTTTGAACATAGGCTCTGGGCTTAGACCAGTGGCTTCAAATCCTGGTTCTACCACTTCCTGGTTCTGGGACCTTGACTCTCTGCTTCTGAAAAACAGGGATAATAATGTTATTTCTGTCTTAGTCCTTTCATATCACCATAGATGGATGGCTTATAAACAACAGACATTTATTTCTCACAGATCTGGAGGCTGCAAGTCCAAGATCAAGATGCCGTATCTGGTGAGAGCCATTTTCCTGCTTCAAAAATGGTGTCTTCTCTCTGTGTCCATGTGATGGAATGGTCAAGGGAACTCTCTGTGGTCTCTTTGATAAGAGCACTCATCCTGCTCATGAGGGCTGCAATATACCCTCTTGACTTTGTCACCTCCTAAGGGCCCTACCTCTTAATACCATCACATTGGGGGTTAGAATTTCATAATATGAACGTGGAGGGTCACAAACATGCAATCTATAGCAACCCCCTCTAGATTGTTGTGAGGATCAAATAAAAGATGCCATGCCTAGATTGGTGTCTGGTGCAGAGTAAGTTCTCTAACTTTAGCTTTTTTTTTTTTTATTTCCAGCAAGCATCAGATTTCAAAATTGAGTTATGCAAAATCAGAATTTATATCAGTGCAGCCCAGCTGTCTAGTATTTTGAGTCATTAAAAGAAATCAGGTAGTGAGATCTTAATACTAAGTGCTATGCCTTCTTCAGTCTTTACATTCAGCAAGAGAAATGATACAGAATTGGTTTTATGTAAGTTTTAAAGACCTACTACTTTAATTCCCCCAAATGCTCATTTTTTCAGGTTCTCCACATGTCTTCAAGGTAACTGGCTTTATTAAATGATTAGATGGGGGCAGTAAAGAGGTTAGATGGTCTTTTCTTTAATATATTTTTTATTGTTGATAGTATTACAGATATCTCCCATTCCCTCCTCTTTTCCCTCCTCCGCCCAGTCCTTACCCACCCCCCAGGTCTTCACTACTCTATTGCCCATGTCCATGGGCTATGCATATCTATATTATTAAAGGCCAGTGGCTGGAACACTGAAATGACCAAACATTATTAAAGGCCAGTGGCTGGAACACTGAAATGACCAAACAACCGGTCACCAGGAGGTGCATTGATGGGTCCTGTGGTGGTGGGCAGAACTCTGGGTCCCGCGGCGCAGTTGGACTCTGGGTCTCACGCAATTTTGCGCGCTGGGCCTCTAGTAAGTATATACTGTATCTTCCGGCGTATAAGACGACTGGGCGTATAAGATTTTCCTGGGTTAAAAAGTTGTCTTATACACCGGAAAATACGGTATTTCCATCTTAGAGGTGAAGTGACTTGTGCTCAAAGCTGCATAGATATTTACCGTATTTTCCGGTGTATAAGATAACTTTTTAACCCAGGAAAATCTTATACGCCCAGTCGTCTTATACTCTGGAAAATATGGTAAGTTCTTTGGTTATCTCTTCTCTTCCTCCCAACCCCAGGTTAGATGTTCTTAATGTGTCCTGGAAGGACTCATTGAATGGGTGATTGGGCGATCTTCCATTTGTGTATTAAAATTGGTTCAAGTTAGATGTTTATGTTACATAAGCTCTTGGAGAGTAGGGACCATTCTCTATTGAGCTTTGCATCCTTGGAATTTACCAGGCACAGAGTTATCTCTACATATAAAAAGCCAGCAAACGGGATGCTGAAACGACTGGTCGCTATGACGCCCACTGCAGCCGGCCAACTGGCCCGATTGGGGGCAGGACCGGCTGGCCAATCACCTGTGGCCCCTCCCCCCCCACAGCCCGGTTCCTGATCAGCCCCCATCAGGGTGGGACAGCTGGACCACCCTCCCCCTCCCCTGCACGAATTCGTGCACCGGGTCTCTAGTTACTCAATAACAGAGAATGAAAATAGAAATGATCAAAGTCATACTGTAACATAAATCGTCAAAAAGATAACATCTGGCAGTTTGGCTATGGAAGAGCTATTAAAAGACAGCAACTGAAGTTTGAATCTGTGGAGAGACATTACATTTCTTGGATGAAAATATCAGAGCAATGTCTTTCTTCCTAATGATAATTCTAAACAGAATCCCAAGGGACTTTTTAGAATTAGACCAAGTGATTTTGAAGTTCATTTGTAACATTAAATTTCTAAGAATAGCCAAGAAAAACATTTAAAATAACCATAGTGAAGGGAGATTTGCTCTCTTGTAATCCAACAGGAAGTATGATGGTGACACAGGAAGTATGATGGTGACAGATAAGAGGAGTGTCACAGAGGCTTGAACACATACAGCTAATATGTGGCGTAAGGTGTGTGGACCCAGATCAAGAGTCAGGAGGCTTGGGCTAGCAATAAATGGGATTTATTCAAGGACTTAGGTCATTCAGCATAACAGTAAACATAGTGATTATGTTTTAACTCAGCACTGAGAAAGAAATGAACAAAAAATGATGGCCAGCTTCTCTTTTATGGGATGAATGCATTAGACTAGGCAGGCCATGCATTTGACTAGGCAGGCCTTCAAAATTTAGAAGACTAATGTCAAGATCTTCATGGAAGACTCAGAAGGCTCCAATAATGCTACTAGGGAAAAGCAGTGGAGAAGTTGGAAAACGTTAACATCACTGTGGGTTTTTGTTATGCATCAACGAGCTCATTTCAAAATATCACTCCTTTAAAACATCACTGCACATGAAGGGCTAATAAACCAAAGCTATAAGAAGTTAGACCCATTACTTCTAGAAGTTAGAAGGGTACTTGGCAAAGTTGATCAGAGGTGACCTAGAACTGGATTCTTTTTCTTATCCGCTACCCCCCACTGCTTTGCTGCTGGCCTTAAATTCGCAATTTCTTTAGAAATGGCACCTCCCGGTAGACCCATTAAAAACAACAATCCCCAGTTCTTCCAGTACCCTCCCACACGTTTGCTTCTCTAGGCTTCAACTTTATTAGGTGTTGCCAAATTGCTTCCCTAAGTGGTGTACCAGTTTATACACTTATGATCAGAGCATGAGAACTGAAGTTGCTCCATTGCCAATACTTTTATCACAAACTGGCATTGTTAGACTTTAAAATTTTTGTCTCTCTGGAGGTGTGAAATGGTAATTTCCTGTGGTTTAAATTTCCGTTCACTTGATTACAAATGAGGCTGGGCATATTGTTATAAGTTATTTGGCCAGCCAGTATTCCTATTTTGAAAAAATACCTGTCTTCTGTCCATTGGCTATTGAGCTTTTATTTTCTAATTGATCTATGATGTTTACATCGCCAGTATAATAACCCTGTGTTGCTTATTAGTTACAAGAATCTACTCCCAGTCTGCCTTTCTGAAATCTTTCTCAGAAGCATTTTGTTTTAATTATATTTTATAACCATCAGGAGACTAGCTTTGGCTGTATTTGTCTTTTCATTTATTAATGGTGTCTTTGGATGCACATGAGGTTTTTATTTTAATATAGTCAAATTTGTCAGTCTGTTTCCTATATGATTTATATTTATTGTCTCATTTTAGAGACCTTTTCTTAGCCTAATTTTCTCTTAAGTTAATATTTTTCAGTATTTTAAACTTTTGCTTTTCATAAATGGATCTTTCATTTATCTGCCATTCCCCACTCCCCCACCCCCAACCTCTTTTTGGTAGGATGTAAGGAAGGGTGTATTTGTTTTGTTTTGTTTTGGTTATGCTATGAGTTGTGAGGGAATTTTTTTTTCCATTGTGATCAGCACTTGTCCCAGTACCCTTGATTATATTGTCCATTCATTCCCCAATGATTTGAAATGCATTTGTTGTCCTGTGTTAAGTTATGCATTTATTCATGGCCCTGTTTCTGGGTCCAACAGCTTTTTTGCACTTGGAGAAGGTGATAGTTGGTGGGGCTGTGCCAAAAATGTACTTTAAAAGAGATATACAAATGGCTGCAGAGTGCCAATGGATTATATTTTATCTTGTAATATTACAAAAAGGACAAAGATGTTGATCACAGTCTAGATGAAATTTTTTTATGATGGCTCACTATATATTTTTAAACATTAAATTTAAACATTTGAATTAACAGCGGAGTTATATGGGAGCAGTTATCAAGGGCTAAATAACTGCATTATAACAAATTGCTGAAGTTGCTGTGAATCAAATATTATATCAAATTTGGTAGTTATACCGAAGAATGTTAAGTTTGTGGACTTTAACATGTGCAGTCTACACCCCCCCCAAAAAAAAGCCGTTTCTTGGGAACTATTTAAATGCTAGTAAATGTGTTAAGCCAGGACCCATGTACATTACTTGCTTTTTATTTTTTTTTTAAGAATAATCTATTTTATTGATTTTTACAGAGAGGAAGAGAGAGGGATAGAGAGTTAGAAACATCGATGAGAGAGAAACATCCATCAGTTGCCTCCTGCACATTCCCTACTGGGGATGTGCCTGCAACCAAGGTACATGTCCTTGACCGGAATTGAACCTGGGACCCTTGAGTCTGCAGGCCGACGCTCTATCCACTGAGCCAAACTGGTCAGGGCCATTACTTGCTTTTTAAAAATTTTTAATTAAGGTAACATGGTTAATAGCATTATATAATTTTCAGTTATTCAACATTGAAATTTGATATCCATAAACACTATAGCGTGCTCACCACCAAAAATCTAGTTTGCCTCTATCTCCATTTGTTTGACATCCTTTACCCATTTTGCCTTCCTGTCCCCATACCCCTTTCCCTCTGGTAACCACCAAGCTATTGTATGTATCTATGAGTTTGTTCTTGTTTTGTTTGTTCATTATTTTCTTTTTTGTTTTGCATTCCATATGTGAGTGAAATTATTCAGTTTTTGTCCTTTTCTGTCCATCCATGTTGCCACAAATGGCAATATTTCACCTTTTTATGACGGAGTAGTATTTCATTGTATATATGTACCAGGTCTTCCTTATCCATTCATCTGTTGAGGGACACTCAAGTTGTTCCTCTATCTTGACTATTGTAAATAATGCTGCAATGAACATAGGGATACCTCTATCTTTTTGAATTAGTGTTTTCATATTCTTTGGATAAATAGCAAGAAGAGGGATTGCTGGGTCATATGGTAGTTCTATTATTAATTTTTTAAAGAACTTCCACACTGTTTTCCATAGTGGCAGCACAAATGTACAATTCCACTAACAATATTTAAGGGTTCCCTTTTCTCCAAATTCTCTCCAATACTTGTGATTTCTTATCTTTTTAATAATAGCCATTCTAACAAGTGTGAGGTGATATCTCACTGTGGTTTTGTTTTGCATTTCCCTAATAAATGGTGATGTTCACTATCTTTTCATGTGCCTGTTGGCCATCTGTATATATTTCTTGGAAAAGTCTTTATTCAGATCCTTTGACCATTTTTTTTAAACTAAGTTTTTAAAAATATATATATTTTATTGATTTTTTTACAGAGAGGAAGGGAGAGGGATAGAGAGTTAGAAACATCGATGAGAGAGAAACATCGATCAGCTGCCTCCTGCACACCCCCTACTGGGGATGAGCCTGCAACCAAGGTACATGCCCCTTGACCGGAATCGAACCTGGGACCCTTCAGTCCACAGGCCAACGCTCTATCCACTGAGCCAAACCGGTTTTGGCAAGTTTTTTTTTTTTTGTTGTTGAGTTTTAAGAGTTCTTTAAATATTTTGGATATTAACCCCTTATTAAACGTATGATTTGCATATTTCCCATGTGTCAGATCCGGGCAAGGAGACCGAGTGAATCTACTTGGGGAGACTTACTCGTAGATAGAAAATAGTGGGCTGGTTTCTCATGATCCTGCATGGTGTGCCCCATGGACACTTAAAACAATGCAAGTAACCATCTAAAATGGCCAGAAAGGGACAGGAAAAGGAGGGAGGGAGTGTTTTTAAAGCACTTGGACAGAAACACTGATGGTTAGGTGGAAGATACAGTGAAGCTGTATATTTTTCAGGTTTCTTCTTTTTCTTTTTTTATTCATTGTTTCAGATAGAAATGTTTAAGGGAAACAGCAGGGAAGGGCTGCCAGGAACATAGCAATTTGGTTTACCAGGATCATTATATTTAGTACTTTAATGTCTAGCTTTTGAGGTGGGGGTGAGGGGTGTCGAATTTAAGAAAAAGTAAACAGTTGTTCTTAATTATACCATACGATGGGACTTGGTGTACTAGCTTCAAACAAAAATAATCCAGCCTTTTCCACCATTACAGGAATGTCAGTGATTAAACAGAATTGATCATCTGAGTGGATATGATTGGGAATTATTTCAGTTAAATAATGCTTAGCCTTTGAGAGGAGCAGTGAACTCCAAGTAGAATATCGGTGAGTCAGCCTATTGTATAATATAGTATTTAATACCTACTTTCCTGTTTATATAATGTATTACATTTTTGAAATTCATATATCACCTGATGAATTTTACGTAATACTAACACAGTGAAATATTCCTGGAATTCGACATGTTGAAAAATATTGTCTCCTTAAACAAATGAACTTGTATAAATTGCTTTAAGAATACCTGACTGAGGTCGTTTGCTTTAGCTGTCAAAGTCCTCAGTTGCAGTAGGTAGCTCATCCCCCACCTCTGAGATCTGTATTTCTCTGCTTAAAAACAATTCTTGCAGTTTAAATCTATTTGGGTAGGTTTGATGCCAAAGGATTTAAATTGTAATCTGTGTGATGAGGACTCGCGTTTTGCCCAGAGCCCTGGGCAAAAGGGGCCGTGCCCTGGGTCCTGGTTTCAGAGGGTTTCACCCTGGCTCTCCTCTGGCGCTGCTCCTTACCACAGGGTGACGGGTCTGCAGTGACACAGGGATGTGCCTACTTCCCCTTCTAGAGTAGTTTGTCCCTTGAGGGCTCCCAGATTGGAGAGGGTACAGGCTGGGCTGAGGGACAACCCCCCTCCGTGCACGAATTTCGTGCACCGGGCCTCTAGTCATTAACATAAAATAATAGAACATTTTAGTAACAATTATTATTATTTTTTCTTGAACATTAACTTACCAGACACTAAATATAACTGCACAAATTAATAAGCGTAATGCAGATAAACCTATTTTGTGTCCAAATTGCTCAGAGCCCACTTCAAGGGCCTATGGGCGTATCTTTCTCAGTTAGCTATCCCATCATCCTGATGGAAGACTTTGCTCAAGCTCCAGGGGCTGGGAAATGGTGACGGTGCTGCTGGTGGTGGGGGTGTGAGTAGAGAAAGGGGAGTGGGCCGAGAGTCCTTTGCTACTGTGTTTTTGCATGGAACTTCAGAGTCTGAGAATTTGGAATTGGAACCTGGCCTTCCAGGTGGATAGGAGATATATTTCCAAGTTAGCAGGAGAGAATGTATTTGATTTAACATTTGTAGCCTGATTTGCAGCTTGAAATGCTATTCGGAGCCCGGCCGGTGTGGGTCAGTGGTTGAGCGTTGACCTATGAACCAGGAAGTCACAGTCCGATTCCCGGTCAGGGCACATGCTTGGATTGCAGGCTCGATCCCCAGTGGGGGGCGTGCAGGAGGCAGTGATCAATGGCTCTCTCTCATCATTGATGTCTCTATCTCTCTTTCCCTCTCCCTTCCTCTCTGAAATCAATAAAAATATATTTAAAACAAATAAATGCTATGTGGATGGACCTCCATTTGTACTCTGGTCTCAGACCCCACCATGTAGGAGTGGGTTTAAGGAACTATATTATATTTTTAAAAATACAGACAGGGAGTACTCATTAAGCTATGTTTGGAGGAATAATGGCAAATATTATAGTGTGACAAACAAGCTTTTTTTTAGAGTAAAAATCTTTCAAATGCGTTAGGAAACTGAAAGTAATCAGTTGAGATTTGAAAACCTTACCGTAAACAAGAAACATTGCCTATTCCTTAAGTAGATTTCAATGTCTGAAGGAAGTTGGCCACCTGGCTGCTTGCTTGGTATTCAGAGCTGAGACTCTGGAGCTCCCTGAGCAATCTGCTCCGTTGATAAGGTGGCCTACGGATACAGAGATGGGTGACAGTGTCTGGGGGACCCTCACTTTCAGCCAGTTCTTATTTTTCTCTCTTATTTGGGGATGGCTGAGAAGAAGGAAGAAGCAAGGAAAAAAAATCTTAGTTCCCTTCCTCCATTTATAGAAGATGCCCTACTTAATGTTCATCCATCCTTTTTATTTTCCACCGAGTATTGTCTTGGCAGAAAGTTCTAGAGAATAAGGGATGTATCTTCATTTGGTAAAAACCAGGCTCAGTGTACCCAGAGACCACTTGACATTAAGGAATCCACTAGTGAGTTGTTATGGCCAAGGAGGTGCAAGGAAGACTCCTCAGCCACTGTCTTGAAAGAAATTTCCCTCTTGTCCTTGATTATGTCTAGTCACTTCAGAGAAAGGGACCTTTATCAGTCCTCCATCTCTATCCCTTTCTCTTAAGCCAAATAGTACTCTGAACCTAGCCTTTTCAGGCCCACTTCTGTCATCTCACTAAATTCCAGTCACATCTATCTTACAGTGTGCCTTCTCTGTCACACCCCCTGGGTATAAAGATGTCTAAATCACGATTCCAACCCTCAAGTGGCTCAAAGACAGGTGGAAAGTGACAGGTATATGCTCATATCTAACTGTTCTTACTACCCTTGGAAAGGTCAATGTAGGCTTTTGCCCATGTTTTCCCCTCACTCCTGCCATCTGATTGACTCTGGAGCTTCCACATGTGGCCCTGCATGGCATGCTCCTTCCTCTGAAAACTGAGAGTAAGAAACTCTTCTTTCAGCCCTGGTCAGTTTGGCTCAGTGGATAGAGCGTCGGCCTGCGGACTGAAGGGTCCCGGGTTCGATTCCGGTCAAGGGCATGTACCTTGGTTGCGGGCACATCCCCAGTAGGGGGTGTGCAGGAGGCAGCTGATCGATGTTTCTCTCTCATCGATGTTTCTAACTCTCTATTCCTCTCCCTTCCTCTCTGTAAAAAATCAGTTAAAAAAAAAAAAAAAAAAAAAGCAACTCGCCGAAACCGGTTTGGCTCAGTGGATAGAGCGTCGGTCTGTGGACTGAAGGGTCCCAGGTTCGATTCCGGTCAAGGGCATGTACATTGGTTGCGGGCACATCCCCGGTGGGAGGTGGGCAGGAGGCAGCTGGTCGATGTTTCTCTATCATCGATGTTTCTAGCTCTCTATCCCTCTCCCTTCCTCTCTGTGAAAAATCAATAAAATATATATTTTAAAAAAGCAACTCTTCTTTCAAAGGCTGTCTGTGTGTCTCTCCTCTTACCATACCTGATTAAAACAAATCCCGAGTACGTTTCAAAACAGGAGTCGGATAGATTTGAGTTCCAACTGTGCTCTATAATTTGCCCATCATGTAACCCTGGGGATATTTTTTTCTTTAAAAAAATAGATTCTTATTGATTTCAGAGAGGAAGGGTGAGGGAGAGAGAGATAGAAGCATCAATGATGAGAGAGAATCATTGATTGGCTGCCTCCTGAATGCCCCACAATGGGGATCAAGCCCGCAACCCAGGCACCTGCCCCTGACCGGAATTGAACCCTGGACCTTTCAGTCCGCAGGCCGATGCTCTATCCACTGAGCCAAACCAGCTAGGGCTTGGGGATATTTCTTATCCTCTGCCAGCTTCAGTGTCCTTATCTGTAAAACATGGCCAAAGATTCCTGTATCATAGGACTACTTGCTATAAGGACTGATAGTACACATAAAGTGAGTACATGCGGAAGAAATAGTAGCTGTGTGGTCAAGGAGATGAGAATATCAAGGAATAAAGTCCCCCTTTAGGCTCAGAAATAAACAAGTACAACACATGGAACAATAGCCTTTCAAATTTATATGTTCTTCCTAATGTTCAAATCAGGAGATATTTTGTGTATTGCTATTTTTGTTCCCCACCTGAAAACCTTTTCCCCCTACATTAAGTGATGGCTGCTGTTCCTGTTAAGGAAATGAAGCCTGATAATTAGTCTTTTCAACAAGAAAATTAGAGGAAGCATAGTTTATCGCTTTTCCTTGGCTCAAGTGTTAAGTTTGACATGCTACACCTACCTTCACTAATTACCTGAGGTAGATAAGCAAATTTGTCAAGTAATATGGCAGAGAGAAAAGAGGCTGGAATTGGAAATCCCTCAGGCCTTAAGACAAATGCCTGCTATGTGACCTTGGGTAAATCACTTAATAACTCCCAACTTTAGTTTCCTCACCTGGAAAGGGAGACAGAACACTTAGCTAAGGAAGATGTTTAAAAAGATCAGATATAATGTGAGTAATGAGTCTCATTAGTGGAAGGCCTGGGACTTCAAGCCTCCCTAGTCTGAGGGACCTGCCAACAAAAAACAGAGCCCCGCCATAGCCCCCAGCTCTGAGTTTTCAGCATTTAGCTCTCCACTCCCTCTCTTCTCTGTCCTCCCTCCCTCCTTCCAGGAGGTGGATGAATGCATTTTTCAGGATTTGAATCATTTCCTTCCTTCTCACAGAAATTGTGGCCCACATGGGATTTGACTGCCTGAAACAGAAGACCCCGCACATCCAAATAATGACCAGATGCATTCTTGTCTAGCATAAAGGCTTAGCTTCAGTTGTCATCTCCGCCACTGAAGTTGCACTGAGGTTGCAGGATTCAGTTATCTCTGAATAAATCATCTCACTTGCGAATCTTACAGGAAGAGAAACAAATGGCCAAGAAACTCCCAGCTCAGGGTGGGGCTTGACCTATATGCAAGCTGCCCATTCTTTTTATTATTTTTACTAGAGGCCCAGTGCACAAAATTTATGCATGGGTAGGGTCCCTAGCAGCTGCCAGCTGCCAGCCGGGACCTCCTTCCCCTGGCCGCCTGCCGCTCCTACCCCCTGGTCGAACTCCCCGTCAAATTCCCAGTTGAGGGGACAATTTGCATATTAGGCTTTTATTATATAGGATTAATTGATTTCAGAGAAGAATGGAGAGGGAGAGACAGAAACATCAATGATAAAAGAGAATAATTGATTGGCTGCCTTCTGCATGCCCCCTACTGGGGATCGAGCCCACTACCCGGGCATGTGCTCCTGACCAGAATTGAACCCAGGACCCTTCAGTGTGCAGGTGGAGGCTCTATCCACTGAACAAATCCTGCTAGGGCCAAGCTGCCCATTCTTGCAGGTCCTCCTTCTGGAAGTCTTCCCAACAAATCAACTGCTCAGAGATTTCTGTTTCTCTGGATACATACTGGATTTTACTCTTCTGTAACTAAGTTGCTAAGGGTTTTGCATATTCTGAAGGCTGAGCCCAGTTTACCAGTCCAGAATCTGTGGCATGACTTCTTCGTCTTCCCTCACAGGGCCTTGCACAGGGCCAGGAAATATTAAGAAGCTTGTGTTGATTCATTAATTGATTCCAGTTAAGGCTCCAGATAAGTCCTGGAGGTTCTCCATTAAAATAGTTGGGTGGGTGTAGGCCAGATTATTAACAGACTTACATGCACAGTAACTTGTTAACTCATTTTTCACAGCTCTTGAGAAATTATACAATTTTTTGACAACCCTCTCCCCTTTTTATACCAGGATAATGATTTTTTTTTCACCCCCAAACACACTAATATGCTGTAGTTTTGTTGTAGGCGGCAAGAACAGCACCAGGCGTGAGGCCGGTGGGATCAGATCAAACCTGGGTTGAGCAACCTCGATACTTGGGTTCTGGCTAGGAAAGAATTCAGAGCCAAGACCCAAACGGTAAGAGAACATTTATTGGGTAGATTACAGAGGTAGGAAAAGCAATTCCTAGAAGAAATGGGCTCAGGAAACAAGTTATAGAGGTAAAGTAAGGGCCCTTGGAGCTTTGGAGTGAGGAAGCTAGTGGCGATGCACCTGGGGCAGGGACGGGGTGTGGGAAGGAAAGGGAAAGGCACTGGTGAGCTCCTGGGAGAGCAGAGCGCTGGGTCCTTGTCCTAAGGGTGTTAAGGGTGGAGATGTTAGGGAAAGTCCTAGGGGAAGATCTTAATACAATATTCAATAGCTTTCCAGGTGTGTCCTTTCAGGATTGTGGTCCCCACTGAGTGATTGGCCGGCACCAGGGGCTGGGGGTCATTATTGAATGCAGCTGGTCCGGATGTCAGCCATGGTTGGTTTTGTTGCTTATCGAGACCTGGAGCTGAAATACAACTTGAGGCCTAGATGTTATCTCTAGGGAGAAAAGGTCTGGGGGTCCAAACCTCATGACCAGCAATATGCTAGGGAAGGAAAAGTCCCTCTGGGGACAAGGTTCCCTACAATTGATTGTCCATTGCTAGGCATCTGGGGCTTTCTACCTTGGTGACCTTCTGTACCTGGCTCATCGTCCTTGCTCTGCTCATGTCTATTTAACTGCCTACAACAGTTTCAATATTGTATTTTCAGGCAAAGACATAGTGACCATTTTCCCTCACACAACAGCTTGATTTTAGAAAACACTGAATGGAACGATTTCGAAAAGCATGTCAAGTGTTGAGTGAATATTTTGTTCTGATTATATGTGCCATGTAGGTGGGGTGAGAGGCAGCATCTTCTACTACTTTTTAATCCATGGGTCAGTAAACTTCTGTAAAGGGCCAGAGAGGAACTATACTAAGCTTTGAAGGCCATAATGTACGTGTTGGAACATGACTCAACTCTGACCTTGGAGCATCACAGCAATAATAAATATGTCAACAAATGGGTGTGACTTTGTTTCAATATATCTTTATTTACAAAAACAGGCAGTGGGCCAGGTTTGGTTTGTGTATCTAAATATGTAGACCCTTGCTTTTGGCTTTGTGAGCACTCATTAATTCTCTGTTTTAGACTTTGTATTTTGCCCTAAGGGGATTTTTTCTGTGCTACAAGTATTTTTAAATGCACTTTGAGTGCAAGATAATCATCATCTCCCAAAAGGTTGAAAATTAATGTGCAAAATGGCATAGAATGAAGAATGTGCTTTATAATGAATTAGAGGCCTGGTGCACGAATTCGTGAACAGGTGGGGTCTGGCCAGCCCGCCTCGATTGGGGCCGATTGGGGCTGGGCCGGCCAGGGGGATGGGGGGGCCATGGGAGGTTGGCTGGCCGGCCCCACCCCCAATCAGGCCAGTTGTCCAGCTGTAGTGTGCGTCATAGCGACCAGTCGTTCTGGTCATTCCAGTCGCTTGGCTTTTATCCTATATAATAAAAGGCTAATATGCAAATCGACGGAACAGAGGAATAACCAGTTGCTATGATGCGCAATGACCACCAGGGGGCAGATGCTCAATGCAGGAGCTGCCCCCTGTTGGTCAGTGCACTCCCACAGGGGGAGCGCCACTCAGCCAGAAATCCGGCAGCGCTAAGGATGTCCGACTGCCAGCTTAGGCTCACTCCCCATGGGCAGTGGGCCTAAGCTGTCAGTTGGATATCCCCCCGAGAGCTCCTGGACTGTGAGAGGGCACAGGCTGGGCTGAGGGACCCCTCCCGAGTGCACAAATTTTGTGCACTGGGCCTCTAGTATATATAGATGATTCAACTGTACACTTTACCAATTCCCACTCATTCTGAAGTCTTCCTTTATTCCTTTGGTGAGTAAAAAAACCCCCACAAAACTTCAGTATATTACACTAGAGGCCCGGTGCACAAAATTCATGCATGGGGGAGGGGTGTCCCTCAGCCCAGCCTGCACCCTCTCCAATCTTGGACCCCTTGGGGGATGTCCAACTGCCGGGATTGGGCCTAAACTGGCAGTCAGACATCCCTCTCACAATCCGGGACTGCTGGCTCCTAACCACTCGCCTGCCTGCCTGCCTGATTGCCCCTAACCACTCTGCCTGCCAGCCTGATAGCTCCCTAACTGCTTCCCTGCTAGCCTGATCAATGCCTAACTGCTCCCCTGCTGGTATGAACATCCCCAACAGTCTTCCCCTGCTGGCCCGATTACCTCCAACTGCCCTCCCCTGCCAGCCCGATCACCCCCAACTGCCTCCCCCATCAGGGCTGAGGGGACTGGGGGACTGAGGGGACTGGCGCCACCATCTTGTGGCTGTGGGTGCTGCCATCTTGTGAGGGCGTAGCAGTCAATTAGCATATTCCCTCTTTACTGGCTGTGGGTGCCTCCATCTTGTGAGGATGTGATGGTCAATTAGCATATTCTGTCTTTATTAGATAGGCTTATACAAACCATTTTCAAAATCCTGGAAGCTGTTAATTATTTTAAAATATATTTTTATTAGTTTCAGAGAGGAAGGGGGAGAGAGAGATAGAAATATCAACTATGAGCGAGAATCATTGGCTACCTCTCGTACCCCCCACCCCCATTGGGGATCGAGCCAGCAACCCTGGCATATGCCCTGACTGGGAATCGAATTGTGACCTCCTGGTTCATAGGTTAATGCTCAACCACTGAGTCATGCCAGCTGGGCTGTTAATTACTTTCATAGAGGTGTTTTCATTGTTCAATTAATACATTTTTCTGTCTGCATTTGCATATCTTAGTTTGGGAATGCATAATAATTTTTCTATTACAATTATTTATAGTATTTTTTGTTTTATGGTTTTTCATTCAGCAGTTGAATGTTTGGGAATGAATTCATGCTGCTAGGTGTAATGGATAGGTGTACTTCAGGTTAAGCCCCAGTTGCCCTCACCTGTGGGGAAATTACCAGTCTAAGGAGGGTAAAGGCTACTCCAGCTGGCATCACATGGCCACCATTGCATGTCAGTATGGACCCAAAATTTGTGAGATTTGGAGAATGTGTATGGCAGTGATCCTCCTCACTATGTTTTCATTTTTTGGTTCTCCTATGCCATCTGAGGCCGGTCCTTGGGTATCAGTGTTCTCATTTGCTAACTAGACATAAATATACCTTTGTTATCAAGTATATGGGTTTGCCCTGAGGTTAAAATGGGATATGAAAGTGCTATGCCTATATGAAGTATCATTATCATTTGAACATTTAGAAGGAGTTAGGAGGCTGAGCCCCCCACCCCCAGCTAGTAGGATCTGAGGTTCCTGAAGCTGCTTTTTAAGAGTAAGTAGCTAGGTCTAACTTGGATGGTTTTCATTGCTCTTATTTCTCCCTTTGCTGTTATGGGCAAGGAACTGTAGAGGCTGGAGCTGCAGCAGTGAACTTGATGGACATAATTCTTGACCTCATGGAGCTCAAAGTGTAAGAAGTACTATGGGGTCAAGTCTACAAACTATTGGGAGAATTCCAACCTAGGAGCCAAAGGTTTGCTAGTGTTATAGAATAAAAACACAATAACATCAATAGCCAATGAGCAAATATTAACTATAGCTTATTATAATGTCATAATTTGGAGAAGGATTATGCTCTTCTGACTTTGAGGCAACATGAACTGAACCAAAAGTAAGGTAGGATGTGTCATAAAATAAGTCTAAAGCCGTAGGAGAATCCCATGAAAGGGTCTAAAGCCTGACCAGGATCAGCCAGATAAGACCATGAGCCATGTTATACTGGGCTCATTGGTGTCTGCTGTGCTCTGGTGTGGCCTCCAGGCCCACAGGCACAAGTTTTGTATGAGAAAGAAAAGTGCTCCACTGGATTCTAAATGTAGCTGAATGCTCCACCACCTACACCCACTGTCCTATGATCTCCAATAAAACAAGAACAGGTAAGTAATAATTGTGTTGTGAATTAATGATATCTAGGGGGGACAAGAAGAGATAAACCAAAGAATTTATATACTTACTAGAGGCCCGGTGCACAAAATTCATGCACTCGGAGGCGGGGGGTTCCCCTCAGCCCAGCCTGCACCCTCTCACAGTCCAGGAGCCCTCGGGGGATGTCCAACTGATGGCTTAGGCCCACTCCAAGCACTGCTGTGTGTGGGAGAAGCTTCTGCCATGGCTGGTGCACTTGCCAGCCGTGAGCCCGGCTTCTGACTGAGCAGCGCTCCCCCTGTGGGAGCGCACTGACCACCAGGGGGCAGCTCCTGCATTGAGCGTCTGCCCCCTGGTGGTCAGTGCATGTCATAGCGGCTGGTTGTTCTGCCATTCAGTCAATTTGCATATTAGCCTTTTATTATATAGGATATGCATAGCCCATGGACACGGGCAATAGGATAGTAAAGACCTGGGAGGCAGTGGGTATAGGTTGGGAAGAGGGGGGGTGGAATGGGAGATAACTATAATACTAGCAACAATAAATATATATTTAAAAATGAAAAAATGAGAAAAAAAACCGATATCTATATACAGGGGTGGGCAAAAGTAGGTTATTATTAATAATAAATAGTACACTAATAAGTAATACAAGAATAAATTCTGTTTTGTATACACACAACTGTAGACCTACTTTTGCCCACCCCCATAATCAGATCATAAATGCATATAATTTTAATAGCATTGGAATATTGGTTGCCTTTTCCCATGAAGAAAGCAGATTTTCATAACATTAGCATAATTAAAGAAACCAAATATCCAGTCATTAATTAGTCTTTCCAGTGAAACCAATTGCCTTTGAATTCATCCTGGGGAATCTGTTGAAATGGGTGCTTTATGTAAACATAAAAACACAGTAACCGCCTTAGCTGGTTTGGCTCAGTGGATGGAACAACGGCCTGTGGACTGAAGGGTCCCGGGTTCGATTCCAGTTGGGGGCGTGCAGGAGGCAGCCGATCGATGATTCTCTCTCATCATTGATGTTTCTATCTCTCTCTCCCTCTCCCTTCCTCTCTGAAATCAATAAAATATATTTTAAAAAAATCACACACAAAAACATAGTAACCAATGACTGCCTCCGTGGGACTAGAGTAAAAATACATGGGGGACACTTTTCATCAAACGATGCAAGAAAAAAATTTTTTTTACCATAATATACTTAATTTGAAAACTTACCTGTCATTTGCACAATTCTTAGCACTACACAGAGGATGTGCTTTTCCTTCCTCCTTAAAAACAAATGTTCCGGTCCAAACCATCAGCCTCTGTAGGTTGTCTTAATTGCTACTTTGCATTGCACTGGACTATGACTCTGATTTTTGGCACATGTGGTCATACACAAAGTTCCCAAAATAAAATGCTCCAGGATATCCCAGGAACTCTTAGAAGGCTTTAAAAACGGACTTGCTCCCTGAAAGCATATCTTTGATGAAGACAATTCAGGCGAGCAGAATGACTATTGCGCAAAGAATGACGTGATTTGTTGCAATCTTGCAGTGGGTCCGGCGAATCCTTGCCACCTAACTTGTCATGGTCAGGGGGAGTTTGACGAGAATCCAGTTTTGATAAAGACAATTGGTTTTTCCTCCCCAAGTGACTATACATTTAAATAGCTAAAACATCTGTTCAGCAACATAGTAAAACATGTACACCCGGAACGCCTGAGAGAAGAGCCTGCCAAATAATCGGTTGAGAGGGACTTTGCTGGGGGGAGCACACCAAGATAAAGCAACCACTGTTTATTTTGTCTGGTCAGGGGGGAGAGCCGAGGCAACCCATATTTTGGGTTTCTTTTACTTCATTTGTGTGAAGAACTATTTGAGAAGGGGTGGTGAGGGGCTGTTTCCTGATAGGACCTTTTACAGCTGTCCATTCGTAGAAGAGCAAGAGAACTTTGGATGCCAACACCTAACAGACTCTTGAGACCGGCCAACAAACCACAAACGGCGACTCTCTTCTTGCCTGGCCTCCACATCCCTCCCGATGGAAGCAGAAACGGGGAGCAGCATGGAGCCTGGGAAGTCGGCCAACAAAGGCACTCGGATCGCCCTGGTGGTGTTCATTGGTAGCACCCTGGTGCTGGGCACCATCCTCTTTCTAGGTAAGTGGGGGCCCTGGAGGCCAGGGAGCTGGGCGAATGCAGGGAAATGTCTTTGTGCTTGATTCTGTCGGACTCATCAGGATGCAGGTGGAGGGCTGTGTGCTTGTGTTGGTAGATGGTGCATCCTTAGTTTCTATTAAATATGCAAATAGTGGGAGCCTTTTCTTTAGGAGGCTGAATAAATAAATACACGCAAGTACTCTGTGCGTAGTCCAGGATGTGAAGTGGGTATAAAGTGGCTTCCGAGTGGCTGGAGGATTCGGTTGCACGGGGCAAATATTGTTTTTCTGCATTACATTTAGCAAAATGAGTGTTTATGAATTCATAGGCAGATACTTTCATTTATTTTGTGAGGAAAGAATTACACTGTGATCAAAACCATGCTGGAATTTCTTTCCATTTGATTTCTGTCAATGTTTGCCTGAATGAATTCATAAAATTTAACTCACAAAATACAAATTAGTTTTTATAAATGCACCTCCAAATGATATTCTTCCTTTCCAATCCAGTGACCCTGGTGGGATAAAATTTTAACTCCACCTTGCCATTAGATTTAAAAAATAATATGAAGGAAAACAGAGGTTTTCTTCCAAGATTTGAAAGGTGTTAGGATGGAATTATGTTAACTCCTGGTGAGAATAAGGTTTCCAGGGAGAATATATGACGATAAAAACATGTTCCTATAAAAAAGAATGAAATACATTGGAAAGACAATAGGCATTCTGAACCCTTGACTATCAGCCTTTGTATTTTTCTCATACAGCCTATACTATCTCATTAGCTTGAAAGTTGTATAGGACCAAGTTCTATACTTAGCAGATTCTAGGTGCAGCTTGAAATGTAGCATGCCTGGAAACATTCCTTGGCACATACAGGATACAGGAGGCCATGTTTATTTTGGCAGGGGAAAAGCCAGTAATTAAACTTGAAAAGAGTTAGGGTTGTGTGGTTGAAAACTTTGCTAAAATGAGCAGACCATCTTTCCATGTTTTCTGTGGCTGAAAATTTAGGGAATTAGGTGGCTTGACTGCTTTCTGGTACAGTTAAATCTCCTACGCCTGCAACCAAATTCGTGGCTCTCGAAAACTGTTATGCGATCTCTTGGCTTTTGGGTTTGAGGCAAGTGTCCTATCCTGAAATTCAAAACTGGAGGAAAAACGATATGGGCATGCCAAGGGACTACACACTGTGTAGGAAGTGACCACAAAGTTCGACTATTTGTGTTTTGAAAACACTCCCAACTTAAAAATCCAAATGATGATTGTTTATGTAAAAATATGTACTTTTTTGGAATATTACTGCCTCTTGAAACTTTTTTGAAATTCCATTGTTATGATTACATTCTGAGGCTGAAGCATATTAGTTGGAATATTCTTTTAAAAAATATATTTTATTGATTTTTTACAGAGAGAGAGGGAGAGAGAGTTAGAAACATCGATGAGAGAGAAACATTGATCAGATGCCTCCTGCACACCCCCTACTGGGGATGTGCCCGCAACCAAGGTACATGCCCTTGACCGGAATCGAACCTGAGACCCTTGAGTCCACAGGCTGACGCTCTATCCACTGAGCCAAACCAGTTAGGGCTGGAATACTCTTGATGGTAGCAAATCTTTGTTCTTTGAGAGAACTTGATTCTTTGGGATCAGCATTCAAGATTTTAGAGCACAGTAAAATTCACCAAGCCATTATATACACACCTCCTTACCCATAAGGAGCTCTGTATCTAATAGAAAAAAAAAAAAAGAACTTTCCAGTGTGCCCAATAACCTGGTTCTCACCAGGAATCTAAGAGGAGCTCTAATGATGTGAGAGAGTAAGGGTGTAGCCATTCTACACCTTTGCTTCTCAAAGTGTGGTCTGTGGACCAACAGTATCAGCATCACTTGCAAGCCTGGGCCCTACCCACCCCAGACCTACTGATTCAGGGTCTGCATTATTTTTTTTAAAATATATTTTATTGATTTTTTTACAGAGAGGAAGGGAGAGGGAGAGAGAGTTAGAAACATCAAGAAACATCGATCATGCCGAAACCGGTTTGGCTCAGTGGATAGAGCGTTGGCCTGCGGACTCAAAGGTCCCGGGTTGGATTCTGGTCAAGGGCATGTGCCTTGGTTGCGGGCACATCCCCAGTAGGGGGTGTGCAAGAGGCAGCTGATCGATGTATCTCTCTCATCGATGTTTCTGACTCTCTATCCCTCTCTCTTCCTCTCTGTGAAAAATCAATAAAATAAAAAAAGAAAAAACATATATAATCCCCTAAATATTCTCTTTTTTTAAAAAAAAAAGAAAGAAAAGAAACAAGAAACATCGATCAGCTGCCTCCTGCACTGCCCCTACTGGGGATGTGCCCACAACCAAGGTACATGCCCTTGACCGGAATCGAACCTGGGACCTTTCAGTCCACAGGCTGACACTCTATCCACTGAGCCAAATTGGCCAGGGCAAGAATCTGCATTTTTACAAATTAAAGTTTCAGAAGCATTGCTTCAGGTGACCACATCCATTGGGATGTATACTGACGGAGACATTTGCTTTAAAATGTATTTACACTCTCAAATTAAAAAGTAAATTATATTTTTGTCAAATATCTCTGCACTATTTCAGACTCCTTCTGTCCCCCCTATCCTTTTCACTTCCTAGTTCCCCAGGCTCTGCCCCCCACCTCCACCCTGCACCCAGCAAAGACTTTGTCTGGAAATCTTCTTGGACCTGTCAGGCAATGCTCTTTTTTTTTTTTTTTAATTTAAAATATATATCTTATTGATTTTTTTACAGAGAGGAAGGGAGAGGGATAGAGAGTTAGAAATATCAATGAGAAATACCCATCAGCTGCCTCCTGCACACCCCCCACTGGGGATGTGCCTACAACCAAGGTACATGCCCTTGACTAGAATCGAACCTGGGACCCTTCAGTCCACAGGCCGATGCTCTATCCACTGAGCCAAACCGGTTAGGGCCAGGCAATGCTATTTGTGACAATATTCTTGCTAAGGTCCTCTCCTCTTCATGATGCTTCTAGTTTGACTTTGTGGTATATTCTTCTGCCTGTTCAAACTCAGTCATATGCCCGGCTGGCTTGGCTCAGTGGTTGAGGATTGACCTATGAACCAGGTCACAGCTTGATTCCTGGTCAGGGCACATGCCCAGGTGGTGGGCTCAATCCCCAGTGTGGGGCGTGCAGGAGGCAGCCAATCAATGATTTTCTCTTATCATTGATGTTTCTCTCTCCCTCTCCCTTCCCTTCCTCTCTGAAATCAATAAAAATATATTTAAAATAAAACAAGGCTAGTATCAAGAAGGTATTGTCCAGAACCATGAAATATTATTTACAATACATTTATTTTTCCATTATAAAAAAACACACACATGCTCATTAAAAAACATTTGGAAAACATACGGAAGTAGACTAAAGGGCAAATTTCCTCCATGGTTCTACCACCTATGCACATTGAAATATTTGGTACTAATTTTTAAACTGCACAGATATATTTTTACCTAACTACTTTTTTTTTTGCTTTTTAAAAAAATCAAAACGCATCTTTATGCTTCACTACTTCATTTCTTAAAAGCAGGCCTGAGTTGTTTCATAGGCAGTTTATCGAATCTGCAGTGTAATAGGTAAAAAGGCGGTTTAGAGGATGGCAGCAGAGATATGAACAAAGAAAAAGCTGGCTCCTCTCAGAATACGGGTTAATAAATAAAATAGAAAACAAACAAACAAACAGGCAAGTAAATAAACAAACCAGATTGACAGGCTGGCAAGTGACGTACAGGTATTCCATCTCTAGCAGCAATATAGATACTGCCACACTTTCTGATTCTGCTGCTCAGTTGAGGATGCCAGGAAGAGCCTCCCCCCCGCCCCACCAACTTGCATCTCCCCAAAAGACTCCTTATTTCCGCCCACAGAGCCCAGTGATAGTGAATTCCCCACAAGTTCTTCGGCGACCAAAAATATTTTTGAAATCTAAGCTCACATCTGCTAGTGCCCAGGTGCTACCTGGAGTTTACAAATGGGTACCCTTCTGTACTCCCGCAGAGATCCATTTAGATAATGTTGCACCAGATGGGGGAAAGTGAGCTATTGGTGGAAAGCTGCTTCCATCTTGTGGGGGGTTTTGTTCTGCTTCGTTTTGGTGGAAGTAGTTGGAAGCTTGGTCCATGGAGCTGCATGTCTGGTAGCGAGGCTGGGTCTGGAGGGAGGAGGGTTTGTGGGGTACAAAGCAGGCAAATAATGGCTCTCTTGCTAGATGATTGAGTTATATACAATATATATTCCCTTCCTCCCCCTTGGGCCTCATCTATATGGATGGTTTAGATAAGATCCAGAACTCTAAATGCCATACATGCTAGCTTTCTCTTTCCACTCAGGATTTGTTCCAAATGACGTTTCAATTTTCCCATCACTAAAACCAGAATGTAGTTGTAAACAACAGAGTAAAATTATGAGACTTAAATAATAGATAATAGGAGATGGAAGAGACTTGAGATCTTCTAGCCCAGTAGTTTTTTTTTTTTTTTTAGCCCAGTTCTTTTTTTTTATGTTTTATTAATTTTTTACAGAGAGGAAGGGAGAGGGATAGAGAGTTAGAAACATCGATGAGAGAGAAACATTGATCAGCTGCCTCCTGCACACCCCCTACTGGGGACGTGCCCGCAACCAAGGTACATGCCCTTGACCGGAATCGAACCTGGGACCATTCAGTCCGCAGGCTGATGCTCCATCCACTGAGCCAAACCGGTTAGGGCGAGCCCAGTAGTTCTTAAACATGAGCCTGCATCAGAATCCCCTGGAGGCCTTGGTAAAATGCACATGGCTGGGCCCCACCTCAGAGTTTCTGATTCGGAAGGACTGCAGGGCTTGGTAATTTGCATTTCTAACAAATTCCCAGGCGATCCTGTTGCCACTGCTCAGGGGACCCCATTCTGAGAAGCACTGGTCTAATTGTGCCCTATCATCTTATGTTTGAGAGAATTGAATTTCAGAGCAACCAAGAGTCTCACCAAGGTTACTTAGCTAATGACCAGAGTCTGGTTCTGTGATACTGAGCCAACTGGACTTTTTAGTTCCGTGTCAATACTGAGAAGGATGAACTGATATCAAATGTCTTGTATATGTGCCTGATGGTGGGTTACCTGATGGTGATCTGCTTCAAGCAGTCATTTCTTTATTTTGGTCTTGTTTTTTCAGTGAGTCAAGGTTTCTTACGTCTCCAAGCTAAACAGGAGTACTGCCTGAAGCCAGAATGCATCGAAGCTGGTAAGTCAGTTTTCCATTCTGTGTCAAGTTATAATTATGGTACCTTGGGGAGTGGAAGAGAAAACAGGTGGTATTTTTAGTATCCTGTTTGCTTGAGGTTTGCAAAGTATGAAATGCAATTTTGATGAAATTTTAAGTTTACTTTCAAATCTTGGTGTGAAGTCGTGGAGAGCAGGTTTCCTGTTTTTTTCTTTGAAAAAAAAAAAAAAACACAACAAAAAACATCTGTGCAGTATTCCAAGTCATTGCAGGCAGACAGAGATATGGCGATTTCGGTTCCAGACCACCACAATAAAATGGAGTATTGCAATAAAATGAGTTGTAATCTTTTTTGCCTGGGTGGAGGGGCTTGCCTTCAGTTTGTAAAAAAAAAAAAAAAAAAAAAAAAGCAACACCTGTGAAGAGCAATAAAGCAAAGCGCAATAAAACACTTGAAAACGATATATAATCTTATTAACCAGTGTCACCCCAATAAATTTAATAAAAAAGAAAAAACAACAATAAAGAATCCCCAAAGGTATTCCTGTATAAGGAAATCAGAAAGGGGCTTGGAAAGCTGAATGGCCTCTCTTTAAGGCCCAAAACCGAGACCATTGACCTTCCTATGGCCTCAACTTGATATAGATTGCTATTTATCTTATAAGCAGTCTTGCTGAATCTTCTGGTCAGTGGGTCCGACCTGCTTGCGTCTACACAGGGACCCTCCGCAAAGCCATGCTTCCACTGTTACCTGGATCCTCTTTGGGTCGTTCTATTCCACATTACAAGTCAATTTTACTTGACGTGATCAGGCCGTATACCAGTGAATTCCTTAAAGTGAAGATGAGTACTTACAGATGCCTCAGCTATTAGACTCCCTCCATAAAGCAGTGTTAAGACCCAGATTCCAGCCCCCACCCCCATTTATCAGGTGGGCAGGGACACTAGTGTGTTTTCGAAAGAGAAAGCCATAGGGTAAGTTAAGCACATGAGCCCCACTACGCACAGGGGTCTGCAGAGTACGCATTTCATAATTGTGGCCAAAGGAAGGACCAGACCAATGCTGTGTGCGGACGCCAAGTGCGCGCATGCGTATGCGTATGCGTGTGTGTGTGCGCGTACGCCGACGGGTGTTGTGTGCGTGCGTGCGTCTGTGTACGCTGACGGGTGCTGCATGCTTGTGCGTCGACGGGTGCCGTGTGCGTGCATGCATCTGCGTGCTCCAACGGGTGCCGTGTGCTTGCGTGCGCATGCGTGCATCTGCTTACGCTGACAGGTGCCGTGTGTGTGCGTCTGCATGCACCAATGGGTACCGTGTGCGTGCGTCAACGGGTACCTCGGGCGTTGCGTCTGCTTACGCTGATGGGTGCTGTGTGCGTGTGCGTGCGTCTACGTGCGCCAACGGGTGCCGTGTACGTGCGTGCGTCTGTGTGCGCCAACGGGTGCCGTGTACGTGCGTGCGTCTGTGTGCGCCGACGGGTGCCGTGTGCGTGCGTGCGTCTGCTTACGCTGACAGGTGCCGTGTGCGTGCGTGCGTCTGCTTACGCTGACAGGTGCCGTGTGCGTGCGTGCGTCTGTGTGCGCCAACGGGTACTGTGTGCGTGCGTGCGTGTGTGTGTGTGTGTGCGCGCGCGCGTGCATTTGCTTACGTTGACGGGTGCCGTGTGCGTGCGTGCGTCTGCTTACGCTGACAGGTGCCGTGTGCGTGCGTGCGTCTGTGTGCGCCAACGGGTACTGTGTGCGTGTGTGTGTGTGCGCGCGCGCGCGCGTTTGCTTACGCTGACGGGTGCCGTGTGCGTGTGTGCGTCTGCGTGCGCCAACGGGTGCCGTGTACGTGCGTGCGTCTGTGTGTGCCGACGGGTGCCGTGTGCGTGCGTGCGTCTGCTTACGCTGACAGGTGCCGTGTGCGTGCGTCTGCTTACGCTGACAGGTGCCGTGTGCGTGCGTGCGTCTGTGTGCGCCAACGGGTACTGTGTGCGTGTGTGTGTGCGCGCGCGCGCGTGCGTTTGCTTACGCTGACGGGTGCCGTGTGCGTGTGTGCGTCTGCGTGCGTCTACGTGCGCCAACGGGTGCCGTGTACGTGCGTGCGTCTGCTTACGCTGACAGGTGCCGTGTGCGTGCGTGCGTCTGCTTACGCTGACAGGTGCCGTGTGCGTGCGTGCGTCTGCTTACGCTGACGGGTGCCGTGTGCGTGTGTGCGTCTGCTTACGCTGACAGGTGCCGTGTGCGTGCGTGCGTCTGTGTGCGCCAACGGGTACTGTGTGCGTGCGTGCGTGCGTGTGTGTGCGCGCGCGCGCGTGCGTTTGCTTACGTTGACGGGTGCCGTGTGCGTGTGTGCGTCTGCGTGCGTCTACGTGCGCCAACGGGTGCCGTGTACGTGCGTGCGTCTGTGTGTGCCGACGGGTGCCGTGTGCGTGCGTGCGTCTGCTTACGCTGACAGGTGCCGTGTGCGTGCGTGCGTCTGTGTGCGCCAACGGGTACTGTGTGCGTGTGTGTGCGTGCGTGCGTTTGCGTATGCTGACGGGTGCCATGCGTGCGTCTGCTTACGCCGACGGGTGCCGAGTGCGTGCATGCGTGTGCGTGCGCCGACGGGTGCCGTGTGCGTGCGTGTGCGTGCGTCTGCTTACGCCGACAGGTGCCGTGTGCGTGCGTGCGTCTGCTTACGCTGACGGGTGCCGTGTGCGTGTGTGCGTCTGCGTGCGTCTACGTGCACCGACAGGTGCCGTGTGTGTGCGTGCGTGTGTCTGCGTATGCTGACGGGTGCCATGCGTGCGTCTACTTACGCCGACGGGTGCCGAGTGCGTGCATGCGTGTGCGTGCGCCGACGGGTGCCGTGTGCGTGCGTGTGCGTGCGTCTGCTTACGCCGACGGGTGCCGTGTGTGCGTCTGCATACGCTGACGGGTGCCGCGTGCGTGTGCGTGCGTCTACGTGCGCCAACGGGTGCCATGTGCGTGCGTGCGTGCGTGCGTTTGCGTGCGCCGACAGGTGCCAGGTGCCTGCGTCTGCGTCCGCCGACCAGTGCCATGTGCGTATGTCTGCAGTGCGCCGACAGGTGCCGTGTGCGTGCGTGCGTCTGCGTGCGCTGACGGCGTGTGCGTGCGTACGCCGATGGGTGCCTTGTGAGTGCGTGCGCTTTGTGCCTTTGTGCGTATGTGGGCACCATGTGTGTATGTGGGTGCAGCGCGCTAGGAAGTGCTCGCCTTCCGAACCTTTTCTAAGATGTCTCCCCCATAAATCTCTTCACCTTTTCTATTTCCTCCTATTTAACTGGTCTTTCAAAATCAGAAGTGGAAGAAGAATGCAAGGGAAGAAGGAATGAAGGAACGGGTATGTTAACGATAGTGGATAAGGGCAAACAGTCTGGCCTGGGTTTAAAGCATAATGTGGCCACTTAAAAGCCACATGATCTTGAGCTAAGTACATAGACACCCTAAGTCTCAGTTTCACCATCTGTAAAGTGGGAATAACAGTTTTCACTTATCATGCCAGTGAGAATAGGAGAAAATGATTGTGGTAGTAGTAATCCAGGTCCACAATTCCAGATCTTTAACCCCAAACCCAGAGAGCATGGTAATTCTCAGTTGGCAAGACTGGACCTGATCTCAACTCCTGTGGTGGCAAAACTGGATCCTAACTTATGGGAGGCTGTTTTAGACTTTGTTTTCCCCTATGAGAATATGTATACATTCCCAATAGAATTCTTAATGTGCTTGTTTCAAGAGTGCCATTCCAGATGTTGCTGGAGGCGTTATATAATCTGTGGTATATGCACTGTATTACTTTTCTAAAACGTGAAAATCTATGAGCTCTGAAACATCTGGCCTCAAGTTTCAGATAAGTGTTCGTGGAATTATAGTACTAAAAATTTATATGTGTGGTTGCCAGATTTAGCTACAGACACATTTATGATGCTCAGTTAAATTTGAATTGTGCACATACAAACACTAATTTTTTTTTGCAGAAGTATGTCCCATAGAACAATTGGTATGAATTTATACTATAGAATTAGTCATTTATTTGAAGTTCAAATTTCACTAGGCATCTTATATTTTACCTGGCAACTGTATTATTTGGCAGTGTCCCTGGCACTGTTCTAAACACTTGACATATATTTACTCATTTAATTCTCTTGAAAATCCTATGGGGTGTTATTATGGTCCCATTTTACAGATGAGGAAACTAAGATAGGTTAAGTAACCTGCCTGAGGTTACATAGCTACTGCATTGTATTGCTGGCATTTAAACCCAGGTGGTCTGGCTCTGGAGTTTGTGATGATGCCATACTGCCTGGAAAGGGCTAGCATAGTTCCTAGCACAGAGGAAATGCCTAATATTTTTTATTATTATTATTACCACCACTCTCCCCCTCTTTCTTGAGCCCTGATTAAACTTACAAACTCAGCCTGGTATATGGGGTGGTTCCTCCATCTCTACTACATAAACATTAGCTGGAAACCACATAACAATTCACCTTATATACAACGAGAGGCCCGATGCACGAAATTCGTGCAAGGGGCTTGGCCCTCGCAACCGCGGCTTCGTCCAGAAGGTCGTCTGGAAAGTCGTTCGTTTGGCTGTCCAGTCTAATTAGCATATTATGCTTTTATTATTATTATTTTTAAAAATATATATTTTATTGCTTTTTTTACAGAGAGGAAGAGAGAGGGAGAGAGAGTTAGAAACATCGATGAGAGAGAAACATCGATCAGCTGCCTCCTGCACATTCCCCACTGGGTATGTACCCACAACCAAGGTACATGCCCTTGACCGGAATCGAACCCGGGACCTTTCAGTTCGCAGGCTGACGCTCTATCCACTGAGCCAAACCGGTCTTGGCTATGCTTTTATTATTATAGATGAGAGAGTACATAGCACAGATTTCCTTCATCATCATCATATATATACATATATGTGTGTATATATGTATAATATTATCATTAAAACAAGATTCTGGGTTTTCTTCATGAAGCTGAGTGGGGGGAAAAGGAGTTTTGGTGTCTTGACAACTATGGTCCCTTGCAATTTGAAGTCACAGTTCCCCATCTCAAAACGCAGCTCTGTGCCCAGCTGGGAAATGTGAATGATGAATTGGGAGGCTGAAGCTAGAGTTTCCCCATTCACTGGGCTCGGTTCCAAATTCAGTGAGTGATGTATTCCTTCACTTTCTATCAGGGCTGAGGTTGGAGCTGACCTTGCAGTTTTTCTAGGTACCTGCAAGAATACTGAGGAGATGGGGAGGGCTACATTTGAGGGTTGGGAGGCATCCAGAAAGCAATGTGCTTGTGTGAATAAAAATGTGTGAGAGTGCCCTCGGTGGCCCCGGATCTGTCTCTGCTTCAACGGTGTTTGGACGGAACAGACCCAGGGATGCCCCTTCTCCCAGCCTCTGGCCACTTCTTTCACGAGCTGGTGGAAAAGAAGTGCGAGGGTGCTGAGCATCTCTTAAAGATGTAAAACCAGCGCGGTGGCCGCATTCTCTCCGGGACGTGCTGGAGCCTCCCACAGTGAGTGGGGCAAAACTCAGGCCCCCGTGGAAGCCGCCATGGCCTTGGAGAGGAACCTGAGCCAGGCCCTCTGGGAGCTACAGGCCCTGGTTCCGGCCACGCACGCGCGGACCCTCAGCTCCGTGACTTCCGGGAGCACCGCTTCCTGGGTGAGCAGGTGGAACTCCTCCAGAAGCTGGGCCCCACCTGTCTCACCTGCGCAGGCTGCGGCCCCCAGGCTGGGCTGGGCAGTACCCCTTCTCCCAAAGGCTCACCCTCAGGCACGACTAGGAGCCTGTGGAGCCCAGAGGCCTCTGAGGGGCCCTCTGCATTCCCCTGGGGTCTGGCTTTTGCCTGAGCCTCTCCCCGAAATTACCAGCCATTCCTTTAACCACCCTGAAGCCCCCTCCCATGCATTGGACCAAATGGAAACAGTAAGGCTTTTTGCAAAAAACAATAAAAAAAATGTGTGTGTGGGGTTCCTTTGTGTGAGTGTAAATATTATGTGGGACTGAAACTTGTATGTTCAGTGACCCTGAGGTGTCCCATAGAAGATTCATTCTGTGGCTGCACAGCCAGTATAACTAAATAGAAACTGAAATGAAGATTTTGTGTGTCCTAGCATATTTGAATGTTAAATAATATTAATATGGTAGAGGTAAGTAAAAATGTGATTGGATACAACTGAATTCTGAAAGATGAAAATATTAAGCCAATTTAAAATTTATCAAACTTGTAAACCATAGGATTAATGACAACCAGTTTTTTTGCTTTGTTCTTTTTTGGGGGGAGGTTGAAAATGGTAGGAATTTTGAAGTCCTATAGAAATGAGGATGTTTGTATATTATTTACTTTATTGAAGACAAAAAGCTGTTTGAAATTTTCATAGAAAGTCTAGGCAAGAGAAATATCTAGCCTTACTTTCAAACCTGGAGCAACCACACATGTAGCCAAACTAACATGTGTATCTAAATGTATGCAGATTATACTTTTGGGGGCAATTTATTCACATTTAGCTGAAAACTCATTGGGTTTTCATTACTTTGAACAGAAATGTATTCTGGCATTAATGAGAGTATGAAAACTACTCAGGATGTCATCTTTCCAATGTCATTAAAATATTAGCTGTCTTAAAAAATTGGTTGGTGGATATCTCTGTGCTAGAGTGGTAGTCAGCAATTGTATGACAATTGGAAGAGAGTTGGAGTTCAATGTTGGGAATATTGGAACCTTCTCATTTTGTAATGAAAGATTGTTTTTAAAGCTCATGGAAACATTTACATTTGCACAAACTTCCTACCTATCGACTATATGTCATATGTAATTGTGTGTGGGCTTACGAAAGAGGAAAAAAATCATACATCAGTCTATTTTGTTTTTCTGTTAACTTATACAAATACTCAGTTCTGCTCCTACACCTGGGTAAGAGAGGCCCCTGCCTTGGGTCCCTCATCTAGACTGCCCACTTTGCCTTGCTCTCTAGCCAAGGAGTCTTAAAGGGCCAACTTAGCATCCTTCCACAACCCAGAGCTCACTGCTAGATAGCCCCAAGCCTCCTTTCAGGGACTGTGTTGGTCTCTTAGGGATTCATTACTCTGAGTGCTGCCCTGAATGCCAAAGGGTTCAAATTCATACCTGGCCTTCCAGGTCTTTATGAAGGTGTATTGTAAATATATCTGTAATAATAAAAGGATAATATGCTAATTAGACCAGACATCCTCCGGACGAAGCCACAGAGGCGGCCGCTGCGGTGGTGGTGGAGTTGGAGTGCCTTGCATGAATTTCGTGCATCTGGCCTCTAGTATTTTAAATATTTAGATGTAACATGTGGGCCTCTGTTTCAATTAGCCTTTGTTGTGTAACAAACCAACTTTAGAGGCCTGGAATAAGAATGACTTAATATTTTTCATGATTCTGTGGGTTTGGTGAGGGTTGCTCAACTGATCCTGCCTAGGCCAGTGGTTCTCAACCTTTCTAATGCCGCAACCCTTTAATACAGTTCCTCATTTTGTGGTGACCCCCAACCATAAAGTTATGTTCGTCGCTACTTCAAAACTGTAATTTTGCTACTGTTATGAATCATAATGTAAATATCTGTGTTTTCTGATGGTCTTAGGCGACCCTGCTAGCGGTTCTCAACCTGTGGCTGCTGTAGAGCCTAAGACCATCGGAAAACACAGATATTTACATTACGATTCATTAACAGTAGCAAAATTACAGTTATGAAGTGGCAACGAAAATAATTTTATGGTTGGGGATCACCACAACATGAGGAACTGTATTAAAGGGTTGCGGCATTAGGAAGGTTGAGAACCATTGGCCTAGGCTCATTCATAAAGTTGCATTCACCTGAAGGGTCATGTGACCTAGAAGGTGCACGATGGCCTCAGTCACAAATCTGGTGCTGGCTTGGTTCTTCTCCATGTGGTCTCACCTTCTCCAGGAGGCTTCTTCTTCTTCTTCTTTTTTTTTTTTTAATATATTTTATTGATTTTTTTACAGAGAGGAAGAGAGAGGGATAGAGAGTTAGAAACATGGATGAGAGAGAAACATCGATCAGCTGCCTCCTGCACACCTCCTACTGGGGATGTGCCCACAACCAAGGTACATGCCTTTGACCGGAATCGAACCTGGGACCCTTGAGTCTGCAGGCCGTCGCTCTATCCACTGAGTCAAACCGGTTTCGGCTCCAGGAGGCTTCTTCAAAGGACAGTCTCAGAGCTCCATTCAAAGAGAGTTCACATGCAATATGCAGGGCTTCTTAAGACCTAGCTTATAAATTCATGGAAAGTTACTCTGCCACATTCTATTGGTCAAAGCAAGTCATAAGGCCAGCCCAGGTTCAAGGCAGGAGAAATGGATCCTACTGCTTGATGGGAAGAGTGGCAAAGTCACCTTGCAGAAGGATGAGCGGGCCGGAAGGAAATGTCCCAAGCATCTTTGCAAGCAATTTAGCATATACTCCATCTGTATGCCTGTCCTGTGTCCCACAGATTATTAGGAGTGTTCCTGCAAAACCCTATAACAGTAATACGAAACTTTCGACCCACACACTCTGAATGCGGTAATTTGGTATGGTGCAGTTGATCCAGGGAGTCATATAAGGGGAAATGTAAAAGCTAAGGCTTGGGAACTGGTTGATAGGAAATCATTGTTTAATTTGGAAGAGGCCAAAACACAACATTCAGTGATTTTCATTAACCCTATGATTTTCTTTTTAAATAGCTGCTGCCATCTTGAGTAAAGTAAATCCATCTGTGGACCCTTGTGATAATTTCTTCCGGTTTGCTTGTGATGGCTGGATAAACAGCAATCCAATTCCTGAAGACATGCCAAGCTACGGGGTTTATCCTTGGCTGAGACATAATGTGGACCTCAAGTTGAAGGGTAAGTTTCTACTGGGGATGGTGATACACTTTACAGAGATCAGTATTTGACAAGAAAAACATAATTTCATTATTCACTTTTTAGCTATACTGAATTCATGTTCCAGGTTTTTAAAAATGGAAGATGGAAAGGAAAGTTGTGGAATTCCAATCTCCCTGTTCTCAACACAAGCTTAAGTCATTATGTTCATGTTTCACAGTAGTAATTTCTGCTGTTAAAGGACAAATAGCATCTGATTGAGACTGGGAACAAAGGAATAGTTAATGCAAACCATGTTATATCAATGTATTTATTTGTCTGTTGTGTTCAGAGCAAACTTTATCACTTGCTCATTGTGTCCTAGATTTTTATGGCTTACAAAATATACTTAACACCTCATAGTTTTTTGACATCACTTTTGAGAACTCTGGATGACCTTGTGTTTGTCATATTGTTCCTGTTAACTTCTAACTTGGCTCTGGGGAGACTGTCTTTTCTCCCATGGCCTCTCTAGCAACGACAAGATCACACACACATACTTACATGTGCGTACATACACATACTCACATAGGTGTGTGTGCACACACCCTTCAAAAGTTGAAAATGTCTTTTACCAGAGGATCTTCTGTTTGCAGTGGATCTAATTTTTATTCTGAGCTATTGGAGACCGCCACTTCAGGAGGGAAATTGGTAGATTTCAAAGCCAGATAAGTTCAGTGTTTTGAGGAGGCAAAAATAATGTTTTTTTTCCTCTTTGTGGTAACAGTTATGCCATATAACTTGTGTTCATTTACACCTATAAAGAATTTCTGAGCACTTACAGAGATAATTATTTTTCTTTCTTCCCCAACTACTTTTTTCCACTATTTTAAATACATGAAAATCAAATATGTATCAATTTATAGATATACTATAACCAAAACATGGCAAAATAAATAACTGTTGTCAATTGTAAGGGAAAACGTGTTTAAATGTCACTAGATATAAATCATGTAGGCAGGGGAGGGTGTGTAGGAAGAGGTCAACCAATGAACTTGTATGCATATATGCATAACGTGTTGACACAGACAATAGGGTGGTGAGGGTCTGGAGGGGAGGACGGGAGCAGGCTGGAAGAGGTTTAAGGGGGGAAAAGGAGGACCTATGTAATAATTTCAACAATAAAGATTAAAAAATAAATTATATGAACTTACATTTTCTACTAAGAGACCCAAACTTAGTCATCATAAATTATAAATGAGAATTTTTCAAGAATGTCAGAGGTTTATCCCAACCCAACAGTTGAAATTCCCATACTGTCTATACTAATAAAAGCCTAGGTGGCCCTCACGTGTGACGTCATCACAAGATGGCCGTCATGAGATGGCTGCCACAAGATGGCTGCGCACACAGTGGAGGTGGGGCGCAGCGGTTGCTCCACACAGTGAGGCCTGGGGGTCCTGGGGGTCCTGTGGCTCCACGTGGCTTGGAGGAGGCCAGTCCCAGCATCTCCACCGCCTCACGTGGAGGAGGCGGGTCCCGGCAGAAGAGGCAGGTTGCGGCAGGGGAGGGCAGTTGTGGGTGATCAGGCTGGCAGGGGAGGGCAGTTGGGGGTGATGGGGCTGGCAGGGGAGGGCAGTTGGGGGTGATCGGTCTGGCAGGGGAGAGCAGTTAGAGGTGATCAGGCCAGCAGGGGAGCAGGTAGGCGTCAATCAGGCCGGCAGGGGAGTGGTTAGGGGGAGATCAGGCTGGCAGGCAGGCGAACAGTTAGGAGCCAGAGGTCCCAGATTGTGAGAGGGATGTCCGACCCCTGCGGGATTGGGCCTAAACTGGCAGTCGGACATCTCCCAAGGGGTCCCAAATTGGAGAGGCTGCAGGCCAGGCTGAGGGACACCCCCCTCCCCTGCACGAATTTTATGCACCAGGCCACTAGTTGGGTATATATCTTTCCAGGATTTTTTTTTCATGTGTGATTACATATGCATAACCATCACACACCCATATACTTAAAAATTAGCATACTGTTCTGTCACCTTTAAAAATGATATATTTTCATAGATATGGATTATGTCAGAGATATTTTTCTTATTACAAATAACACTATAATAAATATCCATATGTACATATCTTTATGTCCTTCCCTAAGTATATCTTTAGTGTAAATTCCCAGAAATGGACTTGTTATGTTGAAAGAGTATTCATAGTTTAATTTTTTTTTTTTTTTTTTTAATATTTTTATTGAGGTATTATATGTGTACATATCTTACTATTACCCCCCCCACCCCACACCCACACATGCCCTCCCCCCCCCCAGAGTTTTGCGTCCATTGTTTATGCTTATATGCATGCATACAAGTCCTTCGTTTGATTTCATAACTCCCCCACCTTTCCCAAACTTTCCCCCTGTACTTTGAAAGTCTGTTTGATGCTTTACTGTCTCTGTATCTATCTTTTTGTTCACCATTTTATAATGTTCTTTACTATCTCTAAATGAGTGAGATCATGTGGTATTTTTCTTTCATTGACTGGCTTATTTCACTTAGCATAATGTTCTCCAATTCCATCCAGGTTGCTGCAAATGATGAGAATTCCTTCTTTTTTATGGCAGCATAGTATTCCATTGTGTAGATGTACCACAGTTTTCTGATCCAGTCATCTGCTGACGGGCACCTAGGCTGTTTCCAAATCTTAGCTATTGTAAATTGTGCTGCTATGAACATAGTGGTGCATATATCCTTTCTGATTGGTGTTTCTAGTTTCTTCGGATATATTCCCAGGAGTGGGATTACTGGGTCAAATGGGAGTTCCATTTTCAGTTTTTTGAGGAAACTCCATACTGTTCTCCACAGTGGCTGCACCAGTCTGCATTCCCACCAGCAGTGCATGAGGGTTCCTTTTTCTCCGCATCCTCGCCAACACTTGTCGTTTGTTGATTTGTTGATGATAGCCATTCTGACAGGTGTGAGATGGTACCTCATTGTTGTTTTGATTTGCATCTCTCGGATAATAAGTGACTTTGAACATGTTTTCATGTGTCTCTTGGCCTTCCTTCTGTCTTCTTTTGAAAATATTCTGTTTAGGTCTGTTGCCCATTTTTTTATTGGATCATTTATCTTCCTCTTACTGAGTTGCATAAGCTGCCTGTAGATGTTGGAGATTAAACCTTTATCAGTGATAGCATTTGCAAATATGTTTTCCCATGCAGTGGGCTTTCTTGTTGTTTTGTTGATGGTTTCTTTTGCTGTAAAAAAGCTTTTTATTTTGATGTAGTCCCATTTGTTAATTTTCTCTTTAGCTTCCATTGCCCTAGGGGCAGTGTCAGTGAAGAAGTTCTTGTGGCATATGTCTGAGATTTTGTTGCCTGTGGATTCCTCTAGTATTTTTATGGTTTCCCGTCTTATGTTTAAGTCCTGTATCCATTTTGAGTTTATTTTTGTGTATGGTGTAAGTTGGTGATCTAGTTTCATTTTTTTGCATGTATCTGTCCAGTTTTCCCAACACCATTTATTGAAGAGACTGTCTTGACTCCATTGTATGTTCATGCCTCCTTTGTCAAATATTAATTGAGCATAGTGGTTTGGGTCGATATCTGGGTTCTCTATTCTGTTCCATTGATCAATATGTCTGTTCTTGTGCCAGTACCAGGCTGTTTTGAGAACAGTGGCTTTGTAATACAGCTTGAAATCTGGTATTGAGATCCCACCTACTTTATTCTTCTTTCTGAGGATTGCTGAGGCTAGTCGGGGTCTTTTTTTATTCCAGATGAATTTTTGGAGAGTTCTTTCTAGGTCTGTGAAATATGCTGTTGGTATTTTGATGGGGAGTGCATTGAATCTGTAGATTGCTTTGGGTAGTATGGACATTTTAATGATGTTGATTCTACCAATCCAGGAACATGGTATGTTCTTCCATCTGTTTACGTCTTCCTCTATCTCTTTTTTCAGTGTCCTGTAGTTTTCTGCGTATAGGTCTTTTACCTCCTTAGTTAAGTTTATTCCTAGGTATCTTAATTTTTTTGGTGCGATGGTAAATGGGATTGCTTTTTTAGTCTCTCTTTCTGTAAGTTCATTATTGGTGTATAGAAAAGCCATAGATTTCTTGGTGTTAATTTTGTATCCCGCTACATTGCCGAATTCATTTATTAAGTCTATTAGTTTTTTGATGGAATCTTTTGGGTTTTTTATGTACAATATCATGTCATCTGCAAATAAGGACAGCTTCACTTCTTCTTTTCCAATTTGGATGCCTCTTATTTCTTCTTCTTGCCTAATTGCGATAGCTAATATTTCCAGTACTATGTCAAACAGGAGTGGTGAGAGTGGGCATCCCTGTCTTGTTCCTGTTCTTAGGGGAAATGGTTTTAGTTTTTGCCCATTGAGTATGATGTTTGCTGTGGGTTTATCATAAATAGCTTTTATTATGTTGAGGTATGAGCCTTCTATTCCCACCTTGTTGAGAGTTTTTATCAAGAAAGGGTGTTGGATTTTGTCAAATGCTTTTTCTGCATCTATTGATATGACTATGTGATTTTTATCTCTCAATTTGTTTATGTGATGTATCACGTTTATTGATTTGCGGATATTGTACCATCCTTGCATTCCTGGAATAAATCCTACTTGGTCATGGTGTATGATCTTTCTGATGTACTGCTGGAGCCGATTTGCTAGAATTTTGTTGAGGATTTTGGCATCAATGTTCATGAGGGATATTGGCCTGTAATTCTCTTTCATTGAGTTGTCTTTATCTGGTTTTGGTATTAGGGTGATGCTGGCTTCATAGAAGGAGCCTGGAAGTGTTCCTTCCTCTTGAATTTTTTGGAATAGTCTGAGGAGGATAGGTTTTAGTTCTTCCTTGAAAGTTTGATAAAACTCTCCTGTGAAGCCATCTGGCCCCGGGCTTTTGTTTGCCGGAAGCTTTTTGATGACTGCTTCAATTTCTTCCATAGTTACTGGCATGTTGAGCTGTTTAGAATCTTCCTGATTGAGTTTTGGAAGGTTGTATTTTTCTAGGAATATGTCGATTTCCTCTAGGTTGTCCAGTTTGTTGGAATAGAGTTGTTCGTAGTATTTTGTAACAATCCTTTGTATTTCGTCGGGGTCTGTTGTTATTTCACCTCTTTCATTTCTGATTTTGTTTATTTGGGTCCTCTCTCTTTGCTTCTTGGTGAGCCTGGCTAGAGGTCCATCAATCTTGTTTATCCTTTCAAAGAACCAGCTCTTGGTTTTGTTGATCTTTTGTATTGTTTCTTTGGTCTCTATGTCGTTCATCTCCGCTCTGATCTTTATTATTTCTTTCCTTCTGCTTACACTGGGCTTATCTTGTTGCTCTCTCTCTAACTCTTTGAGTTGTTGGGTTAGGTAATTTATTACCATTGTTTCTTGTTTTTTGAAGTAGGCTTGTAGAGCTATGAACTTCCCTCTCAGGACTGCTTTCATTGTGTCCCATAGATTTTGGATTGTTGTGTTTTCATTGTCGTTTGTTGCCATGATGTTTTTTATTTCTTCCTTGATGTCTTTGGTAACCCAGTCATGGTTTAATAACATGCTGTTTAGTCTCCAAGTGTTTGATTTCTTTGGGTTGTTTTTATTGTAGTTGATTTCCAGTTTTATGCCACTGTGATCTGAGAAGATACTTGATATGATTTCTATCTTCTTGAATTTGGAGAGACTTTGCCTATGTCCTAACATATGGTCTATCTTTGAAAATGACCCATGTGCACTTGAGAAGAATGTATATTCTGTGGCTTTGGGGTGAAATGTTCTGAAGATGTCGATTAATTCCATCTGTTCTAGTGAGTCATTTAGGATTGATGTTTCTTTGCTGATTTTTTGTTTAGAGGATTTGTCCAATGGTGATAGTGGGGTATTGAAGTCTCCTACTATGATTGTATTACTGTCAATCTCTCCTTTGATATCTTCCAGGAGTTTTTTAATGTATCTTGGTGCTCCTGTATTGGGTGCATATATGTTTACCAGAGTTATTTCTTCTTGTTGGATTTCTCCCTTTAGTATTATGAAGTGGCCTTCATTATCTCTTGTTATGTCCTTCACTTTGAGATCTAATTTGTCAGATATAAGTATTGCAACCCCAGCTTTTTTTTCATTTCCATTTGCCTGGAAAACCTTTTTCCATCCCTTTACTCTCAGTCTGTATGCATCCTTTTTTTTGAGGTGGGTTTCCTGTAGACAGCAGATATCTGGGTTTTGTTTTCTTATCCAGTCTGTTACCCTGTGTCTTTTGATTGGGGCATTCAGTCCATTTACATTTAAAGTTATTATTGATAGGTACTTATTTGACGCCATTTTTATTCTATACCCCTGTGTACCTTCTTTGCTTCCTATTTCTTTCTTTCTTTTTTTTTTTTTTTTTACAGCAGACCCTTTAGCAGTTCTTTCATTGCTGGTTTGGTGGTGATAAACTCCCTTAGTCCTTTTTTGTCTCTGAAGCTCCTGATTTCACCATCAATTTTGATTGATAGCCTTGCTGGGTACAGTATTCTTGGATTTAGACCCTTCCTTTGCATGACTTGGTATATTTCATTCCATTCCCTTCTGGCCTGATGAGTTTCTGTTGAGAAATCAGTTGCTAGTCTGATGGGGGTTCCTTTGTATGTAACTGTCTGTCTCTCTCTGGCCGCTTGTAAGATTCTTACTTTGTCGTTGGTGTTTGCCAACTTAACTATAATGTGCCTTGGCGTCGGTCTTTTGGGGTTCATTTTGCTTGGAACTCTGTGAGCTTCTTGGATTTGTGTGGGTTTTTTCTTCCCTATATCAGGGAAGTTTTCTGTTATTATTTCTTCAAACAGGTTTTCTATTCCTTGCTCAGTTTCCTTTCCTTCTGGCACCCCTATTATCCTGATGTTGTTTTGTTTTGTATTGTCCCGAAGTTCCCTTACGCTCTCCTCAATCTTTCTAATTTTTGTTTCTAGAAGCTGTTGTAATTGGGTATTTTTTTCCATCTTGTCTTCTAGCTCACTTATGCGGTCCTCTGCTTCATCTAGTCTACTCTTGATGCTTTCTATTGAGTTCTTTACAGCAGCGATGTCATTTTTCATTTCTTCTTGGTTCTTCTTCATTTCTTCTTGGTTCTTACTCATATTGTCGAATTTGTCTTCCATCCTTTTCAGCCACTTTATGACCATTTCTCTGAATTCTTTCTCTGATAGGTTGTTTGCCTCTAAATCGTTTACTTCCTTTTCTGGTGATGCCTGCTTCTCTTTCCTGTGGGGGCTGTTTCTTTGTCTCCCCATGGTCTCTCTTCTCCGGATGTCTGGTTATATAGATTTCTCTCTCTGGCGTTGATTTAAAGGTATAAAATACAACACAACCAGGCACAACAGACAAGGCACTGAACAGAATTGTATTCACGATATTAATAACCTCCAATAAAGGTAACCACCAGAGAAAGACAAATTAGGGAATAGGAGTGGAAGAGGGAGAGTAAAAAGAAAGAACAACAACGAAGAAAAAAAAAACAATAACAAAGAGTGTGAATCTGAACTTGGGAAAAGAGCAGAAAGAAAGAAAAGAAATAACAGAAAAGAAAAAGAAAAGAAAAAAAAAAGTAAGAGAGACAAGAATGATACTAAGAGAGAAAAGGGGAACAAACTATATATATGAGGAGTAAACTCCACTAGAACAACCACTATTCCCAGCAAATTCCAGCAACACGAGCCTGGAGATTAATACAAACTGCAACAGCAGCTAATATCAAGTGAGGCAAGGGAAAACAAAAGTAAAAAACAAACAAAAACAAAGCAAACAAAAGAACCAACCAAACCAACAAAAAGAATAATCAAAACAATCTCATAAAAAAGCATAAAAATTCAATCTAATCAACATTCAAGCAAACAACAACAAAAGGCCCGAGAGAAAAATAATTTTTTAAAGGTAGCGTAGAGAGAGGTTTGTATGGATTTGGAGCAGGGGGTTGGGAATTAGATATATAAGTAGGGTGAAGTTTCAGCAGGGAGTAAACTGAAAAAGTAGGGAAAATCTAAAGCCAGAAAGGGTTAAGATAACCTGGGGACCAAAAGGGGAAAGATTAGGAGGAGAGTGATGGCATAATGTTAGCTTTGAGATAGGGTAAAGCGATTGTAAGGGAAAGATGTAAATCGAATGTAGGACACTAATCCAAAAATAAAAGAAAGAGAAAATCAAATGACATTAAAAAAAAAAAAAAAAAAAAAAAAAAAGTAAAATAATAGTAAAAATAGTGCTGATTGAAAATAAAAATGTAATAATTAAAAAGGTGAAAATCAAGTGAGGAAAAAGAAAAAAATATTAGTTTCTTAAGTAAAAGATGCAAAAAATGAAAATAAAAAAATATGAGAATAAAAAATTGAAAAAAGAATTGAAAATTAAAAAATAGGAAGACTAAAATGTGCAGTAGCGGCTGTCATTCACTTCCTCTATTATTCTGTTTGGTACGCCTTTTTCCCAGTCTGGGCGGTATTTCAGTTCAGCTTCATTCCAGGGCTCCTCAGTGTTGGAAGCCAGTCCTGCTTTTTAAGCCAGCCCTGTCTTAATTTCTCGTATTTATTTTTGATTACACCAGAGACAATTAGCGTTTCAGCCCCTGGGTGGCAGTGTTTCTGAATTGACTTCCGGGCCTCTCTAGCTCTTTTTTTTTTTTTTTTTTTCCCCTCTATGGCACTCACTACCGGTGGTTTGTGGAGGTGTGCGCCTCAGAGCTTGTGGAGGTTTGCGCCTCAGAGCTGCCTCTCTGATGGTCACACGCAGCTCTGGCCCCAGGTTCCGAAAAAACACCTTCCCCCTGCAGTCTTTCAGGGTTTCCACCTGGGTTTGCCTCTGTATTGGGCTTAGCAATCAGAGTCGGAAAGAGCCCAAGTGTGCGGACCGTGGGTCTGTGCCCCAGACTAAGGAGCCTGCACTCCTTTGAAAATTCTTAGTCTGACCCTCCTCGTCAGATTAAAATGAGTTGCTTTCAAGAGGTCACTTCTGTTAGCAGCTCAGAAGACCCCCCTCCTCATTCACGGATCACGGCAGTTCCAACTGCCGCCGATTTTTCTAGGCACAGACCTCCCGGCTCCTGCCGGTCCTGCGGCTGCCGCACTTCCCTCACCCAGCGCTTCCCTCACCCACCGCGGGGATTAGAAACCGCAGCTTATTTCAGACAAAATCTGACCTTTCCGTGGTGCAGTGAAGAGTTTCTTTGAATCCGAATGTTTGCGCTGATAGGGGACCGGTGGTCTGGTGCTCCCAGCAGTTCAGTGTTTGCAGTTGTCGCGGAAAGTCAGGTTTCCACTAAAATCCTCCTTTCCTTGCAAGATGGCGAGGCGCCCGGCGAGCCCGCAGCTCCAGGAGGGGACCCAGCCCCTGTGGGTGCTGCGCGGTCAGAGGAACACTGCCCAGCACTCCCCCGCCTTCTCCTGGAGTTTAGCTGTCCCTTGGCTTGCCCACATACACTCCATCTGCGAGCCTCTGCTGCTCCGACTCTCCGCCCCAGGAACAGACTCCAAACCCGACTCTATTCCGTCGCCATTTTTTTTTCTCCCCCATAGTTTAATTTTTGATTCATATAGTTGAATCGCCCTTTAGAAAGTAATTTCTAGGTCTTTACATATTGTTTTGCTGTTTGACATGATAACTTTTCTCCATCGACTTTTATTTGTGTGGTATAAAGTAGGGGTCAGCAAACTGTGGCCAGTGGGACAGATCTGGCCCACTGCCTGTTTTTGTAAATAAAGTTTTATTGGAAGACAGATGCATCCATTCATTTCTGTATTATCTATGGCTGCTTTTGCATGACTGAGTTGAATAGTTGCTGCAGAGACCATATGGCCTTCAAACCCTAAAATATTTTCTCTCTGACCCTTGTGGAAAAAGTTTGCTAACTTGCAATGTCTGGCATAAAGCTTTGATATACTGTATTGGACCTGATTAAAACTGTCTTATTAATTAATCGTTTTTTTGTGGCTTCTTTGGGAATTTTTAGAGAGGTTATCATAAAATTAAGAAGTAATTATAATTTCCTTTTACTATGTTGGCTAGAGCCTCCAGAACAGAGTTGAATAATAGCAATGACAATGGGTATATTTTTCTTATTCCTAGCTTGGGTAGTAATGTCTCTAGTATTCCCCCTCAAATATATTTTTCTTTGTAATAGATAGTCTTTATTGTGTTCTATTATTCCTAGTTTACAAAAACGAGTTGCTAAAGAAAAACCTCTCTTCACTATTTATCAAGAAAGTCAGATGAAATATCTCTTAAATTCTCTAGATTTTCTCATGTTGACCTTACTTTATAATCTTGAAATGAACCCTATCTATGAATGATTTATTGTTTTCTTTTAAGGCATTATTAGACTTGAATAAGCTAGTATTTGTTTTCTACATGTGTGTCTATATTTATGATTCATGTTGGTCCATGGATTTTTATGTGCTAGGTTTGTCAAATTCTGTTATTAAAATTGTGCTGGCCTTGTGAAACAAAATGGGAGGCTTCCCATATATTTCTATGCTCTGGGGAAGACAACCAAATAAATCGCAAGTTATTCTGTGACAAGCACTGTAAAGGGTGAATTAAAAAATTGATCACAGGCTCTTGTTTCAAGTGCCAATAAGGAGATCAAATGGTGGAGTAGTGTCTCTTTTTAAATTGGTATAATCTTGTACCAGACCATGTGTTTGAAATATAAAATGTGTATTACTTTTTTAAACTTTTAAACTGTGAGGTAATTCACATTTACAGAAAAGTTGAAAGAATAGCACAAGGAACTCCAATATACTCTTCACCCAGATTCCCTGATTGCTACCATTTTGCTGTATTTGCTTTATCATAATATTCTTTCATTGTCTTTATAAATGTGTAGATATTATTTTATTCACTGTTTATATCAGTGCATTTATATATAGTGAGAAAATATATCTATAAATGTATAGATATTGATATACAGATAGACTGATAGATATATTTTTCTGAACTCTTGCAAGTATGTTGCACATGAGTATTCTTAAAGTGTATAATAGAGCTTTTCAAATATCAGATGTGCGTGCAATCTTATTTTTTTAAACACTAGCTCTTTAAATTCTATCTATATCTCTTTATATATTCTATATCTATGTATCTACATATTTCTCACTGTATCTGCCCATTCATCCAAGCATCCAGGCAATAGAAGCTCATTGTACACCAATTATAAATGAATAACAAGAAGAAACATACTTAAAATCCCATCACCAAGCTATAATTTTTTAACTGCAAATATACATATAAAATTATATGTGTAACTTAAAAGGAATCATATAATATGTTCTCTTTTTATAATCTGCTCTTTTTACTTGATGTTTACATGTTAACATCTTTTCATGTCAATAAAAATACATCTATAGCATCATTTGCCATGATTGCTTTTTATGTATACACTAGACGCCTGGTTCACAAAATTCTGTGCACTTGGGGGAGGGCGTGCCTCAGCCCAGCCTGTACCCTTTGGCAGTTCGAGAGCCCTTGGGGGATGTCTGACTGACGGCTTTGGCCCATTCCCTGGAGAGGCTCCCACCACCGCCGCTGTGCTCACCAGCTATGAGCCTGGCTTCTGGCTGAGCAGCACTCCCCCTGTGGGAGCGCACTGACCACCAGGGGGCAGCTTCTACGTTGAGCGTCTGCCCCCTGGTGGCCAGTGTGCGTCATAGCGACTGGTCGTTCCGCTGTTCTGTTGATTTGCATATTAGCCTTTTATTATATAGGATTACAGTTTATTTAAGCCAGGGTTGGGGAACCATTTTTCTGCCAGGGGCCATTTGGATATTTATAACATCATTCATGGGCTATGCAAAATCATCAGCTTAAAAATTAACCTGCTATATTTGGTCAAATATTTAATTAGCTCTTCCCTAATGCCTTGGCAGGACCAGACTAAATGATTTTGCAGGCCTTATATGGCCCACAGTCTGGACATTTCCCACCCCTGATTAAGCAATTCCTATGATGCCACTTAGGTTGTTTACAGATTTTTTTTCCTTACTGTAAGCTACTCAGAGCATGAGTTTTGAAGCCACAGAGCTGGATTTGAATCCTGGTTCCCTTTCATTTCTTTTCTGTGTCACTTTTGGTCAATTACGTATCTCAGCTAGCTCAAGTTTTCTTATCTTTCAAGTAGAGATAACAATACCCAATTCATGGGGTTTGTGAGGACTAAAGGAGATGACCCATATAAATTATCCAGTCCAGTTACTTTCATATAGCAGGCCCTCAATAAATATTTGTCCTTTGCTCCTCAGTTTTATCTCAAAGATAGTTCTGAGTCTCACAAAGTAATGTCTATGAAACCCTTAAGTATTATTCTGGTCTTATCCTTTGTAAATATGTGCTTTCAAAAACATGAATACTGTCTAGATATTTTTCCTCACCCTCGATAAAGAGAATATCCAAAAATAAAATGCAATACTACCAATCAAAAGAAAACCATTTTCTTATGTCTGATAGAGAACACACAGATATGGCTATCCAATTTGTGAAATAAAATGGATTTGACAGACCTGGCTGATGAAAAATTGCCCTCTATTGAAGTCAGCAACCTGGCTTTGTGAATTTTTTCTTTAAGTGGCGTATAAGACTCAGATTTCTACTTGGAAAATAAAATAATTTCTTGTTCTCTTCAAGAAGCAGGATTTTATTTAAAAAAGGCTGAATATAGTCATGTGTTTAAATGTTTTAAAATTTCCTTCCTACAAAACCTCCCAAATTTGTCTTTATGTGACCATGGAGATGACACAGCACGCATTGCTTATGAACGAGCAGATGAAAATGTTGCAAATGAGCACTTATGAAACATGAGGCAATGAGTGAGATAGAACACTTGTGTCAAACAGAAGACAGATGACTCAAGGTAGGGCCAGCTCATCTCTATTATGGAATAACAATCTTTGCCAATATTTTGTAAAGAAATGCAGTATATTATTATGTTCAAGCACAGACAGCATCAGTGGAACAATAAAGCGAAGCAGGGTCTATGCATTAATGAGCAGAGAAAGATGATTGTGATTCATAGATCAGTTATTTATTTGTAAATACTTGCTGGTTGAGATCCAAATGATTCTCATAATTAAATAACCCTCTATAATCTTTTTTCCCCTACAAATAATCCTAGCCAAACCAACTTTTACAGATAAGAGAAAACTTCAGTTCAGCTCCAGTAAAGTGATTTGGATAATTAGGAAGATCAGATTATTGACGATACAGTTAACGGTGGCATTTTCCTCATACTAGGAACATAATGTAATGATATACCAATCTGAGCCTTGATATCATTAAGTTTTTTGAAATAAATGATATCAGACTGCAAAAATCAAGATGGGGATGTGGTGGGACCATTGTGGTGGGCTTTTTATTCCTGGTGCAAACTCAGGCCCTGTAATCCTCAGTGAATCTGCTATGTAGACTGGGTGTGCCCACTCAGAGAAGATTTCCATTTTTCTGACCATGTTGGCTCTTTTCCATGTGGCCACACAGGAAGCAAAGATTGCTAGATTATACACATGTCACCAACACTCTTGTATGCACAGAGGGGGGTCCTGCATGAAGATTTGGGCCTGTATAGAGGACTTTCAGAATGTCAAATGAAATGATTTTACTTGGAAAGATTTCTGTTGTTGTTTACATTTTTCCTAATCTTTCATACACCATTTGAGTTTGGGTGGGGTTGGGGATGCATGGAGTGTGAGGAAGGGGAAAGAAGTTGTCAAATTTTAAAAGTGTAGAAATTTCCTGTTAGGAGATACTCACTTCAAATATAGAAATGAATTTCTTCCTGAAGACTGGGAAGAATGTTCATGTAGCTTTAAGATATGTTCTCTTTCTACTGGCTGAAGAAAGTAAAGAGGCCATGAGAATGGCTACCATGTATAAAAGCTTGCGTTCTAGTAGTTTTTGCAGTTGGCATTTTAGGTTTTCTTCTTGTGTGTTTTTGACTTATATGCTCCAAGCATTTGATTTTAAGATCTGATCTTAGCCAGATGGGTTTTATATAGCTCTTCTGTCATAATGGTTAATATTACAAATAAGTTGGTTGTGCTTGATTAGAACCAGATCTATTCATTGCATCCATTCTGAGCATGCTCTTTAACTTGGGGGGGAATGCATTCACTTTAAATAGATAGAAATGCACAGCATTGTGACCATATTAATTAATTTGTGGACTAAAGATTATTTACTGAGCATTTACTTTCTTCCTGGCACCAATTGCTTTCAGTCACAAAGGACAAAAACACCTACTCAAACTGGCTTAAACAATAAGAAAAATTTGCTGACTTATGTAACCAAAATGTCTAGTGGACTTTAGGTAAGGGTTGATCCAGCAGCTGAACTATGTCATTAAGGATCACATTCCTTTCTTTCTCTATTCTGATGTCCACCATCTCATGCTCCTAAGTCTGTTTGGTTGTAAGATTATTGCCAATAGCAACCAGAATGTACACTTTCTCATTCACATCTAGCAAGAGGTATCATGTTAGACACAGGAGGATACAGAAGTGCAGAGATTAATAAGGCTTCCAAGATTGTCCTTGTGGAAATGAAAAATCAGCATATCACAACATGTTTCAATAGATATGTTAATCAAGGTTCTAGTGCTGCACTGTTCACTTATGGTAACCACTAGCCACATGTGGCTTTGAGCACTTGAAATATGGCTAGTTGGAATTGAGATGTTCTGTGAGTGTAAAATACATATCAAATTTCAAAGACTTTGTTTAAAAATATGTGAAATATCTGATTATTTTATAATTACATATTAAAATGATACTATTTTAAGATCTTGTGAGTTAAATAAAATATATTATTATATATAATCTCACCTTTCTTGCTTATTTAAATGCAGCTACAAGAAAATTAAAAATTACATATGTGGCTCAGATAATATTTCTATGAGACAGTGCTGCTCTAGAGCCCTGAAAAGGTCATTAGAAAGGTGAGTTATCTTGGAATGATTCAAATTTATTTCAGTGATAAGAAGGGTCAGAGAACATCTTTTTTAAAAAAAGTATATTTTATTGATTTTTTTTATAGAGAGGAAGGGGGAGGGATAAAGAGTTAGAAACATCAGATGAGAGAGAAACATCAATCAGCTACCTCCTGCACACCCCCTACTGGGGATGTGCCCAAAACCAAGGTACATGCCCTTGACCGGAATCGAACCTGGGACCTCACAGTCCGCAGGCCGATGCTCTATCCACTGAGCCAAACTGGTTAGGGCAGAGAACATCTTGATTAAAAATAATACCCTACTCCTATCCAGTCCCTCTGAATCCTGTTACCTATAAGTGTCCTTTGTGGCATTTATAACCATCTGAAATTATCTTGTTTTTGTACTTGCTTACTTGTTCCATGTTCTTCTCTCTTATGCGTGTCGTCCTTCCCCACTCCCCACCCCACCGCCCTGCAGAGGGTAAATTTCCTGAGAGCCAGAATCTTGTCCATTTTGGCTTCACTGTGATCCAGGACACAGCCTAGCAGCTGGCACATAGTTGGCACTGATGAATACTTGTTGAAGAAAGGAGAGAATGATCATGCACTCCGTGTGGCTGGGTGCTGAGGTGGAGTGGCTGGTTGGCTGGATGGGGCAAAGTGGTTTTCTCATCTCCTCTTCCTCCCCCTCCTCCTGTGCCTGGGATTCTGCATGCTCTCCCAGAGAAGTCCTGAGATATAACCAGAGCTGGCCCTAACAGGAGGGGAAGGGTAATTGTTAGTTGTTCTCCGTTTGTGTTCTAGGCCTCAGGAAGGGAGGACGGTGAGCCAGTTTAGAGTCCTCCCGGGGCTCCAAGACTCCCTGGTGCTGTGGTCTTGTATAATTTACAACAAGGGAAATCAGAACTTAACGAATGGTGTTCCAGTTTAGTCTCTGAAAAAAAAATTGGGGCTCTACCACTTACTGGCTATGCGACAGTGGGCAAACCACTTCCCTGTGCGCCTCAGTTTCTTCTCTGGTTGCACTGTTGGACGAATTGACTGAGACGCGCTGAATATCTTCTGCATAGAGTTCAATACTTAGCATCTGTTATTATTGTTAACTTCATGAGGCTTAAACTAATGTTTTAAAAGCACTTGGCACATAATAGTTGCTTAAGAAATGTTAGTTTCAAAGCCAAATAAAAACTGTAACTTGAATTTATTAAAAAAAACTTTAAAGCATTCCTAGAGGAAAATATTGTGATCTAGTGGTTTTGTTTTTGTTTTTTGCAAAAGTATCACATACCGGTAAATAAGGCAGCTGGTCCTGAAAATGGCAGGCCTAGGACAGAAAACAATAGGTTATGGTATTTGTGTGTTTTCCTAACTTTTATTGACAGACCATGGCCATTACCTTGAATCCTGCAAGGTCTTGATAATCAAATTGGTCAGACAACACAGTCATTGGGGAATGTGAGTTTTAAATCACTCCTACAGAAAAAGAAAGAAGGAGAAAGGAGAATCAGGGAAAATAAGAAAGAGCGTCATCATAGGCTGCTCTAGACCCTCTCTAGATGCCATTAAAACAATTACACCTATGCCCCTTTCTTTCCTCATCCCTAGGGGATCCTTAACCCAGGCCCATAACCACTCAAGAGGGCTCTTGATAGAATTCAGGAACTTACATGGGGGAAAATGCACCGTTATTTTTACTAACCTTTGATGGAACTTTAGCATGTTCTTTAATTATGAACTGAGGCAACAAACTCTGATATTATTAGCTGTCACTTCGTTATCGCAAGTCATTGTTATTTTTCTCTCTTAATACAGATGTTACAGGTATCTTAAGATATGATTTATATACATCACCACTTCAAAATCATAATAGTGGCTGGATCTTATTTAATGAGTTAATGAAGTATCACAAACATGATGTCAAATAGTAAAACAACTGGTTTGTTAACTGTTTCCGAATAACTGGTTTCCTTTATAAATCTGTGTTCCTTTTCTTATGCACTTAGAAATATTATTCTGAGAATGGTCTGTAGGTTCTAAGTGCCTGCCCATGGGATGTATGGCACAAAGAAAATTAAGACCGCCCCCGCCCTGCCTACCTAAGGATTGCTGGGGCAAAACTTATGAAGGTATAGTTTTATTTAATCCCAGCCTTTTGTTGTATTCTGTTTTAGGTGTTTTGAGTGGAGTTGGCTATTATATGGCCCCATGGGTCCACTCATACCCATCTTTGAATAGTCCACTGTCTAGAATCCCTGGATAATGAGCACATTACTGACAGTTAATTTGTGTTTATAAGGATATTAAATGGAACCAGAGAATTGTGTTTGGAGGTTTGTGCCAAGGCTTGAACTGATTAAGTGCAAGCTTTATGGGATTACCTATACCACGGAATAAATATATTTATAGATGAAATTACTGAGTGTTGCCACATGCCCCTGTACCAGTTTTTGTTGTGGTGTAATTACAAATATTTTCAAACAGTGCAAATGATTGAAAATAGTAATATACCAAGTAGAGTCTTTATGCATAAGTACATGTTATGTGGTATGTGAAAGAGCTTGCTCATCTTGAAGGTAGGACTCTTGGTTGAGCTTGAAAGGGTAGGGGCGTGAAAGGGATTATGAAATTGGAAGTTCTGTGAGTCAAGTTCCAAGGAGAAGATCAAATCAATATAACTTGGCTTTGTTGGAAGGAAGGAATGAGCAGGGCTGTTGGTGAGAAATGACAGGAGTGAGATGGGCGGGTGAAGAATGTCAACATCCATTTGTGAGATTTTTGCCTTGCAACAGAGAATGCTGAGGTTGCTGAAAGTGGAGTGACAGCCTAGATATGCTACACATGGGAATAGTGACTGAAGAAAAGGATTGGAAAAATAGATGAGGGGGCATTTTTGTAGCATAAATATTGCAATACATTATGAAAAGTTTCCTACTAGTTAGCTTGAATGTTGTGGGAAGAAAGACATATTTTACTTCAGAAGATTGCCAACTGGCCCTGGCTCAGTGGTTGAGTGTCCTATGAACCAGGAGGTCACGGTTCAATTCCCATCAGGGCACATGCCAGGGTTGTGGGCTTGATCCCCAATGTAGGACATGCAGGAGGCAGCCGATCAATGATTCTCTCTCATCATTGATGTTTCTATCTCTCTCTCCCTCTCCCTTCTTCTCCGAAATCAATAAAAAAATTATATATATATTTTTTTAAAAAAGAAGATTGCCAACCAATTTTCAGTTCTTTTGACTAAATATAAATTCTTTTACATGACTAATGACACAGGATATGTGCATCCTGAGAAAGACATATATACTCCTACAGTGACACTTCTCAGCCTGCCTACACCCAGGCTTCATTTTGCATGGTTGGTGTGTATAAGTGTATTTTACTTTGCAGATGTTCAGAGGGCTTGCATATTTAAAAAAAAATTATTTTTCAATTACAGTTGCCATACAACATTATATTAGTTTCAGGTATACAGCATAACTATTAGACATTAATATACCTTACAAAGTGATGACTCCAATAAATCTAGTAGAAGGGTTACCTGTTTTTAGAAAGCCACTCCCTGAAAAAGGAGGACTGTTTGGAAAGGAAAGAAAAATCCTAGCTGGCTTTGGTGGTAACAATTCAGAGGCAAATGCACCTGAGCTTTGGTGTAATGACTCCTGAAGCTCCTCCAAGTCCTCATGTATTCTTTCTTTTTTCATCCACACCGAAGGATATTTTTCCATTGATTTTTTTTTTTTAGAGTGAGTGGAAGAGAGAGGGAAAGACAGAGAGAAATATCAATGTGAGAGAAATACATCGATTGCTTGCCTCCTGTACGAGCCCCAACCAGGGCCCTGGTTGGGGAGGAGCCTGCAACCGAGGTATATGCCCTTGACAGGAATCGAACCTGAGACCCCTCAGTCCGCAGGCCGACGCTCTGTCCACTGAGCCAAACTGGCTAGGGCCCCGTGTATTCTTGCTGTTGGTTGTCAGACACTAGAATAATAACGGAACTGAGAATATGGGATTTTTGCAGGAGTTTCCAAGTGTCACCCATATTTCATACTAGAAACAAGAGGACTCAGATTTCTTGGGCCTTGAAACCTGCATCTTAGAGAAATGAATGGGTCAATTATTTACCTTGTCTATACTCCTGATTGGTCAGTGGCAAAACTCAGGCATTAGAACAATTAAAAAGTTGGTTGCATATGAAAATGCATGGCAAGACTGAATTGAAAATTTTATCCTGGCACTTCCAAACTTGCTGACGAGATGTCTTTAGCTATGCTCTCACCCTCAATTCTGACAACTTTTCAACTGCAACTTGAAGTTGATTATGGGTTGAGCATCTTTACAATGTGGCAAAATTCTCATTTCTCCCCCATTTTACTACTAATGGTGGAATTTCTGCTCATTATTGTGAAGTGGACCTTTAGTAGATTCCAAAGAAAATTCGTGAGTGTATCACACAGAGTAGGGCCTAATAGGCGAGGCCCTTTATAGAGATGCCCTTATTGAATAATAGTCTTAGTTACTATTTGTTGAACTCTCTAAATGGAACTCTCAATAAGCCTAAAGTATGTAAGATTTATCCACATTTTGCAAATGAGGAAATAAAGGCACCGAGTAGTACAATAACCAGCCCGGGATCACACAGCTAATAGGTAATGGAGCTAGGATTAGAATTCACACGGGTTGACCCTTAGTGCCCGGTTAAAACCCTGAAAACTAGGAAGGTGGTTTATCCCATTTTATAGTTGTGGAAGCTGAGGCTTAAAGAACTCAAGTAATTCCCTTAGATCTACACAGCTAGTGAACTATAAAGGCACCTTCCAGAGCAGTGCTGTCCAAGAGAAATGTGAGTCACAAAAACAAGAGTCATGTCATTTCACATTACAAAAAAAAACAACAGGAAACAGCTCAAATTACTTATTTTATCTAACCTGACATATCCAAAATACTTTCTTTCACACAATCAATATAAAAAAATTATTCACTTGGATGTGGAGAGAGCAGAGCGCCTGAAGAATGGCTCCTTTGTGATGAACACATCCGACAGCAACTTGGGCTTACTCCTCACGGGTGGCAGGATACCCGTGACCTTCCTGTGATATTACGCCCTATATATATAAAAAATACAAATAAAAAATAAAAAATTATTCACAAGGCATTTTACATTCTTTCTTTCCTACTAAGTCTTTGAAATCTGATACTCGTCTTATACTTGCAACACATCTCTATGTGGAACAACCACTTGGTGGACCAACCACATTTCAAGTGCCCAATTGCCCCATATGACTACTGGCTTCTGTATTAGTCAGGGTAGTTCTAGAACAGTGCTTCTTAACCTTGGTTGCATATTGGAATCCCTGGGGAGTTTTAAAAACACAGATGCTTGGGTCTTATCTGCAGAGGTTCTGATGTAATTGGTCTGGCTGTGGCCTGGGCTTCTGGATTTTTAATAACAACCTCCCCCAGGCAATTCTAATAGGCAGCCAAGTTTGAGAACCTATTCAAGAATGATGCCAAAACTAATTTGGTAGAGAACTGTAGCCACCATTCATTTGAAAAGGTTCTGTGAGTTTTCTGAAATGAGAATCATTCAAAATAACCACTCTGGTAATATGCTTTTCTAGTTGACATTAAATGATGCCAGGCAATGCCCTAGCTAATTTATGACTTTCTCTCAATTTACATTTGCCAACATTTTTGCCAAGTCCCAGGTTAATGTAAAAAAAGAAAAGATTTATTCCCTCCGCACCCCCTTTATCTACACACTGGTCTGGATACACATAAGTACAAGTAAATTAAGACATAAAATTATATTATTTTAATCAAGGGCAAAGGTGTTGATGTCAGTCTGGAACCTCTGAGCTGTGGAGAAGAGGAAGTTGGGGTTTGAAAGCTGCAGGTCGTTGCCAGAGTGAAACTTGTCAAGTGGGGAATGCGTGGGAAATGCTGGGTGAGGAAAGGAGGCAATTGTGGCTCCGGCTGAGGTCTGAAGGCTGCATAGCCCACGGTGTGGCAGGACGCCCACGAAGCTACTCTGTCCAAAGGCCTCACACCACCTTCCCACTTGGCCAAACTTGTGTTTCTGCCCTGAAACCTGATATTCAGGAATTCAAAGGTCTCATCTCACCCGGAGGTTCCGTTGTCCTTAAAATGCTTTTGGATTCATTTGGAATAATTTTTATAATGCTTTCTTTGATTTAAATCCAAACATAGCTTTAGTATTCTGGACACATTATTTCCCAGAATGAAAAATACGTGGTCTTTTGTAGTGGTAGCATTATAGTTACATGCAGTTTTCTTGGTTAACTTTATTTGATTTAAAATTAAGCTAGAGAACACACAATGCTGAGTCATCCTTAGCCTTAACTAAATTAATATCATATTTTATCAAATCAAAAATACTGTCAACTGTAAGATGTACCATTATGATATGTATGCTAGGAAAGACTAAGTTATTACACAATGCTTTCTTATCACTTGAGATTTTATTTTCATTGAAAGGGTCATATATAGTAATATAATTAAAATGGAAAATGCAAGCAAAAGAGATTGGTTAAGGTATTCCTAAAACTTCTTCATAGTCTTTTTTGATTTCACATCATCAGTGCTCTTTTCTCACAAAAATATTGTCCTCTTTCCATCAACAACAGCAGTGATTCAGCACTTCTTTAAAAAATGCTCCCAATTGTTTCAGGGATTTTCCTCCAAGACTGCCTTTTTGGATATGCAATAAGTTTCCATTTCATTGCCAAATTGTGGTGAAATCTTTCTGCAGTTATTCTAAGTGACAATTTACTAGCCATGCAACCAACTCATCTGATGTGCTAACTGTAAAACGGCTAGATAAGTTCACGCATGGGCAGGCAATGGTCACTATGTCATGACTGTGCCTGGCTGACAGTTTTAAGATGGATTCCAATTTCAGACATGTGCAGATGTGAAACAAATGTGCTTCATAGAATTGAGGAAATGTGGTATGTAAATTGTATTTCCGATAATTCAGGCTCCCCATCTGCTTCTCACATCCACCTTGTTTTTTTGTGCTTTAAACAATTTTAATGAGATGTGTGTGATGTTCCCTCCTCAGCAAACTTAGGCTTTACTGTTCAATGGGATATAAGCAACTCCCCCCTTCCTTCCTTCTCCAATTTGCATATACAAAGCTGTACTTTAATACCGTTCTTCCCAACATTTAATGTATATACAGATCACCTGGGAATCTTATTAAAATGCAGATTCTGATTCAGAAGGTCTGAGAAGGAACCCGAGCGTCTGCATTTCTAGCACGTTCTCAGGTGATGCCCACACACCGAGTAGCCCAGGCCTTGCTACATTTAAGGACACAGTATATTAAATTCTGCACCTTCCCCGAGTGCATGAGTTTAGTTTTTCCTCAATTTCTATTATTATTTTGATGAAGACCTATATATTGTAAGTGTCATTGTTCTGGGTAAATACAAAGATTTCTTAGGATAAAAAGAAAATAATTTTGTATGTCCTATCTTATGGTACAGGGAGAGATATTGCTCCCCTTGTTTTGCTTTCTGAAAGATTTGTTCATTTCATTTCCCCTCAAAAAAACTTGGGCAACTTGAATTTGTTAGGAAATCTGCATGTAATTGCAGATTAATAACCTACCCATTAATACCACATTAGTTCTTTGTGATTAATAGCATCTGTGTGAATGCTTAATGAATTAGTAATGAAGGACTATTTACTTTAACGTGTCAAGAGAACATTCCATGTTAAAAAAGGCACTACCCCATAACAGGAAAATTAATTATATGCTGGTTAGATAATGGCTTGTCACAGGCAAGATATGTTTGTTTGGAAAGCCTTATTGATATTTGCACTGTGAAAGATACTTTCTAAAACATGCATGGACCTTTTAGTTTATAAAATGAGAAGGGAATTTTTATCAACAATTAAGATAAATATGGGAACTTTTGTTTATGTGAGAGAGAATTGCGCATGCGCGCGCGCGCACACACACACACACACACACACACACACACGCACACACAAATATGTGCTAGTGTTTTCACAAGTTTACCTGTGTCCCTAACCAGAGACTTCCTGTAGTGGCCATTTATATTATTCTAAATTGAACTGTTTCTGTTACCTGCTGTTTATTCTGAATTCATAAATCCACTTCCTCAAGGCCTAAATGATTTTTGTTACTAATTTTATTCCTTTAGCATATCATTTGTTTTCTCTATGGTTCCTCACTTTAATTCTGTGATGTCGGCCATCATTGTTTATTTCTGTCTTTGCCCTACATCCGAGGAAGTGAAGGTCAAGGAAATTATGTGACTTGCCCAAACCAGCCCAGCCATATCATTTGTCCCCCACAGATTATGGGTCTAACAATTCAAATGTCTCCCATTTTAACCCAGGCGGAAAGAGCTGCATGAGCAGAGGCTCTGTCTAGCTGGTGCCTTTGAGGAAACCCAAGAAGGCCAGTGAGATTGGAGCTCAGAGTTAGAAGGGAAAGGGACAAAAGATAAAACTAAAGAGAAAGGAGGGGCCAGAGTATGCAGGCCTTGTAGGTCATGTAAAGATTTAGCCTCTGTCCTTGGGCAATGGGAAGCCATTTGTAAGTGTCATGTCGAGGGGCTCTGTGAGTGATGTGCTTTTCCAGAGCACACTGGCTGCATGTGGAGAATGGCTTGGAGGAGGGAGTTGATGTATTGAGACCAATTCAGAAGGTCCATCATGCTGTTCTGTTCTCTAGCTTGGGATCCAGACAAAGGTAGAGTTTGTTTTTCTTGTTACAGAAATCCCCAAGCATTGTTGGGTATCCTTTACTCTCTTTTCTCCCCAGTTCAGCAGTGAAGGGTCATTGTCTCATCTCTGTAGCTACTGTTTTTTTTTTTTTTTTTTTTAAACTTATTTGTTTTGCCAAACACCCCCAGACACCCAGCAGAAGCCTTTACGGAAGCCACAGCAGCAGCCAGTGGGTGTAGAAGTTAGCTCTCGGCTCACTGGCCCTTCTGCCCCTATGGGTCCTCCAGTTGTGTCAAAGGTGCTTTTGCTTCCCCTCTTTTGGAGAAGAGGATTCTGGGTAGAGAAGGAAAGAGAGCCCAGTTCCCAGTCCCTCACTGTCAGAAACCCAATTTTAGAGGAACAACATCCCTCCACCACACACTGTGGTTTGAACAGCCAAGAATAGAACCTCTGCTGCTCTCACCTCCTCATGGAAGGTGGGAGTGAAAACAGGGGTTAGTTGGGAAGTGGCTTTTTAAACCTATGTTTACAGTATTTTGATGCCGCTGTCATAGATGAGGGGAGGAATTGTGAAGTCTGCAGCTCAGATTTTTTAGGATTTCAGGGATGCAGTATTTATCCCACTCTTCCTCCTCACAGGGTGTGGTATAGGCTGGAATTGAAAATAGCTGCTCTGTGTTGTTTTCCCCCTCCACTTTAGGAGTCTTCCTGGCATAGTGCTACTCCCCCCCCCCCCGTCTTGAACAAGTGAATTTACCATCATCTCAAACCCCTATTGCATTTTATCTTTGAGGAACGTAAAGAATGTTTTATATCCTGCATAAGAGTGAAATCATACGGTTCTTGTCCTTTTCCGTCGGGCTTATTTTATTTCACTTAGCATGATACTGTCAAGATCCATCCATGTTGTTGCAAATGGCAGTATTTCATCATTTTTGAAAGCAACAAACCAACCAAACTCATAGATACAGACAACAGTATGGGATTACCAGAGGGAAGAGGGGATAGGGGAAGGTAGAAGAGCATAAAGGGGGGATAAATAGTGATGGAAGGATAATTGACTTGGGGTCGTGGACACACAATGCAATATACAGAAGCTGTATTATAGAGTTATACACCTGAAACTTACATAATGTTATTAATCAGTGTTACCCCGATACATTTAATAAAAAATAAGGGAAATTTTTAAAACTGGGCTTTGCGGGATTGAGGAACTAAATTAGACCTAAATGGGCCAATGTAAGGACAGTGTTCCAGTATAAAAAAAAAAAGTAGCGATCTCCTTGAAGATTGTTGACATTGAACTAAAATGGAGTTGCAGAATGAAAGCAGCAAAGAAAGGACCAAAGCTCCTTAATTTGACCTTACGTTGGGTGGAGAATGGGGGAGGAGGGAATCTGGGCTGGTGATGTGTCCTGGGATCACAGAAATGAAAAGGGACTGGAGATAATTATCAACTATATCTCAGTAAAGTTGGGGAAAGGAGGGCTGGTGAGTACTGTTGCTTTAAGGTAGGGGTTCTCAAAGTGTGTTCCCTTGATCTGTAGCATTGACATTACCTAGGAGTTTGTTAGAAATGCAAATTCCTGGGTGCTACCCAGACCTACTGAATCAGGTACTCTGGTGGAAAAGACCCAAGACTGTTTTTTTTTTTTTTTTAAATCCTCACCCAAGGATATTTTTTCCATTGAATTTTAGAGACAGTGGAAGGGAGGAAGGGTGGGGTGGAGAGAGGGAGAGAAAGAGAAACATCGATGTGAGAGAGAGAGACACATCGATTGGTTGCCTCCCACATGCACCCTGACTGGGGCTGGGAATAGAATCTGCATCCCATTCCCTTGACCAGGAATCAAACCTGAGACCCTTTGGTGTGCGAGCTGATGCTCTAACCACTGAGCACCACCGGCCAGGACCCAACACTGTGTTTTAACAAGCCCTTTCAATGATACTGATGCTGCATGCTCAAGTTTGGAATCCACTGGTTTAGACTAGGACATAATGTGAAGTCCAGCCTTAGGGACCAGCTAACTTTGTTTTGTTCTGACCTTACCAGGCCTGCCATCTCTAGCTAGGTGCCTCAGGAGTATGTCTCTGATCACAAATAGGGTGATAGGGCAAAGAGGTTAGATGGCTCAGAGCAGAGTCACTCGACCACTGCAGAAAACAAGTCTCTATGTAACCAGGGAAGGCCTTTCTTCCAGTTATGATTGAGAGAGCTGTCTAGAAAGTCCATGAGGGCAGTGCTGCCTCTGGTTTAGCCACTGGGGGCCGAGTTCTCACACAGGAAAGCAACTGGTGGAATTTTACTGGCTACTTGCTGGTGGAATGAACAGGAGTCCAAACCCAAGCTCTAACCTTTACTAGCTGAGTTTCCTTGGATAAATTCTTACCGGTTTCTCACCTCTAGAATGGGGTTAAATACATGCCTCTTAAGGTTGGTCAGGGATTAATTGAGGTCATACACCTGGCTCAGAGCAGGTACTTAATGAATGAATGCTATCACCATTGGGTCCTTGGATGTCTGAGGACTACTCAGGAAGGACCACTGCAGGGGGTGTATAACCACACATGGCCTTTTCCTTGTAATGTTAAGATGGTAGGAATAGGAGGCAGGGAAAATATAATTAGGGTTTTTATTATAGGCAAAAAACTGAAGGTGGATTTTAATGACTTTAAGTTCAGCACAGGCCTTACATGGAATTATCCCCTAAGATACAAATTATGTAAGTAGGAAGGTTAATTTTATGAGTTAAAATATATTGGCAAATTCATTGTAATAATATGCTATCAAAGAGTAATGTTAAAATTTAATTTAAATTATTTTGAGGTATAACCCTGATAAGTATAATCCTTATAACTTCTCTTATAAGTGAACATAATAAAAAAGTTACCTTCTGTTAGACTATTGTAGTATCTGGCAGTTTTATAAAATTGATTTCATTATGGACAAAGAGGTCTTTTGTGTTAAACGGAGGGTATTTTTATGTTATTTGCTAACCCATGATTTAGATTGCTGTTAGAGGTTTCTGATTCCCCTAAAATAATCTCTGCCCCCTTTTCTTTTTTTTGACAGACTTCTTTTTTTTTTAATCTTTATCTGCCTCCTTTTTTTAAGCTGATGCCAATAATTATCATTTATAGGATGATCATAAAAATGAACAGAGAAAAGAATTCTGACAGGTTCTCTCCTTATACTTAGGTGAGGGATTTCCAGAAGAATGAGAAATACCAGCTTTTATTGTCTTTTCAGTACATCAGACAGACTCAGTTAATCCCATGCTTGACTGGCTGTGGGGCCCAGGAACTGCAGAGTTGAGTTTCACACAATTCATGTGAAAACATGAGAGCTATGGGATCCACAGACCATGACTTAGTTAACTTGAATTTTATTTTTTAATGAGAATAACAACGGGCTTTGCAAGCTGATTTAAAGTCTCCAGGTTTAACTGCATTCGAGTTTAATACCTTGCACGTGTGCGTTAGAAAAATGAAGTCTTTCAGTGCGGTAAATAAACCGAGGAGCCTGGAAACCAAATTGAAGTCTGTAGCCTGGAAAATCAACAAGGACTAAAAATAGTAAGATTAGAGGCGACATTCAACCATGTACCATCCGAAGGTGGTTTTTTAGTACCACCAAAGGAGAAACCAGGCCATGATATGAGAGGTTTAAAAAATATATATGTCTAGAGAACATTCTGTTCATTATGTAAGTGTGGGAGGGCACACCTTTCCTTAAAATGTAGAGTTGGTTTTCCAAACTTGGTATTTTTCAGACTCTTTCTCTCACTAGAATTAAGAGGACATTCCCGCCTCCCCCCTCCCCCCCCCCGATTTCTAAGGGAAAAATGGCATAATATACGCTAAATTGAAGATTCACCTTGATGACATTTGACATGAGTGTTTTAGACTGCAGTTACTGTGTCTGTAAAGCAAATCAGGCAAGCAGCTCCAGCATTTATTGTCTTTCAGCAAGTAGCCAGAGGATTTCCTGTAGATCAGGTAGATAGAAGGAGTGCAGGGTCTGGGAAAGGACACAAAGGAGCGTGTGTTGAAAGAATTCCTATTATCTCAAGCCATCTCGTTAAAATGGCTTCAGCTCAACAATGAGATTCTTGGTAGGTGTTTGTTCAAAGGCCTAAAACATTATGCATGTGAGATTTTTGAAAACAGTATTAGTTGAGAAGGTGCTAAATATTGTAGAATCTTCAAATGACTGCCTTGAGCTCTCAACTTACCAAGGGAGTGCCAACTCCTCAGGAGTCTCATTCTTTTTCCTTGGAAATTCCCTCTTCCTATTACAGAACTCTAAATAAAGGGCCTGTCTGAGCAGGAGAAATGAATTGAATGAATAGAATGGATAGTCCTATCTGACTCCTGCACTTAAGGAAGTTGAATGCTAACTAAGAATCCGTCCCTCTCCCCTTCCTCAGCGGAGAAGTAGAAGTGGATGATTAAGATGAGACCATTGGTAAAACCAAATGGGGCTGGGTGGAAAAGGTGAAGGGATTATACAAACAAACAAACAACAATTTATAGGCAGTCAGCAAATAGTATGATGATTGCCAGAGGGAAAGGGGAGGGGGGTAGGTAGAAGAAGGTAAATATAGGATAAATGGTGATGGAAGGAAAACTGACTTGGGGTGGTGAACACAATATAATAAGATGATATATTATAGAATTGTACCCCTGAAACCTATATAATTTTATTAGTCAATGTCACCTCAATAAATTAAATTAAAAATTAAAAAAACCCCTGCTGTTCATGAAAACAGATGACGTCTTGAATTTCATTGTATGACATAGGGACTTAAATGTGAGAAAAGGAGATTATGGATGTTAGCATAATCAGGACATTGTTGATTATAAAAAGATAAGTCAGTCTAACTTCTCACAGTTCCTTTCCGGTATGATAAAAACTCTCAGACTTTCCTTGTCAGGATTTCAACTAGGGCAAATGTGCATTGGACATCAACGATGCAAGCATTAGGCCCTGGGTGTTTAAAGATGAATGTGATCCAGCCCCTGCGCTAGAGAGTACTCCATCTCATAGAAAATAGCCATTGTTAATGCCAATTTTATGTACCAAAAGTATTTTTTGGTGATAATATTTGAGGCCCAGTGACCAAAAATACCTTCTCTATTGAAATTCTCATATAACTCATCCTCTGTGAGGCCAGGCTTGTGTTAAAAAGGTGTGGCTGTCCACATCGTGGGGAAAAAACACATTTTATATGGATTATAGATCTAAATGTGAAACTATAAGGATTCTAGGGGAAAACATAAATATCTTAATGACCTCAGGGCAGGCAAAGATTTCTCAAATAGGACACAAAATATGCTAACCATAGATGGAAAAACAATGGGCAAATTAGGCTACATTAAAATAAAGAATTTTAGTTCATCACATAAGACCATTAATAAAATGAATATGGAATGGGAGAAGATTTTGCAATATAAATATTCAACGAAGGGCTTGTGTTGATAAAATTGCTAAAAGGTAGATTACCCAATAAAAATATGGGAAATAGACTTGAGTAAGGTGACATCGATTAAGAGGATGTTGGTTGTCTTGATTGGAGTTAGTGACTATAAGGGAGCATAAGAGGTTTCTGAGATTCTGGTCATAATGTTGGTTATGTGGGTGTGTTTACTTTGTGGAAGTCCTGCAAATTCTGTACTTTTCTGTAATTTCATTGGAAATGTTTACATAAAAAAGAAAATGCCTTGTTTCCAGGAGGAACAAAATATTCTCAAGAGGTTAACACTGACTGCAAAACATCCCTCCTCATGGAGCATTGCCTCTACTGTGAAAGCAAAGGAAGTGTTGAGAGCATGATGGGCTTTGCAAGGTGGCCAGGGCAGGTCCAATTTGTGGACTCATCCTACACATGGGGTGGCTACAATATCCTAAGTAAGGAGGAGGAAAGACCATTTATGGAAGAAACACTAGAAATAAGGTTGATTGCTTTACAATTTTGGGCATGGCTGACTCAGCCTGTAATCCTGTTTAAGCCACCATTGATGGATCACCTACCATGTGTCCGGGTGTTGAAATAGGCACTTTCTGCGCATTAAAAGGTTTGGTCCTTACCACAACTGTGGAGGTAGGTGCTGTGTTTATCCAAATTTATAGATGAAGAAACTGAGGCTTAGATTAAAGAACCTGCTCAAGTTCTAGCTGGAACGTATCAGCAAGCTGCAACTGGAACCCATGTGATTTGAAAGCTCACCCCCTTTCTATGTCTACTAGAGGCCTGATGCACGAAGATTCGTGCAAGAATGGACCTTCTTTTCCCTAGCTGCCAGCACCGCCTTTGCTCTGGCCAGAGCCGCCTTTCTGCCTTCCCACACTGCCCAGAGGCCCCAAGCGGCTGGGGTGGTGCGTCCTGCCTTGCACCAGGCCGCTCTGTGCTGCATATGCAAATTAACCCATCATCTTTGTTGGTTAATTTGCATACTCACTCCTGATTGGCTGGTGGGCATCACGAAGGTATGGTCAATTAGCATCTTACTCTTTTATTAGTGTAGATTATGCTGCCTTTAAAAATTATATTTGATTGAGCATAATGAAAATAAAAAATACCTATATAATATACATAATGTTCAAATTTGATCACCAGAAACACTTTGAAATCAACTTTAAAGTCTGAGATTTACTGTACTACAGATGTTTTGATGAACTGGAATTTTTCATTTCTGTTGTAACATGGTTAGGAATAACTGGATATGGGGTGGATGGAGGACTGAGAAATCTTCCAGGAAACAAGTCAGATTATTATAGGAATGCCCTTGTATGGGTGACCCACCAGTCTTTCTCTGTGCATTAGGGACATTTTAATAATCTGAGCAATTGCCTTTGATAGCCATACTTTGTTTTCTGCTTATTAATAACTCCCTAGGCTAGATTTTATTTCTCTTACCACTAATTCAGATACAGAGATAGATTAAATGGATGCTGCTAACTGATTGCCACATCACTGTCTGCATATCAATGCTCTCCTGCCTGCTTGGGTATGAAGGGAAAGAGAGGAGAAGAGAAAGGGTAAGCCAGATATTCGTAGTAGCTGAATTTGTTTTAAAAGACAAATTCTGGAACAGAATTTTGACACATACAATTTATTGATATTTGTGCATGGTTAGCATTTTGGGATTGCCCTACTTAGCATATACATATCTTTTTTCCTTCTTCTGATACAGAATGACTTTGTGTCCACTCAGGTAGATATATAATACTTTGAGTTCTTTTGCCGCTGTGGTTTGTTTTTGGTTTTCAGGGCCTTCATGTTTGCAGACTATGGAGTGTTTATAGCATTGGAATAATATCACATCTCTAAATTTGGAGATGTGAAATTATTCCAAATATGTCTCCCCAACAATTCAGTCAATGGCCGTGGAAGCAATGTGGCAGAAAGGCACATGATCTGATTTGAATAGAAATATATGTGGATATGGTTTTAGAGCTTTCTGTTTACTAAAAAACCCCAAAACTCCTTTCTTTATCCTTGGGGCTAGTTATTCCACTTTTATTGCTGTGTAATACACAAGAAAGAAGCACTATACAAGTTGAAATAATTGAAAGCACCCACATCCAACTCAATTTATTTTATTTGAATCTGTCTAGTTACATGGACTTGTTTGACGTACTGCAGATGCTTAAAAAACCTGGACAGGAGCTCTGGACTGCTTTTCTCTTATTTTTGAAATATAGAACTAGTTTAGAAGTCGATTCCTCTTCAGAGAATATGTAATTATTTATTAATTTGATTAGCACTGTACATTGTGCTTTGAAGCAATTCAGAGTACTGTAGGAGCATCTGTTGTAACGCCATTTGGAGGCTGCTACATTTCAGAAATAACCCCCAAATGCTTTGATAATACCAGTTTGACATAGATCAATGGGGGCAGTGCCACGGTGCTGCATAGGGATTCTTTGTCTTGGCTTAGTGTTGGTAAATTGATACTCTCAAGTATAACCAAGGTGGTCTTTTTTGAGGGAGGGTAGCTTTTTATTGAATTTTAGTTTTCTTCCTTCCTCGAAATAGTGACAACTGTCATTTTCCTCCTCTAAACAATAGCATCAGTGATTTTGTAAATAGAAAATCATTTTCCAGGCAGGCTTATGTCTATGCTGGCAACCATTTTATACACATGGCCTCATTTAAACGGCCAGGCCTTCAAATGTGTAAATGGGCAAGTTTTTAGGCAATTTGGTTAGGCTTTTTAATCTCGCCTCTCCATTTCCTGTCTAAACAACTTCTTCCATGTCCACAGCATGTTTATACAACATTGAATAAAACTTCTAATGGGAAATTTCTTCCAGGTGACCTCCCTGAGAGACTGGACTGTGAAGAAACCTTAAGAAACCCGACCCTGATGAAATTGCCTCCGTTGAGACTATTACTCGGTGCAGAAACAAGGAACAGAATTTAGTTATTTTTGGTTCTTGAATAAATGAAATTCTGTTTCTTTTTGTGTAGGTGGCAGAAAACATTAACCCCTGCAGAAGGTCCCATCTCAGTTGGAAATTGAACTTTTGGTTTCTTTGAATTAGTAGAACCTTTGAGAAAAGAATGTTAAATTGTTTTTATTTGAACTTCAAGCAAATTGGAATCGGCTCTGCTGTCTGCATATCTTTTATAGAAGTGTCTTTTCTAGGGTTGTCTGTCTTTACATAGAATTTTCTGGAGGCGGAGACTATGATTATCAAATGACCTCCCACTCAGCACCACATGTGGGTGGATACTAATAATCCTTTTTTAACCTTCTAGCACTTTTGGAGAAATCAATCAGTAGAAGGCGGGACATCGAAGCCATACAGAAAGCCAAAATCCTTTATTCATCTTGCATGAATGAGAGTGAGTAATAAATAAATAAAGAAAAATAAATAAAATATTTAACACCCCTATTCTTCAGAGTTCTTTTAATGTTTAAAGATATTGTTTAAGGAAAGGAACAACTCTCAAAAACTGGGTTTTGACTAGCCCTGCCCTGTCTTAATGTTCTCTTGTTGGTTTGATGGAGAAAATAATTCTATTTCTATGGCTAGGATTCTTTAGGTATCAGTTACTCCATGAGAAATTTGGGTGGGATCAGAAGGACAAACCCCACTCTATGTGGTACAGAAGCCAGAATCTAGAGGCCAGGTCTGGTCTGAGAAGGAACCTTGGAGGGAGAGCACTTGGGAGTGTTGCTAGTCCCCTAAGGACCTACTGGGGCCTAGAGAAATACAGATTCCCAGGCAGGCCAGGCTCCTCCTGCTTCTCCATCAGCCTAAGGGTAATCTTTGTTGGTTGTCTTAGGCATGTCTCCATACCTTGGGTCTGATGGGAGTTAAAAGAGATACATCATTTTATCTCATCTGCTCTTGCAAGGCCATTGCAGAAAGAAGCCAGTGCTTCTGGGAAGTGTGTTAACTTGTTTAGGGTTTTCGGTTAGCTAGAAGAGAGCAGTGAAAGATGATGAAAGAGTCTGCAGTATTCGTTCACTTTTATTGGGGTGTGATTGGTTTTATTGAGCAGTTTCCTTTACCTAGGGTTGTTCCTTAGCATTGCAGAGTATTATCAGCCTAACATCGCCCATTGTCTGGGGTCAATGTGGTAAGCCCATCTTTTATTGTAGGGAATATCCAGCAGGTTCCTTAGTCAGCTCTCCTGGCAAGAATACCCGGTTTAGACAGTTACATTGCAGTGTGAGTCATAGGTAGCTCTGTCTCTGGTTATCTTCAGTCTATGGCACCTCTCCATAACAGCTGAAATGTTCAGTTGGAGCCTTATGAGAATTTTCTCTTGAGAAGATACCTTTGCATTCTAGCTTGGAAATCCAGTTTGCAATTCTAACTCTCCCTTAATATTTGTTCCCTTTCAGAAGCGATCGAAAAGGCAGATGCCAAGCCACTGCTACACATCCTGCGGCACTCACCTTTTCGTTGGCCTGTGCTCGAGGCTAATATCGGTCCTGAAGGGGTTTGGTCAGAGAGGAAGTTCAGCCTTCTTCAGACACTTGCAACGTTTCGTGGTCAATACAGCAATTCTGTATTTATCCGTTTGTATGTGTCCCCTGACGACAAGGCATCCAATGAACACATCTTGAAGGTATAGTGAAGACTCGGTCATCCTGTTTGTTCAGTCCAAGGTTAGCTTTTTGGGGTGCTTCCTAGGGAAAGAGACTCATACCACCTTAGTGAAATGATAAGGAAAAAATTATGTTAAACATTAGGATCTAGGGCAGTGATGGGCAACCTTTTGAGCTTGGTGTGTCAAACTTCGCCAAAAAACTGAGCATAATTCGGGTAGTGTGTCACTTTGAGGAAAAAACTAACTCCAAGACTCTAGTCGCAAATGTTTCATCCTCAGGAGCAGCAAATGTTTCATCCTCGGCATGCGGCCGTGTGTCATCAGAAATGGCTACGCGTGTCAGTGCTGACACGCGTGTCATAGGTTCGCCATCACTGATCTAGGGTATTACCCCCTTCACAGATGTGCAGACTGTAAATCATGAACAAACCAGTTTTATCAGCCTTTTAAGAAGCTAGTGAGCAAGTTAATTTCATGTGATCTGGCCCTCAATATCTACTCTAAGCATGTGTGGACCCCTAAATTCCATTGGGAAGAGAGCTGCAAAGACTTTCTTCTTTTTTTTCATTTAGCGTGTTCTTTTTTTATTTTTCAATTACAGTTGACATTCAGTATTATTTTATATTAGTTTCAGGTGACCAGCATAGTGGTGAGACATATAATTTGTGAACTGATCCCTCAATCAGTCTAGTACCCACTCTGCACCATACATACTTATTATGATATTATTGTGCAAAGACTTTCTGAACTGTCCTCTTCCCCTTACCTCCTCATTCCCCCGACAAAGGAGAGAACACATGCCATGATTCTTTGTTCCTCCATCACTAAAGTCGTCTTGCGTATATGCCTAAAACTTCATTGTCAAGTTCAGTCTGAATCTCTCCCTTTCCTTCCATAAGGTAAAGTGAAGCTCGTTCCAAGTGCTTGGCTTGCATTTTCTATTGGGAGAGTAAGCATCCCTTCTCTTCCAAGGAATAGGCCACACAGATATACCTTGACACAGATTATTACATTGGTAAAATCAGGAGACTACCAACAATGAAAGATTCATCAATGAAAGAGCTTGGCAAGACTTCAAATAACATTTCTCAAAATGTTTGTGTTTTGATTCTACCATATTTTGCATCCTCAGTTACTTTGACTAATAATGAAAATTTTAATGAGCCACTGCTTCCCCTCTCCCAGTTCTGTCCTTTGTTGAGCTAGAAAATATTAACAATATATTGATATTCAAATCATAGAAGTATAAAACTTTTAGGGTGTGTCACCCTTTCCTGATTTATCAAAATTTTAAAATCCACACTCTGGAATTAATTTGTTTTATTTTTTTGTTAATTCTTATCCGAGGATATTTTCCCATTGATTTTTAGAGAGCGTGGAAGGGAGGGGGAGAAACACAGAGAGAGAAACATCGATGTGAGAGAAGACACTCTATCCACTGAGCCAAACCAGCTAGGGCTAGAGTTCATTTTTTTGATTTATACCAAGCAGCTGGCAAATGTTTTCTGGAAAGAATCAGATATACATATTTTGGGCTGTGTGAGACATATGATCTTTGTCTCAACTGCTCAACTCTGCTGTTGTACCTGGGAAAGTAGCTATAGACATGAGTGGGTGTGTAGCTGGTTGGCCTGCAGGCTGTAGTTTGCCCATCTCTAGGTTAGACAGTGGAAGTCTCAATAAAAATCTTTAGACACTGCAAGAATTCCCATCTACTCAAGAGAAAATTCTTAGTTCCAGTGACAGCTGTTATTTCCATGTTGGGTGATGAACAACATGGCACTGACACATATTCTAATGCTATCAGGGCAAGACATGCTGTGCAAGACACAATGATGGTAATGGTCCAGTTGACCTCTGCCTTGTGTCAATAGATTACTCTCTTTTAAAAACAAACAGAACAACAGCCTGATGTTCCCCATCCCTGTCTTAAAGCATGACCAGGCAACTGGTCAGAACCATTTGGAGAGTATTTCTCTTTAATTTTTGTAACCAACATAACACTCAGATTTCAAATTCAGGTATGTGAGAAATGGACATTTTCTTTAGTCAATTTCATCACTGACTGAGCTCCCACCCCACCTTTTAGTGGGAAATTGAACCAGTCTAGACACTTCCCTACCTCCTGGTTGCCCCATTTCTCAGCCACCTTCTTGGCTACTGGGAGACCCTCCAATCATCAGTTACCTGTTTCAGAAAATAAACCCACTATCCCAGCCCATGTTGCCCTTCAAGTGTATGTCTCTGCTGTTGGGGCCCTGGGCCCTCACACCCTTTCAGATCCTGCCACTTTCTAGGGACATTGATAGGTCCCTCTGCTCAGGAGACATTTTGACTTCTTTGGCTACCTAGGAGAACTTCTTTTTGCTCTGGGAGAAGTCTCTCTTACCTCAAACCATCCTCCCTCAAGGTACTTAGACTTCCTTTTCCCCTGTGGTGAGATGGCGCAGGATTTATCACAGGCTTAAATGACAGAAACATACAGAAAACAACAGAAGTTGATGCCCCAAATTCTTGTTACATGTGTTTGGGCTTATTTATGTAAGTAGATAACAAGAATGAGGATTTAAGGGATAGTGAAATACTTGAATATATGTGATCCTGAGTGTTTGGAAGGCCAGGGTGGTCTCATCCGTATGTGTTATTGAAACAGTGACTTAAAGTCATCATCACTCAGTGATTTTGTCTGACTACTAGCAAAATCCAAAAGGATGACAAGGACAGCCTCTCTTAGAAATGATGTTTTTTCTCATTTCTTTGTCTGTCCTTTTCCTATATCATAATTTGTCAGATGATTCTTTTTATTATTATTACTTTGTTTCCTAACCTGAGGTTTATTGCAGTTGGAGAAAAAAATTCATATTTCAGTTCAATGTATTGGGTTTCCTAAACAGATATTTTATTTTCAACTTGCAATATTCAGACACAAGAATTAAAAAAACAACAACACTTCAAATAACAGTGTCCTAATGTTGGCCTCTTGAGAAATTCTTTTGCCTCAAGACTTTGTATGTTCCTAATGAGATTCAGTTGACAGACCTTATTTAATCTGTTTTGTGTATTTAAAAGGTTCCCTAGAAACCATAACAATGTGACAGTTTAAAAAAGGTCAGGTAACTTGATTTGAATCTTTGAGACTTTTACAATAAATGGATTAAACTTCATTTCATCAGAGGGAAGCTTTGGCTCTCTTAATGTTGTCTACTCAATTTCCTTTCCTATGAGACTGAAGATCAAAAGATTCTCGAAGTGGTCCAAATCTAATTGAAAACCAAAACATCTTAATCATAATATTGTGTTTTGTGGTTCTGGCTTACTTAATTTTTGGAAGAAACAGTGGTAGATTGGGAATTGCATTATGATGAAGCCAGGCTGGCCTGTGACTTGGTTGTTTTGGACCAATTAGAGAAAAAGATCGAACACAATAATTTGAGGGTTTTAGTAATACACACAAAGTGAATGTTATGGAAACATCTCCCTCCCCCCCCACCTTGAAACAAGAGCAATATTTTTCTTAAAAATTTCATGACTTTGCTAACTCTTAACTTGGCCTTTGTAGAATTTGTTGCTTATGAAGAAGATTTTCATGGAAAATTATGACCCTATACATAGAAAATATTTAAGATTATAGTAAAATGAAGAAGAAAATAGAGATAGATCCAAGCAAATCTAGCATTGTATAAACTAATGATATAGGAATATGGGATTCAGTTTTTATTAAGGTGCTACTAATTTTTTATTTGTTTTTTAGATTTTATACCCTGTTAATTTGACCTAACATTTTTATGTCTGAATCAAGTTTAAATGAGAAAATCTGCTGTTGGGATCCACATAATTCAGTCTTTAGGCAGTTGTTGACACATTCAAGAAAAAAAATGACCAGAGATTTAGCGAAAGTTCTTTTTAAAACTTCATTTTTAAATTTGCATGCCATTAAGTTAATTTTTTTGTGATGCATGTGTCTATAAGTTTTGACAAATGCAGACTCATGTAATCATCATCATAATTAATAAATAGAATAGTTCCATCACCCCCACCCAAAATTACCTCATGTTGCCCCTTTGTAGTCAACCAGTTTCTTCATCCCCAAAGCCTGTTCTCTGTTCCTGTAGTTTTATCTTTTTCAGAATGTGATTAAAATTTTCCCATGTTAAGGCATGTATGAGTAGTTCATTCCTTTTTATGGATGATTAGAATTCTACTGTGTGTCATAGTTTATTTAGCCATTCACCAGTTGAACAACATTTGGGTTGTATATTGTTTTTAGCGATTATGAATAAAGTTTTTTACATGCAGGTTTTTGTGGGGGCATAAGTTTTCATTTCTCTTGAGTAAATACCTATGAGTAGGATTGCTGGGTCATCTGTAAGTGTATGTTTAACATTACTAGTATAAGAAACTGTCAAATTGGTTTCCAAAGTGGCTCTGCCATTTTGCATTTCCATCAACAATGTATGAGTGATCTAGTTTTTCTGAATCTTCACTTGAACTTGGTGTTATATATTTTTTTGCCATTCTCATAGATGCGTAGTTGTGTTTTATTGTGGGTTTAATTTATATTTTCCTAATGACCAGTGATGTTGAGCATCTTTTCATGGGCTTATTTTCTGTCTGCATATCTTCATGGGTGTTGCCTACTTTTAAAGTGAGGAAGGGAGAGGGATAGAGAGTTAGAAACATCGATCAGCTGCCTCCTGCACACCCCCTACTGGGGATGTGCCCGCAACCAAGGTACATGCTCTTGACCAGAATCGAACCTGGGACCCTTCAGTCCGCAGTCCGATGCTCTATCCACTGAGCCAAACCAGTCAGGGCGGTGTTGCCTACTTTTAAATTGGGTTGTTGGTTTCTTATTGTTGAGTTTTGAGGGCTCTTTATATATTCTGGATATATATCCTTGTCATTTAAAGGGTGGGGTAAAAGTAGGTTTATAGTTATGAATATGCAAAACAGTTTATTCTTGTGTTATTATTTATTACTAGTGACCCAGTGCATGGATTTGTGCACATTGAAAGGAAATTAATTAGAAGGTGGCCAGTGGGGTGGGACTGGGCAAGATGGGCCGGACACGTCCTGGAGCCAACCTCCCCAGCCGGCCGCACCTGGGGTGGCACTACGGCTTGAAGGGCATCTGCACAGTGAGCGGGGTCCCTCCAGCAGGTGGGGTCCCTTGGTCTGGCCTGTGGGGATTGGGCCGAAAGCAGCAGTCCGACATACCCTGAGGGGTCCGGGAGTACGAGAGGGCACTCTGCAGAGTTGCTGTCGTACAGGGTGTGGAATGCAAATGCAAGTGTGCAGTAAACCAGATTCAGGGCCGATAGTGCCCCAGCAACAACATAACCCATGGCCAAAGGTGGAATTGCGCAGCCCCACGAGGAATCGGGCTCCCTCCTCTCTGGTTCCAGGGTGCGTCACCCGAGAACCGCCGTTGCCAAGTCACTGCAGCTCGGCAGCTCCTGCATTGAGTGTCTGCCCCCGTGGTGGTCAGTGCACATCATACTTACTGGCTGGTTGGATGGTTGCTTAGCCTTTTATATATATAGATTATTGTATTTTCCATTTGAACAACTGTAAACCCATTTTTGCCCCATCCTGCATGTGATTTTTAAATATTTTCTCGGTCTGTAGCTTGTCTTTTTGTTCTCTTTCACAGAGCAGTACTTTTTAATGTTGATGAAGTCTAATTTATTTTTTCTTTTATGAATTGCAATTTTGGTGACATGTCTAAGAATTCTTTGTCTAACCTCAGGTCATAAGATTTTCCTTTCTAGAAGTTTATAGTTTTTAGGTTTGACATTTAAGTCTATGATTCATTTTGAATTAATTTTTGAGCTATGGGTGGAGGTTCATTTTTTTTCTTTTGCATATGGATGTTGAGTTATTCTAGCATGTTCTTGGAAAGAACTATTTCTTCCCTTTGATCACCTTTAAAGTGCTGAAAGTTTTAATTGCAATGATTATGCTATACTTTTCCATAATAATTCTAGTTATTTTGTTTCTTATTATTTGTATTTTTACCACCTATCCTAACTTTCCAGGGAGGGTTCTAAATTTGTTAAGATTTCTCAAAATTATCATTTAAATCAATCCAACACAGTATTTTAGGGGTGGGGAAGTGGACAGTCTGTTCCATCCAGATGGGCATCTTGCAAAATACTGCAGTGAGAGGAGCATTGGATCTGGCAACAAGAGACAGTGATTCTCTGAGCTCTGCCCAACCGTGTTACATTGGAAAAGTCACATCACTTCTCTGGCTTTTGTCTGCACCCATCAAGTAAGGGGGAAACTCAGATAATCTCTAAGAACTATTCCCACTCAAATATCTTTGATGTTATTTACTATTGATAGAACCTTGAAAGGGGTAGAAGCCATGAATTGGGAAAGCAGAGGCAGGTCCCTGAAACTTTATAATATCTATCATTGCTGAAGTGTATTTATAGGTAGAGCTGAGTGTAATGAGTTGTTTTTGTAATGGTGACACAAGCTCAAAATATGACTGGGATTCAGATCTATGACTCTTGTTAACATTGTGCTTAAGAATTTACAGTGCAAGCAAAATACTTTGTTTTTATTTTAACAGCTGGACCAAGCAACGCTCTCCCTAGCTGTGAGGGAAGACTACCTTGACAATAGCACAGAAGCCAAGTCTGTAAGTTTTATATTTCAACTCTGCACCTTGTCAGGCTGTTGATGGGTTCATAAGTTGTTCTAGAATTTCTGACTCTACTGGAAATGAGCAGTGCGGCATTTTTTTTTAATTTTTATTTTTAGAGAGAGTGGAAGAGAGAGGGAAAAACAGAGAGCAATATTGATGTGAGAGAAACACATCGATTGGTTGCCTCCTGCACGAGCCCCGACTAGGGCCCGGGCCAGGGTGGAGCCTGCAACCTAGATATTTGCCCTTTTCCAGAATAGAACCTGGAATCCTTCAGTCCACAGGCCGATGCTCTATCCACTGAGCCAAACTGGGTAGAACAGCAGTGTGGCTATTTGATGACCATATTTCCAATTAAGGAACCAAAGGCTTTTTATTGAGACATAAATGGCACTTCTGGAAGTCTGGGTATCAAGGCTGTACAAGTCCCCATGCTCAGTGCTCTCATGTTGGAGCTGGGGATACAGCACACCCAAATGAATTTACTAAGAAATTAGCTTGCAGTCATTCCTCAGAAGTACAGAGCTCACTACACATTTCAGAAGTAACATGTGGGGAGGGATACCTTCTCAAATAATGATTCTTAAATTGTACTGCTTAAGAATCACCTGGGACTCTATATTTATTAAATGTATCATTCTTGGGCCACAGCCCTGGAGAATCTGATTTAGTAGACTTGAAGTAGAGCCCAGGAATCTGTTTCCTTAACAGGTTGCCCCAGATTAATAAGAACCAGATGGGATCAATCAGGTTAGATTTTTTGGGTTGACTTGGAAACCTACATTTTAAAAAAAAATATTGAACTAGAGGCCTGATGCACGAAATTCACACAACAGTAGGCCTTCCTTCCCCTGGCTGCCAGCACCGGCTTCCCTCTGGCACCCGGGACCCAGGCTTCCCTCACAGCCCCAGCTTTGTCCAGAAGGACATCCAGTCTAATTAGCATATTACGCTTTTATTATTATAGATTAGAACTGGTTCATTCATAACACTTGCAATTCATTTTGGAAACTTTGTTGAATTTCCAAAAGAGCCTCAGACCCAGGATCTCCTCGATCAGGGAGCTCTCTGGTTTCTGGCCCAGCCTGAGAACGCAGGAACTTAGACTGGGAAGTGCTGGCTCACAGTGTAAGTCCCTGCTCCTTTGCTGATACTAAATCCTATATCTAGAAGGCTCTGGAGGGCAGGAAGGTTCTGGAGGCCAGGCAGGTAGCCTAGGCAATCTTTGGGCTGAGGGCAGTCATCAAAGAAGGTTGGCAAGTTTTCCTTCTTGAAAGTGGATGGAATGAACTTCAAAAAATATTTTTTAATCCTTACCTGAAGATACGTTTTTATTTATTTTTTACTAGAGGCCCAGTGCATGATTGAATCATGCACGTGTAGGGTCCCCTACACGCTTTCGCTTTTCACGGTGGAGCTGGGTGCCTGTCCGCTGGTGCACCAGGCCTTTCAGAAGCCTCTGCTGAGCCGGAGGCTTCTGAAAGGCCTGGTGCCAGAGCAGACAGGCACCCAGCTCCCCCACTTTTGATGGACCGCGGCCGCTGGGGGGGTGCTACGGCCCCCTCAGCGGCTGCGGATCTGGCCGTTGAGAGGCGCCTCTCAACAGCAGGGTAGCCCCCCTCAGTGGCTGCGGATCCGTGCCTCTCAATGGCTGGATAGGCCACCCCGAGTCCCACCGCCCAGCCTCCCGCCGCCCAATTGTGGGCATAGTGGAGTGATGGTAATTTACATGTTACTCTATTATTAGATAGGATTGCGTTTAGAGAGAAAGAGACAAACATCAATGCGAGAGAGAAACATTGATCGCTTGCCTTCCGTATGCATCCCAATAAGGGATTGAACCTGCATCCTAGTTATATGACCTGTCCAGGATTCAAACCCCCAACCTTTTGGTGTATGGGACAATGCTCTAATCATCTGAGTCACCCAGCCAGGGTGAAAGTGGATGTAATGAACTTCTGTCAGTCTGGGGGCACCTCTGCTTATGCTGGGGTCACCACCCTATCAGCAACTAGGCTTGAAATCTTCTCCCCCTATAACCAATCAGTCAAGTCCTGTGGATTCTACCTTCAAAATCTCTCTTCTACCTCATCCTTCCTTTCTATTCTTACTACTCTAGGTCAGGCCCTTGGTAACTCTTGGCTTTATTACATCAGATAGCCTTTTGATTGTTACCTTCTTCCCTCCATTCCATTCATCCCCTTCATTGCCTCTGTAGTACCACTTGATCAATTCTCCTCTCAGTGCAGCTCACATCATACTTTTGCTCACAAGGTAGGATATAAATTCCTCATAGGGAGTTCAAGGCCTCTTCATGACCTGGTCCCAAACTAGCTTTACTGTGCCATCTATTTATCCGCCCCCTCCCCACCCAGCAAAGGCAGCTCATACACCTCATAGGAGGTCTCCTCATTGCTCCTGAACCTGTCTCCTTCAAACAGGTCTCCGATTTCTCCAGGCTGAAATTCTCCAGCTCTTTAATCTTCAAGCACTTAGCAGCTTTATTAAAGAACTTATGTTGGTCTAATATTAAAGTTAGTAATTACATGTTTATCTCCCTCACACACACAGAACCAGATCACACACTGGGAAATCAGACTTAAGTATTATTTAATTTTTCATCTGTACCTCCCCCCGCTTATGCACAGAATGCCTAGCAAGACATCTGCACATGTATTGATTAATTAAATAATTTTAATCAAACTGGGCATTGCAAAAGATTGTTTCTAATTAAGTCTATTTGCAAAGCTTGTTTACTGATTCAACAAATATTTATTAGGGGCCTGCTATATGCCAAGCACTGTATAGGTTCCAGTGTCATAAACACAGTGAGAATAGCTTACAGATTCAAGGTGTATGTCAGGAAATCTTATTCCTAAAGCATAACTGTGAGATTATTTAATACCTAGTATATTGAGTTCTTACAAGTATATCTGAAAGGAGAAATGACCCCCAATGAGATTCCGCAGTTCCCACAAAATAAGGTTCTCCCCTCCAGTAATATATGTGTCATGAAAATGGGTTTATGGACATGCAGGGAGGACATTCTATATTTGCTCTTTGCTCAGTTCCACTTCATCATTTCTCTCATCTCTCCCTTCTTTTTTTCCTGAGGTGGTGAGGAGAACTGTGTAAAAACGGTGCAAAACTAGAAAGACCTAGGGCTGCAGTTGATGGTGTTTTATTTATTTTTTTAGTGTGAAGGTGGGAAAACGGAGCTAGAAGAGAATAAATCACTGTTCCCACTAGTCTTCATGGATCATGCCTCCTGCTTTTAGCAACAGCTCTTTCCCATTATTTTATTAAAGCCTCTCTTGCCTGGAAAGAGGAGTCTGACCTTTAACTTTCTATTCTGGGCTCATTTGGAGATGTTTCACATATCCATAATATTGTCGGTTGCTACAAAACTAGTTCTCTTGATTCTCGGTGGCTGGACATTCCTGCCTCTCATGGAAACAGTATCCAAGGAGCTGTCACTCTTCTTTCTCCCAAAGTGGTAGGTGGGTGTTTGGTATCATATAATGACTGTACCGTACATTGAGTACAAGTGAAAATGAAGGGAATTTATTTCCACCTGCTGCTTCTGCTCCCCAATGTCTTTGAAACATACTTTCTAATAGACTGTTGTCATGGTCACTTGCTTCTTTATCTCTTACAGTATCGGGATGCCCTTTACAAGTTTATGGTGGATACTGCTGTACTTTTGGGTGCTAATAGCTCCCGAGCAGAGCATGACATGAAGTCAGTGCTTAAATTGGAAATTAAGATAGCTGAGGTAAGACTTAACCTAAAATCTGTTTCTTTTATTTTCTTTATTTTAAAGGCAGTATATCCTGAATGAAAAAATATATATAAAATAGCATTCTGTGATATTGTCCTTTGGGTCCAAGGTGTAACTAATAGCACCTCCTTTGGAAAGTCTTAGCTATGGCCAAAGACCATCTGGCTATATTTTCCAAGAGAAACTCCTGTATGGCTCCAATAGAAGAATAGTTATTTAATAAATCCTTATTGATTTGGTTTGAGTAGAAGGTATTTTTAAAAAAATATGTATTTTTATTGATTTTAGAGAGGAAGGGAGAGGGAGGAGAGAGAGAGAAACATCAATGATGAGAGAGAATCATTGATTGGCTGCTTCCTGCACGCCCCCTACTGGGGATCAAGCCCACAACCTGGGCATGTGACCTTGACCAGAATCGAACCCGGACCCTTCAGCCCGCAGCTCGACGCTCTATCCACTGAGCCAAACTGGCTAGGGCTGGAAGGTAATTTTTAATCTACTCTTTTCCCCATTGCCACTCAGGGTCAGTCTGACCTAAGATAGGGACTTAGAGAAGTCTGTCCCACCATACTGGATACACAAATTTGACATAGAAGTGTATAGGGTGAGCATTTTTATCTGCCTTTCTGGTACTACTTTGTATCTAGCCCTGTTTTTTCATTCTTTTCTTGCCCTGCTTTAATGAATCTCATTGTGTCATACACTATGTTCTGTGTAGGTCACCTTAAATTTTTCCAGGCTAATGCTAGGAACAAAAAGATATAAGAACCAACTTAAGGGAGAGTCAGAAATCCTAAATGGTTAGCTTTCTTTATAGAATAACTTTTTTTCCCTAGAAGAACCAAAGTGTAAAACCCCTATACATTCCCCAGACCAGAGAGAACAAGTATCGTGAGACCTGCTTGTTGGGATACTTTGTGTGGGGAAAAAAACTTTTGGCAAGAAACACTTGTATATGGGTTGGTAGTCTTTTATAACAAGTTTCTAAAAATCCTAAAGTTCACGTGACTCCAAGTGTTACTTGGTTTGTGTTTGGTGAAGTGTGGTGTGATGTTGAGGTATGGAGTTGGGGTAATGGATGAGGGCGAGGAAGAATTAGTTTTTCTCTCAGCAGCAGTGTTGCATGTGTGGACCTCTCTCCAAATTCGTACTCGCAGCACAAAAAGTCCATTCCTGGGTGTCACCTTTGAAGACTGTGTGATGAAGGTTACTGCAGATGTTCTGGAGTCAAAGACTGTGCCTCTGAGCCATGTCTAAAGGCTGTCTGGATTCCCTTCCTAGGCAAATAGGAGACCCAGAGCTCTAATTTGGACTGAAGCTCTGATACATCGGGGATGGCCTTGTTCTGAGCCAGGGATTTAGACCAAAAAGGGAACTAAAAACAGCTGGGCTGAGGCAAGACTGGGAATTGTCAAGAGGCTAAATGAAGTGACAAATCCATGGGATGGGGAGAAAGCTAGCAGAGCACTCAAAACAGCTTTGAGGCCAAAGGGCTCCAACCTGGGGCTGCAAGCCTGAGTAGAGGGAGGAGTGGACAGTCTCTGAGGCAATGATTCAAACAAAGCCAGGAAGATGTTTGTGAGACATATGAAGTCTCTCCTGTGGAGGCTGACGAGGGAGAAGCTAAGGGCACTGAGTCATTTAGAAAAGAGGGGACAGATGTCTACCACTCAGCCCTCTGTGTCTTTGCCTTGAGAAATCCATGGCACATGATTTTTGGCATGCTAGTAGTGCTCACTTCTGTTTCTTACACTCCAGGTCACTGGGGACATTCAAAATTAGTGGGAAATAGAGTTCTAGGGAAACTTCTGAAGCTTCCCTCGGGTGGCAGGACAGCTGAGTCCCGCACAAATAAGTCATTTTAAATACAGCCATGGAAGTGTGCATTTGACCAATCCCAGCTAGAGATATGTGCACCAGGGGAGGTCTTAGTGATGGAGTGGCCCCTGTGATTGGAGCCAAGTGGAGTTTAATGGCAAGATTTGACAGAGGAAATGAATCTAGGCAAAGTCTGGAATCATAGTTCAAACCCTGGGCGTGGTGGTTGTGGATGGGGGTGTAAGGGTAGGAGAGTCCTGTGGGAGGTGGTAAGTGGCAAGTTTAATGCAAGGGAACCAGATGACGTGACTCAGGGGTGGGTATGGGGAGCTACTGCCTGTTCATGGATGTGATTAGGATGGCCCATGAGGAAGGTGATCATTGCTGCTCTTCTTAGATCAGATTAAACATGGCAAAGGCTAGAAGCTTCAGTTTGTTTTGATATTGGCAAAGTGGCAAGGGCATGCATATTGGGAATGGAAAGAGTGTGAAGAGTCAGGGCTGGAGATGCACACTTGGAAATGTGTATCAGGATGGTGAGACCAGCAGTGGGGCCTGGGGACTCTCAAAGCCAGGGAAACCAGAGGGAAGAAGGGAAGTGAGGGAATGAGCTGTTGACAGAATGATTACAGGAGGCACTGGTGTCCAGATAGTCTAGTGTTCTTCAGTGAAAATGTGGCCCTAGGGATGAAGGCTGGTCTGTGGCTCCTGACACACAGAGCTCATTATCTGGACACCACAGGTAAAGGTAAGGTGTTTGTCTCAATGGACTTTGGTGTCAAAACTGGGCCAATAATAGATTTTGTCCATCCACATTGTAGGTGAGGAAGAGATTCTGGGTAGTTACATTTGTACTGAGGACAATGTTTCCTAGTGAACAGGACAGGAAGTTTCTTTTTATTTCTTAATCTTGCCTAAAGTGATGTCTTTTTTTTCTCTCCCAAGTTCAGCACCACACCAAAATCTTGAAAAACTGTATGATACTCTGCAGATGTTTGCGCACATGTAGGTGTCATGCAGTAAGAAACTGTTCCTTTGAAAAAATAACCAAAGTCTCCTTCCAACAGATAATGATTCCACATGAAAACCGAACCAGCGAGGCCATGTACAACAAAATGAACATTTCCCAACTGAGTGCTATGATTCCCCAGGTTGGTGAAAACAATGTAGGGAATTTTATTTTAACTGGTTAGTTTACCAGTGATTGTATTTCATCTGTGTGTAAATTTTTGCCTTGTCAAACCTGCTACCAGTGGTTTTGGTTATCATCATCTTTGTCCATTATCACATACACTATCCCTTTTCTGTGCATCAGGATGCTTTCTGCTCTTGGGACAGAAAACCTTTCCAAGATGGCTTAAAAACTTACAGCCCATTTTGCTACATGACAAAAGTTCAGACATAGGTGGCTACTGGTGTTGGTTTAGCTGCTTAACAATGTTGTCAGAGGCCCAAATTCTTTCCACTCCATTCTCTTTAGTGTATTGGCTTTTTGACTTCATGTGTGGTGACTCAAGCATGCAAGGTGGCTACCACAGGTCCATATATCACATCTGCCATCAGGGCAGGATGAAGAGGGAGGGGCAGTGATGGCCATATCTAATTTTTTATCAGGAAAAACCAAAGTCTTTCTAGAATATTCCCAGGTGTCTTCCTTTTATTTCTTATTGAGTAGAATTGGGGCTTGTATGTGGCCATCCCTACCCACAGGAATGGCTGGGCCAGTGAGTAGCTGGTTTTTCATTTCAATAGTGGAGGCAAGCAAGTGAGGGGCCAATTAAAACAGCAAGATAGTGATGCTCTGAAGAGGGGTATGTTACATTTTGTTGCTGCTTGTTTCCCCTGTGAAAGAAAGGTTGTGTCAGAAGGAAGACCAGTAATGTCCTGGGGCATCTGTGTCTTTGTGGACATGACAGTGAGTATGGGAGCCAGGGAGAGTACAGGGGGAGAAAGGGAGGAGAGAAGGAGGAGAGAGAGGGAGCATAGAATGGAGGGGGAAGTACAGGATGCGGGGGGGTAGGGGGGAGAGGAAATGAAGGAGAGGAGAGTTGAGGAGGGAGGGGCAGAGAGTACTGGAGGGACCAGCAGAGGGAGTATGGGTATTACCAGGTGAGTGTATGTGTTGTCCATATGCGGATGGAACACATGTTCCATTTATGATGCAAGTAGTAGGTCTGGGTGGCAGTGATTGGGCATTTATTTTCTAGATTTGAGCAGTTACATCTTTAATTATTTGGTTTGAAATCACAAGCAATGGATTATGTTAAACTGATGATATTTGCCTTGCTGCCTAGCAGGAGGTACTTTCACTCTGGTTTTTTCTCTTACTCCTCAGTTTGACTGGCTGGGCTACATCAAGAAGGTCATCGATACCAGACTCTACCCTGACCTAAAGGACATCGGCCCCTCAGAGAACGTGGTGGTTCGTGTCCCGCAGTACTTTAAGGATCTGTTTAGGATATTAGGCTCTGAGAGGAAGAAGTAAGAGCTTCCTTGTGTATTTTACTGTGACTTGTGTTTTTCCTTGTAAGTTTTAAGGCCTTACCTCTCACATCTTTTGAAAACTGTTTTTAATGGAAGTTGCATCAAAAGAGTCTTGGGGGAAATCATGGTACCCTTTGTGACAAATTGGCCCAAACCATCGTCTGCTGTGATTTACTTGCTGCAATGACAGCACATGCGCAATGTTTTTGCTCCTTATTTCCAGTATTTCTCCATCTTTTCTCTCTGAATACCTAAATTATTTGTTAGTTTTGTGAACTAGTCATATAATAATGTTTTCTGAGACTTCTATATGAACATGTTCCCCCTCTCCCCCCAGTTAATTCTTAGTCTATTGCTGCGTTTCCCCCCTTGTTTCTTTTTAGCCAATGAGTCACTTTGTGGCAGTAAACCAAAGTGCCTGTATTGAAAAGACATAAGATCACTCAGAGAGCTGTAGAAAAATTGCACTGATGAAAGAACTTCAGGAACTGTCAGGTTTTTCTTATTAGAAAGAATGTTTTAGGATTTGTTGCGATGCTACTTTACTAGTGGCACTACAAAACAAGGAAGCCCAAAAAATGCCCAGGAAAGAGAATTTTACATCTTTATGAAGCCATTCAGATTTGACTACAGAAAATGAAGCACAGAAAGGTCAACTAGTTTACAAAGACAAAGGCGAATTACCAGGCCAGGATAAAAAACCATATTTTCTTATTTGGACTTATACAAGGCATGTTGCAAGGGGTTATTATTTAAAAAAAAAAGGGCACCTGCAAAAGTCCTAGGAATAAAATTCAGCATCCATCCCCACCTACGGAAGGACACCTTTGAAGAGCTGTATTCTTTTTAAGATGATACATTCTTATGGAAAAAGCAGTGTGTGTTCATTGAGGAAAGCATGCAGGACAGTAAACATACAGAGAAGGGAGAGAAGAAACAATAAATTCACCTAAAATTCTACCAGAGATAAGCAGCGATTCTTTGAAAATTCTCTAAGCAAAAATTGAATCTAGAGGGAAATAGTATTTGTGTGGGGTAGAGCCTTGCTATTCAAACTGTGCTCCATGGACCAGTAATGCCAGCAGCCTGTGGTAGAAATATAGATTCCAAGGCCCCTCCTCCATAGAGGCTATAAAGTAGATCTGGAGTGAGGCCCAGGAATCTGTATTTTAACAAGCAACCCAAAAAAGTCTTACACTTACTTTTTTGGGGAGGAGGGGGGGAACTCACTACATTAGAATACTTATTCATATGTGCTTTCTAGCTCTGAAATACTATAAAATATGATCTAAATGATTTTCTACTCCTATGCCATTGAGTTATTGGGCACATTTTAAATTTTGGTGGTAACTTGCATTGAAAGGTGGAGTTTACCATGTTATATATCTATTCTTCAGATTAGTAGGTGCTTTAGGAAATTAATTTTATTTCCAAAAAAGCCTAACTTATAACAACATGATAGATTGGGCGTTGGCTTACTGTGTTAGAAAAATCATCTCTATGGTGATGATGATACTTTAGAACTGCAGGACTTGTTATAACAAAAGGGACCAAGAAAGACCATGAGTAGAGGGAGATTTTAATCTGCTTCTTGTCAAAATGGTAACTTGATGTAAATGTAGTGAACAGCACTGGAAGAATACACTGAGTGGCCAGATTATTATGATCTCTGGACACATAATAATCTGGCCACTCAGAGAGTGTGTGTGTGTGTGTGTGTGTGTGTGTGTGTGTGTGTGTGTGTGTTTTAGAGGCCCGGTGCATGGATTCATGCATGGGTGGGGTCCGGCCAGCCTGGCCAGGGGGAGGGGACATGGGCGGTTGGCCAGCCTGCCTGCTGGTCGAACTCCTGGTTGAGGGGACAATTTGCATATTAGCCTTTTATTATATAGGATATACACTGAGTGGCCACATTATTATGCGTTCAGAGATCATAATAATCTGGCCACTCAGTGTATATAGATAGAAAAATTACCTACAGATAGTATATCCATGATATAAAATGACCTCTAGACATTATGAAACTTCAGTTTTAAAGACAGAAAACATCTCTTTCACATAATTTAAGCCGCAAAAACAGATTCATCAAAAACAACTTGTATTCTATATATTCTTATGAGATTTAAAAACACTTTACATATGGAAAAGATTAGTACTTTATTTGCACATCACAGTGCATTTTTATACTGCTAATCATATTTGATCTTTACTTGTGTTGTATTCCAATCCAGGAAATATCCCCTTGGGTCCTCACAGTTACATATTAGTCAGGACATGCCAATTTCTGGAATAAGTACCTCTAAACTCTCATTGGCTTGCACAATAAAAATTATACTCTTGGCTCATGGAACAGTCCAACATGGGTGTCCCTATAAGATGGCTTTCTTCTAAGTAGTGACTCGAGAACCCAGGCTCCTTCTTCTTGTGACTGCCCTTCTCTGGGTGTTTGGAATCTTCTCCATTCAGCTGATAGGTGGGGAAAGAGAGGGTAGAAGATTGCAAGGAAGTTTTTGTGGTAAAGCCTAAAAGTGGTGCATATCCCTTCTACCCTTATTTCATTGGTCAGAACACAGTCATGTAACCCATTTAACTGCAGAAGAAGCTGGGAAGTATAGTTAAGTCGTGTGCCCAGGAGGAAAATATCACATAAGTGATCTAATTTTCTTGAAATGATATTTTCTTGTTTGTTCCACCCTTCCCCCAAATGACGCAGTTGAGCACCTGTTGGTGGCCACTCTTGTATAATAAGTCTTCACTTAATGTCATCAATAGGTTCTATGACTTTAAGTGAAATGATATATAATGAAACCAGTTTTACCATAGGCTAGTTTAAAAAAATATATATTTTTATTGATTTCAGAGAGGAAGGGAGAGGGAGAGAGAGATAGAAACATCAATGATGAGAGAGAATCATTGATTGGTTGCCTCCTGCACGCCCTCCACTGGGGATCAAGCCCACAACCTGGGAAAGTGCCCTTGACCTGAATCAAATTCGGGACCCTTCAGTCCGCAGGCTGACGGTCTATCTACTGAGCCAAACCAGGTAGGGCTACCATAGGCTAATTGATATAAATAAGAGTTAACTTCCTATAGCATCTCATCAAGGTTGTAATAAGACAATGTTATTTGAGGATCTGCTGTAATTGCTTTTGTAACTTCAAGGCCTAGCACAATGCTTCTCATAGTAGATACTTCGTAAAAATTTCTAGAAATTAACCAGATGCCCCAGTCACCACTATCCAGGAGGTGATATGTAAGCAGAACCGCAGAGGATATGGAGTAGTTTTCCAGGTAGAAGAGAGTGGAAAAGGGATGTTGCATATGTTCAGTGATGGGACTAGCATGTTGTCTTCGAAGCAGGACTCCAGAGAGCTGGGGAGGCCTTGAGGGATTGGTTTGGGCTCAGGATGTATAAAGGAAAGGTTTTTACCATCCTCCCACCTCTCCCCTGGAGGTACCTTTGAAGAAATAGCCAATCCTTCTCAAGTTGGGTGTCTCTGCTGTGCCTCTGTTCTGAGAATCTGCCAGTGAAAATCACACATGGGTCATGATGATGTTAACCACCATTATGACTAACAATTACCTTAAAATAACTATATATTGTTTCCCTTTTACAGATGAGGAAGCTGAGGTTAAGTGACCTGCCTAAGGACACACCTCTTAGAGGGAGCAGAGCTGAGATTCTAAACTCGGTGACCCTCATTTCTATGTCCTGTCTCTTTTCCATACATGTCTCTGTATGGAAAGGAGACACCTTTCAGACACTTCCCTGTTACTTTGGAGACAGACAACTCTCCTTTAATTTTCAGGATTACCAAACCATCTTGGGTTGGTATTAGCTGCTCATTTCTTGATGGCTTCTTACCCTCTTATATCATGTCTCCTGCCAGCCTGGTGGGCTTAGGCCTCTCTTTCTGACTGAATGGCTTTGGGGACAGAGGCACTGACTCTGAAAGTTGGTTCGTGGTACAAATCTAGAGCAGTGAGATCCCCTAGAGGTTGTTCCAGAAACTGTTGGCCCTTGAGGGACAAGGAATTAGGTGGCCAGGGCAGGGCCATTTGAGGGCTTGGCCTGGAGGCTGCCTATAGGGATATGGAGTTGGAGTTCAAGGTGGAAAGGGGGTGTGAAGATGCAGTGATGTGCTGTGTCTCTCAGGTTTTGGGCATGTCTTTCCAACTCCATGTGGAGTGAGATCACATGAATAATTTGAAATCAACTCTAATTTTTGATGTGCCTGAGCATTAATTAGGTGGCAGTATAATTCAGTCAATATGGTCAGATCTGCTCCTGGCTTGAGAATATTTACAACCTGGAAATTGGCAAATTCTATAGATCAAGTTTTTCTTGTCAAGCCAGTTGTCTAGAACATCACTGGGTGATGGGTGCTGCAGACTTCCATCCCTTTCTGCCTCCCTTCAGTTCTTCCACCCACTCCTGACTTGAGGCTGTCTTAGATTCCATCTAATTTGGTCTGAGGAGCTAGAATGGGAGGGGGAGGCTAAGGAAAGATGGGAACAGAGAAATTTGACTTGGGATCTTCTGTGTGCGCGCACACCCGTACTTCAGCAGTCTGGCCTAAAGCAGACTAGGAGCTTTTGCCAAGCCTCTGTGATCTTTTCTGTCCTCCATTTTATTTTCATATAAAGCATGCACAGTATATATTAAAGTGAGATGACTCTTGTTGGACAGGTACTCCTAGAGGCTTACCTGGAAAATGTGCTATTCTGTGGACCTCTTAATAGGGTTCAGCAATGCTGATGGTGATCTAGGGCCTCGCTGTTCAAAGTATGGCCCATGGAGAGCAATATTGGCCTCTCCTGAGAGCATGTTAGGAATGCAGAATCTGAGATTTAGAATGTCCTAGTTTAGCTGTGTGTGCAGAAAGATGAGGAGATGGAGTTTTCCTGGACCAGTTGTTCTCAAACCTGACAGTCATCGGAATATCCCCAGAGGGCTTGTTAAAACATACTGCTGAGTCCCACCCCACAGTTTCTGATTCAGTTGCTCTGGGGCAGGCCCAGGAATTTTTTAACAAGTTCTCAGGTGATGCTGCAGTTGCTGGGCTAGGGACACAGCTTGGGAATCACAGCCTTAGGCATACCTCTGAGCAGCCTCTAGGATTTAGGGAGATTTCTTTGGCTTTGAGAACCTTTGAGAAGAAACTGGCTCACCTCAGGGAGTATGACTGAGAGGAGCAAATGCAAGCTCTGGAATCTCAGGACCAAATGTTAGTCCCAGATTTGACACATCCTTGGAAGTCCCTTGACTTCTGACCTTTGTTTCCTTCATCTGAAAATGGAGATAATAATAACCACCCCATAGCATCAGTAATGAGGATCAAAAAAGGTACATTATGATCTTTGAAATGAAATACAAATGTTAGCTGCCACTGATTGAGAACAAAGGGCAGCAGATGCTTCTTTAAAAACATATTCCTGGTCAGAGGCTTTGGGAAATGATTTCATGTTGCTCTTTTAGTGGTGGGTTCTCTTCTGAGGTGTTGTGCTTTTCTCTCCTTTATTTCTCGTCATTTGGGGAAAGCACCATACTGCTGACAATGCTTTTTGGAAAAAACAAAGATATTATTTGCTATTTTCAAGTGCTGTTGCTGAGTCTAATTTTTTTTCTCCTTGGTGTGTCTGAGCATTAGGTGGCATGAATTTAGTCATTATGGTCAGATCTGCTCCTGGCTTGGTAATATTAGCACTCTACAGCTGTGTGCTCCCCGCGTTCTGTCAGTGTATTTGTCACACACCGGAGCAGCTCATCAGCACCATTGTCTCACTGTGCGAGCTTCCCGCATTTCAGCTCCTGGCTTTCCAAGGTCTTGTAATGCTAGCATTTTAGTAATACCTTGCCCATGAAGACCTCACATACTGTTCTTTCTTCATACCTACAGATTTCTGCTAAGTGCCTTTGTCAGAGTATTTCAGGGTCTCCGTGATTGGTCAGGAATTTTTTTTCTGAATTACAGGCATTCATGCATCATTGCGTAGCACGGGGAAAAACACACAGGTTTAGAGGTAGACATACCATACTCTGGTCAAGCCTCCATCGTTTATTACATTGGTTCTATTTATGTTGGGTTCCACCCTAGAGATTTTGATGTAATTGGTGTGGAGGGGCCTGAACATCTGGACTTTTAAAACTCCTCAGGTGATTTTACTAAGTTGGAGACCCACTGACTATATAATAATGAGGAGTTACTTAATGGTTCTAGGCCTCAAGTTTCCTTGTATGTAAAATGGGTACAATTACATCTATAGCAGTTGCTGTGGGGATTCTAGAAAATTCCATATGACTTCAAGGGAGCTGAAAGGCCCACGCTTCTAAATTTTCAGTATGCTTCTACCACCATGTCTTTTCTTTTTCTTTTTTCTTTTTTTTTTTTTAATTACTTTATTGATTAAGGTATCACATATTTGTCCTCATCCTCCCCATTCCCATCCCAAACCCCTCCCCACGCATGCCCCCACCCCCCTGTTGTCCGTGATCACTGGTTAGGCTCATATGCATGTGCACAAGTCCTTTGGTTGATCTATCTCCCTTAACCCCACCCTCCCCTACTTTCCCTCTGAGGTCTGACAGTCTGATTGATGCTGTTCTTGTTCATCAGTCTATGTTGTTCCTCATTTCCCCTAGATGAGTGAGCTCATGTGATACTAGAAATTCACTTATAAGAACCGAAAATGAGAAGCAATAATGGTTATGCTGAGAGGCAAATGAATCAGTCTGTAGTGAGTTTCTTTCTGGGCCAACAGTTCTTTTGAGTCCCAATTTCTATGTCCAACAGTTCCTTATGTGTACATGTCAGCACTGACATTTCAGTTCTGGATTGTGGACACATGACCACCATGTCTTTTCTACTGCCATCAGGTCCCTCTTAACAGTGTCCCTAGTTAATCTGGCTCATCACTGCTCCCTTGAAGGAATATTTTTTGAATTCACATAGGATATCTGCTGGCCAGGGACCCTCTAATCTGTACCTATGAATTCAGCATAGCTGTCACGCCCAACAAGCAGTATTTTAAGTTTGAAGAACATACAGACCTTGAGTTAGGGTCAGGCTCTGCCCCATTGACATTCTCTACCCTGGACCCTGATTGTTGCCTGTGTCTCCCTTACTACAGCTGGCGTTTTGTGTCTGAGAGTGAGGACCCTGCTCACCATCCCCTCCAAACAAGCTATTCCTACATTATTTAGCTTGTCTACAGTTCATATTTTTGCTTCACACCCCTAAGCCTTCCATCCTTTGGGCACAGCCCAGGCCCTGTCCCTCTCATGATGCTTACTCTCATCCCTCAGTTTGAGCTGTGAAGTGTCTGGCACATACTTTTGGGTGCCAGTGTCTGCCAAAGCATTCTTGATGTGCTTGCCTCATTTCCCCTGCTCAGCTAAAAGCTTCAAGAGATCAGTGACTATATCTTTCTTGCCTTTCCATCTCCCCAGTACCTAGAACTATTAGTACATATCTAGGTGCCCAGAATGTGCTGATTGAGTGAAAGGAGGATCTCATGTGTTCTTATTGTGTGTGCCTTCAATTCAGAAACCTGATTATATGAACAAGCTGAAATCTGAAGTCCTGTGTCCCCAAACTAGATTCTAAGTTCTCTGAATGTAGGCCCCGGATTCCTATTTCTTTACATTCCTCATGGCATCTGGAGCAATACTTGGGCAGCAGTAAATGGTCAGTGAGCACTTCTTGTCTTGCTCAGGAGTAGGGATGTGAACTGAAAAGATCCAAGGGAATGATCTAAAACTACATATATATTGTAGTAGCCTCAACAGAGCATGGATAAGGGCTAGACTTTACTGATAAGAACAGGGGCTTCTGAGAAGGAGTGCACACATCCCAACAATATCCACTAAATTCAAGAGAAAATATGAAAACTTCTATATGTCTATTTTTTATTGAAAAAAAAAATTAGGTTTTATATTGTTCTTTATAGGTGGCCACAAACTCTGCATTTGATCTGTATGGCACAGATGGGGTGGGTAGTGTCACCCACAGTACTTTGTTTTCATTAGATATATGAAAATAATTTCGAACTCTTTACATATACATGTAGATTTATAAATTTTATTATCTAGTTTAATCCCTCCAAAATGGACAAATGACTTTAAAAATTCTTGCGGAGAAACAGGAATTGTAGCTACTACTAGTAAAGTAAGCACAAGTGAATGGCAAGAAAATGGCAGAAGTGCCTCTTTTCCTACTCTAGTTTGCCATCTTGGTTAGCCAGATGACAAGGTAAAAACAGTGGTGGTCTAACCAGATGTGACAAGGATATGGTCCAAAACGTTTTGAAATAGCCAAGAAGACTATATGAAATGTGGATCTACAGCCACTGTCATTGTATTATCCTAATCCTATATGCATAATATTTCTGGAAGAATTAACTAATGATATTTGAAGAACTAATGATTTTTGAAAATATCTTTATTTCACTTTAACTTCAAAATTTCTATTTCTGCATTTGTCAAAACATTTGTAATATGTTAGTCCAATAGCTTATCCCTATGTAAATGAAAATAACTACACATATATTGGCTATATATGCTGAAAAATACTTTATTGCTAACAGTGCACGTTTACTGGGTTAGAGTGCCAGGCAAATGAGAGCATTCTTTTTAAAAATTATTTTTTTAATATTTCAATTGCAGTTGGCATACAATATTATATTAGTTTCAGATAGTCAGCATAGTGATTAGACATTTATATAACTTACAAAGTGATCACCCCCGTAAGTCTAGTACAAATGTGGGTTGTTCTTGATGGCCCAGTTATCATCATCATGTCACACTGCTCTCCCATGGCTGTCTGACTCAAGAGCTGTCTCAGGAAAGTGTGTTATTAGTCACTGTGATAATGGCACAGCTGGGAGGAGATGGGTCATTAAAAATTCATCATCACTGTTGATTTAGAAGTTAACTCAGGTCACACATCCTCTGAGGTCAAGGCATCTTTTGCTTATAGAAAAAGGCAACACTTGATAGAGTGTAGTGGATTTTTAAGATATGTATTACGAGTATTACACGAGCATATGGGTTTGTTTATATGTTTGGAAGTGAATAACAACAAAAAAAAATCTGGAATTTATAATTTGTCAAGTATGTTCTTAATTTATATTAACCTCACAATAACCGTGTAAGGTAGGAATCATCCCCATTGTATGACAAAGGATGATAACATCAGCAAGGGTAAGTGACTTGCCCAAGCTCACATATCTAGTAAGTATAGAACCAGGGTGCAAATCTAGATAATTGATATTAGCCAATATATAGCTGTTTGTTTCCAAAGATAAGAATTCATCCGCATTTTTATCAAGTTGCCTAATAATTCAAAGGTGTGGGTGTGGATAATTTCTAGACATGGAACGCTGGGCAACAGTGGACTCCATGCCCTGAGAGGGAAAGCAAAATGTTCACAAATGAGGCCTGGAGATGGAATATTCATTTCATCTATCTGTAGTAGGTGGTGAAAAGCAAGCCAATTTTGGTTAAGTGTATTGACATTGTATCATCTTATGTCATTTTTCAAGTGAAAGTTCTGCAGTTGTTTTTTCTTCTTTTTTTTTTAATCAAGAGATTCCTCCAAGGGGCTTTGCCAACAGTTTTCCCTAAGGTGTTCTGCAGAGCATCAGATAGCAACCTAAATATAATAAATGTGCATCTCTCTGTTAACAGGACCATTGCCAACTATTTGGTGTGGAGGATGGTTTATTCCAGAATTCCAAACCTTAGCAGGCGCTTTCAGTATAGGTGGCTGGAATTCTCAAGGGTAAGTTTTAAGAAGATTGCAATGTTACATCACTTGATAACTTTACATGCAGGAATAGTTTATATATTAGCTAATCCAATAAAAATCATCTTTAGGAATTGGACAGAGGGAGTTTTGCAGGCCAAGCTCTACTTTTTTTCTTTTCTTTCTTTATTTTTACTGAGGAACATAGAGACATAGAGTAAGGTACAGTTATGGTCCTTTGATATGACCTCAATATATATAGTTGATGAGGCTATGTAAGATATTTAGAGCAATACTTGGGACCATCACATTGTTTTCACTCTCCACCTTTTGTCAATTTATTCCCATTTTCCTCCATGTGTTTTTTCTTTTAAATATTTTTATTGATTTTTCAAGAGAGAGGAAAGGAGAAGGAGAGAGAAAAACATCAATGTGAGAGTGAAACATTGATCGGTTGCCTCCTGCACATCCCCCACCAGGGATTGAGCCTGTAACCTGGTCATGTACTCTGACTGGGAATGGAACTGCAAACTTTGGGTGCAAGGGATGATGCCCAACCAACTGACCCATACCGGCCAAAGGCCCCCAGTGTTTTTAACTGGTTCACTATAATTATAGTTTTAATATTTCTTAGTGATGTATTTGTAACCAGTTTTCATTTCAGTATTCTGAATACTTAAAATGTGCATGGCATATGTATTAGATAGTAAAGTTTCATCTTTAATTTAGGCATAGAGTTTCATCTCTAACTGTATCTTAATCTTCAATCTTAAAATCTCTCTTAACTCTGCTAGGCCGAAGAGGCCTAAATCTAGATTCCTGGGAGACCTCATTCAACCGTCTGAAACACTTTTCTTCTCCTTCCTTCCTCATCTGACTCTTTGATCATTACTTCTCTGCCACTCTTATTCTCATTTTACATTGGTGTTAACTCTTATCTTTGTTTTAGAGGCTTTTTTTTGAAAAATCCTCACCCTAGGATATTTTTCTATTGATTTTTAGGGAGAGTGGGAGAGAGAGGGAAAGACAGAGAGACACATCAATGTGAGAGAAATAAACACATTGATCGGTTGTCTCCTGCACGCACTCTGACCAGGGCCCGGCCTGAGCCTGCAACCGAGGTATGTGCCCTTGACCGGAATCGAACCTGGGACCCTTCGGTCCTCAGGCCGCAGCTCTAGCCACTGAGCCAAACTGGCTAGGGTTGTTTTGGAGGCTTTTGTCTGAATAATTCTCCCACCACTAGAGGACTTAAGAATTTTGTGGCATTAAAAAAAAAAGTAACATTTTAAGCCCTGGCTGGTTTGGCTCAGTGAATAGAGCGTCAGCCTGTGGACTGGGGGGTCCTGGGTTTGATTCCAGTCAAGGGCACATGCCCGGGTTGTGGGCTCATTCCCCAGTGGGGGATGTGCAGGAGGCAGCCGATCAATGATTCTCTCTCATCATTGATGTTTCTATCTCCCTCTTCTTTCCTCTCTGAAATAATAAAAATATATTTTAAAAAAGTAACATTTTAAGAATTTAGTGACTTTAAAAAATATTTTTTCTGTATTTGAATGATGAATTTTATAAGCTATGGTTTTATTTAACAAATGTTTTAGTTATCACAGAAACTGGTAAATACAGAAATTCTTAGTGGGTAATTACTCTTGAGGAGTAACACAATTATTTTGAATATATTTTGGCCTTTCAAAGTCACTAGACTATTGAGCTTTATATAGAACAGCATAAAAAAACTATATATATTGAGGTCATATCAAAGGATTAAACTACAAAAGTAGTAGATTTCATATATATATATATTTAACTCCTATGGATCACGTAAGAGATAGTACCCAGCTGCTCTCTACCCACACTGTGAAGAGAGTCAGAGAGAGAGGTGTAAGAAGTAGAGTGTGAAAATTTTGAGGTTAGGTATGAGAGGATGTTTCTTGAGTGTAAAGTGCTAAATATAATATTGAATTGCCAAAGAAAGTTGTAGGGTCATTCTCTCTAGAGGTTTTAAAAATAAATTCATTCCTTCCCTCTGAGAGGGGTTGTGTGACCAGAGAGTAGAGGAAGAATAGATGAACTTAAATGTTAATCCCATTTGCCTTGTGCCAATAACCTGGGTCTAACATTGTTCAAGGGACGCCTCCAGCCACCATTCTCGGGGCCTCCCTTCCTCACTGCCTGCCTTCACTTTACATTTTGAGTGCCCCGGACTCTCAACCTCCGAGTGCAACTAAATAATATTTATTTCTTTGCTTTCATCCCCAAGAGTAAATCTTTGAGCCTTGCAAGTCCTGTTTTGGAACTTCCTTACTTGTTTGTAAATGTTTTCTTATAATGATTTAATTGGGACAGATGGGAAAAACATTTACATCTGGATTTTCCTTGCTTACCAGCGTGTTCTTTGCTATGACACAATGTAGATATGCTTCCTGGGCTGTTCATGCTGGGCCATGTTCTCCAGGTCTGCCTTGTGAGTTTCTGCCCAGAACAAGGAAACCCTCGCTGGGCAGGAACTTGGATCCCCTATTGATTCTAGACCTTTCTTGGTGGAACTTAAGTTCTCAGTAGATAGTAAATATTCCCTGGACATTTGGACAGAATCCCACCACATCCCTGTAAACTGCAGAAAAGCTATGCTATTGTCTAGATCCTTTGTTTAATGGGACAAATTGGAAGGGATGGAGAATTACATTATTTTCCACTGTCAAATGTTTTTATTTGGTTTTAATCCTCATTCGAGGATATTTTTCCATTGATTTGTAGAGAGAGTGGAAGGGAGAGGGAAAGAGAGAGAAATATCGTTGTGAGAGAAACAAATCGATGGGTTGCTTTTTGCACACCCCGACCAGGGCCCAGGCCTGGGAGGAGCCTGCAACCAAGGTACATGCCCTTGACCGGAATTGAACCCAGGACATTTCAGTCCCCAGGCCGATGCTCTATCCACTTAGCCAAACTGGCTAGGGCTTTATTTAGTTTTAAATATAACTGGGGACAAGCAGAATTTTTTTTCCATCTGATTTTACCTTTGGCTCCACTATCAGACACATGTATATGGGTGGGGTGTGCACTGTTTCATAGACTGTTTTCTTCAGGTTGATTTGTTTTTCAGCCATAGGTTTTATCCAAGCGAAACTAAATCTGTATTGATGGTCTCCCGCAGGTAATCCAGGGGACGACAACTTTATTGCCTCAATGGGACAAATGTGTCAACTTTATCGAAAGTGCCCTCCCTTATGTTGTTGGAAAAATGTTTGTGGATGTGCACTTCCAGGAAGATAAGAAGGAGATGGTAAGTGCTGCTCCCCAACTTAAAGCCAGTGGCAGCTAACCAGATCTGACATGGATATGGCCATCAGGCTGCAATTGTCATATTGACTAAAAACTCAAACACAGAACGTAATCACGAAAATGAGGAAAATTTCGAACTGAGAAAAGTATGAAATCAAGCTACATAGAGTCAGAATTTTCCCTGGAGAAATTAACATGTGCGAAGTCAATGCTTAGGAAAAAAGGGCCTAGATAATTTTATGATTGGCTATTTGAACTGTTGTAATTACAAAAGGTAGGGGTTTTTCCAGTCAGGACTCTGTTTTAGAGATGAGGAAGCCAGAGACCCAGAGATGAAGTGATTTGCAATATATTTTAACAATTTTTAAGTGGCTTAAAAGAAAGATGCAGGTTTGTTCTTCCTTATACTGTTTTCTAAAAACTAAAGGGGTGTGACACTTATCTCACAGAAAACATGTTGTGTCTATTTCTTCATAAACTTAAAAAGAAACCCTTTTATTCTGGAAATTTCTAAACATATGAAAGTGGAAAGAACAGTGTAATGAATTTCTAGGTACCTATGGTCCCTGGCTGTTTGTAATTTTTTAAAAAAATTTAATAAATCTTTATTGTTTAGATTATTACAATTGTTTCTCCTTTTCCCCCCCAAAGCTCCCCTCCACCCGGTTCCCACCCCACCCTCTGCCCTTACCCCCCCCCCCGCCCCACTGTCCTCATCCATAGGTGTACGATTTTTGTCCAGTCTCTTCCCGTACCCCCCACACCCCTTTCCCCCTGAGAATTATCAATCCACTCCCATTCTATGCCCCTGATTCTATTATATTCACCAGTTTATTCTGTTCCTCAGATTTTTTATTCCCTTGGTTTTTAGATTCACTTGTTGATAGATACATATTTGTTGTTCATAATTTTTTATCTTTACCTTTTTATTCTTCTTCCTCTTCTTAAAGAATACCTTTCAGCATTTCATATAATTCTGGTTTGGTGGTGATGAACTCCTTTAGCTTTTTCTTATCTGTGAAGCTCTTATCTGACCTTCAATTCTGAATGATAGCTTTGCTGGGTAGAGTAATAATCTTGGTTGTAGTTTCTTGCTATTCATCACTCTGAATATTTCTTGCCACTCCCGTCTGGCCTGCATAGTTTCTGTTGAGAAATCAGCTGATAATCGTATGGGTGCTCCCTTGTAGGTAATTAACTGTTTTTCTCTTGCTGCTTGTAATATTCTCTCTTTGTCTTTTGCTCTTGGCATTTTAATTATGATGTGTCTTGGTGTGGTCCTCTTTGGATTCCTTTTGTTTGGGGTTCTGTGTGCTTCCTGGACTTGCAAGTCTCTTTCTTTCACCAGGTGGGGGAAGTTTTCAGTCATTATTTCTTTAAATAGGTTTTCAGCGTCTTGCTCTCTCTCTTCTTCTGGCACCCCCAAAATTCTGATGTTGGTACACTTGAAGTTGTCCCAGAGGCTTCTTACACTATCTTCAAATTTTTGGATTCTTTTTTCTTTTTGCTTTCCCGGTTGAGTGTTTTTTGCTTCTTTGTATTTCAAATCTTTGACTTAATTCTTGTGTTCCTCTAGTTTGCTGTTGGGTCTCTGTATAATATTTTTTATTTCAGTCAGTGTATGTTTAATTTCTAGTTGGTCCTTTTTCATATCCTTGAGGGTCTCGTTGAATTTATCGGCCTTTTCTAGGAAATTCTTGAAAAACCTTATAACCGTGCTTTTGAATTCTATATCCAGTCGTTTGTTTTTCTCCATTTCTTTAGTTTGTGATCTGTTTCTTTGTCTCCGCATTTTCGCTGCTTCCCTGAGTTGGTAGGGTGGCTTTGTGTGCTAGATCTCCTATATGGGCCAGTGGGTCAGCCTCCCAGTTACCTGAGGTGGACACTCTTGGTGCACCCCTTTGTGGACTGTGTGCACAGTCTTGTTGTAGTTAAGCCTTGATTGCTGTTGGTATCACTGGGAGGAATTGACCTCCAGGCCAGTTGGCTGTGAGGACCCACTGTGTCTATAATGGAAGAACTGCTGCGCTGGAGACATGCTTATGGGGCAGGACTTGCTTCAGTAGGGCTTTGGTGCTCACTGAGTCTGCCTCTTGAATGTGTCACTTATGGATGTGAGTAGTTGAAATCTGATGTCGTCTCACACTGACCACTAGATACACTAGTGTCTGGATCTCCAATGGGGTGCAGGTCAGCTACTGTCTGAGGCCACCCAACAGGAGCTACAGTGAGAACTACAGTTTTCTCCTCTTTGCTTGGGGTTTGGAGGTTTTGGAGCTGTCTGACCAGAGCTGCAGTTTGTTTGGTTAAGCTGAGATAGGGCAGGCCATTTATATGCAAAAGCCGCTGAGCGGAGCTTGGGTGGGTTTGTAGATTGTGCGGGGCTAGGTTTCAGGGAGTCACTAGGCTAGGGCGTGGCAAACAGCGATGGCTGCCAGTCAGCCATCTCTGTGTTTCCGCGTTTCCAAGTCCCCGCGTCCCGCGCCCCAGCGCAGTAAACAATGATTGCTGGGCGCACCTCTGCAAGAAAGTCACTCTCACTTTCCGACCCGATGGCTGAGAGTCCAGCTTCTCCCCGTAGGAATTTGGGTCCCCCGTGTGTCCCCAGAAACTGGAGTTCAGAGTGATTGGGAGCTTGTCTCCCTTTGGGTTGAAAGAAGCAGCACACCCAGACACCCGCCACCAGCCCAATTCGTGTGCCTCCGTACCTCAGCTTTTCAGCGCTTGTGCACATCTCAATGCTCTTTTCTCTTTCCTTGTAGTTGTAGAACTTCCACTCAGCCAGCTTTTCTGTGGTTCTGGGTGATAGACGTTTTGTCTTTTAGTTGTAGTTTTGAAATTGTTGTGCGAAGCAGCAGTTTAGGTGTTTACCTATGCTGCCATCTTGGTTTCTCTCGGCTGTTTGTAATTGATGCAATGGCATTAATGGCCCAGCCAGATACATCTAATAAGAGGTGAGGTTTAGTTTCATTCAGTCAGTCAAAAAATATTTTTGAACACCTGTTGTATGTCAGACACTGTTCTAGGCCATGGGATACATAAGAGAACAAAGCAGACCTCACTGAGTTGACATCCAAATGGAAGGGGGGGGGTAGACAATAGAAAACACAATGTATAAATTAACAGGTGTGTTAGAAGATGACAATAACTCTGGAAAAATGAAGAAGGAGCTAGGGTAAAGAGGAATCAGGCATGCTAGAAGATGTGGGTGTGTGGGTTGTGTTGTAGGATTAAATAGGATGGTCAAGGAAAACATCACTCTGAAGATGACATTTGTCACAGATTTGAAGGAGGTGAGAAATTAGGTATGGCAACTATCTGGGGGAACAGTGTCCAGAAGGAACAGCAAAAGCCATAAGGCAGGGTTGTGCCTGGAGAGATCTAGGAATAGCAGGGAGGTCCACAAGACTGGAGTGGGAGGAATGGAGGTGAGAGAAATAGACTCTGAGCTCAGAGCAGTAATAGGGATAGTGGCATTTTGTAAGGCCTGTAGGTCATTGTAAGAATGTTGGCTTTACCCTGAGTGAAGTGGAGATCAAATGCAGGCTTTTAAGCAGAGGCCTGATGTCACCTGACTTATGTTGAGAGGATCACCCCGGCTGTTTTGTTGAGAAGAGACTATAGGGCATCAAAGATAGAAGCAGGGAGGAGCTAGGAGACTGTTGGAAGCAATAGGCCAGAGATGAAAGTGGCTTGAACTAGGTGGTAGCAGTAGGAGTGTGAGGAGGGGTTGGGTGCTGAATATATTCAGAAGTGTAGAGTAGATTGCTGACAGATCGGATGAGGGATCTGAGAGTAAGAGTTTTGAGTCTGATTAAGTGGAAGTATGGAGTTGTTAATTGATAAGGGGAATACCGTGGGAAGGCCAGGTTTGGAAGAGGAGATCCTGAGTTTAGTTTTGGCCCTATTGAATTTGAGATTTATTAGACTTCCAAGTGAAGATGTCAAGGAGGCAGTAGGGTATATAAATTTTGAGTTTAGGATAGTTTTGAAGGTTGGTGGGGAGAGGAGAAGGTGTGAAATAGTTGTCCAGGGGAGTGGGAGAATGAGGAAACTGAAGAAATGCAGTATGGCTGCCTGGAGGCAGTAAAGGTCGAGGTGAGTTTGGAGGTCATAAATTTAAAGAGATTCCGTACCTTGGCAGTGTGTTCTTGTTCATCTGTTTCAGCTGTGTTGGAGGAAGATGTGTATTTTTAAAAAATATTTTTTTATTTATTTGAGAGAGGAAGGGAGAGGGAGAGAAAGATAGAAACATGATGAGAGAGAATCATTGATTGGCTGCCTCCTGCATGCCCTATACTGGGGACTGAGCCCGCAACCTGGGCATGTGCCCTTGACCGGAATTGAACCCGGGACCCTTCAGTCTGCAAGCCGACGCTCTATCCACTGATCCAAACAGGCTAGAAATATTTTTTACAAATGGCATGAAGCAAAATATCTAGGCATGATTAACTAATGTAAGGGAGGAAAAAATTATTTTCCCTCTATCCTTTTAGGTTCTAAGATCCCCCATAATGAAAGACCAGTTAACAGGAGAAAAACAAACAGAAGTTTAGTAACATGTATACCTCCTGTATACATGGGAGGACCCAGAAAGATTAAGTCCCAGAAATAGGCCAAAGCACCACCTTAAATACCATCCCCAGCTAAAGACAAAGATGTTGGAGTGGGAGGGGCAGTTATGGGAGGTGACCAGGAAAAGCACAGTAAAGGAAGGTAAGTTTGTTGTGCAGATCTAAGTCCATGCCTTCTCTAGTGATAAGGGTTTCTGGAGACATAGTCATCCTTTTCTTCCTGGTACACAGAGGCAGACACCCTTACAATGGAGATTTTCGTTGCAAATGTTAATTTCTCTCACAAAAAGGTAACTTCTGTCTTTTTAGAGCTTCTCTTGTGTCTGGGGCCTCTCAAAACTAATCAACCCCAAATAATTACTATCACAAAGAGGCATATTTTGGGGTGGTAGATTTTGCTCCCCTTCACTAATAACAGTACATTATAGTCAACCATATACAAATATATGAGCAGCTTGGATGCAGGTTGAATTTAAAGGCAAACAGCAGCTTGAATTTAAAGTCAAAGAGAAAAGAAAGTCTGTTATGCTATTTCACATGGTTGGTATTATGGGCTGCTACATGATAATACCAACTGGTTGGTGTTATGTGTTGATATGTATGCATAACTATGTATTATGTGCTGAAGTTCATTTTGGAATGCCATAAATCTAAATGCATTTACCTGGATTTTTTATGTCTTTTGATACTTCGGAGAATTATGTTTGAACTCAATTATGTTTGAGATTTTATGTTTGAACCTGAAAGTCCTCTTATTGCAAATAATTCCACTGAAGAATTGATGTCTTATTTCAAAATGCTCAATATTCCCATTGTGTGCTTTCTTTCACTCCTTGGTTGGAGTAAATGTGTTGAAATTTATCAGATAATCACAGTGGTAACATAACCTCTTGGAAGGATATAAAAACAATTAAGGGGCAATGGGGGTGTTTTTTAATGTAGTGGGACTTTTTCATGTTAGGGTATGACATTCTAAAACAAAGTTGATTTTGGCATTCCTATCCTCACCCCCCTTATTTTGATGTACATGGGCATGGAGGTAGTGTGATAGTTACATAGATACTCATCTATTTTGCATAAATTTATTTGCATTCCTTAAGCTGAAGCTGTTTGCCTCAGGGAAAACTTAAATTGGAAACTTACATGAGAAATATCTGGCTTTTTATACCCTGCTACAGGGCTCCCATCCAAGAACTACCTGGAACTACTGATTTATTTACACGAAAAATATATTTTATTGTTAGCTACAGCCCAAAGAAAAAGAAAAACAGAAAGATCCCCAGTGGGACAAATTCCAGAGACTCTAACTCAGACGGAAGGCTGCCTTTGTTTTATTTACAAAAATCTGTTATTAAGCAAATGAACACAGTCAGAAGGTTAAACTTCAGGTACTTCTCAAACTCTGCTGTGTACAGGAATCACAGGAGGATCTCATTGCATTTAGCAAGGATCTTTTTAACTTGGGTCTGGGGTAAGACCCACGAATTTGCATAACAAGCTCCCAAGTGATGCTGATGTTGCAATTCCAGGGATACTTGGAGTAGCAAGGCCTTCACATCATTCGTTTGCACAGTGGTGGGCAAACTCATTAGTTGTTATGCCCAGTGTTCAGGATCCCCAAAAACCCACCAGGAAGGAGCCGAGCCCGATGCAAAAGCAAGAGAACTTTTATTCGTGCTAGCACGAGCTCCCATCTCCAACAATCACCGCTGCTACGGAGGGAGAGAGAGAGAGAGAGAGCTTTGGGAGAATAAAGATTTTATAGGGGGTCCAAAGCAGTGGGCGGAGGGAACGTTCGTGGCCCCGTTGGGTCAGGGGTCTGGTTACACAGGGGCACTGTGCAGTTTGCCTAATTTGGACTGAGTCCACTTCTCTACATTCCTATTGGCAGGTTTATACAACTGTTACATTCTCGCGGTTTACAGGGAAGGGCAGCAGGAAGAGTTGTAGAACGGCGGGTAAAGAAATATTATAAAAGTAACAGAAAGGGCTTCATGGAATCAATCTAGTTTAGCTCTATCATAGTCAACAGCCAAATATCAACAGTACAACGATTGAAAATTCTTTTGAGAGCCAAATTTTTTAAACTTAAACTTCTTCTAATGCCACTTCTTCAAAATAGACTCGCCCAGGCCGTGGTATTTTGTGGAAGAGCCACACTCAAGGGGCCAAAGAGCCGCAGTTTGCGGACCACTGCATTTGCAGTTAACCACTAAGAAACCCTGTCCTGGTGATTCATGTGAGCAGGGCAGGCTGCTGAGTTGGACAGCAGTACTTCTTTTACAAAAGTCCATTGCATTAGTGCAAGGAACCTCTTCAGTTTTCAGATTTATTGGAGATCACCCTGCCGGCCACCTTCCAGAGGGGGAAAGGGAAGAGAGAGAGAGAGAGAGATTGAGAGAGAGCTTGCCGGGGTGAGAGTGCCTTTTAAGGGGAGGGAAAGAGGGGACAGGGCTTAGGGCACTCAGCCCACGCTGATTGGTGGTTTCATGTAAGGTACATGGTTAGGGGCCTAGGGATTTAGGAATTGGGGACTTATATGGCAGGTGCTGATTGGTGGTTCAATGTACAGTCCATATAAGGTGTTCAGGAATGTCCGGCTGCAGGTAGAGTTTACGTCATGCTCCGTCCATCAGTTGAGGGAAGGGAGGATCTATCACAGATCATTGAAACTTTTCCCTGATTCAAATTGGTTTAAATGGACTGCCCCAAACCCTGTGTGAGGGCCTCCAGGCCTCTATCCCCCAACTATTTAGTTTTCCTTTGAAAACTGGCACCTAGGTTCCTCCAAGGGAATTCCTGCTTCTCAGTATTTCTGTTCCTATAGCCTCCGAATGGCAGGGTTGCTTCTGGTTAGCACCCTTTGTCATAGAGTTTGGGGGAGAGCATTTCAACAAGTAATTAATATAAAAGTTATTGGTGTTATAGTTTATATACTTCATTTCATACTAAGTTTTTGAAATCCCATATGTATTTTATACTTGTAGCACATCTCAGTTTGGATTAGCCACATTTCAATTGCCATGTATGGCTCTTATATTGGACATGTGGTTACCATATTGAACAGTGACCATCTAAAGAATTGAAGAGGGATCTCGTGAGTTCAGTGTAGCGGAGCTCAGTCCCTGAGTGAGCAGGTGCTAGTAGCCAGGACTGGGAAGGTGAGGTCCTTGGTTCCTGACCTGCTAGGTTTCATGAAGGACTCTAATATCAGCAGGGAAGGACTCAAACAATACTGGGATTCATAGCCTGGGAATAGGAGTGGGAGCCAAGCTGCTACTTGATGAAGATGTTTCAGGTTCTCTGGCATACCAGCTTAGAGGAGGAGGGGAATTCCAGAACCTACTCTGATGTAAGCATCTTGGAGGCTTGGTTCTCGTTGGATCAGGGACTGGGTTGGGTGGAGTCTGCAAGTTCAAGATGTTTAGTGCCTGGGAGGTGCAAAGGACTCATTCAAAAGCCAGAGGATCCAAGCTCAAATACCCTCAGAGTCAATTAGGAACATTAAATAACATACATGAATAAAGCTGTCTGGGTATCAGCAAAAACCAGGGCAAGTCCAACAATGAATGGTAATTGTCTCTGGGGCTCGGTGTCTGGGACACAATAGTAATGGAGAGGCATGAATGTGCTACCCACCGTTCAGCTCAGGCTGTCTTGTTGCAGATGCCCATTGAGGGTTACTAGGATTCTGGAGTGTTTTTTTGTTTTGTTTTTTAGAAAAGTCAGAAATATGTATTTTTATGTGAAAACTCCCACATTTTAAATCTTGGTCAATACTTTGGAAGCCAAACTTAATATATCCTGGGGAATACAATTTTGTGCTTTTAAACACTAACATTCTCTTTCCAATCTTCAGAACTCCAAATCAGGACCTTGTATGTCAGTGAACTTCTTTAATTTTTTGTTATTTAGTTGAAGATCATGCATAATTTTAAAGTATAGCATATTAGCTGAATGTTGAACACATTGTTTATGTGGAAAGTTATACACAGGGTATGAAAGTGGGACTCCTTTAGTGAATCCATGATGTACTGTCACTGTAAATAGAGATGTTGCTCCAGTGCCACTGTGACACACCCTGATCTGTATGTTCATGACCTCTACATGACTGGAGAGAGGATTAGGGAGGGGTATGTGTGTGCATGAGGGGAAGAGGGATGTCTAAAGTTATTACCTATAATTTTTCTCTTCCATTTCCTTTTTATTATTAACTAGGGGCACGACATTCGTGCATGGGTAGGGTCCTTAGGCCTGGCTGGCGATCAGGGCCAATCAGGTTCCCCGCCTCCCCGCCCCCCTGCCTCCTCCTTCCCTTGCTCCCTCAGTGCCCAGCTGCCAACACTGGTCGCCTGCCATGTTCCGTACCACCCCCTGGTGGTCAGCGCATGTCATAGAGCAAGCGATCAAACTCCCGTTCTCCCAGTTGAACTCTCAGGGGGACACTTTGCATATTAGCCTTTTATATATATAGAAGATGAGAATTGATATCTGTAATATGTGATAGATATCCACATCCATGGAAGGCAGGTGAAGATTCCAGTGATGGCTGGGAAGGGATGGTCTCCATGGGCCTAGTGTGACTGATGGTCAGGCTATAATGTTTTAAAAAATATGGCAATGGTAATAAAGTAGTTAACTTTTACTGAGGTTTAACTGAATGTCTGGCACTCTTCTAAGTGCTTCCCATAAGTTAATTCATTCACTCCTCACAATGGATCTATAACTGCTATTACTGCCCCCATTTTCCAGATGATGAAACTGAGGTTCAGAGAGTAAATTTCCCAAGAACATACAACCTGAAAATGGTTTAGGTAGGTTTAAGCCCAGATGATCTAGCTTTAAGCCAGTGCTCTATTCCCTTGCTTCTCTCTAAAAAAACACTAGAATTTTCACCATTTTCATGACTGTAATGAAGAGACCTGTCATAATGAGGAGACTCAGCGGCTTTTTTAATAATTAATTCACCTTTATCAGGATATTATTTATTCATATATTAATATATTATAAAAATGAAAGACACACATTTTTCTATTAGCATTTTAGAGATAGGAAACAGTTGGAATAGATTTTGCTTCTAGTATTTCAATATTTTAAAGAGAAATACAGTTGAAATCTTAATTCAAGTCCAACTAGTGGACATTGCATTTTTATATTCCATAATTTTCAGAAGAAACAAAAAGAAATAAGTTGAATATCAGAAAATTCATCTAAGAGCAACTTTCTAGGTATATTTTTGGCTCAGTCCACACACTGAGTTCAATTTCCAGTATTTTCTACATATATCATTATGAGGAGTGATCCTTGATATTTGGCATGGTGACCTAAGGTTTTTCATCAAAAAGTCTTTTAAAAAAGTTTAGATTTTTCATCAAAAAGTCTTTTAAAAAAGTTTACCATCCTTTAGTTACTAAGGCAAATGTGAAATTGTCCAAGAACAATTTTCTATTAAGTGTTGAAGCAAAAAAAACAACAACAACAAACAAACCACAGATGATCTTTCTGCTTTAACTGTCATTTCTAGAAAATGCAGTGAAATTGGAGCTCCCATTTAAACATTTTCGCTGAAGCAAGTTATTAAAGCTTATCATTTTATTTCATGATAGTGTCCCAAACTACTTATCTTTATTCATATATCTCAGTTCTGCCAATAGGCATTTTTTTTTTTGCTGCTCCCTCAAATTTTTTGTGTTTTTGTTATAGGGTGAACCCTGTTAAAGAAAAAAAAATTCTGATACTTGTTAAAATGCTAAGGAAGACTTTATTCAGGACTATTGCAAAAGGTGTGAAGACTTTCACAGTAGGGGAAAGAGGTTGGATTCAACAGCTGGGGATTTATGGCCAAAAAGCATATTTGAGGGGATCAGTGGATGGAAAATTATTAAGAGGAGACATCAAGGATCAGGGGACTTTTGCTGAAGGCAGGCCAGAGTGCTCAGATATCAAGGGGGTGGGGTTTGAGGAGTTTGACCAAATAGATATGTATGCTGCTCAGTTATAAAGGGTAGAGGATTCTCTCTAAACTGACTTAATCAGGATTCTTGCTAAAACTGGGCTGTGTAGGCCTGGCAAGGATAGGATGGAGGCCAAGGTCAAGGCCTACTAAAGAAGAGGGCTTAGCCCTAGCAGGTTTGGCTCAGTGGATAGAGCCTTGGCCTGTGGACTGAAGGGTCCTGGGTTCACTTCCAGTCAAGGGCACATGCCCAGGTTGCAGACTCCATCCCCAGTAGGGGGCGTGCAGGAGGCAGCCGATCAATGATTCTCATCATTGATGTTTCTCTCTCTCTTTCCCTCTCCCTTCCTCTCTGAAATAAATAAAAACATATCTTAAAAAGAAGAAGAAGAAGAAGAAGCGGGCTTAGCCCTGGTTGGTTTGGCTCAATGGATAGAGCGTCAGCCTGTGAACTGAAGGGTCCCAGGTTCAATTTCAGTCAAGGGCACATTCCCGGGTTGCGGGTTCGATCCCCAGTAGTGGGTGTGCAGGAGGCAGCCGATCAATGATTCTTTCTCTCTTATCATTGATGTTTCTAGCTCTCTCTTCTCTGTCCTCTCTCTGAAATCAATTAAAAATATTTAAAAAAAAAGAAAAAGAAAAAAGGAAGAAGGCTTAGAGGAATCTGGCTAAAGTTTAGTCAAGGAGAGTCTTTGTCAACCCTCAAATCAAAGCTAAAGTCACTGGTTTCTTATACATTAAAACATTCTGTATGTATACAGAAGGTTAATCTAGTTGTCGAGGAACAAATCTTTTATTACACTTCAGATACAGACTTTACTAAGTGAAGAATTAAAACTTTACTTACTGTGTAAAACAATTCTCTAATGTCTCCTGTACTCTAGTAGCTTATTCTTTTCTCTTTATGGTAAAGACATTGTTCATGTCCTCAAATAATGAAATAGATGACCTACAGTATCTTCCAAGTTTCTGAGCTGCTCTGGTGAGCAATTCCTGTAGTAATTCTTATCCCAAGAACAGGTTTCTCCTCCCACCCCATACTGCTGCAGCTGGTGCCGAAGACTTAAGTACCCACATGGGTCCAATTGCAGTGGTGGAGTTTGAACTTGCAACCTCCATACACTAGGAGTTCACCTCATTAGTGAACCAAGATAATTGAATTGATGTCCTGCAATTAATATTCAAGTTCTCCCATTCCCCCACTCACTGTTTCTCTCAGTGGTTGAGTAAATGAGATGTAACTCTTAACGTTGATGGCAGAAGTCACATGAAAGTCAGTGTCATTCATTATAGCAATGCTCTGATATGAAAGGGTTCTTTGTTCCCTGTAGATGCTGGTACTCATGAGGATTGGTCTCAGGATAGCCATTCTCCACAAGTCATGCAAAGAAAGGATATCCTCTCTGGTACCAAGTGTCCCTGTTTCTGTTTGTCTAGTCTGGTGATGGGCAACCTTTTGAGCTTGGTGTGTCAAACTTCGCCAAAAAACTGAGCATAACTGGGGTAGTGTGTCACTTTGAGGAAAAAACATTATTTTGCAAATGTTTCATCCTCAGGAGCAGCAAATATTTCATCCTCGGCATGCGGCCGTCTCAGCGGCCACATGTCATCAGAAATGGCTACGTGTGTCAGTGCTGACACGCGTGTCATAGGTTCGCCATCACTGGTCTAGTCAATGGTATCAGCTACAATGTCAAGATCAGTTTCTCTGGGATTTGAATTTTAAAGGTCTTTAAATATAGTTATAAGATATTGACATATAGAAATTGCATCCGATTTTCTGCAAAGTTGCGTTAGCATCTCATATCCCAGCTCTACTCTTATTAATTTGGGCAAGTTAGTTAATCTCTTTGTACCTCTGTCTTCCTGTATAAATGGTACAGGAGTTTCTGCTGCTAAAGTAATGCTGCATAATGATAAATCACAAAACCTCAGTGGGCTTTACCAATAAACAATTATTGCTGATACACCTGGAGTCAGTTGGGTTCGCAAGGGCAACTCTGTTTATTTTGGCAGGCTTCTCGAATGTCTGGGGGTTGGCTGGTCTAGGTTGGCTTCAGCAGAGGTGATCTGGATGACTCGGCTCTGCTCCAGGTGTTTTACTTCCCTCAGCCTGGCTAGCTTGGGCACGCTCTCATAGCGATAGCAGAGGTGCAAGTGAGCAAGCAGAAAACTGCGAGGCCTCTTGAGCCCAAGCTCAGAATTGGCATAATATCATGTCTGCATTCTGTTGACTAAAGCAAGCCACAAGGCCAGTCCAGATTGATAGAGTAGGGAAATAGACTGTGCATTTTCAGTGGAAGGAACTGCAAGGCTACACAGCCAAGGGTATGGATAAAGGAAGGGGTATAGAATTTAAACCTTCATTAAACAATTAGATAGGGATACAAAAGTACAGTAGTCTCCCCTTATTTGTGGGGGATAGGTTTCAAGACCCCAGTGGATGCCTAAAACCATGGATAGTACCGAACCCTATATATACTATGGTTTTTCCTATAGCATACCTGGGGAATATTTTGGGTTTAGTTCCAGACCACCACAATAAAGTGAGTTGTAATGTTTTTGCTGGTGGAGGGTCTTGTCTTCAATTTGTAAAAAGGGCAGCATCTGTGAAGAGCAATAAAACAAAGCACAATAAAATGAGGTATGCCTGCACATACATAACTGGTAAAGTTTAATTTATAAATTAGTCACAGTAAGAGATTAACAATAACTAATAATAAAATAGAACGATTATAGCGATATATTGTAATGAAAGTTATGTGAATATTCTCGCTCTCTCTCATCACCGATCTGATATCTAAGACACCTACTAAGTGACTAATGGGTGGGAAGCATATATAGTGTGGTTCCGTTGGACAAAGGGATGATTCACATCCTGGGTGGGACAGCATAAGATTTCATCATGCTACTCACAACAGCACACAAATTAAAACGTATGAATTGTTTATTTCTGGAATTTTCTATTTAATATTTTTGGACTGTGGTTGACCACAGGTAAATGAAATCACAGAAAGGGAAACAGTGGATAAAGGGGGATTACTGCACCTACCTCATTGGTTTACGGTGAGGACCGAGTGAGATAATTTTCACAGAAGGCTTTGCACAATGCCTGGTGGATAGTAAGTGCCCAGTGAATGTCAGCTACTGTTATTACTGTGTGTCGTGCTAAGATTAATCATAAGGAGATAATTGATATCATCAAAGTCATGGCATAAACTGTGACAACTCTTCTGCACTGAGAGCTCATCTCTTTCTAATGTCTCTTAGAGTGAGAGTGAGGAAGGTGCCTGGGGTTTTTGCTGTTCCTAGTCCTCCGTACATGCCCATGTAGTAGTTTTCAGTTGGGGTAAAGATCCTTTTAATGCTAGTGCCCTACACGTTTCAGAACCTGCTCTATCATTTAATACTAAATCTGGTTCAGAGAAGAATCTCATGAAACTACTCAAGGAGTCAAATGTAATTTCCATAACAGATCCAGGTTTCACAACTCTCCACTAAATCTCATCACAAGAATGTAATCAGACCCCAATTATGACAGTTCTTTTTAAGCAACCTTTGATAAAATGACACCCAGCTCAACAAATAGTTTAGAAATCTCATTGGAATGCTCTTGAAATAAGTCTGGACACTACTCTTGCCTTGACCTTGAGTATGCTTCTACAATGACAGCACATTTGGTCCACCTTTCTTGTTTGTTGTCTACATCTCTGGCTAACATAGGACTCTGTTGCCTTTGCCACATAGTCTTGTCAAGCATATCCGATCAGATCTGTGGACTGCAAAGACCCTATACTGGAAATTAATTCACTGGAAGAAAGCATTTATGCCCTCTAACAGAGCTGAAGTTTTGAAGTGACCAGGCAGAATTATTCTGCTCAAGGGAGTTTACCCACAGCCCAAGTCCTGATCATTATGAGACCGGTTGACTTCTAAATTTTATTCTGGTCTTTATTCCATTCCCATTCAGATCATGGAAAGTGGGAAACAGGAAAAGATGAGTTATGAAATTAGAATACAACCTATCTGTTCATACCCAGTAAATAGGATTTTACTTCTTATTTCCTCCACCCCAGTCTCAGGCTTTTTTTTAAAAAAATATTTTTTATTGTTTTCAGAGAGGAAGGAAGAAGGAGAGATATATAGAAATATTAATGATGAGAGAGAATCATTGATCGGCTGCCTCCTATACACCCACTATTGGGGATGGAGCCCGCAACCAGGCATGTGTCCTTGACCCAGTCTCAGGCTTTTTGATAAAAGGACACACTAAACTTTTGCACCACCAAACTAGCATGCTTTATAGCATGTCTGGGGCTCAAATAACCTGATATCCTTTTTTTCTTTTGCCAACATGATTTTTCTTTTGCAAACTAGCTATGCAAGTTTGTTAATCCTGACAAACTGGTATGATTTGTTTTATTAGCTCGCCTGGCTGCTAGAAACCTCAGCATTTTCTACCTATCCTTAGTTTTTCTGAATTTACCACTTCTCCCACCTCAATATGGGCCTTCTTTACTTCTTATTTTAGTGCATTATTATATCTTTATCAAGAATCAATTCAAACCCATTTTATAAACAGAGTATGTAAATAGTGAGTAAATGAATATTTAATATTTATTGGTACATTTATTTATTTAATGTCTCTATTTCTAGTAAATTGCCAGAAAGAAAACTTTTAGGGACTTCCCTCAGATTGTAGTGTATTTCTTCAGGGCTAGCCACATAAATTAATGATAATGATTTTCATTTTTCACATTCACTAATCAAGTGGTTATAACTTAAGGAACATTGCCCTGATTAAGACAAGAGGGATACCGGAGAATTTTTTATTGTTCCTCACCCGGATATCTTTCCATTGATTTTTAGGGAGAGTGGAAGTAAGGGGGAGAGATAGAGAGAAACATCGATGTGAAGAAACACATCGATTGGTTGCCTCCCACGTGAGCCCCGAACAACGCTGGGGATTGAGCCTGCAACTGAGGTACGTCCCCTTGACTGGAATCGAACCCGAGACCCTTTGGACTGCGGGCCGATGCTCTAACCACTGAGAAAAACTGGCTAAGGCAGGAGAATTTTTAATGTTAGGTTTTATTAAGATATTACTTATAATTTCTAAATTATTAAAGAGGAAAATCTATTCAGCATTGTCTTATTTAAGAATTTCATTAAAATTACATTATTTTAAAATTAATACATGTACTCAACCTTGAAGATTTTTCTTTTTCTTCTTTTTTAAGAACTCTATTGTAATTGGTAGGGTGTCCTCTGTGTTTCTACCAATTGCCAGTGGAAATGGGCTTCTTGGGGTACCATGAGGAAAAGATTTTATGGAGGCCCTCATAGGAGGATGAGGTATAGTGGAAAGTTTTATTTCTGTGAAATTAAACTCCTGTCTTTCCCAGGCCCCACCTCCCTCCGTCCTGCCATAGAAAAGCCCCATTTTGTCTGCAGCAGGGATAAGATCAAAGCCAGTGCCCAGAGTTTCTGCTCCATATTTGCACAGTCCAGTCCAGCATCTGGCCAGGATAGCTTGTGTTTCCAGCTGCAGTCCATTGCATGTGGGCTTCTAGGGTCACATGGCTATGGAGGGAGCGTGGGCGAGTACAAGGAAGCAGGAGTGAAACTAAAGGAACAAGAGAGTGAGAATTCCTTTGGGGATTATGGCTCCAGCCCCTCTGGGCAATTGTCTTTGTTCCCAGGTTAGACTGACAAGCACCTCTACATCACCTCAACTTTATGTCACATGAGCTCATCTTCCCCTTTGTTGAACCCCTTCTTCCAGTGATCTGCAGGGAGTCTGAAATTGCAAGTTCCTGGTGAAGCTGCCCAGATGGCCATGCTTATAATATCTGGCTTCCCTTCACATCTGTTCTATTATTAAATGAATAACTAGCTAATTACAATGATAACACTATCAGTCTATGAGTATTTCCACCAGATATATTAATATATATTTAAACTATTCTTAGCCATCTGTCCTATACCATGCTGGAATCACCAATTTCAGAATGGACTGGGCTAACTTACTGAATCATTTGATTTCCACTAAAGTTTATATTTGGAATAACTGCTGGGATAACTGTTGTACTTTAGCATATCTACATATATAAAAGCCAAGTGTCCAGAACAACGGAACAACCAGAACGACCGGTCGCTATGGCACGCACTGTGATGGCCAACTGGCCTGAATGGGTAATGGATCAACCCCCCGAAACCTCCCTCGGCCCCTCCCCCTGGCCAGCCCCACCCCTGATTGGCCCCCCCCCCGCCCCCAACCTCTCTGCCAGTCCAGCCTGATCGGCCCCCATCAGGGCAGGCCAGCCAGAACCCACCCATGCACGAATTCGTGCACCAGGCCTCTAGTGTAAACAATATTTGATTAAGTTTCACTTATTTGCTGTATATCCACTGGAGGTTATGAAACCATAAATCAATTTGTATTTATTGAGCAACTGCTATATATATTATGCGAGAGATGAAATCATATCATGTGAAAAATACGTGAGACACAAAATTGTAAAACTGACAACTTTAAGTTCACAGAACATTGTAGGGATGGAAAAATGAATTTTCCCTCTACCTTTTCAGGTTCTTGGCTGAGACCCTTCTGTTCTTAAAAGATATATTAACAGAAGAAAAACAAACAGAATTTTAATAACATGTACACCTCCTGTATACATGGGAGAGATCCAGGACAATTGAGTAACTTTTCAAAATAGACCAAGCCTCCACCTTAAATACCATCCCCAGCTAAAGACAAAAGAAAAGATATTGAGGGGGGAGGGAAGCCAGTTATGGGGGGGGGCATGAAAAGCATAGTAAATGAAGATTGTAAGGTTGTAATACAGATTTAAATCTTTGCCTTCTCTAGTGATAAGATCTTATTTCTAGATATTGAGTCATCCTCCTCTTCCTAGTAAAGAGAGGGAGATACCCTGACAAATGAAGATTCCCCTTATGAATGTCCATGTTCAGAGCTTTTCCTTTGTCTTCTGTTTCTTAACAGTAATCCTTATGCCAAAAAGGCATATTGTGGGGTTGCAAATTCTGATCCCCTTCAACGCTTTAGAGTTTGCTTATATATCTATGATCTCATTTGATCTAAATCATGATCCAAATAAATATAAATGGCAATTAAACACACACCTATATTCTGATTATATGTCTAACAGATTTCAGAGAAGGCACTGAATGTGTGGGCTTAAGTGTTTGGGATTCATGCCTATGAGGTAGGATCTGAAGGGTCCTAGGTTCAATTCCCGGTCAGGGCACATGCCTGATTTGGCCACATAGGATGTCTTTATTGCTAGAGACTGTACTATAGTCTATTAAGCATGCAGTAATACTATGTCTAAAAACAATGTTACATATCTTAATTAAAAGTACTTTATTGCTAAAAATGCTAATGATCACCTGAGCTTTCAGTAAGTAGCAATCTTTTTTGCTGGTGGGGGGTCTGTGAGATGTTGACGAAAATGCAATAACTGTGAAGCACAATAAAGCAAAGCGCAGTAAAACAAGGTATGCCTGTATTGGCATACGTCCCTTCAAATGCATTAATTGAACCATCTTGACTCTTTATAAAACACACGCAGTTCCTATATCCATACGATGGGAAAAAGGTTAAGGAGAGGTCAAAAGAGAAATAGCAGGTGAGACAATTTGTAATTTTCTAAGATAGAAGAATCTCATTACACAAAACCTTTGATGGAAGCATAACAGGTGCATGCATATGCATGTGTGTATGATGTAGAACACTATGGGAAAAATCCTGGGGTACAGAGAATGAGAAGGGGAACCAACTTTTAAATAACACTGGTTGAGGTAAGGAAGTAACAACTGCCCATAGACCAATCAAATGAACTGTATTTTCACAGTGTAAATCCATAAAATCAGAAATAAATAGATGCCTAACAAGTTGTTGCTTTGCCTGGAGGGTTGTTATCCTGAATGTGACCGATTTTATCATAACAACACTTGGGTTAATTTTTATATGTTACATTTTAACTTTTGACTCTAAATAAATATTTTTCTATGGATAACTTCACCCTATGACTTCCACTTTAAGTAATTTCTATTAATATTATATGTTGCCTTGTTGGAGCATTAGGTCAAGGTTTGATGAAGTAATACAATTTCTTTCTCTTTATGCATTTTAAAATTATAGCAGGCTTTTGCTGCCTCAGGGAACATGACTTGACTGAAGGTGATATTATTATGTGATGCTGTAGAGTAGTTTAAAGATAAAAATCAGAAGTGTTCAGTGGATTTATCTTTGTAGTTCCAGCATGCTAAAATCATTATTTCTCTTATTTGTATTGACATGCCAACTAATGACATTAATCAGCTTCAAAGATTTTCCTCGTTCTTGAAGTCTGCTGGGGTAGTTCAGCACCATTTCACAGAAATTTTATATAATAAGTCTGTAAAGTCTACAAAAAAGAGAAAGTTGAGAACCTGTGATGGGGCCTGGGGCGAGGGGTGGTGGTGCCTGAGAGGATGAGGGCAGAGAGTATTGAGGCTCATGGAAAAGCAAAGAGGGAAGTGATCACTATTTGGGTTTTGACATTGATGAGAGGGCCACAAAGATGTTGAGTTACCAAAGAATGGATATTTAGGGAAGACACAGGTGGGCAGAAGGGCAAGAAGGAAAGGAAGAGGTAGAAAGAAGCTGCATATGAGTCAGCTGTTTATTACTCTTCATCCTGGCAATAGGCTGAAATCTTTTTGCCTCAGTTTTTATTTACATTTGGCACGCCAGTCAGCAGTGTACAGAGAGAGCATTGAAAACTTATGCAGAATGCTTACAATGTTAGTTAATTTGATAATCATTATAATGCCCAGGAATGGCATTTAAAAATCCACATGTAAGAGGACCCATGGCAATCCAAACCTGTGTTGTTCAAGGGGCATCTGTGTTCTTTGGATACCGTTCCCTTTTACCCTCTCATGGTTTATTCATGTCTTTCACTCCCATATTTTCAGTGTTTTCCTCCTCACTGGGTCAAATCAGTATCTTTTTTTCCCCAATTTTAAAAAAGACATTTTTTAGAGTGTTTTACATTTACAATAAAATTGAGAGCAATGTGCAGACATTTCTCATATACCTTCTGACCCCACACATGCAGTCTACCGTTATCAACATCACTTAACAGAGGTGCATTTGTTTACCAAAGATGCACCTACACTGCTACATCGTAATCACTCAAAGCCCATAGTTTACCTCGGGTTCACTCTTGGTGTTGTACATTATATGAATTTGGATAAAAGTATAACGACATATATCCATAATTATAATATCAGACAGAGTATCTTTACTGCCTTAAAATTCTTTGTGCTCTGCCTGTTCATTTTCTCTCTCCACCCCCAACCATGGGAACCACTGATTTTTTTTAAATTATCTCTATAGTTTTGCCTTTTCCAGAATGTCATATGGTTGGAATCATGCAATATGTAGCTTCTTCAGATTGGTTTCTTTCACTTAGTAATATGCATTTATGGTTCTTTCATGTTTTCTTATCATATGATAGTTCACTTATTTTTATATAACTTTTGTATTTTTTTAATTTTTAAAATTTATCTTTATTGTTGGAAGTATTACAGATGTATTACAGATGTTCCCCTTCTCACCTCCCCCCATTGAACTGACAAACAAAACAGATGGAGAGAACTGGAAGCATGTAACAGACTGAGGATTCTCAAAGGGAAGGGGGGAGGGAAGAGATCAACCAGAGAATTTATATGCATATATTTTTTTAAAATTTATTTTTTAAATCTTCACCCAAGGATATGTTTTTATAGATTTTTAGAGAGAGAGGAAGGGAAAGAAAAAGAGAGAGAGACATCATGTGAAAGAGAAACATGGATTGGTTGCCTCCCTAACACACCCGACTCGGGATCAAACCCACAACCTGGGTATGTCCCCTGGTCAGGAATTGAACCCGAAACCATGTTCTACCCAACTGAGCCACCCAGCCATTTATTTTTAGTACTGAATAATACTCCATTGTGTGGCTATACCACAGTTTATTCATTTAATACCCACTGAAGGACATCTTGGTTGTTTCCAAATTTTGGCAATTATAAATAAAGTTGCTATAAACATCTATGTGCAGGTTTTGTGTGGGCAGAAATTTTTCATTCCTTTGGGTAAATACCAAGGAGCACAATTGCTGCATCCTATAGTAAGAGTTTAGTTTTGTAAGAAATTGTCCACCTGTCTTCCAAAGTGAATATACCATTTGTCTTCTCATGACCGAGAGTTCTGTTCCTTTACATTCTCGCCAGCATTTGGTGTTGCCAGTGTTGTGGATTCTAGTAGGTGTATTGTGGTATCTCATTGTTGCTTCAGTTTGCATTTTCCTGATGACGTGATGTGGAGCATCTTTGCATAGGCTTATTTCCCATTTGTATGTCTTCTTTGGTGAGGTGTCTTTGGTCCATTTTAAAATCAGGTTTTTTTTTTTTTATTGTTGAGTTTCCATTGCTATTTAAATAGTCAAATCTCTCATATGCTCAACAACCACACAGCAGCAGCAGTAGCAGCACTAACAAACACGCACACAACCCAAACCCAAAACCCACAGACCCCTCTCTGAACCCTACAACCACTCCTACTCTGTCTTTGCTTTCTCTCCGACTTGCTGTCTTCTCTTCTCATGTCCTCTTCATCCCACTGATGTATGGCTTCTGTCTCCAGCCCATTCTCTTTCCCAGTCTTAGAAAATGGCAGCAGGATCCACTTAGTTGCCCCCACCTGAAATCTGGGAATTAATATGATCTCCCCACTTTCATCACCTCTCCACATACAAATTAATCACCCAATTCCATTAATTTGATCACTGAACCCCTCTCAAGTCAATCCATTCACTTCTTTCCATCCTGATTGTCCCTCTCTAGTTTGGGAAGATACTGCTTTTCTCTTTATGTGAAGGTGATGGCCTGGATGATGTGAGTTGCTGCATGATGAGGTCATAAAGACTAAGGGGTGCTGGTAGCTGCACAGGCGAAAGATCCAGCCCCTGGAGACTTCCTTGTTGTTTTAACACCGTCCTTGTGTGGGTTTTCTGTTTGAAATGTTTGCTTATGCATCTCTCTGTTGTTCCCTCCCATTTCCCTAGCATTTTCCTCGATGTATTAAAGACACCTCTAGGAGTTCTAAGCTCATGACTGTCATTTAGCGCTGTGGTGAGGTCCTGGCTCTGACCCTCCCTAGCTGTAAGAGCTGGAACTATGGACTGCTTTGACTTTTATTTCCTTATCTGTAAAACTAGGGGCCCAGTGCACAAAATTTGTGCATGGGGCGGGGAGGGGATTCCCTCAGCCCAGCCTGCACCCTCTCCAATTGGGGACCCCTTAGAGGATGTTCGACTGCCAGTTTAGGGGCATGGCTGAATAATACTGAAGCCAGGAGAGAAAGAGAGAGGCAACAGCTGATCAACAGCTGCCATGGAAGCTGAGGATCAGACCCTGCCTCTCTCTCTGCAGGCCTCCCTCTGGGCCTGATCTGCAGCCCCCTTGGCAGTCAGTGCTGGGTCGCTGCACCGGCACCAGTGCATCAGTGTTGGGTCGCCACAGCAACCCAGCACTGACTTCAGGTGTTTGGTCGAGCCTTGGTTGTTATGGACCCTGGGTATTTATATATATAGATAGGTGGTTTTCCCTAGAACACTGCATCTCCACCCTGTGTGCACAATCACCTTGGAGCTTTTAAAACTCCCAGCACCCAGGCTTCACCCAGACAGACCAATGCCATCAGAATCCTGATGCTCAGGCCTCAGGATTATTTAAAGCTACCTCTAATGATCCCTATGTGCAGACGAGATTGAGAATCAGTGACTTAGTAATTTTAAAGGGTCTTAGCTCTTCTGTCATTTCATGTTTTTATCATGCCCCAATCCCAAGTTGAGATTTCTCTTTTAATGTTTTTACTAAATTGGGAAGAAATAGCTGTGAAGTTCCCCCCTCCCTTTTCCATCTGCTATTTGTTCTTATTTACATACGATGGAACCTAGCCCACTGATTTACAGCTCTGGTTCCCTTACAACTGTTATTGAACTGAAAACATAGCTGAAAACTTATTAAACAGAAAAAATTGTTTTGAGCTTTGTGCTGACAATTCATTATAGAACCAAGGGAATATCTAAACTTTTTCCCTTCTAGAATTAATTCTAAAAATGGATTTACAACCCCATAGTATCAAATGAAAAATTTAATTCTGGTGCTAAACCCAGTATGTGTTCTTTCTTGAGTCTCCCATTGAGAAAACTGGAGCATCTCAGAAGGAGAATGGGATTTCGAGAAGTTTACATCCATAAACAGGCAGGGCCTCTGAAGTTAAGTGTTAGCATCTCCCTCCCCCAGTCCCCTCTGCTGATGCACAATCACACTCGGAAGAAAAGCCAGGGAAAACACATCATGAACATGGGTGTGGTCTCACTGATGAAACACTTTGGGACAGGTATTTCAGTAGCACCCACCCCTTAAACCTACCATTTGAGATTTGAAATAACATAAGATTTTTTTTTTGAGCTGAAAGGGAGTAGAGAGGAGAGTAGGAAGACAACAGAGAAGAGCCAAACATTTGGTTTAACCACTGGCACTAAATTTGTAAAGAACTGGGGTTCTGACATAAGTGTGATTTATATTGGAGGTGTATACTTGGGGGTGCTAGTTCTCCCTGCCTGTTTCTTTGTTAACAGTATCTCTTTCAACTGTTCACTCACTTTATTCTGCAATACCTGTCTGAAATATACAGCCCAGGCCTTTGCTTCTCTCTCTCAAACCTTATTAAAGGTAGCAACTATTGAACTTAGTTGCTACCTTGATAAGGATGGGCTAATAATTGTTCTCATGGAAAGAAATGGTTAATTATCTCTAGCAGTGGGGGGAAAAGATTTTTTCTAGGAAAGGTAATGTTGCTAGAGCATAGAGTCAAGCTGAAAGGAGCCTCTTTCCCACCATGTTGAGCATTGAACTTTCTCATGGCCTAGAACCGTGGTCAGCAAACTGCGGCTCTTTGGCCCCTTGAGTGTGGCTCTTCCACAAAATACCACGGCCTGGGCGAGTCTATTTTGAAGAAGTGGCGTTAGAAGAAGTTTCAGTTTAAAAAATTTGGCTCTCAAAAGAAATTTCAATTGTTGTACTGTTGATATTTGGCTCTGTTGACTAATGAGTTTGCCGACCACTGGCCTAGAAAAACTGGTCTGAAGCTTCTTGATTTTTTATCTGCAACTTCGGGTATTTTTTTTTTCTTCTTTTTGGTAGATGGAAGAATTGATTGAGGGTGTTCGCTGGGCCTTTATTGACATGCTGGAGAAGGAAAATGAGTGGATGGATGCAGGAACCAAAAAGAAAGCCAAAGAAAAGGTAAGGATTCCAGTTTATGAAGAAGAAGAAGAAGAAGAAAAAAAAAAAGAAACCAAACCCTGACTCTTGGTTTAATGGATTTTCATGCTCAACATTATGTAGTTGATTTTTATATTGACTGAGCTGTTGACTCCGAATGACCCTAAAGTTGGGTGTCTCTTTGGGGATGAATCATCACCAGCAGGTAAGAGAAAATAAGATGACTTCTTCTTTTTTGAACTACATTTTTAAACACCTTGTAATTCAGCCTTTCTTTCTCTCCTCCTAATTGCTGTCTGTAAGAGACACATGGCTTGCTGCCCAGCGAATTTTTGCCATAAACCATCATTGGCTATGGCAGAATGCAGAGCAGTGGGGAGCCTCAGGGAGCAGTTGGCAGAAGAGCCCTCAAGGCACAAAAGAGAAAAATCCATATTGGCCATGTGTCCTTCTGTTCGTGCATGATGTGTGCAAATGTCCTCAGGCAAATCCTTTCCTATAACCTAGCAGATTTACTTTCTAACCCATCATTTTGCACAAATGATCCGCCTAGCACGCATACAAACTGTAGACCAGTGGTAGACCATTGTGGAGGAATAGAAAAAATATTTCCTAATAGAAGTGGACACTTGCTAGGCCTTGTAAAAGTTTCTGGTACTGTGCAACAAGATAAGGGAATAAATGAGAAAAGTATCAGCAGCCATGCTTTTGAAAATAAAGGATGGGACCCACCTTGAATTCTAGGTATTCTGATGGAGCTGGAGCTCAAGTGGGTAGGCAATACATGCTACCTTCTTAACAGATGCTGCTGTGCAGCTGGGAAACTCTGAAATTAGCAGCATCTTTTCTTTAGAGATGTATTTTTGAGACTTTTCTGATGATAGCAATCACCTAGGGTGTCTGGACTCTCTATAGCTTTCTGAGCCCCTCCCCAACAAGATCTGATTTAGTGAATTGAGGGTGCAGTCTGAACATTTGTGATAACCAGTCAGCCTGGTGATTCTTATCACTAGGCAGGCCCAAAGAATACCGCTTAGAGTCATATTGAGTCATGCTGTGCACAAATATTTTTGCCGTATGGTCAAGAAACAAAGAGGGAGAGGACTTGTAGAGCGGTGAAACTACTCTGTATGATACTGTAATAGTGAATACATGTCATGATCCATTTGTCCAAACTCATAGAATGTACAACATTCTGTGAATCCCAATGTAACCTATGGACTCTGGGTGATGATGATGTGTCAGTATAGGTTCAGTGATAGTAAGACATGTACCACTCTGGTGCAGATGTTGTTAATGGGGCAGCTATGCAGGTGTGAGGGCAGAGGCTGTATGGGAAATCTGTGAACTTTCTGTTCAATTTTGCTGTGAACCTAAGTCTTCTCTAAAAAACTAAAGTCCATTAAAAAAGGGCAGCATTCTGGGAATGCTTAGCCTGTTGAAATGAGAATATGCAGAGGTTTAGCAAGGATATTTCCTAGAGCTTAAATACTCCTGAGCTGGATAAACATTGCCATAGATATTTTTGTCAATAGACAGGAAAAGGCTGTTCAGTGTTTACAGTGAAGAAAGAATTGGACAGCGGGGGTTGGGGGTGTTGGAGGAAGACAAAGGGCAAGTTTGATTTTTTTCCACCTTCAGAATCTGTCAAAGCTGTCTTAAGTCATGTTAGGCGCAAGCTGATGAAGGCAGGAGCATGCAGGCTGTGAGGAGAAGCTTTCCAGATGGTAGATGCAACTTTCAGCACCAACATACTGTGTGTGTGTTTTTTTAAGGCTTCATTTATTTGTAGGGCTAGCTTGTGCTATCTGGAATAGGATGGTTTTTTTTTTCTAGTGGGTAGATGACAGCTCAGTGCATTGTGGGCTCTTGATCCGAGTCTGACCCCTTGTGGACTAAGGGTCACCAGTGTGGAGGATGGCGTAGTGTGGTGAGGGGTGTGTGCCAATTATGAATGGATGGGTAGTAGGTGAATGTTCTGGGTTCTGTAGTCAGTTCTTTGGGAAGTATGGCTGGTGATTGCTGCACAGAGATCTTGAGTTGCATAAGGGAGTGGATGCCTTACCTTTAGGCCTTCTAGGCAGGTGGCCAATTGATTCTCTAAGGAGGATTATTTCCAGTCTTAATATTAGGCATGTTCCTGCTTGTCCCCCCCTGAGTTGCTCTTCACTCTTCAGTTTTTCTTCTAAAGGTACAGTAAGTCCCCAATTAAGGTAATCAATAGGTGTTACAACTTTAAATGATACGATATATAATGAAACCAGCTTTACTACAGGGTAATTGATATAAACAAGAGTTAAGTTCCTATGGTATCTCATCAATGTTAAAACAAAATGATGGTGAGTGAAACAATGTTATTTGAGGACCTGTTGTATTCTTTGAACACTCCAGGCTGTCTTTTAGCTGAGTTCAACCTGCCAGGAGTGCAGATATCAAAGGCAGTTTTTCTACTGGATATCATCCGGTTCCCTGAGTATAGCTGTATTTCAGAGTTCAGAGAAGTTCCTTTAATAAAAGGCAAGAAAGAGGGAATGTGGTCCAAGAATTTGCAACAGTTCTCAAAGGCAGGTCAGGCCCTGGACCCCAGGAGATGGAGATTTTTCTCCGAATTCAATGAACATGCAGTTCTAGAAATGACCTCTGGGTGGAGCTCGTAGTACTCACAAAGACAACATTTAGACAGCTGAAGGCTTTTATGCAGCTTTTCTGCTCTGGGGTTGTTTTTGAAAAATTCTTTTTTTCTTGCCCTTTTTTCTCTGCTGTCCTCGATTTGATTGCCTTTTAATAGTCAACAAGCAAGGAGAGGCTCAGCTTAATAATTCCTTGAATCTTAGAAGGAACTCTCTGACAATCTTAGGGCTTTGTCTTTCTGATACTAAGTAGCCCCTGCATTAAGACAGGATTTGCCTACATTGGAAGTGGAGGTGAAAAATTCTCCTGCTCTTCCTGGTATGACTTGGCACTGTTCTTTAGGCATGTGTTGTATGCAGTATATCACCCAAGTGGAAGATTTCTCATCAATAATAGTGCCCACACGGGCCAATGCTGAGTCACTTGGCAACCCATTGGGAAAATGGAAAAAATGTTCCGAATTGCAAGGGGAGAAGCTTTTCTTTCCTTTACTGTTCAGCTCTGGACTTCAGCTAATTACAGTGTCTCCTAAGGGGTTGACCTCAGCATTCCCTAGTGACTGGCCTGAACTGGGAGTGTCCAGATACCTGCAGTGGTCTGAGGCCTACCACCTTGGCTTTTGTGGCAGTGACCCAGGTCTCAAAATGGAAGTGTGGGGATGTGGCTTTGTCATGCACTTTGCTAGGGGTGATCACTGTAAAAGGTAAACAAAGTTGCCTCTGTTCCTCTAAAGGATACATTTGTTATCTCTATCTCCCTGCCTTCCCTCTCATCTCTTAAGAGGTCGAGAGTGGTTTTGTGTTGTGAAACCGACAGTGTAGGTTTCAGTTGGGAATTTAATATGGTGAAATAAGGACCAATTTTTATTTAGGATTCTGTGTTCCCTGCCAGCATGTGCTCTTATTGTAAACAAGCAGCAAAGGACAGGAGGCCTATTATTTTTCAGGTTATCATAGATATTGAGTGCATGTAAAGTGATCCAGATTATTTTGGGGTTGTCTTCTGAAAGATTTGCTTTTTCCAGAATTGAGCAGGAGGATCTCAAGGTCACTACGTAAGGGTTCTGAGGTGTGGCAGGAAGGGACACAGCACTGCCTTCCACCATCCTGGCGGTGGGGGCTAGGTTTCTGCTGGCGAGCTCTGTGTCAGATCAGGAGGAGCAGCTTCCTGAACTCTGTTGGTCACCAGTTGGATTTGATTCTGTAGCAGAAGCTGGATCATTTTGGGAAAATGGTTTGTTTGTACTCTTTGCCCCTGGAACCTATGCTTGCCAAAAAGCCACCCTCAGAGAAAACGACCTGGATGGGACTCCCTAGGGTAGCTATATCCTCAGGATGCTGTGAGTGGCCTTAACCTTGGCAGGTGTGAGGGTTCCTGCTGCATAGCCCCATTTCCCCAGTCATGTGACTCCTGGGCACAGGCTTTTGGTGAGGTGGGAAGAATTTTCCTATAGAGAGGACAAACAAAAGTGTATCTCATCTCTTTGGCTTTGTCTCTGTTGGAGAGGAAATAATTAATGTTTCCTTTTACCATTCTAAGTTCTTAACTGTAACAAAAGAGGTTAATAAGAGAAAAACAAACAAGTTGATTAACATGTATATCTCATACATCTCTGAGAGAAACTCAGAGAAATGAGTAACTCAAAGAGCTGGCTTAGAACTCGGGCTTATATGGCATCTTCCACAAAGAACAATAAATTTGTAGAGAAAAATGACAAGACAAAGGAAAGTGGTTTTAGACTTCTAAATGCGGCAATTGTGGGAAGGTAAATATATTGGAAACTAATGGCAGGTACAGGTTAGTTAGTGAAATTGGTTACATAGATTCCTCTGGTATATCTCTGGGCTATTAGGGTCTAAAGTTGTCTCCAGTGATTCACTTTTATCCTTTTTGGTATAGAGGGGAGGAGGGCAACTGAAAATGTATGTCTTGCAAATTGGAGAGCAGGGAACTTTTCTTGTTTCTGTTGCTTCTGTTACCTTCAGTTCAAAATAATTTTTATGTTTAAGAGACATATTTTGTGGTGACATTCTGGTTTCCTTCATCTTTAAACTCTGCCTGACCCTAGAGTTTAGATTTCCCCCAAGTATCCAGTCTGTACCAACCGTGTTGGGCCCGCATCCCGAGCCCAGTGGTTTTCAGGTGCTTCTAGACCAGCAGCAGTGACCTCACCTGGGAACTTGTTAGAGATGCAAATTCTTGGGCCTCTCCCCAGGCCCGCTGAACTATGGGAGTGGGATCCTGTGACCTGCATTTTAACAAGCCCTCTGGGTGATTCTGATGCACGCTCAGGTTTGAGGCCCACTGCCCTTGCCATTACCAGTTCACTGCACCCTTGTCTGACTTCCAACTGCCAGCATCTGCATTTCTCTTCCTGCTGGAGTCTGTTATGCCACTCACACAAAAGGCCCAGTAGTCTGGGGAATGAGCACACCCAAAGATTGATGGGGTTTGTCATGTATGTGCCCCAACACCCTCCTCCCTCTAGTGTGTGTTCTGCACAGGCTCCCAGAGCTTCTCCAGTGGGGTAAACTCCAGCTGCTCACACTGACACCTGGCTCAAACAGATACCCTGCCTTTTTCCTCTCACTTCGCCAGATCCCTATCGGTGTTTGGTATTTCTTCTACCTCCCCAATGAACTGCTTGCACTTGAATCCTTGTCTCAGGGTCTAGTTCTAGGGGCTCCCCAACTAGGACACAACCCCTGGGGTATGTGCTCTTTCCATCCTTCCTCGCCTTAAGGTGACAACACACTGGATGCTAGCATCTGGATGCTAGCACCACTTCAGCAAATTCAATTCCACAAGCATTTCCGGAACTGACGATGTAGCAGGAGCTGCAGGTTCAGAGGCGATCAACTGCAGTCCCTTTTCTGCAGGGCTTTTCACAGTCCCGGGAAGGCACAGCAGGGCGTGGATTCCAGGCAGATGGGGAGAAGTGTAAGTTAATGTGATGGAGACACAAAGCGGTCCTGGGAGTCTAGGGGAGGATGCTTCTAAGGAGCCCAAACATGCTGTGTGGGGGCACCTGACTCGGGGAGTGCCCACTTTGCTGCTCCCCCTTCTTCATCACTGCACGTGTCCCTGCAGCCTGTGGGCAAGGCTTCCTCCGGCTCTTCCTTCCTTCCTAATCCCAACAACTCCGCGTCCAGCTGTTACTTTCCCCTGGTGCCTCCACTCCTGCTTCATTTCACATATCCCTTCTAAATGCTTTTGTAGAAGAAAGGCAAAGGAGAGGCTTGATCAAACTATCTCCTGCCCTAGCCTGGTACAGATTCAAGCCTGTTTGCGTAACCGCTCAAGAATGCAGTCACCTTGGTTCCTGCCTCCATTCCAGTGCATACCCAGGGACAGCCAGGGACTGACAAAACAGCATGTAAACCATCATTGGGATTTCTCCCCTCAGGGTCCCTGGTTCACACGAGTCACCATCTTGAGCTTGCTGGTACTCTCTGGCTCCATCTCCCTGGCTCTGTGTCTCTGACTCTCATATGCACATACAAGCCACGTTAGTGGCCTTGTGACTCCTCTCCCTCACTGTCCTCAACAGCAAGTACCATATAGAGGTTAAGTGTACAGACTCTGGAGAAAGACTGCCTAGGTCAAGAGCCAACATCTACCCCATATTAGCTGTATGACCCTTTGAAAATTACTTAACCTTTTGGACCCTGAGTCTTCACATCTATAAAATGAGGAGATGAGTACCTACCTAAAGATTTTTCCTAAGGAGTTAATATACCTTCAATACTTAGAAGAGTGCCTGGAGCATGAGAAAGGCTCTCCAAGTGTGTTCAGCTGTCTCTTTAAAACCGCTGTCCTGTGGGAGCAGAGACGCTTTGGCCACACTGGTTAGGGAGAGGAGGGAGATGCGAAGCGAGGTTCCGGGTGTATCCAGGTCACTGTGTTTCCTCTGGGTTATGAAGGAGGTGACACAAGACCATGGTCTCTGAGGACCCTTTCACCCCTCATGTGCTCTTATGTCCCATGTCAGAACACTGCCCTTCCCCTCATGGCATCCCCTCACCCAGCCCCTGCAGGGTGGTTAATAACCAGCAGCCCCTGTCAAGAGGGTGATTGGGGGTGGGGCGCGGGGTGGTGGCATTGCTTTTCTCTGTGGATTTTGGATTTTCTGTTCTTGAACAAATTCAGCATTACCTTTGTGATATATAAAGAGTGGGGCCAGCCGAAACCGGTTTGGCTCACTGGATAGAGCGTCGGCCTGCGGACTGAAGGGTCCCGGGTTTGATTCTGGTCAAGGGCATGTACCTTGGTTGCGGGCACATCCCCGGTGGGGGGTGTGCAGGAGGCAGCTGATCGATGTTTCTCTCTCATCGATGTTTCTAACTCTCTATCCCTCTCCCTTCCTCTCTGTAAAAAATCAATAAAATATATATTAAAAAAAAAAAGAGTGGGGCCAAAGTAGGTTTACAGTTATGAGTATGCAAAACTTGTATTATTTATTAATTATTCTATTATTTTCCATACAAACAACTGAACCTATTTTTTGTCCCACCCTGTATTTTAAACACAAAAGCGAATATTTGGTATAAGTAGGAGTTTGATGCATATATTTATCAAAGGCACTTTATACCTGATACCTTATTTGAGTCAGTTTACTTTAATCGTGTTTCAGTGTTCTATAGCCTCATGGTAATATTGCTTTGGGTGACGCTGTAGGTCATTGGTTCTCACACTTGATGTACATCAGCACCATCTGGAGGGCTTGTTAAAACACAGATTGCCAGACCCCCACTCTCAGAGTTTCTAAGTCAGTAGCTCTGAGTTGAGGTTCAGGAATTTGCATGCCTGACAAGTTTTCTGTGATGCTGTTGGTCTGGGGCAGTGGTCGGCAAACTCATTAGTCAACAGAGTCAAATATCAACAGTACAACAAGTGAAATTTCTTTTGAGAGTCAGATTTTTTAAACTTAAACTTCTTCTAACACCACTTCTTCAAAATAGACTCGCCCATGCTGTGGTATTTTGTTGGAGAGCCACACTCAAGGGGCCAAAGAGCCGCATGTGGCTCGAGAGCCGCAGTTTGCTGACCACGGGTCTGAGGTAATACTTTGAGAACTGTAGGTGATTACAGGTGAAAACTCCCTTGCAACAAGGTTGTGTTACTAGACTAGCTAACGTTTATTGAGGGTCTACTTTGTCTTATCCCTTATAGGAATCCCTTTTCACCATTTCTTAGGTGTGTCCTAAGGGAATATTGGGACACTCATAACCCAACCAGGCAATCTGCTCCATTATTGATCCATCTGCCAAAAAGCCTTTCTTTTTTGTCAATATGCAAAATTAATTGTATTTTTATGTAATAGAAATAAACAGTTAGAAATTAAAATACCATCAAAAAGTGTGAAATAGGAATAAATTTGACAAAAGGCTTTGAACCTGAACATCAAAAACAACAAAATATTGCTTAGAGAAATTTTAAAAATTTAAATAAATGGAGTAAAACTTTTAATCCTCTTAGATTCAGAGTCTCAATAATGCCAAAATACTGATTCTCTCCAAAGTTGATCTATAGAGTCAACACAACCACAATGAAATTCCAGCATGTGTTTTTGGGTTTATTAAAAAAGATGCTTCTAAAATTTATATGGAAATGCAAAGAACCTAGAAAAGCAACAATAACCCTGAAAAAGAAAAAAAGCAAAGTTGGAACTTCCCGATCTCAAGATATATTACAAAGCTAGAGCAATCAAGAGAGTGGAGTATTTGTGTAAAGAAATAGACTCACTTATACCTGGCCAACTGATCTGTAACAAAGGTGCAATTCAATGTGGAATTTTCAGTTCTATCTTTTTCTTTAAAAAGGATTTGTTAAGATATAATTTACATAATATAAAACTATCCATGCATGTTGTTTTCTTTTTCAATGGACTCATTCAATTTATATATTTCTTATATGTCTATGAAATATTTAGAACAACCTGAAGAGAGGCCAAATCATTGTACTTGCAATTTATGTAGTTAATAGTGTACAATTCAAAAGAAATAACCTGATACATAGATAGCATGTTGCTTTCTTGAAGTAAATTATTACTGAAAATTATTCAACTTTAGTCTGTATGAGTTTAGGTAGAGGGGTGAACGTTGTTAAGGTTAGTTAACTCTGGCTTACTGATATCCTGGACAGTGATATTTCATTAAAGTGGCATTCCTAAAAATGTGTTTCTCAGATCCTGAATTCCTCACATTATTAATAGTTGTTATACCACCAAAGGATTTGTGGTCAAAGAAGTTTGGGAAATATTATTTAAAACAAAGGTAACTTGTGTTCTTTCTTTTTAACTACTCAGAGCCCTGATATTCTAATGTGTAATAAGTTCAAGAAGAGTATATACTACTTTTTTTCTTTTACATTAGTTTCATGTGTACAACATAGTGGTTAGACAATGATATAATTTATGAAGTGATACCCCTGATAAGTCTAGTACCCACATGGCACCATACATAGTTATTATAATACTAGAGGCCCGGTGCACGAAATTCGTGCACTGGGGAGGGTGTCCCTCAGCCCAGCTTGCACCCTCTCTAATATGGGACCCCTCGGGGGATGTCCAACTGCAGGTTTAGGCCTGATCCCTGTGGAATCGGGCCTAAACCTGCAGTTGGACATCCCTCTCACAATTTGGGACCGCTGGCTCCTAACTGCTCACCTACCTGCCTGATTGCCCCCTAACTGCTCCCTTGCTGGCCTGATTGTACCCTAACTGCTCCTCTGCGGGCCTGATTGCCCCCAAATACCCTCCCCTGCTGGCCTGATCACCCCAAGGCTTTTATTAGTATAGATATGACCCTGCACAGAAAATTTTACTAACCTTGCTTTACAATAAGGGCTTGACAATTGAATCATTAGGACCAGACACCAAGATTTCCTTTCTTTGAATAGTGGAGGGAATACTTACCTTGTCTTTAAGTTGCCTGGAAATTAAAATGAGATAATGACTTAGAAAAGTATAAAAGCACCATATAAAGACAACTGTCTTTTTAATGAAGTGGCAAAATGAAAAACACTTTTTATTCTCCCCTTCCTTCCTTTACAGCTTTTATTTAAACTTTGAAATTTATAAAAATTTCACTCCAATTTTCATTTCTTTACATTCAACATTATTTTGTATTGGTTTCAGGTTTTATATTAGTTACAGAATAGTGGTTAGACAATCACAATCATATACTTTACAAAGTGTTCCCCGATATTTCTAGTACCCACCTGGCATCATACCATCATTACAACACTGTTGACTATATTCCCTATTTAAGTGACAATGGGTTTACAGGTTCCTTTCAGTATTTCTTTTGTGTTGCTCATCCTTCCTTTTCTTTCTCACTTCTTCCCTCATTTTCTTTATATAGTATCTCAATTGGCCATCAAAGCTCAGTGAAGGCACTGGGACACGCTTCATCCATTTTACAGACCAGGAAACTGAGGCCAATTCCAGTTGGCTGTGGAACTTGACTCAGCACACAGGAAGCCCTCAGAGCCATGCTCTTTGCGCTTCCTAAGGGGCAGCGGCCCAGCAAACAGAACAAACCTTCCAGTCAGGCTTCCGAGCTTCTTTCTCAAGCACCTCTTCATTGCGGATGCTCCACATTCTTTCCTCTCCCCCCATTCTTTACTGCCCCCCCTTCTCCGAAGCAGGTGGAAGGCTTCCCACTCACTGCCTAGGCATGCTCTGCCATGGGGCAGGGTGTCGCGAGCTTGCTTTTGGGTCAAGGCAGGAGCAGGAGTCACTGCCTCTTAAGTGTGAAGGCCGCCTGAGCGAGGCCCATTAGCACTGGGAGCTTCTCTGAATCACATCAGTCAGTCCAGTACCCTGCAGTGCAGCACCCCTCCACTGAGGTGGCACCACCCCTCAACCCCCGCCTCAGGGGTGAGGGTCCTTGCCCCTCTGCCAGGAGTCCTTCCATGCCCCTTGATCCCTGGCTGGGCCCACCCACGTCTTGGGGGCACTGCAGAACCTCTGTCTCTCTGCAGATAAGGCAGATCCCTGCCCTAGGTCTCCTCAAAGCTATGAATCTGTGGCCAGAGGCCTGGTCTGGGTCTCAGCAACCACATGCCTGCAATGTTCCCAGGGACCCTGGGAGCAGCTGGGTGAGTCCCGCCTCACCTCCCCGGGGTGCCGATCTCCCCAGGGACCCCCAGGAGCGGCTGGATGGGCCTGGCCACGCCCCCCCCAAGTTGCCGATCTCCCCAGGGACCCCCGGGAGCGGCTGGATGGGCCCGGCCCCGCCCCCCCAGGTTGCCGATCTCCCCAGGGACCCCTGGGAGAGGCTGCATGGGCCCGGCCACGCCCCCCCAGGTTGCCGATCTCCCCAGGGACCCCCGGGAGCGGCTGGATGGGCCCGGCCACGCCCCCCCCAGGTTGCCGATCTCCCCAGGGACCCCCGGAACTAAGAGGACTGGGTGCCGCCATCTTGATCTTCTCAACGGCGGGATAGGCCACCCGGAGTCCCGCCCCCCAGCCTCCCGCCGGCCCAATCGTGGGCCTAGCGGAGGTGCGGTCAATTTGCATGTTTCTCTATTATAAGGTAGGATTATTGACTATATTTTCCATACAAAAAGCCTTTCTTGATATAGATCCAGATGCTCCTTCTTGGTCACTTCCACTCTTTCATTCCACGTCTGTCCCCAGGAATCATGCAGAATATGTCTTCTACATAAAAGCCTTTCCAATATTTCAAGATGTTTAAATGTCTTTCTATTTCAGATGAACCATTTCTAAGTGTTCTTCATTAAATTAACAAACATTATATGCCAGGCTGGATGTTCTAAGTGCATTATAAATATTAACTACTTCAAAGCCATAATATCCATCTGAGGTAGATAAAAATCATTCTGTTTTATAGATGAAACTGAAGCCCAGAGAGGGCAAGCAACCTTGCCCAAGGTCACACAGTTAGTAGGTGGAAGAGCTGGGACCCCATCTCTGGCAATCTTGTCTTTGCTTTTATCTGCAGTGCCAGTGGGTCTCAAAGTGTGAGTGTGGTCCTCAGACCAGCAGCATCGACATCACCCAGGAACTAGTTAGAAATGCAGATTCTTGGCCCCAACCCAGATCTATAGAATCAGAGACTCTGAGAGCGGCTCCAGGAATCTGCATTCATCAAATTGAGGACTTTTTATTAAAGGATTTAACCTTTATTTTATTTTAGTTTTTTTGGTTAATCCTACCTGAGGATATTTTCCCATTGATTTTTAGAGAAAGTGGAAGGGAAGGCGAGAAACAAAGAGAAACATCGATGTGAGAGAGGCACATTGATTGGTTGCCTCCTGCACGTGCCCTGACCAGAGCTGGGATAGAGCCCACAGCCAAGGTACATGCCCTTGACCAGAATCGAACCCAGGACCCTCCAGTCCGCAGGCCGACACTCTATCCACTGAGCCAAACAGGGTAGGGCAAATCTGCATTTTAATAACGCTTTCAGGTGATTCTGATGCAGCCAAAATGTGGGAACCACTGCTCTGTGCTGTGGTTCTGATGCCTCATCCTGTTGGCTGCTCTCCAGGTTTCAACATCTTTTTTTAAAGCTCAAGTTTAAAGCTGAACACAATATTCTAGGTATAGTCCAACTCACACAGCACAATGGGAATATTATTGCTGCCTTTGTTTTGCATACAAATTATGTTAAGAAATCCGAAGTTTATATTATGGCTATCTTTTCCCCTCAGCCATGTCACTGTTGGTTTATAATGAATTTACAGTCAGTTGATTTCTAGGTCTTCTTTAAAATTCCACAGGAACCATTGTTAGGTCCTGTCACTTTAAGTCCTAAACTTGGCATTTTTTTAAAAAAACCTCATCCAAGAACTTCATATATATTTTTATTAAAGTCAATTTAACTTTTGTTCATGGATCTGACTTTAAAAATATATATTTCTGAATTTTCTCTGTGTTTATATTTGTTATAAAGTCCTGTGCTCCTTAAAAAAAATCTGGAAATTGAAATACAAAAGGAGAAAGAAAACAAATGTTGCTAGTTCTGTCATCCAAACATAAACACTGCTAACATATTGATGCATGACTTTGTTATTTCCTCTGCACATAGGTTTAAATAATGCTGAATGTATGAATTTGTTTCCTTTTTTCTCCGTTCTCTTAACATTTATATTAGAAGCATCTTTCCTGTTACTACATAGTCTTTATAAAAGAATTTTCACTGCTATTGCATATTCTTTTAGTGGTTGTGTAGGAGATCACTTAAACAGTTCTCCACAGTTGGGTATTTAGGATGTATTATTATTGACAATACTATGCTAAATATTTTGTATATAAAAGTTTCCCCCCAATTCAGGACTAATTCCTTAGAATGACTTCTCAGAAGACTGTTAAAAACCTTGTATCTCATTCAGTATAGCAACTACTGTCTTCACCTCTATCTTATTCATAATTTGATAAATCTGCTTTCTTATATGATTGTGTACTTGGGTTACTGATGAGCAAGCTAAAAAATGGAATTAGAATCAGCTTATTTGCTCATCCTTTGGAGATTCCTTCCAGGTTCATCTATTGAGCATCTTCGTGGAGAACCTGCTCCGTGGCAGGTCTTTTGTTAGGTATTAATTAATTCACTAACGAATGGATTTTTAGTCCAGTTGTTCTACGTCCACCAACTCCATGGAACTGTCATCCGATTTCTCCATTTTGTCTGCAAGAAGTTCATGAGATATTTCCAATGCCTTGATATAACCCAGTTACACTGTATTGTAGGGTATTACACCATTTATCAATCTATTTGTCTATTTAAAAAGTGGCAACCTGATGAAATTGAACAAACATTCACTGGGCTCCCACTCTTTCTAAGGTCCTGTGTGATCCTCAGTACAGATCACATCATTCCATGGGGTACAGCCAGCTTTTCAGACTCCCAAACCAGACATCTCAATCTTCCCTCCCAGCCAGCTGGAAGCACTCAAATCCCGTTGAGTCTTACTTCCAAACAACTTTTCAAATCTTTACCATTTTTGTTTCATAGTTCTTTCCTCCCTTAGCTTCTTAGCCCTTTAGACTTTTGAGTTGCAACTGGCAATTTTCAAAATTCTATCATTCTTTCTGCATAAAATTAACCATTTTAAAGTGTACAATTTATTTCAGTCACAATGTTGTGCAACCACCACCTCTATTTAGTTCCAAAAATTTTCATCACCCCATAAGTTTCCAAAAGGAAACTTCAGACTCATTAAGCAGTCACTTCTTATTCTTTCCTTTCCCCAGCCTCAGACAGCCAGCAATTTGCTTTCTATCTCTATGAATTCACCTATTCTGGACATTTCATATAAATAGAATCATATAATATGTAACCTCTTGTGCCTGGCTTATTTCACTTAGCATCACCTTTTCTGGGTTCATCCATGTTGTAACATATCCTCTCATCCTTTTTTAAAAATCTAATTCCCCATTTAAGTCTTGGAAAGACTTTTTACCATTTCTGATAGATATTTCCTGTATTTTATGAGATTTTGAAATACCATTGTAGTGTTTATTCTTAGTTGAAAAACTACCCCCAAAATATAGGGGAAGAACTATGGCCGGCTGGTTTATTGTAATATGCTTAGAACCTAACACGGCTTGGCACTCTTTTCTTTGGTCACGGAGCAGACCTTATTAAGAATCATGGCTCCACCAAACCCTTAGGCAAGGTGCACATTTTTTGGGGGTGGGGGGGGGGCTCAGTTTCCTCACCCATGAAATGAGAAGTAGACTACTGTTTTCATAGAGTGTTTGGGAAGATTGAACAACTAATATATGTATAGTGATTAGAAAGAGCAAATGCTCAGTATTAGTAAAATGACATGTTCATTTCCCCCCAAGTTTTCTCTTGTTTCCTCCTCACCAAATAATGTAGTGCCCTATTGCAGTCTCTTATAATTGGGAAAGAAAGGGCAGGTTACATTGTTTTCTTTGAGGTAGAGGTACAAAATGGATTTTTATTAATTTTGACTTTGTGTGATATTTTTGAAAAGTTTATTGTGGATATTTAAAAATGTGCACAAAAGTGTATATAACAAACCCCCAGGTCCTCATCACCCAGCTCACTAGTGAGAGATGTTTGCCATCCTGATTTCATCTACTCCCCACCCCACCTGTTTTTATGCTTGAGAATTCTAAAGCTAATCCCAGACATCATTTTACTGTAAACATTTCATTATCTATCTCCAACAGATAAGGATTTTTCAAAAACTAACCACAATACCGTTAACAAGCCCAACAATATCAACAATACCGAGATAATTGGCATCCTGTCTGTGTGCAATTTTCTGTAATTATCTAAAAAATGTTTGTTTCTTTTTTATAAATGGTTGGTTGGTTCAAATCAGTATCCAAGCAGGGTATACACACTGTAGTTAATAGGTACATCTTTTAAAACTTTAAAAATTTTAAGAGCCATCCTCTTCTCTTTTACCCATGAAATTTACTTGAAGAAATTATCATTTGCCTGGTAGAATTTTCAACCATCTTGATATGGCTGATTATATCCTAATGTCATCTTTTAACGTGTTCTTCTGTTCCTTACATTTACGGTAAATTGTAGTTGAATCCAGAGATTTGAATTGATTCAGGTTCAATTTTCTTTTGTCAAGAAGGCTTCGTGGGCAGTACAGCCCACCAAAAGGCGCGCGATGCCAGGCTCTCCCACTTCCACTGAAAAGGTCGAGCAGTGGATTTCAGGTGTTGTCAGCCTGATCGTTCCATTTTAACTTCCCCATCAACCTTTCACCTCCAGTGGCGGTCCTCCTAGACTGTGCCTTAGAATCACCTGGGGAGCTTAAAAAATCCTAATGCTCAGCCCCAACCCCAATGACATCAGATTCTCTGGGGGGAGGGACCACGCATCAGCATTTTTTAAAGTTTCTCAGGAGATACAAGTGTGCAACCAGGTTTGAAAACCATTGTCTTAATTATTTTCAAAGTCATTGATACTATCGAATAGATGCACAAGTTCATTAGGGGTTGCAACTGGCAATTTTCAAAATTCTATCATTCTTTCTGCATTTATTAGCTGGATTTTTTTTAAATATGAAGGATTTTCACCCTGGCCAGTGTGGCTCGGTTGGTTGAGTGTTGTCCTGTGCACCAAAGGTTGCTGGTTCGATCCCTGGTGGGGGTATGCAGGAGGCAGCCCATTAACGTTTCGCTTTCACATTGATGTTTCTTTCTCTCTCTCTCCCCCCTTCCTTCCTCTCTCTCTCCCTCTCCCTTCTTCTCTCTCTAAAAATAAATAAAAATATTTTTTAAAAAAGGACTTTCATCAACCACTTGATTATGCTGAATATAGTTTATAATGATATAAATTGCTGAAAAGGCAGCATATAAATGGCTGTCTGTATTTATTAATTTTCACAATGAGTTGGTGGCTTAGTAACTCCAAATATGCCAGGGCAGTTTTTTATTTATTATTTATTTATTTATTTATTTATTTATTTATTTATTTATTTTTTTAATTTCTTTATTGATTAAGGTATCACATATTTGTCCTCGTCCCCCCATTTCTATCCCACCCCCCTCCCCACACATGCCCCCACCCCCCTGTTGTCTTTAACCACTGGTTGGGTTCATATGTCTGCACACAAGTCCTTTGGTTGATCTCTCCCTTTATCCCCACCCTTCCCTACCCTCCCCCCGAGGCCCGACAGTCTGATCCATGCCTCCTTGTTTCTGGGTCTGTTCTTGTTCATCAGTCTATGTTGTTCATTATTTCCCCTAGATGAGTGAGATCATGTGCTCTTAGAAATACACTTATAAGAACCGAAAATGAGACAAGCAATAATGGTTATGGTGACAGGCAAATGAATCGGTCTGTAGTGAGTTTCTTTCTGGGCCAACAGTTCTTTTGAGACCCAATTTCAATGTCCAACAGTTCCTTATGTGTACATGTCAGCACTGACATTTCAGTTCTGGATGGTGGACAACTGGTGGTAATGCAGGTCCGACTCTGTCTGGTTTGGTCCTAGGCAATCTGCAGTGATGCACAGCTGCTAACTGCTATTATGGGAAGGCCACATCAGCGTCTTCTGTCTCTGGACTGCTTCTCTTCTGTATTCATGGCTGGAGTAGTCCTGTCGATTCTTCTCTTGCTAGAATCCACATGGTCTCGGAGTTGTTTTCTGAAAATACACAAACATATTCTCGACCAAAAGTTAATAAAGGAATATTTTCTATAAATTTGACTGGGGATCCTTTTTCATTTTTTGCCCAAATGATTTTCCTCTGGCTTGTTTTGACACCTTGTGTGTTTTTCATGGGTGTCTTGCTTTTAGCCTTACAATTAATTTTCTAAAGTATTAATTTTCTAGATGTAATTTACTTACAGGATATTTTTCCTTACATGATATTACTCTACTATCCCCTCCTTTTTTGATTTAAATGTTAGGCTTTTGAAAATTTTATAATGTAGTCTTGATGGCTTTTAAATTTTAATTTTTTGTACTATAATATTACTGTTTTAGGTTCATTACATGGTGCACAATTTGCCAAGGCCGTTTTTTAAAAAGAATTAGATAAACCCAGGGGATTTTATGTATTTGATTTGTTTAAATCCATTACAATTATTATTATTTTATAGCTCAAATTGTCTCATATTGGCCAACTTGAGGCTGATCCTTTAGGGAATTTTGACTCCACTGCAATTGTTTTTGACAGTGTCTTTGCTTCCTGGCATGAAAAGATATCTTCTGTAGTGTTTGACTTCTATTTAATCACAAACTGTTTTGAACAATTTATAATCAGGGGCTTAATTAGTTCTTTCACCAATGAGTAGTATGTATATTGATTTTTTATTGTCATGGGGGAGGAGAGAGGCTCCTTACCGAGTTTGAATAAAAAGCAAATTTGCAGAAATATGGGTGAGAAGTTGATGTTAATTATCATTTGTAAGGGGCATGTCAGTGGACGTACGTGTAATATATATATACTCTGTGGGTTTTGAAAATTTCTGTAGTGTTCATTCTCAATGTTGATCATCAAGAATATAAATAAGTGTCTAATTAGTGTATGGCCATGCCATACATTAAAAAATAATGCCAGTGTCAAGGAATAGAACTATTTTGAACAAATGTGGAACAATGGAACTGTATTAAAAGATGAAACTTGGAGTAGTAAATATTTAAACATTTTATAATATCGGCAAGTAGTAATAGTGTAAATGTGGTACTGTAAAAATGTTTAGTTTTTAAGTGTACATTAGGGATTATTTTGGGTCAAGGGACTGGTTAGTTGTAGGACTTCAAAAGCAATCGGGAAATGCCATGGTAGCCTCAGAGTAAAATTCCAGAGGCCCAAAGCCAACAGCTGCTTTTTAAAAATTATGGAGAATTATTATTACTTTTATTCTTGCCATGGGTGGGGGAGGTTTAAAGCCTGTCTTTATTATTTGTCGTTGGTCCAAGTCCAAATTGAGTATGTTAGGAATTCACTTAAAAATCCATGTTTAGTTGGTTGAATAAGGAGACTCAATTTTGATATATTGATTTTTTAATTTCATAAGGAAAGAGTCCATTAGGAATGTTTACGTTCCCTGTGTATGTTTTGTGATGCTCCTCCCTTTCAGCCCAAGATGAAACTAATAGCCATGACGTGTTTGCTTATCTGCTATCTCTGGGGTGCGTCTGCTGCTGTCAGTGGCTCCCTTCTTATCTGGCTGCTGGTCCTGCTCAGTTAGTTGTATGGGAATGTCAGTTCCATTAATAACCCGCGGGCCAGCCAGGCAGATAGTGGAAAACAGGTGAAGAGAGAGAAATTGTATTAACCCGGTCTTCTGAGTTGTCATTTCTAGACCCTAGTATAGCTGGGGAAAGGCAGAGGGTGTGACAGCAAATCCACTTCTGACAGAATCTCATTTATGAACCAGAGAAACAGCCTGATACCAGCAGTAGGACGAGTGAAAGAAATTGGAAAAGAAGGTAAAGATTTGGGGTTGGAAGCGGTGCTAGGAAGAAATGACACGACCAAAGTATTCTGATAGAAGGAGGCACCGACAATTTTACAAAATCAATTTCAGTGTGATTTTAAGTATTATTCTTGGTGTTTCAAATAAATAAAATTTCTTTAAAAAAAAAAAGAATTTATGGAAGGATCAATTCCTTATAGTAGATTTTGGAGTTTTGTGCTGTTTTTGTTCTGGATCATTTGCCAGAGGGAAGAGAGCAGGTTTTAATTTTCTTCATGCCGGTAGAATGACTCACTTACTGCAGTGGTTCTGTGCTTGAGTTCCCTATTGCTGTGTGACAAACCACCGCAAAACTTGCTGGCTTAAAGCAACATGCACTTTATTATTTCTCAAGATTCTCTGAGTTGGCTGGGATTCAACTAGATGGCTCTTCTACTGGTCTCACCTGGAGTCTCTCATGCAGTTGCATTCCGATGGTGGCCATGGCTGAATGTCTTAGTAGCTTCTTCAGTCATGTGTCTGGTATCTCATTGTTCCGGCTTCTTTCTCCAGCAGGGTAGCATGATACTCTTCCGGGGACCTACGGGTTCCAAGAAGGAGGAAGCAGAAGTTGGCAGTCTTCCTAAGATCTGGGCTCAGAACTCCCATAATGCTCTATGTGCTATATTCTCTTAGTAAGACCCAGAGACAAGGCGAGTCTATATTCAAGGGCAGGAGAATGACTCCATCTCTCTATGTGAGGACCAACATGAATACACAGTGAGGGTAGGCATTATCGGCAGCCATCTTTGAAGAGTATTTAACTATAATCTCTGTTCTTTGCCTCTCTCATTTGTGTTCAGTTTTGTATTGTTTACATTAGATGAGTTTGAAGTATTTTTACCCCATCTTTAACACCTGACCACTGGATGCCTTTAACTTTTTTTATCTTTTCCTATTCCACTGGTTAGGTTGTTTCTTATTATTGACTGATTTTTTTTTTTCCTTAGCTCAAGACCAGTATATACATTAACTCACAGAATTATTTGAGTAAACCTAATTATTATTGAACTATGATGGGGAAAGGTCTCAGCCTCAGGCTGCAGGACCTTCCTGCATAGGTGTAAGAAATTCCTCTTGGGCCTTAGAGCCCAGAACTGGACTAAGCCACAAGGAACTCAAACCCATCTTAGCAGGCAAATCATTTTTTTTTCAGTTTTACATTTGAGTTCCTTACTAAATAAACTTAATTTTCAGTATAGACACCCCCTACGCTGATTTCCTGTATGTACTTCATAACCAAAGACTCCTGGCATTGGAAAGGACCATGCTTCACTATGTGTCCTTGCTGAGCTAAGGTAAAGGGGGCAGATAGGCTACGTTGGTATAGTCTGGTGTTCCCAGCACTGACACTCACTATGCAGGCTAACAAGAGCTTCCTGGTGGGAGGTTGTAAGGATTAAACTAATGAGCCGAATGGGACTGTCCCAGAGCAGGATAAAGTTGAGGAAAAGGCTGAGGTTGCATCCTTTAGGGCTGCAGAAGAGAGCCTTTGCTTGATACTGATGTTAAGTTATGAAACGAATCTGCCAGTTTATGAAATAAATTCCGCTGGTGGTTCTAGGCTTTTGGAAATGAAAGTTAAGGTTTGGCAAAGTGGTTTGTATAAATATGTAATATATTGTCTTCCAACGAGGTCCTATAAGTTCTAAGTAATTTCTAATTTCCGTTAGAAATTATTCACAAAAAGGATCTCGTTAGAGAGAGCAGTTTTGAAATGAGAAAATGAGAGAATAGAAGAGGAGAGAATCTCTTCCCCTTCTTTTTCTCTCTCCCCACTTCGCAAACCGTCCCTATTAACCATTGGTAACTTATTTGAGTGTTCCTTCTCAACATCTAATGGGAATGAGAGCTGTGTGGGGTGCCATGTGACCTTTGAGGAGGAGCTGGAAGCTCTGCAAACTTTCATTCTGGATGCCTCTCAGACCTAGGTCATTAGTAGTTAAAAAACAACTCCTCAAAGGTGATTCCAAAAAGCAGCCATCTTTCCTCCCCAGTTTTATTGAGAAGTAATTGACATATAGCACTGTATAAGTTTCTGGTATACAGTATAATGGTTTGACTTATGTGTATTATGAACTGATTACCGCAATCAGTTTAGTTAGTCTCATCTCATAGAGATTTTAAAAAAGTAAAACAATGTTTTCCTTGTGATGAGAAGTCTTAGGATTTACTCTCTTAACAACTTTCATATATGTCATACAGCAGTGTTAACTATAGTCATCATGTTGTACATTACATCCTTAGTTCTTATTTATCTTACTAGAGGCCCGGTGCACGAATTCGTGCATGGTGGGGGTCCGGCTGGTCCCGCCCCCGATCAGGGTGGGGGGCCAATAAGGACCAGGGCCAGCCAGGGGAGGGGCCATGGGAGATTGGCCGGCCGGCCCCGCCCCCCACAGTGTGCGTCATAGCGACCCGTCGTTCAGGTCACTTAGGGTTTTATATATATAGATAACTGGAAGTTTGTACCTTTTGGCCACTTTCCTCCAATTCCCCCTCTCCCCACTGCCTACCTCTGTAAACCGCAAATATGACAACTTTTTCTATGACTTTGGGTTTTGAAAACAATTTAGATTCCTCATATTAATGAGATCATACTGTATTTTTCTTTGTCTGACTTATCTCCTTTAGCATAATGCCCTCAAGGTCCATCCATGTTTTGCTAATGGTAGGATTTCCTCCTTTTTATGGCCGAATAATATTCATATGTGTATGTTAATCACAACTTCTTTATCCATTCCTCCAGTGATGGACACTTGGGTTTTTGCCATGTCTTGGCTGTTGTAAATACTGAAGCAATCAAGTTTGAGAAGCAGAGCCCTATTAGAGCAGTACTGCTCAAATTGAGTGTATATACCTGTCTCCCAGGGACCTTATTAAAATGCAGATTTTTAGCAAGTTTGGAGTGCAGCCTGGGATTCTGCATTTCTGACAAGCTCCCAGGAGAGGTTGATGCCCCTGGACCAGATTTTGAGAAGTGATAGTGTACAGCAGGAGTTGGCAAACTGTTCATGCAAAGGACCAGAGGGTAAATATTTTGGGCTTTATAGACCATGTGGTCTCTGTTGCAGCTGCTCAGAGGTACTAGTATAACATGAAAGCAGCCATAGATGACATATGAACAAACAGGTGTGGTGTGTATGAATAAAACTTTATTTACAAAAACTGGCAGCACCTGGAATTTGGCCTGCAAGCCATGGCTTGCCAACCTCGTCTAGAACTTTCTTAGTCTCAAGTTTTTGACTAATATCTTGCTGCTTTTCTCTCTTGTTGGGCTGAATCTTGAATAAGAATTGAGTAGTTTTGTACGAGTTTATTCAGTGGCTTTGTTGAATGATGAATAATTGATGATGACATTTAAGCTGCTGTTTACAAACAGTCCACGTTGTCCCTTGGCTGTGGCTCATTGCTTTGCTTTGTGTATAGGTGGCCTTTCTGATTTCCTTCTTTAGACTGCCTTTTCAAAGATAGATCAAAACAGAGCTAAGATTTGTTCCAAAATGTGGCCCATGGGCATCCAAGAATAAATAATCAGGTCTGAACTGTGGAGGCAGAGGGTGGCTTTAGGTTGCAGTTTCTTTATCTGTCTTCTTCCATTCACTTCTGGAGGTTAGTCTGTAGGGATGGAGGCTGGTACTCTGGCTATCTGAGAGGTAGAGAGCAGCGAGGCACCTGGACACATATGATTCACATTGACATATGCCATACCCAGAGTTATGGCTATTACAGCAGCAGAAAGTTACATGTTGCTGGTAATATATTCTTACAAGCAGATAATGCAAGACCAAATTGTCAAATTTGGGGGACCCAAATTTGGAACCAAGGACTCTTTACTCAGAAGGTCCATGTTCCATCTCATGGGCTTCTGGGGTAAGGTTCAGAGGTTCCTGGTCTGCTGCTTATGGTACGTTACTGCACTTGTAACTCCAAAGCCAGTCACAGTTAAGCTTCAGGAAAGTTTTGAGTTGTATTGGTTCAAAATTGAAACTGGCTCTCATTTTCTTTATAACAATGTGAAGATCCCCAAGGGAGAGATGTTATTCCTCTTTTGAAACGGGAGGATGAAAGCCAAAAAATCTTGAGCCAGGGATACTCATGCTGGACTCCATTTCTCAGGGTGTTTTTGCCAGTGGATCTCTTCCATGAGGTTGACAACCTTCTCTCCCTGGGGCCCAGTTCCCTGGGACCTTTCTCTTACTGGTGAAATCTCATTTAGCTCATTACCTTGACTGGTCTGAAAAATAGATGTTCTGATATTTCCTGACTAGAAATACTTTCCTACCTTTCCTTTTCTATTTTGACCTCTTGGCTAAGTCTTGGTCTGTCAGTGGCTCGCAGTTAAAGTTTAGTATCACTGGTATCAAGAACCAAAAGCTCAGTGGTAAGATTTTTAGGGCAGGATGGAGAATTTCTTAAAAGTATACATAAACTCAATCTGCAAGGGTGTTGTCATTCTTTTTTTTTTTTTTTTTTTTTTTTAAATATTTTTATTGAGGTAGTATATGTGTACATATCTTACTATTACCCCCTACCCCACACCCACACATGCCCTCCCCCCCCCAGAGTTTTGCGTCCATTGTTTATGCTTATATGCATGCATACAAGTCCTTCGTTTGATTTCATAACTCCCCCACCTTTCCCAAACTTTCCCCCTGTACTTTGAAAGTCTGTTTGATGCTTTACTGTCTCTGTATCTATCTTTTTGTTCACCACTTTATAATGTTCTTTACTATCCCTAAATGAGTGAGATCATGTGGTATTTTTCTTTCATTGACTGGCTTATTTCACTTAGCATAATGTTCTCCAATTCCATCCAGGTTGCTGCAAATGATGAGAATTCCTTCTTTTTTATGGCAGCATAGTATTCCATTGTGTAGATGTACCACAGTTTTCCGATCCAGTCATCTGCTGATGGGCACCTAGGCTGTTTCCAAATCTTAGCTATTGTAAATTGTGCTGCTATGAACATAGTGGTGCATATATCCTTTCTGATTGGTGTTTCTAGTTTCTTCGGATATATTCCCAGGAGTGGGATTACTGGGTCAAATGGGAGTTCCATTTTCAGTTTTTTGAGGAAACTCCATACTGTTCTCCACAGTGGCTGCACCAGTCTGCATTCCCACCAGCAGTGCACGAGGGTTCCTTTTTCTCCGCATCCTCGCCAACACTTGTTGTTTGTTGATTTGTTGATGATAGCCATTCTGACAGGTGTGAGATGGTACCTCATTGTTGTTTTGATTTGCATCTCTCGGATAATAAGTGACTTTGAACATGTTTTCATGTGTCTCTTGGCCTTCCTTCTGTCTTCTTTTGAAAATATTCTGTTTAGGTCTGTTGCCCATTTTTTTATTGGATCATTTATCTTCCTCTTATTAAGTTGCATAAGCTGCCTGTAGATGTTGGAGATTAAACCTTTATCAGTGATAGCATTTGCAAATATGTTTTCCCATGCGGTGGGCTTTCTTGTTGTTTTGTTGATGGTTTCTTTTGCTGTAAAAAAGCTTTTTATTTTGATGTAGTCCCATTTGTTAATTTTCTCTTTAGCTTCCATTGCCCTAGGGGCAGTGTCAGTGAAGAAGTTCTTTTGGCATATGTCTGAGATTTTGTTGCCTGTGGAGTCCTCTAGTATTTTTATGGTTTCCCGTCTTATGTTTAAGTCCTGTATCCATTTTGAGTTTATTTTTGTGTATGGTGTAAGTTGGTGATCTAGTTTCATTTTTTTGCATGTATCTGTCCAGTTTACCCAACACCATTTATTGAAGAGACTGTCTTGACTCCATTGTATGTTCATGCCTCCTTTGTCAAATATTAATTGAGCATAGTGGTTTGGGTCGATATCTGGGTTCTCTATTCTGTTCCATTGATCAATATGTCTGTTCTTGTGCCAGTACCAGGCTGTTTTGAGAACAGTGGCTTTGTAATACAGCTTGAAATCTGGTATTGAGATCCCACCTACTTTATTCTTCTTTCTGAGGATTGCTGAGGCTAGTCGGGGTCTTTTTTTATTCCAGATGAATTTTTGGAGAGTTCTTTCTAGGTCTGTGAAATATGCTGTTGGTATTTTGATGGGGAGTGCATTGAATCTGTAGATTGCTTTGGGTAGTATGGACATTTTAATGATGTTGATTCTACCAATCCAGGAACATGGTATGTTCTTCCATCTGTTTACGTCTTCCTCTATCTCTTTTTTCAGTGTCCTGTAGTTTTCTGCGTATAGGTCTTTTACCTCCTTAGTTAAGTTTATTCCTAGGTATCTTAATTTTTTTGGTGCGATGGTAAATGGGATTGCTTTTTTAGTCTCTCTTTCTGTAAGTTCATTATTGGTGTATAGAAAAGCCATAGATTTCCTGGCGTTAATTTTATATCCCGCTACATTGCCGAATTCATTTATTAAGTCTATTAGTTTTTTGATGGAATCTTTTGGGTTTTTTATGTACAATATCATGTCATCTGCAAATAAGGACAGCTTCACTTCTTCTTTTCCAATTTGGATGCCTCTTATTTCTTCTTCTTGCCTAATTGCGATAGCTAATACTTCCAGTACTATGTCAAACAGGAGTGGTGAGAGTGGGCATCCCTGTCTTGTTCCTGTTCTTAGGGGAAATGGTTTTAGTTTTTGCCCATTGAGTATGATGTTTGCTGTGGGTTTATCATAAATAGCTTTTATTATGTTGAGGTACGAGCCTTCTATTCCCACCTTGTTGAGAGTTTTTATCAAGAAAGGGTGTTGGATTTTGTCAAATGCTTTTTCTGCATCTATTGATATGACTATGTGATTTTTATCTCTCAATTTGTTTATGTGATGTATCACGTTTATTGATTTGCGGATATTGTACCATCCTTGCATTCCTGGAATAAATCCTACTTGGTCATGGTGTATGATCTTTCTGATGTATTGCTGGAGCCGATTTGCTAGAATTTTGTTGAGGATTTTGGCATCAATGTTCATGAGGGATATTGGCCTGTAATTCTCTTTCATTGAGTTGTCTTTATCTGGTTTTGGTATTAGGGTGATGCTGGCTTCATAGAAGGAGCCTGGAAGTGTTCCTTCCTCTTGAATTTTTTGGAATAGTCTGAGGAGGATAGGTTTTAGTTCTTCCTTGAAAGTTTGATAAAACTCTCCTGTGAAGCCATCTGGCCCCGGGCTTTTGTTTGCCGGAAGCTTTTTGATGACTGCTTCAATTTCTTCCATAGTTACTGGCATGTTGAGCTGTTTAGAATCTTCCTGATTAAGTTTTGGAAGGTTGTATTTTTCTAGGAATATGTCGATTTCCTCTAGGTTGTCCAGTTTGTTGGAATAGAGTTGTTCGTAGTATTTTGTAACAATCCTTTGTATCTCAGCGGGATCTGTTGTTATTTCACCTCTTTCATTTCTGATTTTGTTTATTTGGGTCCTCTCTCTTTGCTTCTTGGTGAGCCTGGCTAGAGGTCCATCAATCTTGTTTATCCTTTCAAAGAACCAGCTCTTGGTTTTGTTGATCTTTTGTATTGTTTCTTTGGTCTCTATGTCGTTTATCTCCGCTCTGATCTTTATTATTTCTTTCCTTCTGCTTACACTAGGCTTATCTTGTTGCTCTCTCTCTAACTCTTTGAGTTGTTGGGTTAGGTAATTTATTACCATTGTTTCTTGTTTTTTGAAGTAGGCTTGTAGAGCTATGAACTTCCCTCTCAGGACTGCTTTCATTGTGTCCCATAGATTTTGGATTGTTGTGTTTTCATTGTCGTTTGTTGCCATGATGTTTTTTATTTCTTCCTTGATGTCTTTGGTAACCCAGTCATGGTTTAATAACATGCTGTTTAGTCTCCAAGTATTTGATTTCTTTGGGTTGTTTTTATTGTAGTTGATTTCCAGTTTTATGCCACTGTGATCTGAGAAGATACTTGATATGATTTCTATCTTCTTGAATTTGTAGAGACTTTGCCTATGTCCTAACATATGGTCTATCTTTGAAAATGACCCATGTGCACTTGAGAAGAATGTATATTCTGTGGCTTTGGGGTGAAATGTTCTGAAGATGTCGATTAATTCCATCTGTTCTAGTGAGTCATTTAGGTTTGATGTTTCTTTGCTGATTTTTTGTTTAGAGGATTTGTCCAATGGTGATAGTGGGGTATTGAAGTCTCCTACTATGATTGTATTACTGTCAATCTCTCCTTTGATATCTTCCAGGAGTTTTTTAATGTATCTTGGTGCTCCTGTATTGGGTGCATATATGTTTACCAGAGTTATTTCTTCTTGTTGGATTTCTCCCTTTAGTATTATGAAGTGGCCTTCATTATCTCTTGTTATGTCCTTCACTTTGAGATCTAATTTGTCAGATATAAGTATTGCAACCCCAGCTTTTTTTTCATTTCCATTTGCCTGGAAAACCTTTTTCCATCCCTTTACTCTCAGTCTGTATGCATCCTTTTTTTTGAGGTGGGTTTCCTGTAGACAGCAGATATCTGGGTTTTGTTTTCTTATCCAGTCTGTTACCCTGTGTCTTTTGATTGGGGCATTCAATCCATTTACATTTAAAGTTATTATTGATAGGTACTTATTTGACGCCATTTTTATTCTATACCCCTGTGTACCTTCTTTGCTTCCTATTTCTTTTTTTTTTTTTTTTTTTTTTTTTTTTTTTTTTTTTTTTTTACAGCAGACCCTTTAGCATTTCTTTCATTGCTGGTTTGGTGGTGATAAACTCCCTTAGTCCTTTTTTGTCTGTGAAGCTCCTGATTTCACCTTCAATTTTGATTGATAGCCTTGCTGGGTACAGTATTCTTGGATTTAGACCCTTCCTTTGCATGACTTGGTATATTTCATTCCATTCCCTTCTGGCCTGATGAGTTTCTGTTGAGAAATCAGTTGCTAGTCTGATGGGGGTTCCTTTGTATGTAACTGTCTGTCTCTCTCTGGCCGCTTGTAAGATTCTTACTTTGTCGTTGGTGTTTGCCAACTTAACTATAATGTGCCTTGGCGTCGGTCTTTTGGGGTTCATTTTGCTTGGAACTCTGTGAGCTTCTTGGATTTGTGTGGGTTTTTTCTTCCCTATATCAGGGAAGTTTTCTGTTATTATTTCTTCAAACAGGTTTTCTATTCCTTGCTCAGTTTCCTTTCCTTCTGGCACCCCTATTATCCTGATGTTGTTTTGTTTTGTATTGTCCCGAAGTTCCCTTACGCTCTCCTCAATCTTTCTAATTTTTGTTTCTAGAAGCTGTTGTAATTGGGTATTTTTTTCCATCTTGTCTTCTAGCTCACTTATGCGGTCCTCTGCTTCATCTAGTCTACTCTTGATGCTTTCTATTGAGTTCTTTACAGCAGCGATGTCATTTTTCATTTCTTCTTGGTTCTTCTTCATTTCTTCTTGGTTCTTACTCATATTGTCGAATTTGTCTTCCATCCTTTTCAGCCACCCTATGACCATTTCTCTGAATTCTTTCTCTGATAGGTTGTTTGCCTCTAAATCGTTTACTTCCTTTTCTGGTGATGCCTGTTTCTCTTTCCTGTGGGGGCTGTTTCTTTGTCTCCCCATGGTCTCTCTTCTCCGGATGTCTGATTATATAGATTTCTCTCTCTGGCGTTGATTTAAAGGTATAAAATACAACACAACCAGGCACAACAGACAAGGCACTGAACAGAATTGTATTCACGATATTAATAACCTCCAATAAAGGTAACCACCAGAGAAAGACAAATTAGGGAATAGGAGTGGAAGAGGGAGAGTAAAAAGAAAGAACAACAACGAAAAAAAAAAAACAAAACAAAACAAAAAAAACAACGAGTGTGAATCTGAACTTGGGAAAAGAGCAGAAAGAAAGAAAAGAAAAAGAAATAACAGAAAAGAAAAATAAAAGAAAAAAAAAGTAAGAGAGACAAGAATGATACTAAGAGAGAAAAGGGGAACAAACTATATATATGGGGAGTAAAGTCCACTAGAACAACCACTATTCCCAGCAAATTCCAGCAACACGAGCCTGGAGATTAATACAAACTGCAACAGCAGATAATATCAAGTGAGGCAAGGGAAAACAAAAGTAAAAAACAAACAAAAACAAAGCAAACAAAAGAACCAACCAAACCAACAAAAAGAATAATCAAAACTATCTCATAAAAAAGCATAAAAATTCAATCTAATCAACATTCAAGCAAACAACAACAAAAGGCCCGAGAGAAAAATAATTTTTTTAAGGTAGCGTAGAGAGAGGTTTGTATGGATTTGGAGCAGGGGGTTGGGAATTAGATATATAAGTAGGGTGAAGTTTTAGCAGGGAGTAAACTGAAAAAGTAGGGAAAATCTAAAGCCAGAAAGGGTTAAGATAAACTGGGGACCAAAATGGGAAAGGTTAGGAGGAGAGTGATGGCATAATGTTAGCTTTGAGATAGGGTAAAGCGATTGTAAGGGAAAGATGCAAATCGAATGTAGGACACTAATCCAAAAAAAAAAGAAAGAGAAAATCAAATGACATTAAAAAAAAAAAAAAAAAAGTAAAATAATAGTAATAATAGTGTTGATTGAAAATAAAAATGTAATAATTAAAAAGGTGAAAATCGAGTGAGGAAAAAGAAAAAAAAATTAGTTTCTTAAGTAAAAGATGCAAAAAATGAAAATAAAAAAATATGAGAATAAAAAATTTTAAAAATTGAAAAAAGAATTGAAAATTAAAAAATAGGAAGACTAAAATGTGCAGTAGCGGCTGTCATTCACTTCCTCTATTATTCTGTTTGGTACGCCTTTTTCCCAGTCTGGGCGGTATTTCAGTTCAGCTTCATTCCAGGGCTCCTCAGTGTTGGAAGCCAGTCCTGCTTTTTAAGCCAGCCGTGTCTTAATTTCTCGTATTTATTTTTAATTACACCAGAGACAATTAGCGTTTCAGCCCCTGGGTGGCAGTGTTTCTGAATTGACTTCCGGGCCTCTCTAGCTCTTATTTCTTTTTTTTTTTTTTCCCTCTATGGCACTCACTACCGGTTTGTGGAGGTATGCGCCTCAGAGCTGCCTCTCTGATGGTCACACGCAGCTCTGGTCCCCAGGTTCCGAAAAAACACCTTCCCCCTGCAGTCTTTCAGGGTTTCCACCTGGGTTTGCCTCTGTATTGGGCTTAGCAATCAGAGTCGGAAAGAGCCCAGGTGTGCGGACCGTGGGTCTGTGCCCCAGACTAAGGAGCCTGCACTCCTTTGAAAATTATTAGTCTGACCCTCCTCGTCAGATTAAAATGAGTTGCTTTCAAGAGGTCACTTCTGTTAGCAGCTCAGAAGACCCCCCTCCTCATTCACGGATCAGGGCAGTTCCAACTGCCGCCGATTTTTCTAGGCACAGACCTCCCGGCTCCTGCCGGTCCTGCGGTCCTGCGGCTGCCGCGCTTCCCTCACCCAGCGCTTCCCTCACCCACCGCGGGGATTAGAAACCGCCCCTCATTTCAGGCGAAATCTGACCTTTCCGTGGTGCAGTGAAGAGTTTCTTTGAGTCCGACTGTTTGCGCTGATAGGGGACCGGTGGTCTGGTGCTCCCCGCAGCTCAGTGTTTGCAGTTGTCGCGGAAAGTCAGGTTTCCACTAAAATCCTCCTTTCCTTGCAAGATGGCGAGGCGCCCGGCGAGCCCGCAGCTCCAGGAGGGGACCCAGCCCCTGTGGGTGCTGCGCGGTCAGAGGAACACTGCCCAGCACTCCCCCGCCTTCTCCTGGAGTTTAGCTGTCCCTTGGCTTGCCCACATACACTCCCTCTGCGAGCCTCTGCTGCTCCGACTCTCCGCCCCAGGAACAGACTCCAAACCCGACTCTATTCCGTCGCCATTTTCTCTCAAAGGGTGTTGTCATTCTTACAGCTGAAAATATTATATGCCTTAGCATGTTGAATATGGTTACTGATGCAGAGGTGGTCTATATGTTATACATTTTTAGTTCATTTGGATTTATAGGAATTAGTAATATTTATTTAATATTATTTTTTAGCCTGCAAAATACAGGGCATTTTGGGAAAACATGGGATTTTTGAAGTTAGATTAAAGCTAAATTAATCTGGGTTCAGAAACTGGCTTTAGCCCTTATTAGCCTATAGGATTTGGGGAGAGTTATTTCTCCTTTCTGAGCACCTCAGCTAGGGAATAGAAATTATCTGTACCCCCTTGTGGAGTTGAAGTAAACTTTAGATGTGATGAGGAAATACTTAGTCCAGCACCTAGTCCATAGTAGGGGTTCAGTGAAGAGCATTGTTTTTGTTAATAAAAATGTTGTTTGTAGTGTTACTAATTCCATTTAGCTCTGCTCTTTGAAGATGACCTTTTCATAAGGAACTTCCTTTTCCTTCCCATTCCAGACCATCCTGGCCTATGCCATCTTCTGCACTCTTCTAGTAGGCTTTTTAAAGTTTCATTTTGCATCTTGTTCTCCTTATGTGACCAACTGTGAACTTCTTGAGGACAGGGATGCAGTTTATTAAACTGTGTATCTCAACTCCTTCTACACATAACACAACAAATTTCACAGATGTACTGTTGAGTGAAAGAAGCCAAACCAAAGAGAACACATTTTTTTTAAGTTCAAGAACAGGCAAACCTAATCTATGGAGATAGAAGTCAGAATAGTGGTTATCACAAGGGTTATTGACTGGCAGGGCACCCAGGGCAGCCTTCTGGGTACTATAAATGTTTTAAATCTTGTCTCAGAGCTACAAATACAGCCATGTGTGTACGTTTTAAAAAATCTTTGATCTGTACACTTAATGTTTGTATACTTTGTGTATGTTATAATTCAGTAAAAATGTTAAAAGATGTTTTCCAGTCTGTAGTGCTTGTTTGGCAATTGGTAGTCATTCAGTAAAAGGTCAAATATTGAACTGATGTTATGATGAAGAAAGTGTGGTCAGTCTTAATCACCAGATGATTAAGGAAGATTAAAGGACAAGTTTTATGGAAGTTGTAAATAGAATTTGAAAAAACACGGTGGATGAGAATCATAATTAGAGTTCACACTGTTACTCATAACACTTTGAATCTTCACCTGTCTGTTTCAGAAAATATGGTAAATTGGCATGTCAGGACTTGTTATTTGGGACTGTGTGTGCAGGTGGTATGTCAGGGAATGAAGGAGAAAGAGGGAGACATGCCCATCAAATTGGTGGAAAACCTCATTTTTTAATTGAGTCTCCATTCCCTTTACCTCCATCTTTTCTTCCTTCCCTTTGTCCTTTTTATCAATTCTACTTTGAAATGAAATCTGCAACTCTAATAGTTGCTACTGACACTTGTGCAGCAATTCTACCAGATGGTATTTGAATTTCAGGTATTCTGTGAAAAATGAAAAGACCAGACACATACACAAATAAATGAAGGTTGAATTAATCTTTATAATTAAATGGAATATTACCCTGTTATGACTGATTTTAGCTTTCAAACTGGATTGCATGCTAATTTTTCAGTGAACTGTAATTGTATTAACGTGGCTTTTTAGATGACTCAAAGTACTTACAAATAGATTTTGCCAAATTACTGAGAGAAAAGTTATTGGAACTTTTAATCTAAACAACTTTGAGATCTTGGGCTATATTTATATTGTGACTTACAGTTGCAAAGCATTTTCCAATAGTTGATTAATTCTTTGCTCCCATCATCCTGGGATTTAGGTGCCATTGGTCAGAAATTAAGTTGAACTATAAATACCTGGGGCACATTAAAAAATTTGTGGAAAAGAATATTATGCTGTGTTTTTTTTCCATAAAGTGCTCCTAATGGCATAATAGTGGTGACTGTTAGTGAAATCCCTAAGGAATATTGAAGGAGTGGAGGAACCTTCTTCTTATGAATGGCTATTACAATGTCAGGGCTTCCCTGAAGTGGGTCCAGAAACTTGGCAAATTCCACAACCTAGAGCAAAGAGTGTCTCAAACATGAGCATGCATGAGAATCTCCTATAGCAGTTGTTCCTAACTCAGGGTGACATTGTACCCCAGGGGACATTTGGCAAGGTCTGGAGATGGTTTTGGTCACAACTGGAAAATGGGAAGGAGAAATACTGGCATTTAATAGATAGAGGCCAGGGATGCTGCTACACAACCCACAGTGCACAGAATAAACCCCTGTAAATAAGAATAAGTTGGCCCAAATGTCAGTAGTACTGAGTTGAGAAACCCTGCTTTATGGTAAGGTTGTTATAATGCTGATTCCTGGGTTGCAACCCAAAGACATTCTGACTTAGTAGGTCTGAGGTAGGTCCATGAATTTGAATTTTTAACAAGCTCCCAAGTGGTGCTGATGCTGCCAGTCTAAGCACAAAGCTTTAAAAATCTCTGAATTAGAGGACTCCAGGGTCAAAGGAACATGCAGTATGTATGGGCATTGGCCCTACAGTATCCTCCTCTGTTAGAAAAACTATGACAATTCAGAAAAGTTATCTCATTTGATCTCTCCCCACAGTTTTATGAGGATGGTGGTTCAAAAGTTTTTTTTAGGCTAATAAAGAACTATTCAGCCCGGCCAGCTTGGCTCAGTGGTTGAGTGTCAACCTATGAACCAGGAGGTCAGGGTTTGATTCCCAGTCAGGGCACATGCCCAGGTTGTGGGCTTGATCCCCAGTGTGGGGTGTGCAGGAGGCAGCTGATCAATTACTCTTATCATTGATGTTTCTATCTCTCTCCCCCTCTTCCTTCCTCTCTAAAATCAATAAAAATATATTTTAAAAAAGGAATTGTTCATGCCAGAGGTAAATATTTTATTTTTAAAAATCTTTATTGAATTTATTGGGTTGACATTGGCTTATATAGGTTTCAGGTGTACAATTCTATAATACATCATCTCTGTATTTTGTGTATTCACCACCCCAAGTCAAGTCTCCTTCCATGACCATTTATCCACCTTTTACCCGCTTCTACATCCTTTGACCCCCCTTTCCCGCTGGTAATCACCATACTGTTGTCTGTGTCTATGAGTTTTTTTTCTTTGCTTAGTCCCTTCATTTTTTAAAAAAAATTTCTTTATTGATTACGGTGTTACATATGTGTCCTTATTCCCCCATTACCCCCCTACCCCCCCTCATGCCCTCACCCCCCTGTTGTCTGTGTCCATTGGTTAGGCTTATATGCATGCATACAAGTCCTTTGGTTGATTTATCCCCCTTATCCCTTCCCTCTGAGGTTTAATGGTCTGATCGATGTTTCTCTGTCTCTGAATCTACTTTTGTTCATCAGTTTATGTTGTTCATTATAGTCCCTTCACTTTTTAAACCAGCTCTGAAATGCCCCTCCCCTTTGACAGCTGTCAGTCGGTTCTTTGTATCTCTGAGTCTGTTTCTCTTTTTTTTGTTAGTTTATTTTATTCACTAGATTCCCCATATAAGTGAAATCATATGGTACTTGCCTTTCTCAGAGGTAAATCTTAATGGATGACAATTCCCACTCAATTGAGCTGTTGATGAGAGAATGGGGGTATGCTTATTTAAGTTAATCTCCAGCTTGCCTCTTGTTTAAATAAGTAATTTAACAATTGGAGGAGGACTAAGGAGCTGATTAAACTTAGCTGAGAAATGTTAAGTGTTAGGGACCAGATGTTGCATGTGCATTTCTAAGCCCTTTGACTCTTGACATTTGCAAATTATTTTTTAATAATTTGTATACATTTTTTCTTTACCCCTGTGCATTGATTTTTTTCTGCATGGTATTGATTCCCATTTCTGGTTAATATTTTTATGTGGGCTCTGTTTTAAAATTCAGGTATTTACCTCAACAAAACATGAAGCATTATTACAGTTTCATCATATTTTTATATCTTGTTGGAACTGTCCAAAATATTTACCTTTTAGGGGTTAATATTCAAAAAATATGTTGACCTCCTGTAACTCAATAGCAAAAAACCCCCAACCAATCAGATTTAAAAAATGGGCAGAGGTTCTGAGTAAGTATTTTTTCAAAGAAGTCATATGGATGGCCAACAGGCACATGAAAAGATGCTCAACATCACTAATCATCAGAGAAATACAAATCAAAACCATAATGAGCTATCACCTCATACCTGTTAGAATGGTTATCATAAAAAGACAAGCAATAACAAATGATCCAGCAATCCCACTTTTGGGTATTTATCCTAAGAAAATGAAAACACTAATTTAAAAAGATATATGATGGATTTCAGAGGAAACGTGGGGGTTGAGAAGAGATTAACAAAGAATTTATATGCATATATGCATAACCCATGGATAGACAATAGTGCTGTGAAGGCCTGGGGAGGGGATGGGAGCTGGATGGAGGGGATCAATGGGGGGGGGGAAGGGGACATCTGTAATACTTTCAACAATAAAAATAAATTTAAAAATTAAAAAGAGAGATATGCACCTCTATGTTTATTGTGGCATTTTTTACAATAGCCAAGATATGGAAGCAACCTTAGTGTCCATTTATGGATGAATGGATAAATAAGATGTGGTATATAGATACTACTCAGCCATAAAAAGTATGAAATCTTGCTATTTATGACAACATGGATGAAACTTGAGGTTATTATTCTAAGTGAAATAAATAAGGCAGAGACAAATATTGTATGATTTCACTCGTATGTGGAATATGAAAAAGAAACAAAAAACAAAACAAAATTCAGATACAGAGAACAGATTTGTGGTGGCCAGAGGGGAGTTGGGTTGTGAGGTGGACAACATGGGTGAACGAAGTCAAGATGTACAAACTCCAGGTATAAAATAAATACGTCATGGGGATGCAATGTTACGTACAGCATGCTGACTACAATCAGTGTTCTATTATGTATTTGAAAGTTTCTAAGAGAGTAAATGTTAAAAGTTCTCATCAAAAGAAAAAATGTGTAATTTTGTATGGTGATGGATGGTAACTAGACTTGTTGTAATCATTTAACAGCATATACAAATATTGAATTATTATGTTGTACATCTGAAACCAATACAATGTTATATGTCAGTTATACCTCGATAAAAATTAAACTTTGTCCCTTAGTTTTTCCTTGCTTTTTTTTACTATTCGTTTTGAAAAATTTTGGAACCTGTTATGTAGAAGAAGTGTTGGCAAACTTTTATCTGCAGAGTCAAATAATAAATATGTTAGGCTTTGCAGGCCCTGTGTTCTCTGTTGCAGCTACTTAACTTTGTGTCTGTAGCATGACAGTGGCCATAGACAATGATACATCAGCAAATGAGCATGGCTGTTGTTGGAGAGGAAAAAGTTTTCCTCTACCCTTTTAGGTTCAGTGTTTGAGGGCCTGTGAATGAAACTGACAGAGCAGCAAGAGAAAAGACAAAGTATTCCCTTGAGTGGGCGGGAGAACACAGAAAATATAGCTCAAAGAAGCAGTGAAAATTTGGGCCTTATTTACCATCTTAACAAGTGGAGAAAATTAGGATTTTAAGGGACACTAAATGTTGGGAAATGGATGAGAAATATATGGGGGAAACTAATGGAAGGTAAGGTTTGTTTAAGTGAGGCCTGTTCAATTTCTCATCCTGGTGCTGATTTCTCATTTCTGGAGGTAGGAGTCATGCTTTCTCCCTAGAATGGGAAGCCTCCATTAAGGGGGGCTTAGGACATAGAATTCTTTTGGAAGTCTCTGCTTTGGGGCAGATAAGGGTAGTACAGAGAAGGCCTCTTGTTGCAGTTGTTGATTCTCAAACGCCTTCAGGTCAAAATAATTCTTATGCCACAGCAGTATATGCTGGACTCCTTCACTGTGTTCCAGTAAAACTTTATTTAAAAAAACAAACAAACAGGTGGTGGGCTGGTTTTGGCCTGCAGGTTGTAGTTTAATGACCCCTGGTGTGTTGGACAGAGAAAGGTATTATTTACTTTTACCCATATAAAAATCTAATTATAATATAGGATTGTTCTGGCTCGTGGGCATATATCTATCTTGGCTGTGTCTGAATATACAGATTTAACTACCGGTAATTGAGACTTAGGTTACTCATTTGAGCAGGTCTAGCAGCTATTCTATTTGCAAAAACTTTGTGAGCAATTTATTACATATAACTGAAAATAATAAAAAGGTATTAATTTTTTAAAAAAAGATTATATGATCTGGCCACTCTCCTATTCAGTTTTAAAGGTGACATATGAGAGTTGTCTATATTTTTAAGGTAATATTGCCCCTACCCTCGGGAGGATGTGTTGTTTTATGGATTAATCATTGGAAGGTTTGGGGTTCTTAATTCTTTTGCTACTCCCTGTTCCATTTATTTACTAAGAAAACATAAATATTAATTTCTTTTTTAACTCTGCTGGATACAGTACCCACCCAAGTGAGAGGACCATCACAAAGACACCAGGGAAATGTTTAGTGTCATTGTGGCTCAATTATGACTTACCTGGGCCTGAGTAGTTTCCTTTTTCAGACTGGAAAAACTGTCCACCTCCAAGATACATGGAGTTGGTGTTTTCAAGAGAGAATGGATGGATGGAGCTGGCTTATAAGTTGGAACATGCCTTTCTAGAATGTTGTCCATATTGGAGATAAATGGGAATTTTCTGCTGCACTGAGATGGTCCTCAGGCAGGGTTAAGGATGGGAGACCCAAACTCTGTGCATTCCTGTCTTCCAGCTCTTGTAAAATCAAAACTGTGACTTGTACTTATAAAGCTCTCCGATTCATGGGGATGCTTACCTAGCCTCCACCCCAGCATGATGCATGAGCCTGTGAACCACACCCAAAAGCAATTTGCAGAATTAAAGTTTTTGAAGATTCATAATACATCAGTGCCATTCTTATCAAGATGATAAAATTAGATTTGTTAGATAACTGCATTGTTATTATTTGTGGAATCCAGATAGCCTCAAAGGATATTAAAGTCTGTTCCTCAGGCTAATTTTCATCAATGCCATTAGCTCTGCTTAGGATAATATCTTCAGCCAATCATTTGTTTGGCATTATGGAAACAGCCATTGCTTTGAAGGATAGCATAATTTATGTACACGCTCTTGAACTTCTGAGTGCTTAAAGCTCAGAATTTTGATTTATGTTTATTAATTATTACAGAACTCATCAGAGAACGAGGCCTTGGTGTGGTTAAACCTGACTGAAACTTTCAAAGCCATTGCAAACTTAAGAATGTTGTGCTATAAATTGTTTATTAAAGGGCAGTTGATCATCAGTTGTTCCATGTTTTCTTATGTTGGTTAATTTAATAAAAAAGAAAAATATGCAGAGACTTAACTATGTAGAGAAAAAACACAAAGCTATTTAATTAAGTGATTAAAGAGAAGGCCTTGATGTAATACATGCAAGGCATTTGAAATTTACCTGACTCTCCTAAATAGACAAGTCAGTGGGGATTAAAACAAATGAGCTTTCTGTCTTGCCTTTTGCCGATCAGCTTAATACTACTCGTAAATGGCTTTGAAAATTCAGAAGTAAAGCAGTCAACTTAACCAATCTTTAAATCAGTTTGGTCATCTGTGTAAAACTTGTATGCTGCTTCAGAGCTCACAGCCAAATAAAGCAGAATTACGTTTGGTTCTGTTCTTTCCCCCGGCACTATCAAGTTGTAGTATACTTTGTGGAAACTTCTGCAGGGGTGGGGGGTGTCCTTGAGTTTAAATCATATCGTGTTTTAAATTTTCAATGTGTTTTGGAGTTCAATTGTGATATTTTCCTCTCTCAAAATAATAATCTTCACTTTATGAGCTCTGTTATTTCCACAGAAATTAATTGTAATTTTTAAAGCTGTAGCCCTAAGATTTTAGGGCAAGTAATAAACTAAGCAATTAAGATTTGTTGCATATACATGTAAGTAGTAGCAAAGACCAAAACAAAAAAAATGTAGCTAAGCCACAGATGCACAAACCCACATGTGCATGCACACACACACAAACACACATACATACACACACTTAATACTGTTCAATTTGGAAAGCAGTGTTGATCACTTACTGTGTACTAGGCTCTGTGCCACTAATTGAGGTAGCTCACTGAACAATCTACTCTCATTGAATTATCTTTGTGATAATTCAGCCCAGCAAAGTGTGGCTCTCAGACTATGTTCGGCATGCCATGCTGCCTGTATTTGTATCACCCAAAAGCTAAGAACAGATTTTACATTTTTAAATTGTTTAAAGAAATCAAAAGAAGAAGACTATATCATCCTATCTAATAAAAGGGTAACATGCAAATTAACCATCACTCCGTGACAAAATGGCGGCACCCATAGCCACAAGATGGGGCGCCCAGTCCTCTCAGCCCCACCAGAGTCAGCCAGTCTCAGAGAGGGCTGCCGCTGAGAGCCAGCAGAGTAAGCAGCCTGGCGGAATGCTGTCCAGAGGTCTTCCTGACCCTTTATAAAAAACAAAAACAAATTCACTCCTCACGGAGTGATCCCACACTCACAAAGCTGCAGCCTTGGGTCTTAGCCTTGGAGGCACCTGTACCCCCATGGAGTGATCCCCTCCCAGCAGCAGCCTGGGGTCTCAGCCTTGGAGGCGCCAGCATCCCCACTGAGCGATCCCCTCCCAGCGGCAGCCTGGGGTCTCAGCCTGGGAGGGGTGCGCACCCCCACGGAGCGATCCCCTCCCAGTGGCAGCCTGGGGTCTCAACCACTGAGTCACACCAGCCAGGCAGATATGGAGGAACCTTAAATGTTTCTTTTTAAAAATATATATTTTATTGATTTTTTACAAAGAGGAAGGGAAAGGAATAGAGAGCTAGAAACATCTATGAGAGAGAAACATCGACCAGCTGCCTCCTGCACACTCCCCACTGGGTATGTGCCCTCAACCAAGGTACATGCCCTTGACCAGAATTGAACCTGGGACCCTTGAGTCTGCAGGCCGATGCTCCATCCACTGAGCTAACCAGTTAGGGCTGTCCAATATGTTAAAGAAAAAACTCTATCTAATAAAGAGGGAATATGCAGGGGAGGGGATTTGGGGGTGACCAGGCTGTCAGGGGAGGGCAGTTGGGGACAATCGGGCCGGCAGGGGAGCAGTTAGGCGTCGATCAGGCTGGCAGGGGAGTGGTTAGGGGGTGATCAGGCTGGCAGGCAGAAGCGGTTAGGGGCAATCAGGCAGGCAGGCGAGCAGTTGGGAGCCAGCAGTCCCGGATTATGGAAGGGATGTCTGACTGCCTGTTTAGGCCCGATCCCATAGGCAGTCGGACATCCCCCAAGGGGTCCCAGATTGGAGAGGGTGCAGGTTGGGCTAAGGGACACCCCCCTAGTGCACGAATTTTGTGCACCGGGCCTCTAGTGATACATAAAAGTATATGAGATTCAATATTTTGTGTCTATAAAAAATTTAAAAAATTAAATACTTTTTATTTAAAATTTTTAAAATTGATTTTAGGGGGAGAGAGAGAGAGAGAGAGAGAGAGAGAGAGAGAAGAGGGGAAGGGAGAGGAGGGGAGAGGAGAGGAGAGGAGAGGAGAGGAGAGGAGAGGAGAGGAGAGGAGAGAGAAACAATCATTTGCCACCCACACCCTGACTGGGGATCAAATCTGCAACCTGGAATCTGCCCTGACCAGGAATCGAACTTGCCACTGTTTTTAATGTACAGATGACACTCCATCCATCTGGGCAACACCAGCCAGGACTATTTTTCTTTTATTTATTTACTAGAGGCCTGGTGCACGAAATTTGTGCATGGAGGGGGTTGTCCCTCAGCCCAGCCTGTACCCTCTCCAATATGGGACCCTTTGAGGGATGTCCGGTGGGATCGGGCCTAAACGGGCAGTCGGACATCCCTCTCACAATCCAGGACTGCTGGCTCCCAACTGCTTGCCTGCCTGCCTTCCTGATTGCCCCTAACCGCTTCTGCCTGCCAGTCTGATCACCCCCTAACCACTCTGCTGCCAGCCTGTTTGCCCCCAACTTCCCTCCTCTGCCAGCCTGGTCACCCCTAACTGCCCTCTCCTGCAGGGTTGATCACCTCCAACTGCCCTCCCTTGAAGGCCAGGTGCCTCCCAACTGCCCTCCCCTGCTGGTCATCTTGTGGTGGCCATCTTGTGTCCACATGGGGGCAGGATCTTTGACCACATGGGGGCAGCTATATTGTGTGTTGCAGTGATGATCAATCTGCATATTACTCTTTTATTAGATAGGATAGAGGCCTGGTGCACAGGTGGGGGGCAGCTGGTTTGCCCTGAAGGGTGTCCCTGATCAGGGTGGGGTTCCCTTGGGGCATGGGGCGGCCTGAGTGAGGGGCCTGTGGTGGTTTGCAGGCCGGCCACGCCCCCTGGCAACCCAAGCGGAGGCCTTGGTATCTGGAATTTATTTTCCTTCTACAATTGAAACTTTGTAGCCTGGAGTGGAGCCAAGCCTGGGGCTCCCTCCAAGGCCGGCAGCCATTTCTGTTGGGGTTATAATTGAAACTTTGTTGCCTTAAGCAGGTGGGCCCGGCCAGGGTGTGCGGAAAGCTTTGCTTCCCCTGTTGCTGGCGGCAACCCTGGCCTGCTCTCTCAAGCTCCATTCTGCCGCCATTTGTTTGAATTTGTTTACCTTCTATAATTGAAACTTTGTAGCTTGAGTGGAGGCTTAGGCCTGGCAAGGGCAGGTGGAAAGCTTGGCTTCCTCTGTTACCTAGGAACCCTTGCTCTCTGTGGCTGTAGCCATCTTGGTTTGGGTTGATTTGCATACTCGCTCTGATTGGATGGTGGGCGTGGCTTGTGGGCGTGGCTTGTAGGTGTGTTGGAGGTATGGTCAATTTGCATATTTGTCTATTATTAGATAGGACTAGTAGCCCATTTGCAGGAAGAATCCTGCAAGCGGCCGCTGCAGCTGTGTGCGCTGCTGCTGCCGCTGCCTTTGCGGCCACCGCGCCTGCACCTGCTCGCCACTGCCGCCCGCCCTGCTCCGCCCTGTTCCACCCCGCTCCGCCCCGCCCGGGCTTTCCCTCTGGCAGCCACCTTGCTTTCCGCTTTTCCTCCCTCTTCCTTCTAAGTTGTCTTCAGTCTTCACTCCTCCCTCTCTCAGCGTATGCAAATTAGCTGCCATCTTTGTTGGGTAATTTGCATACTTGCCCTGATTGGCTGGTGGGTGTGGCTTTGGCTGGTGGGCGTGGCTTGGGCATAGCGAAGGTGCGGTCAATTTGCATATTACTATTTTATTAGGTAGGATTATTGAATTTATTGTGGTGACATTTTTGCCAGTCAACTTAATGCTAACTGGCTTTGGTTAATCGAATTATGTAGGTTTCAGGTGTACAGTTCTACAATATTTCATCTGTATATTGTATTGTGTGTTCACCACCCTAAGTCAAGTTTCCTTCCATCACCATTTATACCCCGCTGTTTCTTCTTATACTTCTCCCCTCCTCTATTTTCCTCTGGTAATCACCATACTATTGTCTGTGTTTGTGAGGTGGTGGTTTGTGTGTGTGTGTGTGTTTTTTTTTTTTTTTTGCTTACACAATGGAATACTAGTGAAAAAGGACATCTTACCTTTTACAGCCTCATGGATAGACCTGAAGAACATTATGCTAAGTGAAATAAGCCAGTCAGAGAAAGACAAGTACCATATGATCTCACTTATATGTGGAATCTAATGAACAAATTAAACTGACAAACAAAATAGAAACAGACTCATAGAGAGAACAGACTGACAGCTGTCAAAGGGAAGGGGCATTGCGGGGCTGGTTAAAAAAGTGAAGGGGTTAAACAAAAAAATAATTTTTATTTTTCAATTAGAGCTTATGTACAGTATTACATCATTTAATTCCTTTGCATTTGCACTTAAAATAATTATTGCCATTTTATTAAAACTTTTTTTCTTCTTAAAGAAGACCCTTTAGCATTTCATGTAATACTGTTTTGGTGTTGATGAACTCCTTTAGCTTTTCTTGTCTAGGAAGCTCTTTATCTGACCTTCAATTCTAAATGATAGCTTTGCCAGGTAGAGTGATCTTGGTTGTAGCTCCTTGCTCTTTATCACTTTGAATGGTTTGTGCCAATCTCATTTGGACTGCAAAGTTTCTGTTGAGAAATCAGCTGGAAATCTTATGGAAGCTCTTTTGTAAATAGCTAACTGTTCCTCTCTTGATGCTTTAAAGATTCTCTTTCTGTCTTTAACCTTTGGCATTTTAATTATACCGTGTCTTGGTGTCTCTTTGGGTTGATCTTGTTTGGGACTCTCTGTGCTTCCTGGACTTGTCCATCTTTTTCCTTCACCAGGTTAAGGAAGTCTTCTGTTACTATTTTTTTCAAATAGGTTTTTAATTTCTTGCCCTTTCTCCTCTCTTTCTGGCACCCCCATGATGCAAATGTTGATATGCTTGAAATTGTCCTAGAGGCTCCTTAAAGTAACCTCATTTTTAAAAATTCTGTTTTTTTTTCTTTTTGCTGTTCTGGTTATTTTTTTTTTCTGCTCCCTTATCTTCCAAATCTCTGATTTAATCCTCTGCAATATCTACTGTTGATTCTCTTTAAAGTATTCTTCATTTCAGTTATTGTATACTTCATTTCTAACTGGTTCTTTTTTTATGATTTATATCTTTGATTTTATGTTTCCTATTTCTTTGTTGAAGTCCTCACTAAGTTAATCTACTCTTACCCTAAGTTTATTGAGCATCCTTATAACCAGTGTTTTGAACTCTGCATCTGGTAGATTGCTTGTCTTCATTTTGTTTAGTTGTTTTTCTGGAGGATCCCACCCCATGAAGCAGGACTTGTTTCAGCAGGGCTCTGAATGAGTGCTGGATGAGTCTGCCTGTTGAGTGTGTCGCTTGTGGAGGTGGTTGAGTGATGCTGTGGTGTGGTCTGAAGCTGTCCAGAAGCTGGCCACTGGGTGAACTGGTTTAGAGGCCTCCTAGGAAATGCAGGCCAATGTCAGGCACTACCTGTGCCCTATCTGGAGCCACTTGGCATGAGCTACAAAGCCATCTTCAGATACCTGCTACTTGTGCTGGTTTGTATGTGCCTGGGATGGTCCAAGCTGTGAACCAAGGCCAGCTTCTGCTAGAGCCAGGCCAGGGTCCACTTAAAGAGAGGTTCAGGGCATGCCAAGGCCAGATGCTGCTTATTTGAGATGTTTTAGGAAAGTCTGTAGCATGAGCCAAGACAGACCATTTGTATGGAAAAAGCACTGGAAATGGCTTGGGTGGGCCTGCAGTTTGGGTGGGGTGGGATCTCAGGGAATCACCAGAGGAGTGAACAGTGCTAGCCAGGTTGATGAAGATTCAGATATGGCGCCTACCTGTTGGCTTTTGGGGAGAATGGCTCATCAAGGCACAGTGGCCTCTGCCAGCACTTCTGTCTGGGAGAAAGCTGACCCTCAGCTCTTGCTCTGAAGCCAAACAATTCAATTCCTCCCTGTATATTCCTGGCATTTTTTGAGCTTCTGTCCTAGTGCTGGAGCTCAGAGGGAGTGAGTCTAAGTAAGTACGTGCATAGGCCCTTTAAGAGGCTTGCCTAGGGCTCTAGTTGCCCTCCCTCTCAGCCACAATCCCCGCTGGTTTTTACAGACAGAAACTATGGGGAGTTCTCTTCCTGACACCGGAACCATAGGCTAGGGGGCCTGGTGAAGGCCTGGGACCCCTCGCTTCTCAGGGAAGACCTCTATATATGCGGGTGGGGCCTGCATTGCAGCCCCTCCTACCAGTCTGCTTTAATTCCCTTGTAGAATTCCATTCAGCCTGCTGTCTGGTGGTTATGAATGATGGTTGTTCTGTAGTTTAGTTCTAAGTTTGATGTGATTGTGGGAGGATACAAATTTACCTATTCCACCATTTTGACTGGAAGCCTATAAATTAAGTTTTCCTGGGACATAGTTACAGCCATTTATGTCCGTGTCATCTACAGCTGCTTTCCCAGTTACAACAGCAGAGTTAAGAAGTTATGATAGAACCCAGCCAGTGTGGGTCAGTAGTTGAGCATTGACCTGTGAACAAGAAGGTCACAGTTCGATTCCTGGTCAAGACACATGCCCAGGTTTTGGGCTCGATCCCCAGTAGGGGGTATGTAGGAGGCAGCTGATCCATGCTTCTCTCTCATCTTTTATATTTCTATCTCTCTTTCCCTCTCCCTTCGTCTCTCTGAAATCAATAAAAACATATTTTTAAAAAAGTTGTGATAGAGATCATCTGGTCTGCAAAACTAAGATTATTTACTATCTGGCCCTTTATAGAAAAAGTCTGTTCACCCCTGATCTAGATAATTCAACTTCTTTCCCAATTCCTTTATCATCCAAATGTCTCTTTCAAACTCTCCATTTCACTGTGTAGGTATTAGAAGTAAGCTTTCCACATTTTACAAATGAGGAAACCAGAAAGGTTCAGAAAGTTAAGGTATTGCTGATTCTTTGTAGTCATGATAATGTCTGGTAGTCATAGAATGTTTTTCCTCATTTCCTTTATACAAATACAGGGAGGCCATGGATCATTTATATATTATGTCTTTTAGAACTGAGGAGAGTCCTGAACCAAGACTGCATTGTCAGTATTTGTCAATTGATTGAAAAAGCTATGTTAAAAATATAGTTTTATATCTAAGTCCATTTCCTATTTTGTTGGCAATCTTAAGTATAATTTTTTTTTTAATTTAGTATTACCAAGGATTTTAATGGAAATTTTAAAAAGAAACAAGGCATCATCCTTGTGAAAACTGTTCTCTCCTTTAATATAAGCAATGTTATCTTTTTAAGAGGATCTTCTCACTTTATCAGGGAGATTGAACATGGATATTATCTTTTTTAATTAAACACTTTTCATATATTTTGGCTCTTGATGATTTATTATAATCATGGAGAAATGCTGAAATAAAGGAAGATATTTTTGATATTTCAAATCTACTACCTTCCAATAATGTTAAGGAACTGTGTCCTTTGTAGTCTTATGACATTAAATTAACCTCCCCCCCATACACACTATAAATAAATTACAAATATAGTTTTGGTTATCATCAAGACTAGATTTCAATGGATTTGAAACATTGCTTCATTTTAAAGAAAGTTCCCTAGGTTCTTACAAAGTCTTTCTCTCTTTCTCCTCATTTTCCTCTCTCTCCTCATTTTTCTCCTATGGTAAGGTCAGTTAATATGGAAATATGTCATGATGTGAGCAGCATTGAATGATGTTCTTGGTCATATTTTAGACTATAACTTTTCATATTTTCTGATACGATTGGTGACATTGATCAGAATGGGGTTATCAAATTAATAATTATATGAGTCAATATATATTGAGCATTGATCACTTGCTATGTGCCTTCCACTGTGTTCCATGTGAGCAACACAATGGTTATTATGTGGAACAGGCTATTGGCTTAATTTGAGTGGTATGAGAAGGAAGGCTCTCTTAGTTATAAAATCTCCCATATAATTGGATTTATCCCTTTGGTTAATGAACCATTCTTAAATACAGATATTTCTTCAGGGTTAATGATTCCTATTAGTCACTCACATTTTATTTTAAATTAGTTTGAGGACCCAATGACAGCTAATGGATAAGCTGCTTTGCGAGAATAACATTTTTGATGGTTGAAGAGGGAAAAGGAGATGAATTTGGAGCAGAGTGTATTGCCAAGGAAAGGCCAGTTTGGGTGTGTTTGGAGAGCAAGTGTTGTGACACCCAGGGCCTGCTAGCTAGGTGTTGAGAGGAATGGATGCAGGAAAGAGAAAGGAGGGGAAGGCAACATTAAGATGGCAAATAGCGAAGGCAACTGTTGATCTTTTCTAGAATCAGCTTTCATAGTGTTTCTTGTATCCATTTTCTGAGGTGTGCAAATAGGGTACCTCAAAAGAATCCTCAGAATTTTTTGGGGTGTGAATAGCCTGGGTTATCTGGCTCATGCTAAGAGTCTGGCTTTGCTCCAGAATTTTTTCACCGTGCTCTAAGAACCTCGTGGGTATATTTGTCTCCCCATTGATCTCAGAGTTGCTTCAACAGCCTTTCTTTCTCACCATTTTGTGTGGCCCCCTGAAACTGGGCCTATGACCAAAGAGAGTGACATGTCCGCAGGGGAGTTCAGATATTCAATTAAGGGTGTGATGTCGTCTGAGCTCCTGTCCAAGACCGTCCAAACAGGCACCCAACAGTTATTCTAAATCCTTGGAAGAAGTCATGTTTCTACTTCCCTGTGTAGTATACAGGCAATATTTATTCATCGTATAGTCTGGATCAAGGCATAAAAAGTGCTTTACGTATGTCATCCTGAATCACTACAGACAACCTTATGAAGTAGGTACTGGGTTTTCCCCTTCAAACTGTATCTGATGAATAGGAGGGTGTGTTAGGATTACATCCAACTACAGCTAAAAGAAAACATGTCATACAGTGCCTTAAATAAGGGGTTTATTTTCCTCCTGTCCTGGAGGGGGTAAAAGGCATTTCAGGCCTGATATGGTGGGATTCAGATACCATTAATGATTCTTTCCAGCATCTCTAGCCTGTAGATTTCTTTCTCATGTTTATTGCCTGTGGTTACAACTGCTCTACCCTTAGCATTGAATCAGCATTACAGAGAGGAAGAAGAGGAAAGGCTAAAACAGTGGCTCTCATTTGGGTGTGATTTTGTCCCTAAGAGATATTTGGCAACACCTGGAGACATTTTTGGTTGTCACAACCTTAGGATGTGTGTGTGTATTACTACTAGCATCTAGTGTGTAGAAGCCAAAGATGCTGCTAAATTTATAGTGCACAGGACAGTGCTCACAACAAGAATTATCTGGCCTGAAATGTCAGTAGTGCTAAGGCAGAGAAACTGGCATAAAGGCAGAAAGCATATGCCAAGAGAGTCTATCCTGTTTGAAAATGGATTTGTGAAAGTGGACCAAAGACTTCGTTGTATGTCATTGGCCAGAATCTCATCCCACAGCCAACTCTAGCTGCAAAGGAAGCTGGGAAATGCATCTATTTTTTGTTGGGTTCATTATCTCCCCGATCAGAATTTGGGTCTGATAGAAAGGGAAGGAAAGGAGAATGGATATTAGGTAGATAATAGACGGTTGTCATGAGCACACTCTTTCCAGAGGTTTGTGTGAATAAGGGATGGGGATACATGCACTGGTTAAGGAAAACTGGAATTTTTTATCAACCACAAGTAGGCTAGGAAATATTTTTTGCAGGACATAATATACAGTCTGCTATCTATTAATGCCACTATTCTCTCAGTATTTGCAGTGGGACTTGCCTTTGCTTCTTGTCCATGTAGCCTGTGAGACAATTGATTTCAGGCCTGCCTCACTAATACTTTACCCTTCAACAAGTCATTAAACTGTTGGTGCTTCATTGCCTTTATTCTGAAAAAAAGTAAAAGGTGATGTGATCACTATTTGACTTAAAGTGTATATCAGTTAGAGTTTATTCAGGAATAGAGATGCCCTTCTAAGTATATGAAGCAGGAAGATATGTAATATGGGGAATTGCGGGCTTATGCAGCCATTGGGAAGGCTGGGGAGTGAAGAGCAGAGTCTGCCTATGATCTCTGCTGCCCTAACACAAAAGGGGTCTTCTCAGGAGAATGCCTGGAAGCTTCTGACAAAGTGTTGTATTTGCTGTCTGCAGATGTCTTGTACCTGTCCAAGGCTACCAACAGTGATTGCTAGTGCTTCTAATTGGCAGAGACTAACCTGGAACCATGCCCATGGAATTTTGGGAGATGTAGTTCTGAAGCTTCTCAGGGAAGAATGGAGAATGGGGTGGGATGGGATGATGTGGAATTGACAACACACTGGCAGAAGGAGCATTTAAGTTTGAATAAAGACATTTATTTGGCACATTTTGGCAAGAAGATAACTGTTCAGATTTTGGCAATGTTGCTACTAGTATTATTACCTTATTCAACCTCTGTGTCCTTGGAAGATGAATAGGAATCATTTCTCTGCTCTGGCTCTGTTCAAGTTATGGTGTTGCTAAAAAAAAAGAAAAAAGAAAAGGATTCAATGACCTGCATAGCTGGTGCAGAAGATAATATATTCTGTGTAGTTTCATAATGCAGTGGGGGGTCTCAGAGCGTGAGGTTTGTAAAACAATGCATAATTCACCAGTATGCTGTGGAAAGACCAGTGTTCAGAAAACAGTTGTGGATGACTCAGCTTGTACATGTCTTTATTTTGGGGGAAACTGTCTGGAGCTCTTTATTTGCTGTAGGTATGTATGTGCCTTGTGGTGAGCTGATAAAATACAATGAGGTATTAAATACAAGGAGGAAAATAATGAAACAATCTTGGAACATGGTAACCTATAGACAGATGCCATATTGTTTGGTGTTGAGGAGAGAGTTGTAATCTCTACTTAGCTGATATCTGGGTCACATCAGGCTTTCAGTGTAACTCACGGGGCTTTGAAGACAGAATTTGACCTATGCTATATTTGCGTCTCTGGAACAGCAAATTCCATTATAACTGTGTCCTATGGCACTTGTAAAATCCTTTCTGAGTCTTGAGTTTCAGGTGTCTGCTGATATTTAACATTTGAATTATCTCGAAGAAGATAAGGAAAATGTACTATCTTAATTCTATTTATATTTTGAGTGAGGAAAATTGAAAGGGAGTGAAGGAAAAAACTCGTTACCAAGAGCAGTATATAAAGGTCACTGATTTTTCTTTGCTGGAAAAATACTCAATGTTTTTGGGGTTGCCTGGGGTCTTATCTTGGCAAAGCCGGAGGCAAAGCTGGTGATGAGGATTTTTGTGCAAGTGATTTTTGATTTATTCAGCAAGTGCTCTCAAGAGCAACCAGCAAGGGAATGAGTGAAGCTAGACAGGGAAGGGTGAGAGATGGGCAAGGCTGAATTTCAGGGGAAATCTCAGACAGTCTGATCCTTGGGGGAACTCTGGAGCACCAGTTATACCTTGAAGTTTGTCTTGAACTGCAACAGAGCTGCTTGGCTTTCATGCTCCTGCCGTCAGTCACTAGCTGAGGGCTGCTGGTATGGGGATGTGTTTGGAGACAGATAAACTCCCAGGGATCTTCAGACTCTCAGGTGCTGGCCATTAGAAAGGAAAAAGAGCCCAGCTGGCGTGGCTCAGTGGTTGAGTGTCCACCCATGAACCAGGAGGTCATGGTTTGATTCCCAGTCAGAGCATATGCCCTGGTTGCGGGCTCGATCCCCAGTGTGGGGCGTGCAGAAAGCAGCTGATCATTGATTCTCTCTCATCATTGATGCTTCTAGCTCTCTCTCCCTCTCCCTTCCTCTCTGAAATCAATAATATAAATATATTTTGGAAAAAGAATATAGATGTTGGGGAGGGGATGTACAGAAGTGATTAAAGGGGTCCCAGTAGACTTGGGGAAAGCCCCAATAACGTACTTACTCTTTGAGTAAACTGCTCTTTTGTTTTTATGAAACCCGGAATCTGAGGAGAGAGAAAAATTTTCACTTGCAAATGCAAGGGTTGGAAAACCTTTTCTATAAAGGGCCAGGTAGTATCATTTGAGGCCTTGTGGGCCACAGAGTTTCTGTTCCAACTAGTCAACAACATCATTGCAGTGCAAAAGCAGCCATAGATTACATGTAAATGAGTGGGCATGGCAGTGTCACAATAAAACTTTATTTATAAAAGCAGATGTGAGGGAGGGAGGAATAGATTTGGCTTAGGAGCCATAGTTTGCCTGTTCCTCCTGTGGAGGTTTCTTGTATGTGCCTAAGGTGAATGCTTTATCCATTCTGTATATGCTGCAAAACACAGGGAATAATTAGGATGGCTGTCAAAAGGATGGTTATAATGCATTCTAAATTAGGCTGGACCCCCCTCCCTCCAATCTTTCACCATTCACAATTTTGCACGGATAATCTTGCTGAAGTGTGGCTTCTCTCATTTTACTCCTGCTAACAATATTTAGTTCTCTATTATCTGTAAAATAAAATCTAGACTAGTGTGGCATTCGGGAATCCCTGTGATCTAGCTCAAGCCAGTTTTTCTGTACTGCTCTCTGCTTCCCGCCCATGTGCTTCCTGGTCCAAGTATAGCAGCTCCTCACCGCCTCTCCCACATGCCCTTTGTTTCCATCTCCCTGCCTTTGCCCCTGCTGCTTCCTCTCCTGGAGTGCCCTTCTGCTCGGCTCTGCAATTTGAAATCCCAACCATTCTATTAAGAGTCAGTTTGGCCCCTGCTCCATTAAGCATTCTCCCCATGTGGAAATAATCTCTGCTCTGGACTTCGATAACAATAGTGTCTATTTTTATTAAAACCTTTATTTTATTTATGTTCTACATACAGTTATTTGCTACATTCACTATAGTTTCTTTTTTAGTGCTTTAGGGCAGTGACTAACAATTTTTTTTTTTTTGCCCTTCACAGTGGGTTGCATATAGTAGATATTCAGTAAATGTAGTTTTCAGGTGAAGGTTGCATTCCTACATTCTGTGATTATTAATGGTTTAAGTGCTGAAATGCTGACATAAATTTTCTTTTTCATTTCTATAGGCAAGAGCTGTTTTGTCAAAAGTTGGCTATCCTGAGTTTATAATGAATGATACTTATGTTAATGAAGACCTCAAAGCAGTAAGTGCTAAATTTACTGTATTTTTTTCCTCTGGCAAGTTTTACTGGCCTCATGCCTTTCAGTTAACCCAAGTCCAAGCAATTAAACCTGGTGGTGCCAGAAAGCATCAACTTTTTATTCATTCCTTGGCTAGAAATGAGCCTTAATATTTAGGCATATCACAAGATTTAGAACAGATTCAAAATAAAGGAAGTGTCAGAAAGAATGTATAGCTGAGTAGGTACCATAAAGCAAAAATGCTTGGATTTGGCCCAGTTTAATCATAAAGGAAAGAATGAAGCAAATTGAGTATTTTGCAATTAGTGGGTATGTTCTTATGGTGAATGTATGATATTTGTTGTTAATCTTTATGTGCTTCATTCATATTAAATGACTAGTAATAAATCTGCCAGATAGGAGTTAACTTTATTAAACTTTGTGAATGTTTTTGCAAATTAAGTGCATATACATATGACTATAATTTATTGTGACTTGGACTGTATATTTTCAGTAGTTAGTGATGTCGGAATACTAATAATTCTTTTTTATTCCAATATTTTGGGACATGTATTTTCCAATAGATGTATTCACTACAGGTATTTCTAATCACAACCACTGTTATTTCCTTTTCTTTAAATACTTCTGATAAAGAATTGTGATTCCTTACAAAACTCCTGTTTGAACCATTCACTGGATTTTCTTGTAAAAGTACTTCTTTTTGGAATTCTTTAAATAACTGGTTCTGAGGTATAGCTCTTACCTGAAATTGAGGTTTGACAAGTTGTATATCTGAAAGCAATTCCAGCTTTGTAGATGAATGTCAGAATTCTGCAAGATTATTCAAAAATGAGAGGCTTTAATTAGAAAGTTTTTCCATTGGACTCTAAGATATGCCCTTCCAAGTATTGATTTAGTTGTCATGGAGGAAGATAATTATGCTTCACAGTATCCCAAAGTTCAGACACCTATCTTATTCTACATTGTTTTGATGCTGAAAAAGCTCACAGTTATTATGATAATTAAAAATACTAATGCACTTGACACATTCGTGTACATTATCTTTTAAGCATCATAGTGATCCTCTGAAGTACATGGTGCTTAGCCCCATTTCTCAGAAAAGGAAGTAGAGACTCAAAGAAGTTAAATGATTTCCTCAGTCCACACAGTGTATCAAAGCCAGGACTGAAATCTGGGCCTAGGAAGCTCTGCCTGTCATCTGAAAGGGGGTTCTGCAGGGTCCTTGTCAGGGGGCCGTGCTGGAGGGACAGAGGGGTGGGTTTGAAGAATTGGTGGGAGCTGCTTGCCTAGAGCTGGTTGGAAGGGCGGAGAGAAGAAGGAAGGTCATATTGTCCAGTTGTTAACAGCGCAGGTGTTAGAGTGGTTCTGCCTCTTCCACTAACTAGTTTGGTTTTGTATAGCTTGCATAACTTCATTTAGCTTCCTTTTGGTTATGTGGATTTTGGAGATAATAATAACCAAGTCTTAGTATTGCTGGGATGATTAAGGGAGATTATATAAATGTAAAAGCACCTACCATAATGACTGGCACATATGTAGGCTCCCTATAAATGGTAGCTGTTACTTTGTGGATTAATATGAGAACCGTTGCTGCTAAGAAGAACATCACCAGGGCACAAAGTACCTTTGCAGGAGAACCTGTACAATTACATGTGATCAGAAAATATTCCGAGTCAAGGATACAGATAATAAGGTTTGAGAGGCAGTTTGGTGTAGTGGTCTACCATTCCATAGCTATGTGAACTAGGATCTCTGTGCTTAAGTTTCCTCATGTCAACATCCTATATAATAAAGAGCTAATATGCTAATTAGACCAGAAGGTGGACAGACCTTCCGAATGTTACCAGTGGGTGGGGGCAGGGCCACGAGGCAGCCAGGACCACGAGGCAGCAGGGGCTGCGAAGGCCTACGAATTTCGTGCATCGGGCCTCTAGTGGAGATAATAATAATCCCTCCCTTATAAAGCTGCTGTGGGGATCAGATAAGTGAACATATTTAAAGTATTGAGAACTGATCCTGGTGCACAATAAGCACAATATAAGAGTTAATTATGACATCTTCATGATAGTAAATTATTTTTGATAGTAAATTATTTTTGTTTGGAAAAGTCATTATGAATTAACTCATCTAGTATCCAGGTATCTCAAATTGATTGAAAAGGCTGTACAAATGGAACAGTCTCAAGCTTTAATCAAATAAGGTAGTATTTAGGGCTCACTCACACTATTTAGTTGATCATGTTTTGTTGGCAGTGTGCTGCTGTTTAAAGTCAGTGCCCCTGCCCTGGCCGGTTTGGCTCAGTGGATAGAGCGTCGGCCTGCGGACTGAAGGGTCCCAGGTTCGATTCTGGCCAAGGGCACATGCCTGGGTTGTGAGCTCGATCCTCAGAAGGGGGCGTGCAGGAGGCAGTTGATCAATGATTCTCATCATTGATGTTTCTATCTCTCTATCCCTCTCCCTTCCTCTCTAAAATCAATAAAAATATTTAAAAAAATAAAATAAAGTCAGTGCCCCACATTTTTTGACTCACTGAATATGGTACCTTTTGTAAAAAGAATGTACCAGATGCTGAACAGGATGCGGTGTTGGGCATTTTCCCTCATTTCTTCAAGGTCTGAACAGAAGCCATTAGAAACCAAGATTTTTAAGCACTTTTGCGAAGAAATGGTTTTTGTGTAACTCATTACCAAGGCAGACACAATTGCCCGGCCGGCATGGCTCAGTAGTTGAGCATCAACCTATGAACCAGGAGGTCACGGTTCAATGCCCGGGTTGTGGGCTCCACCCCTAGTGGGGGGCGTGCAGGAGGCAGCCGATCAATGACTCCCTCTCATCATTAATGCTTCTATCTCTCTCTCCCTTCCTCTGTGAAATCAATAAAAATATATTTTTTTAAAAAGCAGACACAATTACACCCAAGAGTTCCTAACACTTTAAAAGACAGTGAAAAAATCCAAATACATGAAAATAAAAGACATTTGTGTTTGGAAACTGATAGAGAATATGAATAAAATGAAACTTGAAAAAAGAAAGAAAATAGGTAAAGGATGCTTGCTTGATGTGATAGCAATAGTGTCACTGATGTTAATAGCAAAAGGACTAAAGTATTGCAGGTATACAATGGGACTGTATTTTCAGTTTGGAGAAATATGTAGATAAGGACTACTATAGGGCCTATAAGAAATGTCTGGTTATACAAGCTCTGAGCATGAGAGAGGCTTTTACAAATGAAAAACAGCTTAGTTTATTTGACACAAGTGAAGATATGATTTACCAGGTACAAACGCAAAAGGAAAGAGGATAGACATTAGATAGTGGATTAGATGAAGGTCAAGGAGAAAGGCTGAAAACCGAAGTTGGGTCTGTGTTGAGATAAGAGCAATTGGGAAAGAACTTAGAGGCAAATGTAAAGAATTAGTGAAAATTCCCCCCCCCCCTGCAACCTTTGAGGAAGAGAAGATAAATTGATACACCCATTTTTTTTCCTGAATAATAATCTTTTTGTAGTCTTTGGAAAGAGCAAGAATGAAGGAAATGTCCTTTATGTGAACCCCCAGTAGCATACAGGAAAGCCTACTGATTAGCCAAAAACGGTAGGTATCAGTACATTTTCAAATTAGCCTTACTAACTGGTCCTTTATTGCTCCTTGGTGGAAACAGACTCAAGACTGGTATGATACCAACCTTGGAAAGATTACTGTATCATCAAGAAAAGCCCAGATCACACTAGGTATTTCAAAGAGAGGAGATTTCATACTGGAGATAGTTGGGAAGGCAAACATCAGGAAGGTGAGGTAGATCAGAGATAACTTCAGGAAGCTACTACCATCCCTGTATCTAGGGGCACAAAAGGGAGGAAGTGATGGTACCATCATTTAGGAGAACAGAGGAGGAACTGCCATTTTAGCTGGGACTGTGAGGAGGAGATGAAGATTCTTCTACAGTCAATGTTAGAAAAAGAAAGAGGAGAGAAAGAATGAAAGAGATCAAATACAGAATTCTTTCCCCTCCTGCCACCTGCTGATTTCTCCCAGTCCCTTCTATTGGCAGGGAGCTCACTGGCAATGGAGCCTGGGAAACATAGTTTTCAGATGCCCAGCCCCAGCATTCTAGAACAGAGTAAAAGGGTGGGCATGTATCCCAGAGACAATAAGTAAGTAATCGGCACCATTAGGCACTTGACTCATTCTTGTGAAAGCCAGCAGAGAATTGTAGTAGGGACTCAAGTCAGAATCACAGCTGACATCTATTTACTTAGAAGAATTGGACATGGGTAACTTAAAAAATACATTTTCAATTGATTTTTAGAGAGAGAGGAAAGGAGAGGGAGAGAAATACAGATGTGAGAGCAAAACATCAATCAGATGCCTCCTACACGCCCCTTACCAGGGATCAAGCCCTCAGCCTGGGCATGTGCCCTGAACGGGAATTGAACCAGTAACCTTTTGGTGTACTGTACAGGATAATGCCAACCAACTGAGACACATCAGCCAGGGCTGGATATGGGTAAATTTTCAGAAAAGATCAGTGTTTCTGGTGAATGATACAAACATACATATAAACATAAATATACATATAGAGATGTATAGGTATTATGTGAACCCACATAATATTCTCTAGAGTGAGTCTTGGTCTGCTATGGCCAGTGGAGCACTCATATATATGTGGTGTGTGTGTGTGTATAAATGTATAAATATTTATATGTGTTGCGTGTTTTATGTGTGTATAAACGACAGAGTGCTATTGCCACTATGCAAGAGTGAGGTAATATTTAGGTGGAATGCTCCAGAAAGACAGGTTGTTAAAACATTGAAATACCTCTGTACTATTTAGTAGAAGATCAAAATAAAACATTGCCCTCAGCCCTCCCAAAGTGATCTCTGGCCACCATGGCCCTGGAGAGCCAAGAGTGGGCATTGGAAGGGGGTATCCACCAACCTTCCAGCCAGCCCTCTGTAACTCCCACACCCTGGCCTTCATCTAGAGTGCTCCACTGGCCAGAGCAGACCAAGACTTCCCTTTACCCCTGGTGGTGGTGACAGGGCATCTGGTGCCATCTAGTTCCTGTTTGGTGTGCTACCTACTGCTATCTCACCTTTTGTGGCTGCTTGTGGGAACTGCATCTTCCGCAATGTACCGTATATGTAGGTTGTTAAACATTTTGAATGTAGGTGTGTACACACATGTACACACATGCACACTACTTATGGACAAAGCTATCTAAATAAAACAATCTTGCATATTGCTTTCCTATTTAAATAAGGGAAAGCATAAATAAAAAATCTGGATGCATTAAGTATTCAGAAAATTCTTTGTGTGCCTAATATAAAATCTTGCTTATACATATTTGGATATATCTCTGAGTCTCTTTAAATGGATTTAACATAAACAAAAAGTATTCTAGAATCTATACTTCCTATTGACTTATGTGGTGTTTAGTCAACATGTACTTAGTGATTCTGCAGAGAAGCTGAACATACTTGCTCTGCCCTTATTACATGTTCTTCACCTTTGGTGTGTGTGTGGGGGTAGCTCTATTCTTCTATTTAGTCTGAGGCATTTGGTGAGGAATTCAGATTCCCCTAAATTTTATGATCTGGATAGCTATTCTTAGGAAAGGACAGAAGAGCCCCAATTAATTTTGCAAAGGTCGCTCAATTGAAAAGTCAGGCGATGGAATTGATTAAAAGTCATTACCAACTTGACCTAGATTTTCACCAGTAACTAAAAGGACAAGAGGCTGTTCAGCCAACTATTGTCCCTTGCAGAGTTTAAACATTTTTTTGAAGATTACACGTGGTTTTAAAAGACTCATGTGCATTCATTCTTGTTGCTATCTCTACAAGTGGAACTTTCCCCGTAGTTGCTGAGTTGCATAGTTGTTTCTTACCCAAGGGCCTGTTAAAATATTTGAAATTATCAAAGTTTCTCACATGGTGGAAATTTGGGAACTAGAGAAAAGGAATGAGATAGTACCTGTGGTATTGGTACTAAAAAATGCTAATACATAATTTTGTTTTAATGTCTTATTTCTTTCTATTTTTATAGCTGTAATTGATGTTTATATATAATTTTGTATACTGACCTTTATTATTTTGTCCTTGTCTTCTGTAGCCTTCATTACTATTATTTTAACAGCTGTATATGTTAAGTAAACTAAACTGTACCATGATTTATTTAGTCACTGCTTCTCTTACCGTAATTCCTACCTTTTCCTCCTTCTTCCATGTACTCCTTCTGTTAAATCACTGGTTTTCTTAGTAAGTCTAATGAAAATAACATTGAAGTAGGAACCTAGTGATTTGGACCATATGGCTTTGCCAAGTTGCGTAATTTCTCTAACTGTGTCCCATCTATCACAAGGTAATATCTGTGGCTGACCCTTTTCTATCCCCCCACTTAACCTGTCTCACAGGAAAAAGTAAAATTTGTCTCTTATCACCTGTAACTTCCATTAAATAAATGGAATAGATCAACTAAACCAGGCAAATAGCAAATATTATCCATTTAATAAAACAGATTTTAAATTGTTCTTCTAAACATAGATGATAAGTTATTGACAAATTGTAATTACTTACCTCTGAGTTTTGGTCCTCATGGTTATTTTCATGGATGTGGTAGGACCTTATTTACTTAAAAGTATTTTTAGACATGGGACTCTTCTTTAGGAAACTTTTGGTTGGTTTTTCTTTTGATATCTGTAGAACAACCTGAATGTCAAGTTTTTTTCTCAGATGAACAGGATAATCTCACAAATAGTAAACCCTTCTAAAAGTAACAACTGATTCTACTGATATTACCAAAAATGTTAATATTTTTAAAAAATAAGTTTTTATTGATTTTTTTTAGAGAGAGAGAAACATCAATGCGAGAGAGAAACATTGATCAGTTGCCTCCCATACGTACCCACAACCTGGGCATGTGCCCTTACTGGGAATTGAACCGTTAACCCTTTGGTGCACAGGATGTAGCTCCAACCAACTGAACCACCCTGCCAGGGCAAAAAGTTAATATTTTTTATGGAAATTACTTTGGGAGAATTTCCTGGAAATTGTTCTGAACCCAAGAATGTATCTGAATTTTCTGTTACAGTCATATTTTGAGAGTTCTGGCAGAACTATCTTGGGAACAAAACTGAAAAAAGCTAAGGGTTGAATAGTGGACACATTTTTGAAACTGGGAATACATTAGAATTAGTAGATGAGGTTGCTTCCTAAAACAAGGCGCTTACTCTGTTTCTTCTGAGGCTGAGTACGAATATCTACCTTAAAATACAATTAATTATAAGATTTCTTTTTAATATGAAGAATTGAAAACATTGGGAAAGTAGGGTAAAATCTTATTTTGAACAAATAGCTTTAACAAACATTAAACATATTGCCATATTAACTTTATACATGCACAGACATATTTTAAATGAATAAAACATATATTGGAAATTCTTTGTGCACTTGTCATTGACCTAATATCCTTCTCCCCTGCCTTCCTCTTCCCTAGGTATAAACACTAATTTGAATTCAGTGTTTATCATTCCCATGCATTTCTTTATGCTTTTGTGAAAGATAGGTACATATCTGTAAGCAACATGCATTATTGTTTTACATGTTATAAATTTTTAAATTCTTTCGGACATATAACTTGTCTTACTCAGCATTGCTTTTCAGATGATTTCATATTCATGCATACAGACCATTTGTTTAAACTGCTGTATTGTTTTCCATTATGTGATTATACTACAATTTATTTATTTATCAGCTACCCCCATAAGAGGATTGATGGAGGGACATTTTAAAGTTATATCTTTACTAGAGGCCCATTGCACGAAGATTTATGCAATAGGCCTTCCTTCCCCTGGCTGCCGGCACCAGTTTTCTTCTGGTACCTGGGACCCAGGCCTTCGCTCTGGCCACCACCTTCTGTCTTCGCTCAGGCTGGAGCCTTGAGTCTTCTCCGCTCTGGCTGGAGTGCCGCTCCTGTAGCTCCCTCCATCCTCCACCTTTCCCCTCATAGCAGGTGTCCCGCCCCGCCTGGCCACTCCACGCCCATGTATGCAAATTAACCCACCATCTTTTTTGGGTTAATTTACATACTCCTGATTGGCTGGTGGGTGTTGTGGAGGTATGGTCAATTTGCATATTTCTCTTTTATTAGTGTAGATAACTGGTTGGTCAAGTAGAACACTAAGGATACCAGAATTTGATACTTTCATTCCTGCCTTTTCTACCTGTGCTTTTAGTTATTTTACTCCTTTCTTTCTATTTTGGCCTGGCCCCCTGGAAAGACTAAGCTGAATCACTAATAAAAGTTACTCTACAGACATAATGGGTACCCACTATATGTTAGGGGATAAACCTAAGCCAGACATTGGCCAACAAATAGGCCGCTGTCAAGTTTATAATCATCAAGTTGTAAATATACATTTATATCTGTACTGTAATCCCCGTGGGTTTTCTGTACATTCACTTGCTGCACTTTAATTTTTACCTATAAAAGAGTTTTATGGTTTAAATTTACAAAATATTACAACTAATAAGAATTTAATTCTCTTGGTTATTTGCTTATTACAATGTATAATTTTTCTTATTTTATTTGATACAGTATTATATTTTAAAACCAAAGCATTAGAGGTCATTAAAACCATAGCTTTTACTTTTACACAGATATTATTTAGAATATTTTAACTAAATACTGCTAATTTCATGTAGAGAGTGCCTATAGAATTGAAACTGGCTGCCATTTTCCTTTCAAAAATGAAAAGGGAACTCAAGAATCAATTGTCTGTTTCCCTATTTTATTAGACAACATTGTTGTGAGCCAACAACTTCTTGTTTTTCCATGCAAGCTGTAATCTATGACTTGCCTCTGTAATTTCATTAATTTTTGGGGACCAGTACATTTTTGGGTGTTAATAAATAAATTCTGTTAATAATTAAATTGTCCTTGTGACTCAATTGTGCTTGTGGTGGAAAATAAGTCTCTGAATAGCTTTCATTTTTTTCCCCTTCATGAGCAAATGTCGAATACAGTAAATTAGATTGAACATTCGACTAAAATAATCACCTATAAGCTAAATGAGGTTTCAGTTGACAAAACTGAATGTTACTAGAAGAACCTATGTGACAAATAAATAAGGCACACAGTTTAGAAAAGTTCAAAGAATCATGTGGGCCAAGAAATTTCAAATCTAAGATAATATGTTCTCTAAGGGTTCAAGTAGATTTTTCAATTATAAAGCAAAGGAAACACATTGTAAATTATTGCGGCTTGCCTTGTTCTTTTTTTTTTTTTTTCACTGTGATCCAGAAATGACCATATTGATTTTTGTGCTTTTTATTTTAAAATAAAATCACTGAGATGAAATTTCATGGCTTTGTGAATGCTTTGTTAACTGATGATGGCTGAGAGAGGCGGTGAAGAGTGCAGCTTCTCTGTTGATCACTCATTTGTGCACTGAAGTCTTTTTTTCAGAGCCATCTCTTATCTGCACTTAGAACAATGATCCTTATGGTTTGTTTTATTCAGATCAAGTTTTCAGAATCTGACTACTTTGGCAACGTCCTGCAAACTCGCAAGTATTTAGCACAGTCTGATTTCTTCTGGCTGCGAAAAGCTGTTCCAAAAACAGAGTGAGTAAAAAAAAAAAAAAAAAAAAAAAAAGTGAAATAGATAAATAATGTTGGTGGGAAGAGGAGTCTCTTTGGACCAGACTTTGTAATTCCCCTCAAGTCAGAGTAACTGGCTTGCCAGTTATCTTGCTTTGGCAAAATCTGTGTTATGTTTTGGCAACTCTTATTTCTGCTATTATATGAATCACTTGTTCAGTTTAATTATGGCTCTTTCACTCCTAGCATCAATGCATATCAAAAGAAGGCTTATTAGGGTTTATTAGGATGCCGCATTTAAAGCACTTCTAGATCTTGTTATATATATAACTTGTATATATGATAAATTTCTCTAGAATGTCACATTCAGGTAGGAACTTTTAAAGATCTTAAAGAACAAATATTAAAAAAATAAAGTATGATTACAAATGTAGAAGTAATTGTATAATTATTAAGTATCTAGAGGATATTTGATGAGATAATGAGTGCCAACGAACTGATAGCTCTATTATTTCCCTCCGATAGTAGTTATGATTCATCCCCCTTCTTTTCAGCTGCCTATAAGTACTGTCCCTGAAGATAAGAAAGTTTCCTTAGGAACTTTTGGGCTAGGGCTAGCCTTGATATTTTCCCCCTAACAAAATGTGTGTGATGATGATGACAGCAGGTAACAATTATGTGCTTATAGTATGCCAGGAAGTGCTGTACATGTTTTAATTCATTTTATCCTCTTGTCAATTCTGTGAGATCTAGGTACTACTTATTATCCCATTTTACAAATGAATAAGAGGCTTACAATTGAGACACTCTTCTGCTCAGTTTTAGATGACTTTTTGTTCATTCTTGCTAGCACTTTTGACTCTGATCTGTTATGGCCCACTTCTCCAATGTGTTTATCTCTCTGTTCTCCAGATTGGGTCATTTCTATTGCTCTAGCTTCAAATTCACTGATTCTTTCTTGTGCATTCTCAGATTTGCTGTTGACTCATCTAACACATTTTTCATTTTGGTTATTGTATTTTTCTTTCCATATGGATGCCTTTTATAGTTTCTGTTTCTCTGTTGTGATTCTTTATTTGTTGAATCATTATCATAATATTTTCCATTAATTCTTTGAATATAGCTTATTTTATTTCTTTGAACTAATTTATAATGGCTGCTTTCAAGTTTTTGTCTGCTAAACCCAACAACTGGGCTCATTTAGAGTCAGTTTTTATTGATAGTTTTTTATTGACTTTATACTTTTTCTTTGAGTAGCATATTTTTGTCATATTGAAAATGACATTTTAAAAAATCTTCATTGTTGAAAGTGTGAAAATGACATTTTACATATTCTAGCAACTGTGGATCCTGATTTTTCTGAGGCTTTTTAAAAAGTAATGTTCCTGGACGTACACTACAGAATCCGTGTCCCCTATGGTATGCAGCTGTGGATGTCTCTGCTTATTTTTTAAATTATTTTTTAAAATTTATTAGCCTCACTTCCTAGAGTTTGTCCTTATATCTGCATAGTTTAGTGCTCAGGAGATCGGGATTGTGCTTTACTCAAACACTTCTCGCCTGTAGGGCTTTTACCCTCTGCCAGTTGGTCTGTGGTGGGAGTTGGGAGTGCATTCAAAGTTACAACCTGCCTTAGATTTTACTTCCCACTGGGCACTCTCTGCTGTCCCCTCTATATGTTCCTGGTTTCCCTGTCAGACAGGGATGTGTGGAGAGCTTATCTTACCCTTCTAAGACTCTTAGTTCCAGGATCTTACTTTTAAATTTCTGGCTGGTCCATTGCTCTCCCCAGTGGGAATTATAATTTCAGGCTAGCAAAGCTATGGGTCTTTAACATTTATTTTTTAACAAGTTCAACAGTTTGAGCTGACAAAGCTGCAGGTTTTCACTCCCACTCCTAATTGAGTCCACCCCTTGTGGCAAAAAGCTGCTGATTGTCCAGCCAGCCCTATCCTGATAAAAGTAAGTTCTCATGGACTGAGCTGGGAGGGATGGGAGCAGTCCTCGGCTAGGCTGTAGACTTCTGTTCTACTTACTTCCAGCTCTAGCAGTTTTTCCTAAATAAAATATTTTCCCCCCAATTTGTTGTTTGCCTTTGATCAATTCCCAGAGCCCTAAAATGGTTGTTTGTTAACAACTTTGTCCAAGTGATTTTTGTGGAAAGATTTGTTGACCTTCTCATACATCATAGCTGGAAGCCTGGCTTCCATGCCCACCTTTTTTTCATGGCCCACTTTTTAAACCTGTCTTATATTCTGGTCTCCAGATTTTTGGCTGGCTCTTTTTATACTCTCTGGGTCTCTTGTTATTCTTCTTCCAACTCCTTGCTCTATTCTGGCCTCTAGACAATCTAGGTCCCATACCATCCCTTGCCGTGAACTGTCATTACCACCTCTCCCTCTTAGCCATGATTCCCATCTAGCCATTCCTGCCTCCTGCCATTCAAACCTTCCTATAATACTCACCCACACAGTTAGTGAAAACTTTGACTTCAGGAGTAGGCCTAAAGCTGAATCACTCCCCTACCCATCCCTGACGCCAATCAAAAGCACAAAGGAAGAAAGCAGAAGGCTTTAGAGCTTCTTTGGAAATGACAGATAACTGGTTTAAAGCCATCTGCTCCACTGCCCTTGGTTCACTCCTCTCATTATAGTATCGCTTAGTCTATCCTACTTCATTCCCAACCTAAATCATTCACTAGTAATTTTACCTTTAGGGTTCTGAAACTAGCTTCTCAAATCCAATGACTTCAGCAAATGGTTTCCAATATCCCAATGAGCATCTACATGTAGTATGGTAGTTACAGATCTGTGAATATCATCCTGCCCTTTCAGATCTACTTCAGATCAATTCAAACTCTTTTTTTCCAACTTGTGGAAAATGCAAGACTCTTACCAATATTTCTGTGAAATTTCTGGGTCTTCTCAGAGACTCCTTTGTATTGGAGATGCTGCCAAGTTAATTGTTCAGTTTCTTTCTTTTTTTTTATTAAGGTATTATATGTGTACATATCTTACCATTGGCCCCCCCCCCAATTGTTCAGTTTCAAAATGACGTTATTCATTAGGGTGTGTAGCAAAGGCTGGGTTGCTATATGAAAAACTCCTATCTGTGTCATCTTTAACATCATCCTAAAATACTGATGGGCTGTCAGGTTCTAAAAGCCTTGACTATTTCTAATTTTTGCTGGCTGACTTTGTGGGCTTAGAAAAACTGTGCTTTGCATAAGTTTTATTCTCCATCACAAATAACTATTTCAGAAGGACATTAAATTGGTTCATATTTCTGGAAAGTTCTTCAGGAGTGAAAATCAGCACAATGCTAGTAATTCTTGTTTTCTCTGATTATATGTCTACTCAGGGAAAGCAACATTAAGGAATTTAAGGTCCTTTTTACATGATAAGGTGATGTGATAGTTAATTTTTTAAAAGAAATTTTGGGCTGGTCCTTTTCTGGCATGGTAGATAATTTTACCTTTATGATACCCATTGGATTTAATAGACATCTTTTAGGTCTAAAAATTCATGAGTTAATAGAGTGAGGACGATTGTGGAGTATCTCCACTACACTAGTTTACTTAGTTCAGCACATCATGATTATATTTCTATAAAGCCCTAAAATAACATTTTGCTTCTTTGTGGGTATAGGAGATAAATACCCTTTATCTTTCATTCTCATGCAATCCATTTTTGCTGCACTAATGTGCATTAAGAAGTTTCTAATGTGATGATAAATGTCAGTAAGAATGGAATTAATTGGGTGGTCATCCCTGAAGGTACATATTTAGTATTGGTTCTCAGAATTGTCACTTCATCAGCTTGCTTAAAAATAGGGGATTTACTTCATTTCTCAGCTTGAATCAAAAGTAATTTCTTTCCCTCAGGATCCCCCTTCTTTGACAGAAATGATTTTAAGCTAGCTTCCCTATTAACTCATTCTCATTCTACCGTGACCAAACATGACTGGATTTTCTTTCTCTAGCTTCTGAAAAAATGTGTAAAAATATATCAAACGTCTACACAAATTATGGTCCTGTGCCGAATTTTTATTTGCAAAAGCATTATCTATAACATGGAATGGGAAGGATATAATCTATAGGATATTAGAAATAAAGCAGTAAATACTCTATGATTTTTCCATTCTGTACTCCTTAGACTATCTTTAAGAGTTGATAGGTAAAATGTAAAACTCTAGCTTGATGTACAACTATTTTATAGGGTTCATATAAATCAGGGTGCCAATGTCCTTTCCTTTAGATTATTGTATTTCAGTATTACAGTCCTTTTATGTATCCCATTGTCTCGTATAATTTTATTTCCATATATTTTTGAATTTGAAATTTATATGAGACCTCTTCCCTCCTTATCCACTAAATCATTTCCCAAACATACCATAGAGGAACACCCTAAAGACATAGTAAGAAGAATTTAAAGCACATGAATGACATTACTTATCCAAATAGTTGTATACATAGCAGTATATTCATTTAAATAGATTTAGTGATCTTCTGCTCAGCACATACCACTTAGACAATAGTCTTAGCCCATAAGGAACTTAAAATCTTGTTGGGAGATAAGTTATGCAAACTCAAATGCCTTTAAGGCCCATGAGCTAACAAATGGTGGCCTAGACAGGTGTAAATGTAGGGGATGGAGTGTACTATGGAGCACTAGTGATCATACACCTCATTTTAAGGGATTCCAGTTTAGTACCTTTTAAAACCATTGTGTTGGGCAAATGAAACATTTTTATGAAAAAATTCGACTTATATATAGGGTAGCACTTAGTCTCTGGACAGCTAACTTTTCAGTATTTCAATTATGTAATATTGTATAACAAGCCACCCTAAAGTTTAGAGGGTTAAAACAACAGTAATTGTTTATTCTCTCTTGTGGCTCTGGAGGTCACTAGGCTCATCTGGATGGTTCTTGCTCATGGTCTTTCATGTAAGTCACAGTCAGATAGTGACTGATACTGGAGTTACATGAAAGGCTTCCTCTCTCGGGTCTAGTGGTTAATGCAGGCTGTTGGCTGGAATGCCTGCTGCAGCTCTCCATGGGTACTGGGCTTCTTTATAGCATGCTGATTGAGCAAGAAACTTCAAAGAGCAAGTTTCCTAAGAAGGAGAGAGTGAGGGAGGGCAGTACATGTGATCACCTGGTGGGGGAGAGAGGTTGTATCACCCTTAACTGCCTAGCATTGGAAGTTACATGGTGTCATTGTCCACTGCAGTGTATGTTTTAGAAGTGAGTCATCGATGCTAACCCATAATCAAGAGGAGAGGAGCTTAGATTTGACCTCTTAATGGGAGGATGTAAAAAAATTGCAAACACAGATTAGAACTAGCACAGGTAGCCTTATATTAGAGAATAATAGAACTAAATCTAATCTAATAAAAGAGTAATATGCAAATTGACCATCACTCCAACACACAAGATGGCCGCCCCCATGTGGCCAAAGATGGCTGCCCCCATGTGGACACAAGATGGCCGGCACAGGGGGCAGTTGTGGGCATTCAGGCCAGCAGGGGAGGGCAGTTGGAAGGGACCAGGCATGCAAGGGACAACAGCTGGGGGGACCCAGGCCAGCAGGGGAGGACAGTTGGGGGGACCTAGGCCTACAGGGGAGGACAGTTGGGGGACCAGGCCTGCATGGGAGGACAGTTGGGGGGGACCCAGGCCTGCAGGGGAGGGCAGTTGGGGGGGAAAACAGGCCTCCAGGGGAGGGCAGTTGGGGGGGGCAGGCTTGCAGGGGAGGACAGTTAGGGGCAACCAGGTTGGCAGGGGAGGGCAGTTAGGGACAATTGGGCTGGCAGGGAGCAGTTAGGCATCGATCAGGCTGGCAGGGGAGTGGTTAGGGGTTGATCAGGCTGGCAGGCAGAAGCGGTTAGGGACAATCAGGCAGGCAGGCAGGCAGGCAGGCGAGTGGTTGGGAGCCAGCAGTCCTGGATTTTGAGAGGGATGTCCGACCGCTGGTTTAGGTCTGATCCTGGTGGGATCGGGCCTAAACAGGCAATTGAACATCCCTCGAGGGGTCTTAGATTGGAGAGGGTGCAGGCTGGGCTGAGGGACACACCCCCCCATGCACCAATTTCGTGCACCAGGCCTCTAGTACATAATAAACTTGGATGTAATAAGGGCAATATAGAAAATACTTAATTGGGTGTGAAGAGAGCAGAGTGCCTGAAGAATGGCTCCTCTGTGAATAACACATCCAACAGCAACTTGGGCTTATTCTTCACAGGTGGCAGGATACTATGACTTTCCTGTGACATTACGCCCGATACATAAAAATATACATTTAACAAATGCTTTGGCATGGGCACTGACCAATCTATATAAAAACCAAGTGACTGGAATTACCGGTCGCTATGACATGAACTGCGGTGACCAACCAGCCCAATAGGGGCCCCGATCAGTCCCCCTAACCTCCCACAGCCCCTTCCCCCAGCCAGCCCTGACCCTGATTGGCCCCCCACCCTGATCGGGGTTAGGGCTGGCCAGCCAACCTCCTGCATCCCCTCTCCCCTCCCCACCAGCCCAGCCCCGATCAGCCCCTATTAGGGCGGGTGGCCGGACCCCACCTGTGCTTGAATTTGTGCACCAGGCCTCTAGTAAGAAATAATAGCATCCACAACTGATATGAGCTCTGGGTATAATCAAGGCTCTAAATATGCCCTAGAATCAGCAAGAGCTATGGGAGGTCAGGAAAGCTGAGGTCATGTATCTGAAATAAGATGTTTTAGGTATTCTTGCTGAAGCTTTAGAGTACCCATGTGGTTGTTTGATTTCTTTGTTTTGTCCATCTTGATCCATCAGCAGTTAGAAACATTTTCCTTGTATGACTGTTACCCTGATATGCTGAAAGTTTATTCTTTGCAAAAGGGAGAGGAGTTGGGAGGGATGGAAAGAGAAGGGGTGAGCTCTAGGAATACACTTAATCTTTTGAACATATTATAGTTCAGTCCAATGTTATTTAAAAGACAAGTTGAGATACACCTGGATTCTCCCCCTTTTGACCCAAAAAACAGACATAGAAAAGCCTGGGTCTTTGGGTAATGTATTATTTTTATATTACTGCTATAATAAATTACCATAACCATAGCAACTCAAAATCACAAATGTATTATTTCACAGTTCTGTAGATTAGAAGTGTGGGTTGGCTTGGCTGGTTTCTCGACTCCAGGTTTTGCGAGGCTGAAATTAAGGTGTCAGCTGGGCAGACCCTTAGCAGGAGGCTCTGGGAAGAAGCCTCTTCTAGTCTCATCAGGTGTTGGCAGAATCCAGTTTCTTGTGGTTGTAGAACTAAGGTTCCTCCTTCCTTCGTGATGGTTAGCTGGGAGCCACTCTTCACTTGAGGTCTCTCTATGGTCCTTGCACATGGCTCCTACATCTCAGAGCCAGAAAGAGTGTGTGGAATCCTTTTCAATCTTGGAATCTCTGGACTTGGTTGTGTAGCATCTCTTCTGACTTCCTCCTCTTCCGTGTTGGATCTCTCAGATTCCAGTCAGAGAAGGTTTAATGCTCTTAAGAGCTCATGTGATTCAAATGAGAACACATGGAAAATCCAGGATAACCTCCCTATTTTTAGGTCCTTAAACTTAATTACTCTGCAGTCCTCTTTGCCATGAGATGTAACATATTCACAGGATCCAGGGATTATTATATAGATATATTTTTGGGAGCCATAATTATACTTACTATAGATAGCAACAAATAAAGGTGCTTTTATATCCACTTATTTCCTCAGGAAAATAGTCCAGTCAGTAACTTTGTGTTAATAATTAAGACCTTTTGAAATATGAATCTTAAAGTTGAATGAAAAGAATATACACTTATGGAAGAGAATATAGGTTTCAGTTTTGACAAGAGAAGGGACACTCTCTTTCTTGATATCCAATAATGTCTCCAGTATACTATAATACTTAAGAGAAACTGGTTTGAAGTTCAGACTGACCAGACTTTGTACAAGTATATAATGCTTGTAAATTTCATTATCTTCATTTGTATAATGGGCTAATAATTGTTATAGTTTCTATGGGGAAAATCCTATCAATAGGAAGTGCTGAGGACATAGTAATTGCTCAGTGAATATTAGTTAATCTTACCTAATAATAGACAAACATGTAAATTGACCGTACCTCCATTACCCCCACAGCCAATCAGAGTGAGTATGCAAATTATAAGGCCAAAGATGGCGGCCGCCCAGCTGCTTCAGGCACAGAGTGGCCAGGCGGGGCAGGACGCCCGCTATGAAAGGGAGAGCGAGGGGAGGGGTGTGAAGGGATCTACAGGAGCGGAGTGCCGCAGCAGCGAAGACAAGACTGTAGACTCCGGAGTCTGCAGCGAAGATGAAGATTGAAGATGGCAGACTCTGGCTGGAGTCTGCAGTGAAGATGGCAGACTTCGGCTAGAGTCTGCAGCGAAGACGAAGATGGAAGACTCCCGGAGTCTGCAGCGAAGCAGTGAAATCGAAGATGGCAGACTCCGGCTGGAGTCTGCAGCAAAGACGAAGAAGGCAGACTCTGGCTGGAGCAAAGGCCTGGGTCCTGGATGCTGGAGGAAAACCGGTGCTGGAAGCCAAGGGAAGGAAGGCCTATTGCACGAATCTCTTCGTGCATTGGGCCTCTAGTAATAATAATGATAATAATAATAATAATAATAATAGAATGACATATTCATGGACTTCTTTATAGATGGGGAGAAGGTATGGGTGAGCCAACTAGAATCAACACTTAGATTTCCTACTAGTTTCAGATTACTGACATAATTATTCTATTAAACATAAATTAGTAAAATGATTGTTCTGAAAAGGAATTTATATTAAGCAATTTAGCTTCAAACAAATTGCTTTGTTTTAATCATAAACGGAAGTGGCTGAAACTCACAGCCATCTGAGTCAAGGGTTGGTAAACTATGGCTTGTGGCTAAATCTTGCCTGCTGCCTGTTTTTGTATGGCTCATGAGCTAAGAATGATTTTTAGAGATAAATGTTTGTAGTTGATTTGATGATGCAAAGCACAAACTTTGAACCCCAATTGGGCAAAATGTTGTCCTGCACTAAAAGAATTCCATTCTTTTTATTAATAGTCCTATATTACAAAAAATTGCACATGGTTATTATGTTTTGAATTTCATTAAAGATTTGTGGAAAAATTTATCACTATAGAAGAACCTATATAACATCCTTGATTTTGCCTGTTTGCAAAATACCTACATGTTTACCATCTGACTCTTCACAGAAAAAAATTTTTCCTGAGCTCTAATCTAAGTGGAGTGTAGATTCTTCATAGCTGGAAGGTACTCCCAAGATCTCCTAATGCAACCTTACTTTCATAGCAAAAGCTGAACCTCAGAAAGTAGGCGACTGTTCCACCATGGCACAGCTAGTTGGTGAGAGTGGCAGAATGAGTCAATTGATCTTTTGGTGGTTAAGTCAGTAAAGTTTCCACCAGAGTAGGCAGATACTCTGGGTAGCATGGTTGTACTTTACTAATCATTCTTTACTTGGACCTCTGTGTTAACACTATTCCAAAAAAAATTTTTTTTTAATGTGGACAGGTCAGAGATTATGCCGCATAGTAACTCAGCTGTCCCATGGGCCCATTAAACAGGGCCTGGCAAACATCAGCTTGTTGCCATGTTTCCATCTGCAGGGAGAGCCCGTTAAGAGTCTAGGATTTCTCATTAAACTGTTTCAGAAGCACTGGTGCTGACTTTCTCTGTAGTTAGTAACAGCGAATAAACAGGCATGTTAATATATTCTCATTGAACCATGTTCAGTTTAGGATGAGATTGTTTATTGAGCAGAGCAATAGCCCTAAATTGAAGCGATAATTTCCCCACTTGCCTCATATCCCCATTGTTCCCTGGTTAACATTGTGTTTGTTCTTCTGTCCTCCTGCCTGGATAATGATGAGCACTTGGTGATATTTGTTTCTCTTGCTACAGGTGGTTTACAAATCCAACGACTGTCAATGCCTTCTATAGTGCATCCACCAACCAGATCCGTGAGTACTCAGCTTCTCTTCTCCTTGTTAATCTGGCAAAATGGAGGGAACTTTTCCATCACTATGATTAAGTGTAGGGCATTTTCTGTTTTTTCCCCCAAAAGTGACCAGGTGAAAGAAGTTTGTTTCCATACCGATATGCCCAATTTTCCTCACTCCCTTCACCTTACAAGTTTTTTAAAGCTTTATATGACCATTGAGTGAAAAAACACACCCAACTACAATAAATAAAAATACAATGAAGTTAGCCATGAAAAGAAACAAGTTTCCACTTTTCTCTCAGAATGGTCTTACTGATTTTGTCTATACCATTTTGTTTATTTTTAGGATTGAGCAGAAAAACAAGCAGTTAACTGGGAGATTGTAGAACCTGAGAGGAATAAATATAAAGTTTGGAAATGTTCTGATTAACCCTAGGATGCAAAGCCTTGACTTTCTTTTATTTACATGCTGTGGATATATGTACTAGTAATTATAAATGCCATGATAAGTTTAAAAATTATTAAAGATATGATTGGCACAAATTAAAAATCTGACAGCACCAAGTGTTGGCACCTAGGACAGATATTCACTGCTGGTGAAAGTATAAATTGGTTCACTCACTTTGCAGAGCAATTTGGCAATGTAGAAAGTCGAAGTTGTGCATGCATATCTCTGACCATCATTTGCACTCTTGGCATGCCCCCTAGTGCTGTGATTCTCAAAGTGTGGTCCTGGGACAACAGAAAGAACATCACGGGGGAACTTGTTAAAATGCACCGTAGACCTATTGTTCACAAACCCTGGACACAGGGCTCAGAAATCTCTTTTATTAAGCTCTCTTGGTGACTCTAATATAGTTTGAGAACTACTGCCCTAAAGAAGTCTCATATAGTGAGGCCCATATAGTGAGGCCCAATGCTCATAACGGTATTGTTTATAATAGCAGGAAAAGGGGAATAAGCTTTGTGTCCCTCCACAGGAAAATGAATTAAATGTGGCATGTTTACACAAAGGAATGCCACATAGCAGTGAACAACGAGTGACCTAGAGTGACATGTATTAACATGGATGAGCCTCACAGATATTAGATTGTGTGGTGGAAAAAACAACTTGGGAAAATATATTGAGTATGCTACTATATAAACGAGGTTCAGAAGCATGCAGGACAATTCTATTTGACATTCATGAGAATGACAAATGATGAATTCAGGTTGGTGGTGACCTGTTATGGAGAAGGTGGTCCTCTGCTGCTTGAGCCCTTGCAAGTTTCTCATCACCCCCCCCCCACATCTTCTGGTCTCCATCTTCACTCCCTTGCTTAGCAATAACATCTAATCTCATGGTTTTAAGCACATCTCTATGCTGTTTGTTGAATGTGGGGGATGGAATTTATAAAGACTTGCCACTCTTGACCATGCTTCCCATACATGTAATCACCTCCTCTCTGGCATCCCTGCTTCTGTCCTTATCCCCCTTCAATCTATTCTAAATATAATGTTGCAGTCATTTTAAGATGTTTTACAATCACCTCATTTTCCTCCTTTGCTCAGAACCTGTTATCAGCTTCCTATCTTATTCAGATTAAAAGCCAAGCTACTTACAATGGCCAGGGGCCTCTTACCAGGATGCCTTTACCTCTATCTTTTCCAGCACATTGGCCTCCCTCCTGTTCCTAAAGCATGAGACCCTTCCCTCCTGGCATTTATACTCTGGACTCTCTTTGAGTAGGAAAACTTCCCTAAGTGATCTGTATGGTTCACACTCCCAATTCCTTCAAATATTTGCTCAAATGCTACCTTCTCAGTGAGGCATCCTGCATGCTCACAGTACACCCTTCATGCTGGCCCTCATCTGGACAGGACTCCCTGGCCACAGAGGACAGCCCTGAGGCTGTGGTCTCCTGCTCCCACCAGGCACATCTCTTTAGAGTCATCCTCATGTGGCCACACTTGGGAATGGCAGTCTCTGCAGGACTGGTCTGAGAGGGTAGTGAACAGAAGGAAAACAAGCAGATGGTGGTAATTTTGGATTTTTACATTAATTTATGTAATCAAATCAGTTATTAAATATTTTGAATATTTTGAATGTCACTCCTTACTGTACAAGTATTCACTATTATCATGAAAATACCATTGCTTTCTTCCTCCCACCTTTATGGAGATATAACTGACAAATAAAAATTGTCTGAACTTAAAATGTACAGCATGATGTTTTAATATAGCTCCAAGTTAAAAATTATGCTGCATATGGAAACATGATATTAGGGTTATCAATTATAAATTATTATAAATTATAATAATATGAATTATATTTATATAATCCTATCTAATAATAGAGTAACATGTAAATTACCATCACTCTGCTACGCCCATGATTGGGCAGTGGGAGGCTGGGGGGCGGGACTCGGGGTGGCCTATCCAGCCATTGAGAGGCACGGATTTGCTGCCACTGAGGGGGGCTACCCTGCTGTTGAGAGGCGCAGGGGGCGGGACTCCCGCCCCCTGTGCCTCTCATCGGCCAGATCCGCGACCGCTGAGAGGGCCTGCCGCGGACACCCAGCTGCGCCTCTCAACGGCAGGGTAGCCAGGTGTCTGTGGCAGCCCCCCTTAGCGGCCGTTGAGAGGCGCAGCTGGGTGTCCACGGCAGGCCCCCTCAGCGGCCATGGATCTAGCTGTTGAGAGGCACAGGGGGTGGGAGTCCCACCCCCTGCGCCTCTCAACAGCAGGGTAGCCCCCCTCAGCGGCCGCGGACCATCAAAAGTGGGGGAGCTGGGTGCCTGTCTGCTCTGGCACCGGGCCTTTCAGAAGCCTCCGCCGAGCTGGAGGCTTCTGAAAGGCCTGGTGCACCAGCGGACAGGCACCCAGATCCACTGCGAAAAGTGAAAGCGTGTAGGGGACCCTACACGTGCATGATTCAATCATGCACTGGGCCTCTAGTATGAATTATAATAGTTCTTGAAATAACCTATTGGGCAATAGAAAATTCTGTAGATTATCCACGGTAAAATAAAATGTTTTATGTAATACTAGAGGCCTGGTGCACAAAATTCATGCACAGGGGTTGGAGGGTCCCCTCAGCCCAGCCTGCACCCTCTCACAATCCTGGACTGCTGGCTCCTAATCGCTCACCTGATTGCCTGCCTGGTTGCCCCTAACTGCCCGCCCTGCTGGCCTGGTCACCCCTTACTGCCCCCCCTGCCAGCCTAATCGCCCCCAACTGCCCCCCCCCTGCTGGCCTGGTTGTTCCCAACTGCACCTCCTGCTGCTGGCCTGGTCGCCTCTTACTCCCCCCCCTGCCAGCCTGGTCACCCCCAACTGTCTCCCCCAGCCGGCCTGGTCACCCCACACAGCCTGCTTGTTCAGTCGTTTGGTCGTCCCTCACTAACCCCTTTGCTGGCCTGGTCGTAGGCAGTCATCTTGTGAGGGTGTGAGAGTCAATTTGCATATTACCTCTTTATTATATAGGATTTGGTACATGCAAAATAATATATGAAACATGCTAGAATATATAAAGTTATAAAGGATATAAGGAAACATATGATAAATATATGCCTGTGAATCCACCACCCAACCAAGAACTGGAACATTCCCAATATTATTGCATCTGTCCATGCTCCTTTCCATCCTATTTCTCTCCCACACCATAGAGGTAACCACTATTCTGATTTGTGTGTTTATCATTTTCTTGTTTTTTAAAATAAATTTTAAATAATTTAAGTATTTCTAAACAAAATATTTGTTTTTATTTATGTTGTAGCATAGTAAGAATGATATGCAATCTTAAGCAAATATGTTTTTTCAATTAACATATTTTTAAGATTCATCCATGTAGCATGTGGCAGTAGTTTATTTTATTTTCACTGCCATATAATATTCCATTGTGTGACTGTATCCCAGATTACTTATTTGTTTTACAGATCTTTTCTGGTGAGAGACTTATGTGTTTCCCCCTATATTTTTGCTATTATGAACAGCACTGCTCACCATATTCTCATACATGTCCCCTAAAAAAGTATTTGGAGTCTATACTAGGGATGGAATTACTGGCTTGTAGGGTATGCAAATACTCTACTAGCTAACACCAAATGTTTTCCAATGTGAGTGTTCCAGACTACAGAAGTGTTTTATCAACTATCATTTTCATCACTTCTTGGCATTGGTAGACTTAATTTTTACCAATATAGTGAGTATAATAGATCAGCTGTTATGCAAGAAAAGGCATTGAGATAGACTATTCACAAGTGTTTCCATTACTCAGTGAATGCTTACTGCTCCTTTGAAGATTTAAGTAAGTCTCATAATAATTTTGTCTCCAGGATTCACCCCTGCTCAGCCTTTTCCTTGTCTGGGAAGAACCGATCCTATCAGATTTTTTTTATTTTTTATTTTTTTTATAATAAATCTTTATTCAGATTATTACAGGTGTTCCTCTTTTTCCCCCCCCATAGCTCCCCTCCACCTGATTCCCCACCCCACCCAATACACTTACCCCCACCACTGTCTTCATCCATAGGTGTAAGATTTTTGTCCAATCTTTTCCTGCGCCCCTCAGACCCCCTTCCCCCTGATAATTGTCCATCGCCTCCCTTTCTATGTCCCTGATTCTATTATATTCACCAGTCCATTCTGTTCTTCAGATTTTTTATTCACTTGATTTTTAGATTCACTTGTTGGTAGGTATGTATTTGATGTCTTTTTGTTGTTCATAATTTTTACCTTTACCTTTTTTTCTTCTTCCTCTTCTTAAAGAATACCCTTCAGCATTTCATGTAATCCTGGTTTGGTGGTGATGAACTCCTTTAGCTTTTTCTTGTCTGTGAAGCTCTTCGTCTGACCTTCAATTCTGAATGATAGCTTTGCAGGGTAGAGTAATCTTGGTTGTAGGTTCTTGCTGTTCATCACTTTGAGTATTTCCTGCCACTCCCATCTGGCCTGCATAGTTTCTGTTGAGAAATCAGCTGACAGTCGTATGGGTACTCCCTTGTAGGTAACTAACTGTTTTTCTCTTGCTGCTTTTAATATTCTCTCTTTGTCTTTTGCCCTTGGCATTTTAATTATGATGTGTCTTGGCATGGTCCTCTTTGGATTCCTCTTGTTTGGGGTTCTGTGCGCTTCCTGAACTTTTTAAGTCTATTTCTTTCACCAGGTGGGGGAAGTTTTCTGTCATTATTTCTTCTTTTTTTTATTTCTGAAATTTTTTTTAAATTTCTTTATTGATTAAGGTATCACATATTTGTCCTCATGCCCCCATTCCCATCCCACACCCCTCCCCACACATGCCCCCACCTCCCTGTTGTCCCCAACCGCTGGTTAGGCGCATATGCTTGCACACAAGTCCTTTGTTGGACATTGTAATTGGGTCTCAAAAGAACTGTTGGCCCAGAAAGAAACTCACTACAGACTGATTCATTTCCTGTCACCATAACCATTATTGCTTGTCTCATTTTCGGTTCTTATAAGTGTATTTCTAATAGCACATGATCTCACTCATCTAGTGGAAATAATGTCATTATTTCTTCAAATAGGTTTCCAGTATCTTGCTCTCTCTCTTCTTCTGGCACCCCAAAAATGCGGATGTTGGTACGCTTAAAGCCGTCCCAGAGGCTCCTTACACTATCCTCACACTTTTGGATTCTTCTTTTTTTCTGCCTCTCTGGTTGGGTGTTTTTTGCTTCCTCATGTTCCAGATCTTTGGTTTGACTTTTGGGGCATGGTGATCTACAGTTGAGTTTCTGTATATTCTTTATTTCAGACAGTGTATGCATAATTTCTGACTGATCCTTTTCCATTTTTTTGGTATTCTCATTAAGGTCCTTGAAGGTCTCTTCAAGTTTCTCAGTGGCTTTTAGAAGATTCTTGAGTAACCTTAAAAATATGGTTCTGAACACTGTGTCATCCATTAGTTTGCTTTCATCTATCTCTCCTACTTGTGACATACTTTGATGTCTCCACATTTTGGCTGCCTCCCTGTGTTGATGGAGTGGCTTTGTGTGGTCAGTGACCTATAGGGGCCGGTAGCTCAGTTTCCCCAATCACCCTAGGTGGTCGCTCTTGGTACACCCCTTTGTGGGCTGAGTGCAAAGTCTTGGTGTTGTTAAGCCTTGATTGCTGTTGGTACACTGGGAGGATTTGACCTCCAGTCCAATTGGCTGTGAGGATCAGCTGTGTCTACGCCGGGAGACAGCCTTATTCAATAGACTTGCAAAATTGTAAAAGCCTCTGTGCTCAGCTTGGATGGGGCAGAGTTTCAGGGTGGAGCCTACAGCCTTGGCTTCCCATCAGCCCCACCCTATGAGGTTCCTGGGTCTCAGTGTCCCTCAGTGTCCCTCGGTACTCCCTGCAAGCACCTCTGAGAGAAAGGCGCCCTGGAGTTTCGTCTGTTGCCAAACAGTCTATTCCAGTGATGGCGAACCTATGACACGCATGTCAGCACTGACACACATAGCCATTTCTGATGACACGCGGCCACATGCCGAGGATGAAACATTTGCTGCAACTGAGGATGAAACATTTGCGACTAGAGTCTTGGAGTTAGTTTTTTCCTCAAAGTGACACACTACCCAAGTTATGCTCAGTTTTTTGGCGAAGTTTGACACACCAAGCTCAAAAGGTTGCCCATCACTGGTCTAGTCTCTCCCCCAATGAATCTGGATTCCCAGATTCTCGCCCAGAACTGGGGTTCACTGCAGTCGGAACTGGGGCTCAGCGCAGTCCGGAGCTTTTGTTTCCTTCCCGCTAGGGCAATTCAACGGCACAGTCAACAGTCCGTCCTCTGCGCGCATTCACGTGCGTGCCTCCGGAGCTCTGCCTTTCGCCACTCCCCTGAGTTTCCGCCTTACAGCCCAGATTTCCCCAGTATGAGCCTGGGTCCCCAGGGTCTCGCTCGGAACTGGGGTTCAGTGCAGTCGGAGCTGGGGTTCAGCGCAATCTGGAGCTTTTATCTCCTTCCCGCTAGAGAATGCCGGCCAGGCACTCAGCTGCCCTGTCCTCTCTGGCTCCATCCTCCCCACACGGGCGTGTGTGCCCGTGTCTCCACCCGTGTCTTCATACCTCAGGCTTTTACAGCTCCTCTGATTTTCCTTGTGGTTTTCTCTTTCCTTCTAGTTGTAGGCGTTTCAGTCAGCCAGCTTTCCTGTGGTTCTGGATGATGTCCGTTTTGTCTTTTACTTGTATTTTTGAAATTGTTGTGCGAGGCTGCAGTTTAGGTGTTTACCTATGCCGCCATCTTGGTTTCCCCCCTTATCAGAGATTTACTGAAGAAGCAACCATTTTAGGGTAACCCAGTGGTTTCTGGAAAGCTCATGAGCCGAGGGGGTTTGGAATGAACAATTTGAAGTGGTATTTTAATTAAGAGATTCAGCTGTTTCTATTTTCCTAATGACCAGTGTTTGCTCTCATTGTAAATTACATTCCCAGACAAGATGACAAGGAATCCTTTGGGCGATTTTTTTCTCTCTCTCCTTTCTGATTTTTCTGGACTACAAATTAAGGCAGGTGGAGTACCTTCTTATACATTTCCCCACTGGGTTTCCTGGGACACCCCAGCCCCAACTGCCTTCTTTTTGCTTCACTGAAGAAATGAAAAATTGAGGTGATTTTCTGAAATGAACATCTTTATTGATTAGGGCCTGATTCTGACAGCATGTGGCCATCTGTTTAATTGGGTTTCACATCTAAGATGTAACTATACTTAGTAACGTGATTTATGAGGATTTCATTCAGTTCCCATTATCATTTTCTGATTTATGCCACTTAAGTCTGCTTCTGCATACAGTAGAGACCTGAGTAGAAAATAGAAAAACCAAAAACCTGTAGTATTTTTTTTTGTTTTTTGTTTTGCAAATCCACACCTTTGTGTGAAACACTATGATTTGTGACTGTCTTTCAATGTTAGATTTTTTGCAGGGTGGATATAGTTCCTTATTTTTCTACCCTTGTCCAGCTGGGTAGCAATGTCCTCAGATACAAAATAATAGTAAGATAGTAATGGTTTAAGTCTGCTCTAGGAGGAGTTATGCTCAGGAACTGTTACAGAATTTAATTGTATTTGAACATTTAAGGTGGTTAAAGTAGAAAACAAAGGAGCTGAGGTGATTGGTGCCCAAGCTTGGGCTTCTCTAACTTTGTGGTAACAGCAAAACTGGTCTGCTTAGTTTGAGTAGGGAAATAGCGAGAACCTCAATGGGAGACCTTGAGTTCCACTAATTTAGTTTTGACTTTGGTCAAGGTATTTTTCCTTCCTCACCCCTGTTTTCCTCATCTGCTACATGTTGAGATTACCTAGCTCACAGAGTCTTGGGTGAGGATTTAATAAGATGAATTTGAAAAGTACCAGCACATTGCCAAGGTTAGGGTTTATATATCTACTAGAGGCCCAGTGCATGGATTCATGCACCGGTGGGGTCCCTTGGCTTGGCCTGCGGGTATCAGTGGACCTCTGCGCCGCTGCAGCCTGGCCTTACCCGCCAGCTGGTTGGGCTCCAGCCCACTGTCTGCATTGATCCTGCACAGCACGAAGTAGTGTGGGAAGGGGCAGGCAGCAGGGGAGGAGCCTGAGGCTCGGTTGGGCGCAGCGCTGCATCACTCCTACTCATCCTGGCCCAGCTGTTTCTGCTTCCGCTGCTCAGTTGTGCAGGGGGAGTGTCTGCGGGAGAGGCTTGTGCCGCCACAGCTGCGCTTGCCAGCCGTCAACCTGGTGTCTAGCACCCGTCTGTCAGCTGAGCGGTGCTCCTGCTATGGAAGCCCACTGACCACCAGGGGTAAGCTCCTGCTTTGAGCATCTGCCCCCCTGGTGGTCAGTGCGCATCATAGCTACTGGCTGGTCATCCGGTCGCTTAGGCTTTTATATAGATAGGTAACTGGTATGCCAGTAATCCCCAGGAGAGCCAGTCCATCACAGAATAGACAGCAAAATATGAAAATGTTGGAGGGACATATTTTGGACTTTTGATCTAAAAATATTTTATAAATTAAAACAATATTTTTACATACTGAAAAAATACAACCAATTTGGAAAAGTGTTTGGCAGTTTGTTGATATCTCCTGTAACCCAGAAATTCCATTTTTGATGATGGATCCTTATGCTCACAATGAGACATGTAACACAAATGTTCATTGCAACTTTATTCATAATGGCAAAAACCTGGAAAGAACCTAATGTCCATCAACAGAAGACTAGGTAAATTGATATGTTAATACAATTGAATATTATATAGCAATGAAAATGAGCAGATGGCTTTGTTCTACAATATGTAGGAATGCCATTGACTTAATGATGAATGAAACAGTGCATTGTTCCATTCATAAAGTTCAGGAACAAGCAAATGAATCTGTGATCTAAGGGGCTACAAGTGAAAATAATGGCTATCTGTGTTGGGGTATTGGCTGGGAAGAGGCACAGGAAACATTATCTTGATCTGGGAAGTAGTTGCACAAGTGACACGTGTAAAACCTCATTGAATCCTACCATTAAATGTGTGCCTTTACTGTATGTATGTAATACCTCAACATAAACAGTGATACCCTCACTTCCCCCATAAAATTATTTGGAACAGCATATAGCATGCATAGACATTTTGGATTAATAACAGGTTACCTCAGGGCCAAGCCTCCAGAGGCATAGACTAGTGCCGTGGTCGGCAAACTGCGGCTTGCGAGCCACATGCGGCTCTTTGGCCCCTTGAGAGTGGCTCTTCCACAAAATACCACGGCCTGAGCGAGTCTGTTTTGAAGAAGTGGTGTTAGAAGAAGTTTAAGTTAAAAAAAATTTGGTTCTCAAGAGAAATTTCAATCGTTGTACTGTTGATATTTGGCTCTGTTGACTAATGAGTTTGCCGACCACTGGACTAGGGATCAGCAAACTTTCTCTAAAGGCCCAGGTAGTACATATTTTTGTTTTTGTGAGCCATGTGGTCTCTGTTGCAAAATCTCAACTTTGCCACTGCAGTTGCAGACAATTCATAAACGAGTGAGCATGCTGTGTCCAGTGAAACTATTTACATGCACTGTAGTTTGTCCACCCCTATTGTAGAGCACTGTTTGAGGATGGAGCCAGGAGACTTGACAAGTTTTAAACTTGGATCTAATCAGGTAGAAATCAGTCACCTCAGCTCCTTGTGTTCTACTTTAACCACCTTCTCAGTACTGGAACTGTGTTGGAGGGTGGTAGAGTGAACAGCTCACCTTTGATTTTCATTTATACTTAGATGGATGGATTGGTCTTTAGACTAAAATCCATTTCATATATTCAATATCAAAGCATATCTGCAAAGTGCCTCATTTCAGTTTATTTTCATATGCCTCAAATCATATTAAGGAATTATTTTAAGCCAATAAAACCTTGGCTTGTAAATAGGCAAGGCCTGAGGACTAAAACCAATGATGTTATTATCTTTGCTGTTATACACAAGGGATTTGGTTGCCTCAGTTTAATCACAGATATTCTGCTAAAGAAAATAAGCCTTTGTCCAGAGGCTGGGCTTATGCTACCATCAAACTATAGAATTAATCCTGAAATCAAACATAGATTTATTTTGCTATTAAGGAAAAAACTATGTTTCAAGCTGGGAGAATTTCTTGTACTTCATTGACTCTGCCTAAAACCATAAAGTGGAATTAAATTCCCGAATCCACTTGCTGCTGTTTTGGGGGGACATTTTGGGAATAGTCTTCCACAGTTTTGAAACTAGAAGGAAGGAAACTTGAAATGGTCACCTAATCCAAGCTTCTTATTATCTAGAAGAGATCCTGACACTTAGAGCAACTCTTAGTCATTTTTTCCAGTTATTCACTGAATATTTATAGAGACCCCAGTTATTCTTACCTCCTGGTATTCATGCCCCAGTGTAGCCCCCTCCCACACTGAATAAGTCTGACCTTTGTAAACAGCGGGACACTATAGAAATGATGGAGGATGACTTCTGAGGCTAGGTCATAAAAGACATTGTGGCTTCTGCCTTGCTCTCTTGACTTGGTCACTCTGGGGAAGCCAGCAACCATGTCATGAAGGCATTGAAGAAGCAAGCTCTTGGATCACCTGCTACAGCTATTTTAAGACGTTCTTGTCCTGATGCAGTCAAGGACTCTGGAGGTCCTGATACAGCCCCTGTCTCTGAGGCCTGACCAACGAGGCAGCCAAGATTGACATTCTGGGTAGTGCCACCAGAGGACAAAAGCACTCTCAAGTGGGGAGCCCTGTAGTCTCATGGCATTCCTGTTACTGTGGTTAGTCCCAGGACCAATGCCTGGAGGGACCCATTTGCCGCCTGTAGGGTACTTGTTGTTTTTAGATAGTAGAGGACTGAGCAGGTTTGCTGCAGGGCTGGTAGCAGAAAGCATGGGCTGATTATCAGGGTCCATTAAAGAGGTATGGTGTGAGTAGGTCACTCACATGAAGTGAGCAACCTGGATGTAAGCCAGACTGAGGAGAGCATCAGGGAGCTGGAAAAGAGCCATGCTGATGGGAACAGGAAGTCAGGGCGCAATCTCACTATTTATCTTGATGGTCACAATCTCACACATCCTCCCTTGAAAAAAAAATCAATTGTCTTTTATCCTTATTTTAAAAGTAGTTAATATTTATTGTAGAAAATACTGTTTTGTGGCTAAGTGTTTGTGCAAATCTGAGACTCTTTTTTAAAGGGCAAATTGCTAGATGTGGAGGAATTGCTGAGTCAAACATTATGCCCAGTTTAGGGATTTTAAAATACAGTATACCTGACTTCTCTTGAGAAAAGTGATACTATTTTCAGAGAAGAGAGGTCCTAGTCCCTACCTGGTGCTAGTGGGGGTGGATTTCTTGTGATATCCTGAGAAAAAGAATTTTCTGATATTCACATAGGAGGATGGGATAGTCCCATTCCCCTTTATCCTGCCATAGAAGAAGTGTATCTGGGGCTTCAGCAGAGCTAAAATCAGAGCCAGTATGCAGAGTTTTTTTTCCAAGTTAGAGCAGAGTCCAGTCCAGTACCAGGCTAGCTTAGCTTGTGTTTCCCTGCTGCAGTCCATCATTACATTGCATGTGGGGTAAACAGGTCCACTTGGCTATGGAGGAAACATGGGTGAATGCAATGAAGCCAAGAGCATAAGAGAGAACTCCTTTGTTTAGGTTTAGGAGATTATGTATTACCAAATTTTCAAATGCTTACAATGGCCACACCCATTCTGGCCAGCGATCTCTGTTCCCAGGTGTGACCAATACACAATACTTTCCCTAGCCACCCCAATTTAACTGTGCATCATTCATCTCCCCTTTGTTGGACCCCTCCCCCCAGTGATCTGCAGGGAATAGGCCAGTGGTTCCCTGGGGATTACAGAGTTGTAGCTTCCTGGTTAAGCTGCCCAGATGACCGGCCTATAGTGTCTGGCCATCCCTTTGCTACTTTCCTGTCTATCTGTATAAAAGGCTAATATGCTAAGTGTCCATCCAACCAGTCACTATGAAGCACACTGACCACCAGGGGGCAGACGCTCAATGCAGGAGCTGCCATGATGCTCACTGGCCATTTACAGAGAAACAGCACTGTGGACCTGGCACCCACAAAGCAACACTCGGCTTCCCCCAAGTGGGACACAGGCCCCGCCACCACCCCGGAGTGACACTTGACCAAATCACAGCCAATGCTGCCGAGACCCCATGGCGCAAAATGCGACCCACAGCCCAGCCCAGCCCGGAAACAGTGGCTGTGGGCACTGGGTAATGACGTCACATAGCACCGCCTGGCTTCCTCTCCCTAGCAACTAGCCTCCTTGGAGTTTCTTCAGCCCAGGAACATGACTTGCTTTATAGCCAGATGCAAACATTTTACACTTTAACCAAATGTCTGTGAAGCATTTTCCCAGTGCCTCATCTCATTTGATCCTCACAGAAGTCCTGGAGTAGGTAGATAGGAGACTTGGTAGAATCCTACTTTCTTTTCATTAGCTGGAAAATGGAGATTTAGAAAGCTTAGAAATTTGACCTGACTGAAAAGAAGTAAGAAATGGTAGACCTTGAAAATGACTTCAGGTTTTCTCACTGCCCAGAATATAGTCAAACACTGCTGCAATTAAATATTTTACCCTTTGTTTTCCCTGCATGATCTACAATAATAATCTGCTTCATGTTGATATTTACTACTGTGTTACTGACAATTACCTGAAAGAGAAGTTGGGGTGCTTCACTGGGCTGGAAAAAGTTTAAATCAGAAAGCAGGTCTAATTAAGCAAGTTCATTCTATATCTATAAAAGGATAAGTTGATTTGCGCATGCACAATACATATAAAGCTCTCGTTGACGCTAATCGCACGCGTGTGTTTTGATCTGTCATTGTCGATCATGAATTTGGTTGACACTTCTATTATAGAGAAAGGGCAAATAGTGATATTAAAATATTTCTTCTAATTAATTTCCTTTCAATTTGCACGAATTCGTGTACTGGGCCACTAGTTTTTAATAACTAGCTAATTACAGTGGTATCAGTACCAGTTTATATTTCCTCTAACAATAGATGAGATGGATTTCTTTTACCAAATATACATCGTAAATATTATTGAAGGAGACGAATAAAGAGACTCAGTTTTTTGGTCTAATTGATATGGGAGAAAATGTTAGTCATATATTTATTCTTGAGACCATTATCTCATACCCAGATACAAATCATGAACCCACCCAAGTATTTGTTGAGAATCTGCTGCTTTCTCAGGCCTAGGCTGGACATCACTGCCTCTAGTGTCAGTTTTGAATACCTAGGAAAGCAATTGTGTGTATGAAAGGAATTGTTGGAATATGAGTAGAATATGAGATACTGAGCTTCAAGTGGGAGGAACTTTTTGTTTTCTCTGCCAGGTGTTGAACTATAACAGCAGTTCTCAAAGTGTGGTCCCTGGGTCAGCAGCATCAGCATTACTTGTGATAAATGAGTATTACCTGGCCCTACCCTGAACTACCGAATCCGAAACTTCAGGGGTGGACCCAGTAATTCATGTTTTAATATTTTAACTATCAAAGTTCTGCTATATGATCAAGTTTGAGAAGCACTGAGCTATAAAAATGCAGCAAATTCAAAAGAGGTACAGCTTGGTTGGGTAAAGGGAGAGGAACTAACTCATTCTGGTTTGCCTGGGACTGTCCCAATTTTAGCACTGAAATGCCACATCCCAGGAGCCCCTTCAGTCCTGGGCAAACAGAGTGGTTAGTCACCCTGGGAAAGAAGAGGAGGTTCTCTTTGTTGCAGCCCAAAGGTAACTATGGCAGAAAAAGAATAGAAGGGACAGAAGAGAAGGTTTCAAGATGGAAGGCAGATTTTAGAAGCTGCTTCCTGCTTGTCAGTTCTAGGCTGATAGATGTGGTGGCAGGAGGTTACCTGCAGGAAGCCAGCAGATGGCTAAGGCATCTTGCTGAATCCCTTGATATGAGTCACAGCTGTTAGAACTGGATACTTTCTGGAAAGGAGAAGGTTGGTATTCACCAAACTACTGCAAGATGCTAAATGGAAAAAAAAAAGCCACTATTAATCTTAGAGTGATGATAATGAAACCCCCATATAGCAAAAAAACATAACCAAAAGTGCTTTGTAATTGCAGAGATTTTCATGTCCCAACTGATGGACCCCTAGATTCTAGAAGAATGGTATCCAGTTTATCTGATTGCAGGAACTAATCCTGAATAAGATGTAATACTCATTCTTTCTTAGAGTGAGCATTAATCCTCGATATTCCAAGACAGGTGCAATTAAAACTATTTTTGTCTTTTTGTACAGTCATAATTTTTAAGTCATGTAAAGTCTCATTTTTGAAAGAATAGTCTGCAAAATTATAATAAAAATAGCTAATTGTATGTTACAAGCATGATGTTGAGGAGTGGTTAAGAAAGGAGAATGAGACAGGAGGGCTGATTTACATACATCAGCTAGGTTAACTATAAGCAGTTCCCTGTTTTTACTAGACCAATAATTCTGAAAATTTTGCACATTAGACTTGCCTGGGGAGCTTTTAAAACATACTGATGCTCAGAGCTCCATCCTAGAAATTGTGGCTTAATAGGTCTGGGCATAGGTAACCACTGTGATCACTTTCACATGTATTTTACAGATCTTTTATGTGCACTTACATGCATACAGGGTGGAGCAAAGGTAGGTTTACAGCTGTTCACATGGCCGATAATACAATAATGAACAAATAATACAGGAATAAATTCACATAATCACAACTGTAAACCTACCTTTGCCCCACCTGTATATTCATACTGATAGGATATTTATTTAAAATATATAAATGATATTTATATATATATATAATATATGTACCTTGCTTTATTCTAACAATATGTCTTGGATTTTTTCCATACTAGACTATTGAGCCCTGTGTCTTTCTTTTCATTTGCTGCATAGCAATCCATAATATGGTTATACATAATTGTCATTCCCCTCCTGATGGACATTTATTTTGTTGTACACTTTTCTCAATTACAGCAACACAGCAATGTGCAGGCTTAGCCATGACTCCACAGTGCACGTGACCCAGTGATTGGGCAGTGGTTCTTGAAGTGTGGTCCCTGGACCAGCAGCATCAGCATCATGAGGGAGTTTGTTAGAGATACAAATTCTTATCTTCCTCTCTGGACCTACTGACTCAGAAATTCTGAGGGTGGGGTCCAGCAATATGCACATAGATATGTAAGATATGTGTGTGTACATATACAGTCAGTTCTGCTATAATGTGACATGTGTTCCTAAACATCACTATGCAGTGCAAAATTATTCAATAAAATCCACAAGGCTTATGGGAAAAAGGGGTTAGGGACACAACAATCAAAAACTTTGTCAGCAACACACACAAAAAGTTAGGAGCCTAATAAAAATAATAGCACAGTTTTGCACATGTTAAATGGGTAAATACATAAATGCTGCAGTAAGTATGGCACTTTCCCTAGACAAGACCTGAAGTTTGCTTGTGGAAGTGGGCCCTGGAGGGCTTGCAGCTTGTGAGTTATTGTGTAGTGGTAGAAGGAGGGTTATCTGAAATTGGAAGGACAGTTTTAATATGAGATGTAGGTGGGTGAGGCTTCTAACACACACAGTGAATGGAGGTAGCTTGTCCATGTTGGGATGTGTGCATTTTGTGTATTCCTATGCAGTTCATTTGGGTGCAGTTTTCTGCCTTCATCTAACATTTCTCGTGAAGGAAATAGCACATAAGCAGATGTGAAATTGGAGTTATGCCCCTGTTTTCCCCCTAATATATCAGTCATGTTGGAACAAATTTGCTTTTTCAGTACAAGTGTTACAGCAGAACTGACTATGTGCATTTATATGTGCTACACATAAAAAGACCCCATACATGACTGAGTGCTATTTTTTCACTTATCTTTTTTTAAAAATATATTTTATTGATTTTTTACAGAGAGGAAGAGAGAGGGATAGAGAGTTAGAAACATTGATGAGAGAGAAACATCGATCAGCTGCCTCCTGCACACCCCCCACTGGGGATGTGCCCGCAACCAAGGTACATGCCCCTGACCGGAATCGAACCCAGGACCCTTGAGTCCGCAGGCTGACGCTCTATCCATTGAGCCAAACTGGTTTCGGCTCACTTATCTTCTTTACTTAATAACATCTCTTCATGCTTTGTCTATAGCAGGGGTGGGGAACCTTTTTTCTGCCAAGGGCCATTTTGATATTTATAACATCCTTCACGGGCCATACAAAATGATCAACTTAAAAATTAGCCTGCTCTATTTGGTCAGACATTTTATTAATTCACTCCTAATGCCTTCGCAGGGCCAGACCAAATGATTTCTCGGGGCCTTATATGGCCCGAGGGCTGGACGTTCCCACCCCTTGCTCTATAGTTACTAATTTTTTAAAAATATATTTTACTGATTTTTTTTTTACAGAGAGGAAGAGAGAGGGAGAGAGAGTTAGAAACATCGATGAGAGAGAAACATGGATCAGCTGCCTCCTGCACACCCCCTACTGGGGATGTGCCCGCAACCAAGGTACATGCCCTTGACTGGAATCGAACCTGGGACCCTTGAGTCCGCCGGCCGACGCTCTATCCACTGAGCCAAACCAGTCAGGGCGATATAGTTACTAATTTTTAAAATGGTATTTAAAGCATTAAGAGATCACTAAATTGCTCTTCAAATGCTTGCAACAATTTACACTCCCACCAGCACACTTCCTACACCTGGCCAATATTGCCTATTATTAAATTTATTAATTTGTGCCAACCCAATAGTTAAATTTCTCTTTCATCTCCCTCCTTCTTTCATATTCATATACATATATGTGTGTACACATTTACATTGCGAGGAATGCCTCCCACAAATACACTGATAGAAAAAGGAGCGGGTTTAAAAGTGTGAAACAGGTGGTGAGGCAGTGCTAAAATGGGGAAGAAAGGAAATGCAATGGAGATGCAAGAAAACATAAGAAAAGCCCATTAAAAGGGGCGAGAAAAAGAATTCCCTTTCCTTTTATTTAATTACTAGAGGCCTGATGCACGAAATTCATGCAAGAGTAGGCCTTCACAGCCCCGGCTTTGTCCGGAAGGTCGTCTGGAATGTCATCCGAATGGTCGTTCTGCTGTTCAGCCATTTGGTTGATTTGCATATTATGCTGTTATTATTATAGATTTTTTACTTCTACCTTTGCTAAATACAACTTACCCACTTATGAGATAAGATATTGAGTTGGCCCTGTTGGGATTCAATCTATCACTCTTGCCAGTCGACATCTCCAAAAATGCAGCTTAAACTGTTAATCCATTCACTTCAGCAAAACAGCTCTAAGGGCATCAGATTCTTCTGTTGATCAGTATTGGGTTCCATGGCCCCCACAAGCTGGAAAGATACAGCTGATCAGGGGAGTGTGATGGCCACCGCCTGTGAGTCTGGGGCCTCTATCTAACAGCTAAAGTGGCAAAATGGAGGCTCATGCAGTGTTAGATGTTTTCCTGCAAAGAGATTGGCAGTGGACATAAATGCTTCCTGCTGGGCACATTTCCAAGCAGGAAAACCAGAATGATTTAATAATTAAATCACATTCGCTTATGGTCATTGTTCTTATTAGGAAATAGCATTGCTTTGGTCATATATTGTGTGAGATGGAATTTGCTTATAAACACTGTGGTTTGTACATATCGAAATCAGAATGAGTTACTAAAAGTATTCACCAGCAGAGAGGATGGACTATTGATATAAAGATGTAAAAGATATGAAAGGAAATGTAGAGATTATGAAGATTAATATGATGTTACCCTTCAAAGTCAGAAAGCAACAGGAAGAGGGAGAACTGCTAGCTGGGACCATCTCTGTTTTGCAATTAGGGTTTTGCATCTTGAAATCTCAAACTATGACATTATTAAGAAGATATAAAGACTATACATACCTACAAGTTACATAGAATTAACATTTCATTTCTAAATTAAGAACTTGAGCCCAGCCAGCTTGGATCAGTGGTTGAGTATTGACCTTTGAACTAGGAGGTTATGGTTCAATTCCTGGTCAGGGCACATGCCCAGGTTGCGGGCTCCATCCCCAGTGGAGGGTGTGCAAGAGGCAGCCGATCAATGATTCCCTCTCATCATTGATGTTTCTATCTCTCTCTTTCTCCCTTCCTCTCTGAAATAAATAAAAAAAATATTTTTTAAAAAAGGACTTGATTTCCTACCTTCATTTCTCACAGTTTTCTGCCATAGAGCGGAGGTAGCAAGAATGTTGAAGAGGGACAGAGAGAAGAGAAAGCATTTTATCTTATAAAAGAGTTTTCAGTCTCAAGGGGCTTTGAACAGTGGCTCTGGAGCAAGCAAGGACATTGAAGGCGGCATCTCTTTTTCTCTTTTTGTTACTATTCTTTGTATTCCCAGTTGTGATGACTTGTAAGTACAGCTCCTGGGATCAACTTGGGGTGCTAAATTTAGTAGTGAGCTGCAATGGCAAAGCAAAGCATTTCTCCCACTCATCTGCACCTGGAGCCAGCTACATAATTTGCAGGGCCCAGTGCAAAATAAAAATATGGGCGCCCCCCTGTTCAGAAAGCAGGAAAAAGTACCGCTAAAGGTGCTAAAATATAAAGCTTTATCCTGCCTTCTGTGGCCTCTTGTTCTCCAGACTTGTCATTTTTTTTTTACTTGCTATTTAGTGCTGTTGTGAGGAAAATTAAAATTTTAAATCTTCAGCATAATTTTACTGTTCATCTTTATATTGTGCAATGCCAGTTTTAAATGCAAATATAAGAACTTTTAACTTGTATGTGGAATCACCTAAATTATTCAATTTGTATTTTGTAGCTGGTACATGCATATGTATTTTGTTCTTACCAGAACACTGCACAAAACTAACTCAGCTGTTTTTATTTCACTTTTTAATACACGCACATTCTATCTACTCTCTCTACCTTTCGTTTACTGATGAGTAAGAAAGGACTGAAAGGAAAAGAAACTGTGGGCCACCTTATCTTTCCCTTTCCTTCTATGCCATCATTTTTTGGTGTATGTGGTTGGCTAATATAGTAAGAAAGAGCATGATAGGTTACCTTAATCATTTTTGTTTCTGAGAATGCTATTACTGCCTTTTGGTGATCAAAGCACATTCTGGTTCTAATGGAAAGAGCCCTCTTGGAGTTGTCAGAGCCCCCACCTACTCAGTCCTGGATGTAGCATGCTTACCTTATACTTACTTTGCGTCTTGCTGAATTCCCACACATTGTGGGTCTACAGGAGTTCTGTGCTCCTGGGGAGTATCATGAACACTTAATGCAAGTGAGGCATCTAGGAACCATGGACCCGCAAATCATGCATGGCTCCTTTGCTCGCACACATATTTCCTTGTCCCCTTGGATGCCCCTTATAAAATCAAATTCAAAGATAAAATTATTAAGAGTTTCAAGACAGTGACAGCAGAGCATTAAACCAAGTTCAGGGTCCTTCTGCATGGGAGGGCCTGTATGACTGCACAGGTTGAGTGTCCATAAAGGTGATCCTTCATGTATTAGGGGAAGCTGCTGGATAGCTGGAAGTCTCCTGCACACTCTGAGTATGAAGGACTCTAGTTCATAGCAGGCTAGACATGCAAATAGCATATGCATGCAAAATAGTTTCTTTGAAATTGATGTAATGGGGAAACTCCATACTGTTTCCCATAGTGGTTGTACCAGTCTGCATTCCCACCAGCAGTGTACTAGGGTTTCTTTTTCTCCACATCCTCGCCAGCACTTGTCGTTTGTTGATTTGTTGATAGTAGCCATTCTAACAGGTGTGAGATGATACCTCATTGTCATTTTGATTTGCATCTCTCTAATGATTAGTGACATTGAACATTTTTTCATATGTCTCTTGGCCATATGTATGTCCTCTTTGGAGAAGTGTCTATTTAGGTCTTTTGCCCATTTTTAAATTGGATTGTTTGTCTTCCTTTTGTTAAGTTGTATGAGAACTGTATATATTTTGGAAATTAACATCTTATCAGATGTATCATTGCCATATATGTTCTCCCATACAGTGGGCTCCCTTTTCATTTTGATGATAGTTTCTTTTGCTGTGCAGAAGCATCTCTTAACCTTTGAGACAGCATAGAGGGACCTGGAGAGTATTATGCTAAGAAAAATAAGCCAGTCAGAGAAAGACAAGTATCACATGATCTCACTCATATGTGGAATCTAATGAACAAAATAAACTGATGAACAAAAATAGATCCAGAGACATAGAAGCATCAAACAGACTCTCAAACCTCAGAGGGAAGGCAGGGGAGGGTAGGTAGGTGGGAAGAGATCAGCCAATGAACTTGTATACATATATGTATAACCTACGGACAATAGGGGGGTGAAGGCCTGGGGTGGAAGGCGGGGGCCAGCTGGGAGAGGTCAATGGGGGGAAAAGGGGACATATTTAATACTTTCAGTAATAAAGATTTAAAAAATAAATAAATAAACCAATGAGCAAAATAGATCCTGAGACATAGGAGCATGGAAAGACTGTCTCAGAGGAAAGGCAGAGGGTTGGTGGGTGAGTGGGTGGGGAGATATTAACCAAAGAACTCATGCATCTATACATAACCCATGGACACAGATAATAGTGTGGTGAAGGCCAGGGGCAGGGAGTGGGTGAAAGGTGGAGGGGGGTCACTAGGGAAAAAAAGGGGACATCTGTAATACTTTTACCAATAAAGATAAATTAAAAAAATAAATCATATGAAAATGATAAAAGAGAAATTGATGTAATGTACTTATTTCAAATTCAGTTGAATTAATGAGACAAGACAGTTGGATCTCCTAGAGCAGTGGTCGGCAAACTCATTAGTCAACAGAGCCAAATATCAACAGTACAACGATTGAAATTTCTTTTGAGAGCCAAATTTTTTAAACTTCAACTTCTTCTAACGCTACTTCTTCAAAATAGACTCGCCTAGGCCGTGGTATTTTGTGGAAGAGCCACACTCAAGGGGCCTAAGAGCCGCATGTGGCTCGAGAGCCGCAGTTTGCCAACCAAGGTCCTAGAGGGTTCCCAGCTCCCTGAGGAGTACCTTTCATATGGGCCTTTGAAACTTCAAGGCTAAAGCTGAAACCAGGTACTTATCATCAAGTCAATCTCTATATCCCTTACACTTTGTTTGTCTTTCTCCCAGGATTTCCTGCAGGAGAGCTCCAGAAGCCTTTCTTTTGGGGAACAGAATATCCTCGGTAAGTAAATGAGTAAAGAAACCAGTTATTGACAAATAAGAACATGCTGCTTTGGCAGAACACAGAAGTTTAAAAAAACAAAAAACAAAGTCAGTAGTTGTTCAACAAAAAGAGGACATGGAACCTGGCATGGGCTGGACCCACTCTCACCATTTTAGGTATTTGTTTTCCTATTCTTGTTACCAGGGCATGTGTCTGGACAGAAAAGCCAACTAATATACAGGTAGTTGTAATTTTTATGCATTTATTCACTTATGCATTGACTCATACTACAAATATTTGGAGCTTGAAGGATTGCTGGCATTTGAGTTGATGGTGATGGATCTAAAACCATTCCAGCCCTGGCCAGTGTGACTCATTGGTTAGAGCTTCAGCCCGAGTATTACAGGATTGCTGGTTCGATTCCCGGTCAAGGGCACACACCTTGGTTGCAGGTTCCATTCTAGGCCCTGGTTGGAGTGCATGTGGGAGGCAACCAATCGATGTGTGATGTTTCTCTCCCTCCTTCCACTCTCTCTAAAAAGCAATGGAGAGAATATCCTCGAGTGAAGATTAACAAACAAACCATATTCCAGATAGAAGAAACAATGTGAGAAAAGGAAAGAAATGTGATGACAGACTAGCAAAGAGTTTAGTTTGACTATTTTAAGTGGTATATGAAGGGAAGCAATGGAAAAGAATTCAAGAAAAGAAGGTTGATGTTTGATATGGAGGGCTCTGAATGCCAGGTAAAGAGCCTGGGCATTAATAGCCAATAGAAAATATTGAAGTTTTTGAGCAAGTAAAGATAATCAGATTTGTCTTTAGAAATATAATCTGGGTAGCTATACAATAGTTTAAAAATTGACAGTGTCTGGAGTTATGTATATCAGTTTAAAGGTCATTAATACCAACAGATTGTAGACTTAAGTAATGCAGAATTTCTATACATAGTGGGAATTCTGATAATATTCATTGTCAATAATATCACCACTTTTATTATGTGATTTTCCTTGCTTTAGTGCACAGAAAATTTAGTCTTGATTTTAGAAGTCCAGTCTCTTGTATTTTGGTTTGTATAAATGGCAATTTAAATATGATTAAATATGGTGTCAATGTTTTGATTTGGGCTTCCCCAGAAGCACACCTGATGACAAGGATTCAAGTGCACATAGTTCTTTTGGGAGGTGGCACCAGGAAACACCAGCAGTAGAGTGGGGAAAAGAGACAAGGAGGGAAGGAAGCCAAAAAATTGTGTTGTAAGAGTTTTCTATGGCTGCCATAATGCATTATCACAAACTTGGTGGCTTAAAACAATGTAAATTTATTTGCTTATAGTTCTGGAGGTTAGAAGTCTAACCTGGGTCTCTGGGCTAAAGACAAGGTATGGTCAGGGATGCATTCCTTTCTGAAAGCTCTGGGGAAGAATCTATTTCCTTGACTTTTCTAGCTTTTAGAGGTGGTCTACATTCTTTGGCTTATGGCCCTCTTCCTCCATCTTTCAAATTTGCAAAGTTGCATCTCTTTGACCATTCATACAGAGTCACATCTTCTTCCCACTGTCCTCTTTAATCCACGATAGTGTCCCTATTTTAAGCTCAGCTGATTAGCAGTGTTAATTACCCCTTGCCATGTAATAGCATATTCACAGGTTCTGGGGGTTAGCATGTGGACATCTTTTGGGGGCCACTATTCTGCCTATGACACATCTGTTACAAAGCCAGTTATCACTGTGAACAACTAGGGCTCAGTCCTGCTGCAAAGCTGTAGAATATGCTTCAATATGATCCTGTCTCAAGGGCAAGGGAGCTGGAGTATTTATTCTACAACTCACCTTCCATCATTGCTTGAGGGCTTCCACCAGGTGTATTAACTTCTGGCATTCCCCAGCCTAGGCCAAGAGGGCTTTGGTGGCCGGGAAAAGTCTGCAAGCAACTATAGACTGTCCCCGACTTATAATGGTTCAACTTAAGATTTCTCTACTTTACAATGGTATAAAAGCAATATGCATTTGGTGGAAATTTTGACCTTTTCCCGGGCTAGCGTTATGTGGTATGATACTCGTGATGTTGGGTTGTAGTAGTGAGCTGCAGCTCCCAGTCAGCCAAGTGATCATGAAGCTGAATAACTGATACTCTGCAGTGTAGTCATTGTGTCAGATGATTTTGCCCAACTGTAGACTAATGTAATTGTCCTGAGCACAGTTAAGGTAAGCTAAGCTATGATGTTCCGTAGGTTAGGTGTATTAAATGCATTTTCAACTTAAGTTACTTACTTACAATGGGTTTATTGGGATGTAACCCTATTGTAAATGGAGGAGCACCTGTAGTTTCAGGTGCTGCCAGTTGAAAGTTGGATTGTTGTGCTTGGAAATGGTGAGTGCTGAGTGGACAGGAGCAGGCAACAGTAAAGCCTATGGTAGGAAAGCAAAGTTGTTAGCATAAATGAAAATGAAAGTGGTTCGTATCGCCCAAATCCATTAACATCATCCCAGGCCTCAGCTGCATAGTTTTCATTAGTGTTCAGATATTTGGAATGGATTTTCCCTATTGTTAAGATTAGAAAAAAATATATATTTATATAAAACTAGGGGCCCGGTGCACAAAATTCGTGAACTGGGGAGGGGTCCCTCAGCCCAGCCTGCCCCCTGTCACATACTGGGAGCCATCAGGGGATGTCCTATGAATGGCTTAAGCCCACTCCCCATTGGGAGCGTACCTAAGCCGCAGTCTGGCCTCCCTTTGCTTGAGGTGACTGGGCTGATCAGGGGAAGGCGCCTGCCCCATCACCCCTCTGCTGCAGCCACTGCCAGTCACCACAGCCGCCCAGGTATTTTCATCACCACAGACCCCAGTCCCTTCACCATGAAAAAATGACAACTTTCTTTAAGCATTTTCAAGATGTGTCTTTCATAGAATATGACATTTCTTTATTTTTCTTTTTATCCTCACCTGAGGATATGTTTCCATTGATCTTTTCCCCTTCCCTCTGATCCTTAGCTCAGCCCCTTCCCAAGCCAAATGCCTCCTCCCCAGGTTTAGGCTTGGGAAGGAGTCCCCCCCGACCTCCGATCTCAGGCTCTGCCCCTTCTTAAGCCTAAAGCCTCCAACCCAGGCTTTAGGCTTGGAAAGGGGTTCCTCCCAACACCTCCCCAAGCCTAAAGCCTCTGCCCCAGGCTTTAGGCTTGGGGTTCCCCCACCCCAGAACCTCTGATCACTGGCTCAGCCCCTCAGAACCTCCAATCACAGGCTCAGCTTGGGAAGGGGCTCCCCCCAGCACTTCCCCAAGCCTAAAGCTTCCACCCCAGGGTTTATGCTTGGGAAGGGGTCCCTCCCCACCCCCCGCACCTCCGATAATAGGCTCGGCCCCTTCCCAAGCCTAAAGCCTCCGCCCCAGGTTTAGGCTTGGGAAGGGGTCTTCCCCCTCACCCCCCGCCCGGAACCTCCGATCGCAGTCTCTGCCCCTTCCCAAGCCTAAAGCCTCTGCCTCAGGTTTAGGCTTGGGAAGTGGTTCCCCCACCCTCACCCCCCCCACCCCTCCCATTGCAGGCTCGGCCCCTTCCCAAGCCTAAAGCCTCTGCCTGATGGCCGGCTGGGAATGACCTGGGTGCTGAGGAGGTTCCCCAGACCCAGGTATGTATGCAAATTAACCGCCATCTTGGTTGGGTTAATTTGTATACTTGCCCTGATTGTCTGGTGGGCGTGGCTTGGGCATAGCAAAGGTGCGGTCAATTTGCATATTACTCTTTTATTAGGTAGGATTAGAGGTTTAGGCTAAATATTCTTTAAGTTCCCTTCAAACTAAAAAAGTTCTAGAATTCTTTGAATCTGCTCATCACTAGCAATTTAACTGATCTTCTGTTATTGTGGTTATATACCTGGAGACTTGGAAATAGTCTGGTTCAGTTTTGAAGTTATTGATTTGATGAAATTGTTTATTGGGTCTGTGAGATGATTTTTTAATATAAGAATTAAAATAATAGGAACTTAGGACATAATAATAGTATTTATTAGTTCAACCTTATGCTGAGCCATATTTGAGACTTCAGTGGAAGAGAGATTTGCATTTTTTCCCTAAAGAGTTCTGTGTCTGCACTGAAACCATCCCTCCTCTATTAAGATCAGCATTGGAAATATGGAGATGCTGGACACATGGGAATCAAAGTCCAGTGAGATGGATTCCCATAAATGCATCTGTTCTGGACAGATAGCCTTCAGAACCAGCTAGTGCTTATCCTTTCTGCCCACACTGGTCAGCTTAGCCCTCCCCTGAGTGTTGGATATAATGATGGGGGCATTGGTAGGCTAAATTGTTTCCAGAGGAGAGAATTAGGATTGTAAATGGCCCAAGACAACATATTCCAAAGTGTGTGTTCCATGAAGTAGTAATAGAGGTAAGTCATCCTCCCCTTCCCTTTGTTTTGGAGAACCACAATACTTAGCAGCATAAAAATTCCTAAGAAACTCGGTAAGACGGAGACTCACTTATTTATTTATTTTTATATTTTGTTAATCCTCATCCGAGGATATTTTTCCATTGATTTTTAGGGAGAGTGGAAGAGAGAGGGAAAGAGAGAGAAACATCGATGTGAGAGAAACACATCGATTGGTTGTCTCCTGCATGAGCCCCAACCAGGGCCCAGGCCTGGGAGGAGCCTGCAACCAAGGTATGTGACCTTGACTGGAATTGAACCTGGGCCCCTCTCCCCCCCAGTCCTCAGGCAGATGAGAAAGAAACTTATTTAAATGTGTTTAACCTAGAGGTTCCTAAAATCCCTCTTTTTCTATGTTTTGGGAAATGTTGGTGTAGGTTCATGACTGAAGAAAAATAGTTGAAAGAACTTGAGAAGAGAGCATTTGAGGAAGAACCTCATAACTTCATATTTTTTGAAAGAAAGTTAAGATGGCAGAATGATTTACTATATTTGGGGGGGATGTCAGAGGGTGTTCAGCGAGAGATTGAACTAGACCAATGGATATACTAGTAAGACATAGGAAAGAAATTCCATTTTAACAATAGGGAGACCTGTTTTATTTTATTTTTATTTTTATTTTTTTTTTTTATTTATTTTTTTAATATTTTTTATTGAGGTATTATATGTGTACATATCTTACCATTACCCCCCCACCCCACACCCACACATGCCCTCCCCCCAGAGTTTTGCGTCCATTGTTTATGCTTATATGCATGCATACAAGTCCTTCGTTTGATTTCATAACTCCCCCACCTCTCCCTAACTTTCCCCCTGTAATTTGAAAGTCTGTTTGATGCTTTACTGTCTCTGTATCTATCTTTTGTTCATCACTTTATATTGATCTTTACTATCCCTAAATGAGTGGGATCATGTGGTATTTTTCTTTCATTGACTGGCTTATTTCACTTAGCATAATGTTCTCCAATTCCATCCAGGTTGCTGCAAATGATGAGAATTCCTTCTTTTTTATGGCAGCATAGTATTCCATTGTGTAGATGCACCACAGTTTTCTGATCCAGTCATCTGCTGACGGGCACCTAGGCTGTTTCCAAATCTTAGCTATGGTGAATTGTGCTGCTATGAACATAGGGGTGCATATATCCTTTCTGATTGGTGTTTCTAGTTTCTTCGGATATATTCCCAGGAGTGGGATTACTGGGTCAAATGGGAGTTCCATTTTCAGTTTTTTGAGGAAGCTCCATACTGTTCTCCACAGTGGCTGCACCAGTCTGCATTCCCACCAGCAGTGCACGAGGGTTCCTTTTTCTCCGCATCCTCGCCAACACTTGTCGTTTGTTGATTTGTTGATGATAGCCATTCTGACAGGTGTGAGATGGTACCGCATTGTTGTTTTGATTTGCATCTCTCGGATAATTAGTGACGTTGAGCATGTTTTCATGTGTCTCTTGGCCTTCCTTCTGTCTTCTTTTGAAAAGCTTCTATTTAGGTCTGTTGCCCATTTCTTTATTGGATCATTTATCTTCCTTTTATTAAGTTGTATAAGCTGCATGTAGATGTTGGAGATCAAACCTTTATCAGTGATGCCATTTGCAAATATGTTCTCCCATGCAGTAGGCCTTCTTGTTGTTTTGTTAATGGTTTCTTTTGCTGTGAAAAAGCTTTTTATTTTGATGTAGTCCCATTTGTTAATTTTCTCTTTAGCTTCCATTGCCCTAGGGGCAGTGTCAGTGAAGAATTTCTTTTGGCATATATCTGAGATTTTGCTACCTGTGGATTGCTCTAGTATTTTTATGGTTTCCCGTCTTATGTTTAAGTCCTGTATCCATTTTGAGTTTATTTTTGTGTATGGCGTAAGTTGGTGATCAAGCTTCATTTTTTTGCATGTATCTGTCCAATTTTCCCAACACCATTTATTGAAGAGACTGTCTTGACTCCATTGTATGTTCATGCCTCCTTTGTCAAATATTAATTGAGCATAGTGGTTTGGGTCAATATCTGGATTCTCTATTCTGTTCCACTGATCTATATGTCTGTTCTTGTGCCAGTACCAGGCTGTTTTGAGAACAGTGGCTTTGTAATACAGCCTGAAATCTGGTATTGAGATCCCTCCTACTTTATTCTTCTTTCGCAGGATTGCTGTGGCTATTCGGGGTCTTTTTTTATTCCAGATGAATTTTTGGAGAGTTCTTTCAAGGTCGGTGAAATATGCCATTGGTATTTTAATGGGGAGTGCATTGAATCTATAGATTGCTTTGGGTAGTATGGACATTTTAATGATGTTGATTCTACCAATCCATGAACATGGTATGTTCTTCCATCTGTTTACGTCTTCCTCTATCTCTTTTTTCAGTGTCCTGTAGTTTTCCGTGTATAGGTCTTTTACCTCCTTAGTTAAGTTTATTCCTAGGTATCTTAATTTTTTTGGTGCGATGGTAAATGGAATTGCCTTTTTAGTCTCTCTGTCTGTAAGTTCACTATTGGTGTATAGAAAGGCCATAGATTTCTTGGCGTTAATTTTGTATCCTGCTACATTGCCAAATTCATTTATTAAGTCTATTAGTTTTTTGACGGAGTCTTTCGGATTTTTTATGTACAATATCATGTCGTCTGCAAATAAAGACAGCTTTACTTGTTCTTTTCCAATTTGGATGCCTTTTATTTCTTCTTCTTGTCTAATTGCAATGGCTAATACTTCCAGTACTATGTCAAACAGGAGTGGTGAGAGTGGGCATCCCTGTCTTGTTCCTGTTCTTAGGGGAAATGTTTTTAGTTTTTGTCCATTGAGTATGATGTTTGCTGTGGGTTTATCATATATAGCTTTTATTATGTTGAGGTATGAGCCTTCTATTCCCACCTTGTTGAGAGTTTTTATCAAGAAAGGGTGTTGGATTTTGTCAAATGCTTTTTCTGCATCAATTGATATGACTATGTGATTTTTATCTCTCAATTTGTTTATGTGATGTATCACGTTTATTGATTTGCGGATATTATACCATCCTTGCATTCCTGGGATAAATCCTACTTGGTCATGGTGTATGATCTTTCTGATGTACTGCTGGAGCCGATTTGCTAGAATTTTGTTGAGGATTTTGGCATCTATGTTCATGAGGGATATTGGCCTGTAATTCTCTTTCATTGTGTTGTCTTTATCTGGTTTTGGTATTAGGGTGATGCTGGCTTCATAGAAGGAGCTTGGAAGTGTTCCTTCCTCTTGAATTTTTTGAAATAGTCTGAGGAGGATAGGTTTTAGTTCTTCCTTGAATGTTTGGTAAAACTCTCCTGTGAAGCCATCAGGCCCCGGGCTTTTGTTTGCCGGAAGCTTCTTGATGACTGCTTCAATTTCGTCCATAGTTATTGGCCTATTGAGCTCTTTAGATTCTTCTTGATTGATTTTAGGAAGGTTATATTTTTCTAGGAATATGTCCATTTCCTCCAGGTTGTCCAGTTTGTTGGAATAGAGTTGTTCGTAGTATTTTGTAACAATCCTTTGTATCTCAGCGGGGTCTGTTGTTATTTCACCTCTTTCATTTCTGATTTTGTTTATTTGGGTCCTCTCTCTTTGCTTCTTGGTGAGCCTGGCTAGAGGTCCATCAATCTTGTTTATCTTTTCAAAGAACCAGCTCTTGGTTTTGTTGATCTTTCGTATTGTTTCTTTGGTCTCTATGTCATTTATCTCCGCTCTGATCTTTGTTATTTCCTTCCTTCTGGTTACAGTGGGCTTTTCTTGCTGCTCTTTTTCTAGCTCTTTGAGTTGTAGGGTTAAGTAATTTATTACCATTGATTCTTGTTTTTTGCAATAGGCTTGTAGAGCTATGAACTTCCCTCTCAAGACTGCTTTCGCTGTGTCCCAAAGATTTTGGATTGTTGTGTTTTCATTGTCATTTGTTGCCATGATGTTTTTTATTTCTTCCTTGATCTCTCTGGTGACCCAGTCATGGTTTAATAGCATGCTGTTTAGTCTCCAAGTGTTTGATTTCTTTGGATTGTATTTATTGTAGTTGATTTCCAGTTTTATGCCACTGTGATCTGAGAAGACGCTTGATATAATTTCTATCTTCTTGAATTTGAAGAGACTTTGCCTGTGACCCAGCATATGGTCTATCTTTGAAAATGACCCATGTGCACTTGAGAAGAATGTATATTCTGTGGCTTTGGGGTGAAATGTTCTAAAGATGTCAATTAATTCCATCTGGTCTAGTGATTCATTTAGGATTGCTGTTTCTTTGCTGATTTTTTGTTTAGAGGATTTGTCCAGTGGTGATAGTGGGGTATTAAAGTCTCCTACTATGATTGTATTACTATTAATCTCTCCCTTGAAATCTTCCAGGAGTTTTTTTATGTATTTGGGTGCTCCTATATTGGGAGCATATATGTTTACCAGAATTATTTCTTCTTGTTGGATTTCTCCCTTTAGTATTATGAAGTGGCCTTCTTTATCTCTTGTTATGGCATTTACTTTGAGGTCTATTTTGTCAGATATAAGTATTGCTACCCCAGCTTTTTTTTCATTTCCATTTGCCTGAAAGATATTTTTCCATCCCTTCACTTTCAATCTGTGTGAGTCTCTTGTTCTGAGGTGGGTCTCTTGTAGACAGCATATATATGGGTCGTGTTTTTTTATCCATTCAGCTACTCGATATCTTTTGATTGGAGCATTTAGTCCATTTACATTTAAAGATATTACTGAAAGGTATTTGTTTGTGGTCATATCTATTTTTGTGTCTATATTCCTTCTTACCTGTTTATTTCTTCTTTTTACAGTATTCCCTTTAGCAATTCTTGCATTGCTGGTTTGGTGGTAATAAACTCCTTAAGCCTTTTTTTATCTGCAAAGCTCCTGATTTCCCCTTCAATTTTGATTGATAGTCTTGCTGGATATAGTATTCTTGGATTCAGTCCTTTGCTTTGCAACACTTTGTATACCTCCGTCCATTCACTTCTAGCTTGTTGTGTTTCTGTTGAGTAATCATTTGACAATCTGATGGGTGTTCCTTTGTAGGTAACTCTCTGTCTCTCTCTTGCCGCCTTTAAGATTCTCTCTTTATCATTTATATTTGCCATTGAAATTATGACATGTCTTGGTGTGTGTCTTTTGGGGTTGATCCTGCTTGGGACTCTCTGTACTTGCGTAACTTTTATCTTTCCCATATCCGGGAAGTTTTCTGTCATTATTTCTTCAAATAGATTTTCTAATCCCTGCTGCTCTTCTTGTCCTTCTGGCAGCCCTATTATACGCATGTTACTTCGTTTCATGTTGTCCCGAAGCTCCCTTAGGCTTTCCTCTTGCTTTTTAATTTTTTTCTCCAATTGCTGTTGAGATTGAGCTTGTTTCTGTACCTGATCTTCTAACTCACTAATTCGGTCCTCTGCTTCTTGTAGTCTACTGTTGAAACTTTCCATGGTGTTTTTGATTGTAGCTATATCACTTTTCATTTCTTCCTGATTCTTGCATAAGTTGTTGATTTTCTCATCCATCCGATGTATAAATTCCACGACCATTACTCTAAACTCCTTTTCGGTCATGTTGCAAGCTTCAGCTTCACTGATTTCCTTTCTTGGCGACTCCACATTTTCTTTCCTCTGTGAGTTATTTCGTTTCCCCATTCTGGCTATCACCAGAAAGCTCAAGCTTCCGTTTGCGTGGACCTGGGCCGTGTGCTGTGGGGACTTCGCTCCACCCGAGTTTCACTGAAGTGCTCTGACACTAGGACGTGTGGCTGCCTTTGGTTGGTGGGAACCAGACTTGCCCAGGGTCAGTGTCCCCAGTGTTCCGTGTGGTCTCGTGTGCACACTTAGATTCAGGGGCCCTGTCTGCACCACACTGTTGGTATGTGCCGAAAATGAGATCCTTAGCAAGTGCCAGGAGTCAGAGTTTCCCTGTGTCTGCACCAAGACTAGAGTGTCAGAGTCTCTGTTGCCTTGTGTGGTTTCTCGTTGAGACTCAGGGTCCCTATGTGTGCATGCACCAACAATTGGGGTCGCTGGCTCTTAGTGTGAATGCGCTGTGAGTCAGGGATCCCAGGCAGCTGTATCCGGCGTGCCAAATTCCCTGAAGTGGAGCTGCGACCTGTGTGTGCTCTCTCTACTGAGCCAAACCGGCTAGGGCGCACACTCTTGATTTCCTGAAGGTGAGCTGGCTCCGTGCACTCTACCGGAGTCCTGGAAGGGGGGCGGAGTCTGTCCTGCGCGCCAAATTCCCCCAAGGGAAAGCCCCTCTGTGCAAGCACTAAGATTCCCCGAAGGGAGAGCTGTGACCCGCAAGCCAAATTCCCCCAAATTCTCCGAAGGGGTGCCCTCTGTGCGCACTGACAGATTTCCCCAACAGGGAGCTGATTCTCTCCTGTGCGCTCTCGCGCGTGTCAAATTCCCTGAGGGGGAGCGAGTCCCTGCGCAAAGCTCTGCGGCTTGGGCGAGAGGCGGATCTATCAGTTAAAATGGCGCTGTCTGCGCGCCTGCGGGGAGGGGGTAGGCTCTTTGACTCACGGAATTCTGCCGGGACGTCTGGATTCTTGTTGTTTGTTGGTCTGAAGCTGTGATAGCAGTTCTCTGTCCCCAGTGGCTGCAGGGTCCTGGTTTGTGTCAGAAGCCAGGATCCGAGTCTCAGGCAGCTCTGTTTCTCAAGATGGCGTGGTCTCTGCGTCCGCAACAGCCGCGGAGATGTGTCCGCTTTGTGCGCGGGGCTCCGCTGTCTAGGACTGCCCGGTTAGGCAGCCCCTTGGAAGACGTGCAGAATCTAACTGACCCTAGCTTATACACACACACACCACACACGTCTGCACTCTCCTCTATGGGTTCCTCACTCACACACTCTCTCTCCCTACCTTTCTGCCGGTCGCCATCCCAAACCGGAATTTTTATTTTTATTTTTTATAAATATATTTTTTTATTGATTTCAGAGAGGAAGGGAGAGGGAGAGAGAGATAGAAACATCAATGATGAGAGAGAATCATTGATCAGCTAGCTGCCTCCGGCACGCCCCCCAACTGGGGATCGAGCCTGAAACCCCTGCATATGCCCTTGACCAGAATCGAACCTGGGACCCTTCAGTCCTCAGGCTGAGGCTCTATCCACTGAGCCAAAGCGGCTACGGCGAGATCTGTTTTATTTACAACCACTGATGAAAGAATGGGCCACCTCAGAAGGGGGCGAGCTCCTGGTTATTGAAAGTGCCCAAGGAGAAGTCCTAGGACCTTTTGAAGTGTGTTTTTTGTTTTTTTTTGTAGAGGGGGGGGGCGGTGCCCTGCTTCAGCTAAGGAGTAGAACTAGATGACCTTAGACACTTCTAACTCTGAGATTTTTATGAATTTACATTTCAGGCATAGAGTAGCCCTTACTTGATGACCGCTTGAGATAATGGTTGCTCCAGACAGCAGTATGATTGATTCCCTGTTGACAGCAAACCCTGTGCATTTGTTAAGTCCATTGGGTAGTAAGAATAAAAGAGAAACTGAGTAGGTGGAAACATTTCATCTTTCCCATTTTATTTTTGGAAGGCTAGATTTTTCTCTGCAGGAGTCTTCTTTTTCTGGCCAGCCAGTCGTATTGTTAAAAGGCATAGTTTTACTTATTTGTTTATTTATTTATTTATTTTAACTATATGCTAATTTAAATAATGTCCATTGATAACGTGGAATATGTGAATTTAGTATTATGAACCATTATCATTGTAAGGCTTAGTCATGTAAAGTTACTTCTTTTTCTCTTGTCCAAAGGATTGCAATTATTTGGCTGAGAATCAGAACTTACAATGATTCAATCATTTTCTGAATTCTCTATTACCCTTTGCAAGTAGGAAGCTTATTGGAGCAGTCTCTCTGAAGGGATATTTATTGTAGAACAGTTCCGGTAAACGTCCATTGTTCATCTCTTAAATTCAACAGCACTGACCAAGGCTTGTAGAGAATCGAATATGATTGTCAGGGCTGAGAGGTCTGGAAAAACGAAATGTTACAGGCTGCACAGTGATAGCTACTGCTGCAAAAATTAGCACTATGTAAAATTACAAGTTTGTCCCACACTGCCATGATAGCTCTATGATTGAAATGCATAATTTCACTCTTACTTCTTTAATGAAGGTTTGCAGTGATGGAAGAACAGTAGGAAGCATTTTTTCAAATGCAAATTACCTTGCAGGAAAGAAATAACAAAGGAAAGAATTGCCACCAAGGGGAAAAATTAAATCTTGCAGCACTTCCTTGGGTATAGTTGAGATAAACAATTAGCATGTTAAGGATTATTATGTCCTGTAATAACATGTTGCTTCAAAAATTCTCGTTCCTTCCACTTACTGGTCCTGTCTATTTGCCGGGTTACTTTGATGTTGCATGTCAGGAAGCAACTGTGAAATACTGGTATTTTTAGCATAATTGCAAATCTCAGGAAGTATCCTCATAATAAGGATTTTAAGTTGTTTATAATCCTTATCCATACATTAAATAACTAAAATAAGGTACATATCAATCTGTCACTTGCATGAAATGGTAACGTTAATCTATTAGTTAAATCGTTGTTACTTTTTTACTGTGTACTAGGTACAGAGAATTTAGCAGCAATCAATAGATAAGGGTTTGACCTTCATAGAACTTAAAGCTGAGAGAGAAGATCCCAGACACACATGAGTGGAAGCCCCCTTATTGGTTACTTCATATATCATTAACATGCTTGTTTCAGTTATATTGCCATGTAACAAAGCACCACTGAACAACCACTACTGGCACATGAAGCCACAGTTCGGGCAAGATTCAGCCGAGACGCTTGTCTCCGTTCTGTGTGGCGTTTGTTGGCTGGCAACTTGACTGGGACCAGGGGATCTAAGATGACTGCTCACATGTCTGCTGTCCCAGTTGGGCTGGCTTGAAAGGCTGGGGCCTAGCTACGTCTCTTCCTTTAGAAGTCTGACAACTTTGGGTGTCTCTTGCTTGCTTCACTTGGCCTCTTTGTGTCCAGCTGATTAGTCTACCTTCTTTCCATGGAAGTTGACTTCCAAGGCAGGACATTTTCAAGCATTAAGGCCTGTCAAAGCCTAGGTCCAGAAGCCACATCCGGCCCCTTCTGTGCCTTCTGTTGAGCATAGCAAATCTGGAGGCCTATCCAGATTTAAGGGAAAGGAAGTCGTTGCCTCTTGATGGGAGGAGGTGGCACATGCATTCAGGCTGTGTGGAATGGTCAGTGGTCACCCTTGTCGGTAATCTACCACATGCATCTTCAGAGGTGAAGAGAAATGATAAGATGGCTTTTCCAAATCTGGTTTAGGCTTCACAGTCTTTGTCATTCAGTTGTGAGCGTGTCTGTCACACAAGCAGAGAAACGTGACTACCTTGACAGCAGGCTGATCCCTTTTAATCTCTGCTCTATTCCTTTTTTATGACTACATTTGAAAAACAATTTAACTTCTAAGTCTGTAGCGATTTTTCAACAGGTTCTCAGATAAAAAATAAATGGCATGTTGACTGACGGGATCTTTTCAAACCCTGCTACTGCTTTGGGTGTTTATAAATATAAACTACAGCTAGAGCTGATATAGAATAATAAAAATCTTAGGGCTGGAAGGGACTTGAGAAATCATTTCTTTCACACCCCTAATTTCATAGCATAGGAAAAATAAGGCCCATATATGGTCATAATGATAATGTTAGAATTTATATATTCTTTGTCCATTTTAATGAGAAGGGCACATTTAGATTTTTTTTTTTACAATTTTGTGATTATTATTAACATGGGTACTAGAAAACAAATTATCTTTGCTTTTCATTGAAAAAAAATAAAGGATTATGCTCTTAGATTCATGCTTGTAATTTTCTCCAAATTATATATTTATGTTGTAGATCTCTGAGTTATGGTGCTATAGGAGTAATTGTCGGACACGAATTTACACATGGATTTGATAATAATGGTAAGTACTGGTTCATTGTATAAGCTGCTGCTTTTATGATAATGTTGACTATGTGGATGGTAATTGTTGCTATTATTTTTGCATAGTGGCATCATCATAGATTGACGATTATCCAATATAGTATGATTGCTGATTGAAAACTTTTCCCCATGTCTTGCAGAGATAGCTTGCAATAAATAAATTCACATTGCAATGGGATAGAATGATGAAAAAATGACTTTGTCATTTCAATGTAGTTAGTTGTGCATTTAGATCACAATTGCTGTAGCTGCCACAATAATTATAGGAATTCCTTTATAGCTTCTTCCCTTTGTCATTTCTTTATTCACCATCTTGAGATGCTCTCCCTGGAGGTGTGAGCTCTGCTCTGAGGATGATTATACATGCTGCCAAATGAGGACTCAGTGAGTTAGGAATCTGGAGCTTGGCTGACTGGTTCCTTTATACTGTTTCAAGGATTATGCAATGCTCAATCTCTGTTTTTCTCTATGCTGGCATATATTCAGAATTTTAAAAAGGCTATGCTTCCCTAATAATGCATAATATAGAATATGCTATGTATCCTGAAGACATTTAAGCAAAAGAAAAGAGCAGAATATGGCATAAACTAAAGAAATGATCACTCCTTGAGAGTTACCATTTTTAGACAACACTTCTTTCTCCTTTAAGTTTGGAGTATTATTGGAAAGCCATATGAAATCTCCGAAAGTTATGAATTAGCAGTAAATTATGATTACATCTACATCCACACAAAGATTTCCATGTAGACCCAAGAACCCGGCTGGCTCAAGGCACTATTTAGTAGAGGGACCTCTTTCTTTCATGTCTGTGATATCTCCAACATCCTTTACTGGGTGCCTACCCAGGGCCAGAGACCCTTTTGGTTCTTTTCCTTCTGGACAATTCTTCCTGTATTCCCATTAGCCCTTCCTTAGTCACATAGGCTTTGTGCTCTCCTGGTCTTTCCTCCCTGTTAAAATATAGCTGCCTTGTAGTCATCTGAATACCCAGAGCAATACTTTCTAGCTTTGCATGCTTGGTTTATCTGAGAGGATAGTCTAAGATAAGAAACAAAAGCCAGTATTGGTCTCTTGGTTCTGGGTCTTTCTTCCTAGGAAATTTAAGTACAATTCTTCCTCAGAATCTTCTAGATGCCTTCAGGATTGTCTCTCAAAGGACAAAATCTAATGATGGCAATTTCACTCTGTAATCAGTACTTAGAACAGTACATTGTACATATAATGACATGCCCAGTATCCAGTATCTATTTTATAATTGGTTGGCTAGTGGTTGGAGGACGGTGACTCCATACTCTTCCAGAGAGGGTGGTAGTGGCATCTAGCCTTATTGAAGAACTTCATATTATTCCAATTAACATCTTTTAAAAAAAATCTATATTTTTTATTGATTTCAGAGAGAAGGAAGAGGGAGAGAGAGATAGACACATGGATGATGAGAGAGCATCATTGATCAGCTGCCTCCTGCACAACCCCTACTGGGGATGGAGCCTGCAACCCAGGCATGTGTCCTGACCAGGAATCAAACTGTGACTTCCTGGTTCATAGGTCAACGCTCAGCCATTGAGTCACATCAGCCGGAGCAATTAACATATTTGGTTAGGGAGCTTTCTTTTATGCCCAACAAAGAGTTCTCTGCATAATTAAGTTTAAACTAGCACTAGCCGGGTTGTTCAGTGGTTAGAACATTGGCCTGCAGACTGAAGGGTCATGGGTTCGATTCTGGTCAAAGGCACATACCTCGGTTGCAGGCTCGATGCCCCAGTGCCAGTCGGGGTGCGTGTGGGAGACAACCAATCAATGTGTTTCTCTCACATCGATGTCTCTCTCTCTCTCTGTCTCTCTGTCTCTCTGTCTCTCTCTCTCTCTTTCTTTCTCTCTCTCTCTCTTTCCCTCCCTTCCATTCTCTGTAAAAGAATCAGTGGAAAAAGTATCCTGGGATGAGGATTAGCAACAACAACAACAACTAAAGTAAACCAATAGTAATCTTGAGTGAGTACAGAAGATAGTTCAGATATACCCAAACATTTTTGAAGGATATAGAGAAAGTGAAGAGTGAGCCTGTAGAAAAAAAACAAAAACATTTCCCATTATGTTTTGGAGATTTCCATTCTTGTTCCAAGTTCTCTTTTTAGAGCAACCTTCCTGTCATAGCAGGACAGATGGGCCTTCCATCCACACTCATGGCTGTGGAATGATTCATAACACAGGTTTTATGTGTCTCTCAGTTCCTGGCAACTTGGAGGAAACACGTTCCTATAGGGTTGAGTCAGGGGCTGCGGTTGCAGGCTGTGAATGACTCATTAGGGCTGTTCCTATGGATCATTTGGAATTTCACTGGTACGTTTATTCCGACTCCCTCCACGGGCTTTCTGAATGAAGCCGTTTAATTTCACAATCCAGAGAAGATTTGGGGTCAGATTAGGTGACTACAGAGAATCCAAGATTGGTTAAGAATGGTGCGTGCCATAAGCTGATGAATCTTATTAAAATGCTCTGTGTTGCTTCGAAAGAAAGAACTTCCTCAAACCTCTTTCTCCTTTTTCCTCTTTTACAATGAACCTGTAACACTGGGGAGAAGGTGGGAGCAGCTCCCAGGAGTAGTCTCTGTTGCTTGGGACTTCCTTTTCAAGACTTGTTGAAATGAGGGATAGGGAAGATGAAGAAATTAGTTTCCATAAATAATACAAATATACTCTAACTTTCCTTTTTGCTAGGTAGAAAATATGATAAAAATGGAAACCTGGATCCTTGGTGGTCTCTAGACTCCGAAGAAAAGTTTAAGGAAAAAACAAAGTGCATGGTTAACCAGTATAGCAACTATTACTGGAAGAAAGCTGGCTTAAATGTGAGTATGACAGTGGTGAAGGGGACATGTGGATTTTTTTCTCGTTTGGATGTTAGCTTGCTTTAGACCATTGGTGCTCAAAGTGTGGTTCCCAGGCCAACAGCTTCATTCTCCCCTGGGGAATTTTTAGGAATACAAATTCTTTTATTTTTCCAGTTCACTCACATTTGGGGAAGAAGGTTGTGTCAAGATGTGCCGTGTTTTCAGGAGTAGTTAAAGTCCAAGTCTCTAGTAGTACAAGGGGTTTTAGGTGTTAAGAAGCATGGGTTTACTTTATAGCCATCGGGTTGCCACAGGATGGCAAGGGACAAATTCTAACTTTTGTTCCTGAACAAGATAGCTAGTCACCCATAACATTTTTAAAAAATTTAATTTATTGAGGTGACATTGGTTAATAAAATTATACTGGTTTCAGGTATACAATTCTGTAATGCATAATCTGTTTATTGTATTGTGTGTTTCCTGCCCCAAGTGGTGTCTCCTTCCATTACCACTTAACTCCCTCTTTACCGTTTACCTCCCCTACCCTTCTCTTTGGCAATCACCATACTGTTGCCTGTGTTCATGAGTCTCTCTTTTCTTAGCTTAATCTCTTCACCCTTCTCACCCAGCCCCCACCCCCCTCCCCTCTGACAGCTGTCAGTCTGTTCTCTATCTATGAGTCTGTTGCTATTTTGTTTATTAGTTCATTTTGTTCATTAGATTCCACGTATAAGTGAAATCATATGGTACTTGTCTTTCTCTGACTGGTTTAATTCACTTAGTATAATATTCTTCAGATCCACCCATGCTGTCGCAAATGGTAAGATTTTCTTACTTTTTTTATAGCTGCATAGTAATCCATTGTATATATGTACCATAACTCTTTTATCCACTCATCTACCGATGGACACTTGGGCTGCTTCCAGAATTTAGCTATTGTAAATAAAGCTGCATTGAACAGAGGGGTGCATATATTCTTCCAAATTAGTGTTTTGGGCTTCTTTGGCTGTATTCCCAGAGTGGAATATCTGGATCATAAAGCCGTTCCATTTTTAATTTTTTTGAGGAAACGTCATACTGCTTTCAACAGTGGCTGTACCAATTTGCACTCCCCCCCAAATGTGCATGAGGGTTCCCTTTTCTCCACAACCTCTTCTACCCAAGTTTGTTGATAGTAGCCATTCTGACAGGTGTGAGGCGATGTCTTATTGTAGTTTTAATTTGTATTTCTCTGATGCTCCACTGCTTCTTTTATACTGAAACAAAGCACAGCAACCTTATAAATAAGCTGTCCACCTCCTGTAATGACTAGATGAAATTATGTAGTTTTCCAACAATTCTTGCTCAAATATTTCCATGAACAATGTCCAAGGTATGCTCCCACCCTAACCAGTAGTCAAAATTATAAAGAGCCCAGCTAAACTATTTCTTCACGATAGAATAGCAGTAGTGTCAAGGAAGCTCTGCTGAGAGAATCAGTAGCCTTATTTATTTTTTTCTCTTAAAATTTTTTAATTCAGCCCTGATTGGTTTGTCTCAGTGGATAGAGCATCAGCCCGCTGACTGAAGGGTGGCGGGTTCGATTCCTGTCAAGGGCATGTACCCCAGTTGTAGGCTCGATCCCTGACATCAGTCGGAGTGTGCAGGAAGCAACTAATCAATGTGTCTCTCTCACACTGATGTTTCTCTGTCTCTCTTCCTCCCTTCCACTTTGTCTAAAAAACAATGGAAGAATATTCTCGGGTGAGGACTAACAAAAATAATTTTAATTCAGTTTATTTAAACTGAAAACAAAACAAAAACAAGTTCACTCATTTCCTCTACCCCCACCCTCTGCCTCTAACAACCACCACTCTGTTCTCTTTATGAATTCAGTTTCATTTTTGTTCTGTTTTTTAATTCCACATATAAGTGAGATCATATGTTATTTATCTTTCTCTGTCTGACTTATTTCACCTTGACTTATTTCACGTAGCATAATACCATCTATTGTCCATCCATGTTGTCTTAAATGTCAAGATTTCATTATTTTTTATGGCTGAGTGGTATTCCATATTGTGTGTGTGTGGGTGTTTCAAATCTTATTTATCCATGCATCTATCATCAATGGTCTTTTAGATTGCTTCTACTGCAGTGAATATGGGGGTGTATATATCTTTTTGAATTAGTGTTTTCATTTTCTTTGGATACATTCCCAGAAGTGGAATTGTTGGATCATATGGTAATTCTATTTTTAATTTTTTGGAGGAGCTTTCATACCATTTTCCATAGTAGTTTCATTAATTACATTCCCACCAAAAGTATACAGGGGTTCCTTCTATATGCCTTGCCAACACTTGTTATTTCTTGTCTTTTTAATAGTAGCTATTCTAACAGCTGTGAGCTGATATCTCATTATGGTTTTGATTTGGATTTTTCTCATGATTAGTGATGTTCAGCATCTTTTCATGTACCTATTGGCCACCTATATGTCTTCTTTGGAAAAATATATATTCAGATCCTCTGTCCATTTTTATTTTTATTTATTTTATTTTTTAATTTTTTAAAAATATATTTTATTGATTCTTTACAGAGAGGAAGGGAGAGGGATAGAGAGCTAGAAACACCGATGAGAGAGAAACATCGACCAGCTGCCTCCTGCACACCCCCTACTGGGGATGTGCCCGCAACCAAGATACATGCCCTTGACTGGAATCGAACCTGGGACCTTTCAGTCCGCAAGCTGACGCTCTATCCACTGAGCCAAACCAGTTTTGGCTCCTCTGTCCATTTTTAAAAATTGAATTTTTTTTTGCTATTGAGTTGTATGAGTTCTTTTTATATTTTATATATTAGCCCTTTATCTGATAAATGATTTACTAGTAAAATTATTTTCTCCCCTTCAGTAGGTTTCCCTTTAATTTTGTTGATGGTTTCCTTTGCTGTGCAGAAGCATTTTAGTTTGATGTAGTCCCACTTGTTCATTTTTGCTTTTGCTTTTGGTGTCAGATTAAAAAAAACCCACCACTGTTAAGGGGCTCTCACTGCCTGTTTTCTTCTAGGAGTTTTAATGGTTTTAGGTGTTTAAGTTTTTAATCCATTTTTGAGTTAATTTTTGTTTGTGGTGTAAGATAATATGTAAAGCTGGAGTGGTAACTTTTTGAGACTGAAGCTGGGAAGGTCCTGGGTGATTATAGAGATCAATGTTATCTGAAGACTTGTTTTCATTCATTTGTATTGCCTGATACTTGGGTGATTGGGCTAGCATGAAAATAAAGAGTTGATAGGATCCATGGCTTGAAGGTTTAGAATAGGGTGTATTGTTTCTGTTGCTACTATAGCAAATCACCACAAACTTTGTGACTTGAAATAACACAACTTTATTATTATACAGTTCTGTATGTCTGACTTGGATCTCACTAGGACTGCTTTATTTTCTAGCTGCTCTAGGGAAGAATCTGTTTCCTTGCCTTTTCTAGCTTTTACAGGCTGCCCACATTCCTTGGCTCATGGCCCTTCCCTTCTTCAGCACCAGCATTGCCGGGTTGAGTCTTTTCACATTGCATCACTCTGAGACACTCACTCTCCTGACTTCTTTTTTCTCTATTTGAAAAGGACCCTTATAATTACACTAGAGGCCCGGTGCACGAAATTCGTGCATGGAGGGGGGTTGTCCCTCAGCCCAGCCTGTATCCTCTCCAATCTGGGACCCCTTGAGGGATGTCCGACTGATCCGGGATCGGGCCTAAATGGGCAGTCGGACATCCCTCTCACAATCCAGTACTGCTGGCTCCCAACTGCTTGCCTGCCTGCCTTCCTGATTGCCCCTAACCGCTTCTGCCTGCCAGCCTGATCACCCCCTAACCACTCCCATGCCAGCCTGTTTGCCCCCAACTTCCCTCCTCTGCCGGCCTGGTCACTACTAACTGCCCTCTCCTGCAGGGTTGATCACCTCCAACTGCCCTCCCTTGCAGGCCTGGTCCCTCTCAACTGCCCTCCCTTGCAGGCCGGGTGCCTCCCAACTGCCCTCTCCTGCTGGCCATCTTGTGGTGGCCATCTTGTGTCCACATGGGGGCAGGATCTTTGACCACATGGGGGCAGCTATATTGTGTGTTGCAGTGATGATCAATCTGCATATTACTCTTTTATTAGATAGGATAGAGCCCTGGTACAGGGGTGAGGGCCAGCTGGTTTGCCCTGAAGGGCATCCCGGATCAGGTGGGGGTTCCCTTGGGGTGTGGGGTGGCCTGAGCGAGGAGCCTGTGGTGGTTTGCAGGCCAGCCATGCCCCCTGGCAACGCAAGCGGAGGCCCTGGGATCTGGAATTTATTTTCCTTCTACAATTGAAACTTTGTAGCCTGGAATGGAGCCAAGCCTGGGGCTCCCTCCGAGGCCAGCAGCCATTTGTGTTGGGGTTATAATTGAAACTTCGTTGCCTTAAGCGGGTGGGCCCGGCCAGGGTGTGCGGAAAGCTTTGCTTCCCCTGTTGCCGGCGGCAACCCTGGCCTGCTCTCTCAAGCTCCATTCTGCTGCCATTTGTTTGAATTTGTTGACCTTCTATAATTGAAACTTTGTAGCTTGAATGGAGGCTTAGGCCTGGCAAGGGCAGGCGGAAAGCTTGGCTTCCTCTGTTACCTAGGAAACCTTGCTCTCTGTGGCTGTAGCCATCTTGGTTTGGGTTAATTTGCATGCTCGCTCTGATTGGATGGTGGGCATGGCTTGTGGGTGTGGCTTGTGGATGTGTCGGAGGTATGGTCAATTTGCATATTTGTCTATCATTAGATAGGACTAGAGGCCTGGTGCATGAAAATTTGTGCACTCGGTGGGGGGGCGGGCATCCCTCAACCCTTCCTGTGCCCTCTCACAGTCTGGGAGCCCTCAGGGGATGCCTGACTGACAGCTTAGGCCCGCTGACTGGAGGGGCTGATTGGGGGACAGCGCTGGCTGGCAAGCACCCAGCCCCACCCCCCATCGCCCTGTAGCTGCTGCTGCCTACTGATCGCTGTCCCCTGCCTCTGCCCGCTGGCATCCACCTTGGCTGGCCTGGCACTGCCCGCTCGCCATCCCCCCTCCCCCCTGCTGACTGGTTGTTCCGCCGTTCAGTTGATTTGCATATTAGGCTTTTATTATATAGGATTAGACCTCCTTGAACAATGCTGGCTAATATCTCTATATCAATAGCCTTACCTTACCATATTTTCCGGCATATAAGATGACTGGGTGTATAAGATGACCCCCAACTTTTCCAGTTAAAATATAGAGTTTGGGATATACCCGCCCTATAAAATGACACCCAGTGTATAAGACGACCCCCGACTTTTGAGAAGATTTTCCTGGGTTAAAAAGTCATCTTATATGCTGGAAAATACAGTAATCATATTTTAAAAATCTCCTTTGTCACATCAGGTAACATTTTCACAGATTCCAGGGATTAGACATAGGCATCCTTTGGCAGGGAACATTATTCTGCCTCCTATGCAGGGATGGGCAAACTTTTGTTTTGTAAAGGACCAGTTGGTAAATAATTTAGGCTTTGTGGGCTATAAGTTCTCTGTTGCAATAACTCAACCCTGCCACAGTAGTGATAGAACAGCCACAGACAACATGTACATGAATAGGTATGTACATGGCTGTGTGCGAATAAAACTTGAATTATGGACACTGAAATTTGAACTTCACATAATTTTCACATACCCCAAAATATTATGCTTTCTTCTATCCCTCCTCCCCAAAGACTGAACAATGTAAAATCCAGTCTTACCTTGCAGCCTGTACAAACACAGCAGCAGGTTGGATTTTGGCCTGTGGGCTGTATTGGTTTAGATTGTTCTTTGTCATAGCCTATAAAAGGGTTTAAGGAACAATCTTCAAATGTTTAGAAGAATTTCTTCACCATGCTTGGCTAGTTATACATATTGCAAGCCTTGACCTTTGTTCCCCATGAAAACTACTCTCCTTTTAATTTTTCTTGGAAATTGGTGAGGGTGAACTGGTGATGGTTGGTCTGAAACTCTTGCTCCTATGTGATGGTAAATTTTTGGAAACATGAACACACTGAAAAAAATACTCACATTAAGTGAGTTAATCAGATAAAGTAATCTGTATATTGACATTTTTATTTTTCCCCATTTAAACTAGAGTCACTGAGAATATTTTTAAACATTTTATTGGAGCTGGTTAAATGGGTGAGAATAAAGAGGTTGGTGAGAAAGAAATGTGTTGCATAATAAAATAGAAATTATTATATTCAGGAGCACCTTGCTGGGGTTAGTTTTCTATCTCAAAATATATTATGACTACTTCTGACTTATTGAATGTAATTTTCTTTTTAAAATATGGCACTTTTTATTGCTATCATATTTATGCCTCTTGCTGAATGATAGTTGACTGTGAAACACTCTTTTTTCTTTTTCTTCTTATTAGGTAAAAGGGAAGAGGACCCTGGGAGAAAATATTGCCGATAATGGAGGTCTGCGGGAAGCTTTTAGGGTATGTACTGCAACATTTGCTGTGATTTTTTAAATTAAGCTCTAAAACACCGTATGGGTACATCTCAATTTACAGCATAGTCATGTTCTTGAGGAGTTAGATTTCTGTAAATTCTGTGAATTTCTGTAAGTAGAAATATATTGCCCCATTGACTGTATTATACTCTATTATATGAATAGAGCTACATTTCTTTTTTTCCTTTTTAGGGTATAAAGTTACTTCCTAAACAATAATATTTATTATTAAGAATCATGTATTTAAAAGCTAGTTTTCCGATACATAATAAAAGATATATAATAATATCAAAGCAGGCTACAGAAATCTCCTGGGGGCTAGGTTCATATGAGTTTTCCTTCCTTATAATTTTCTCTTAAACTATCAAACTTATATATTATGACCAGAGGCTAGTGGTTCTCATATAGTGGGCCAGGTAAGAATCCATAATAATGCTTTCATCATCCACTGATTTGTGGTTAAACAAGAAACATAAGGGTGATATGGAAAGATTTTCATAAAGCTAAATCCATTCAATGTAAAGACCAAGGTGTTATTCCAAGATTAAATTCTTCCTTTATTATAGTTAAAATATATTTTATTTCTACAAGATGATGGTTATCGAAGATTATTGTTTTTCCTCTTACTTGGCAAAATTTAAAAATTGGCAGTATTTTGACCCCAAAATGTATTTCCATACGCTTTGTCATTGTGCTTGATTTGTTTGTTCCCTGGTAGGAAGAGAAAGAACATTTTTTCCCCCAGGGGGATAGTTATTGAACACTTTGGCCCTATTGCTTTGGTATTTATTGAATGTAAGGTCTTTTTGCAGGTGAACCTGCCTCACTGTTAAGCCATACAACATTGATTTGCATTTCCAGGTTTGTTTTCTTAAAGGAAACCTTGACAAAATACATTTTGCACATGGTAGAGGATATATTTACTATCTCTGCACTGGATGGAAAGAGAAAAGCCATCATTGCAGAGAATCATTCATTTTGTTTCTCTCACCAGGCTTATAGGAAATGGATAAATGACAAGAGGCAGGGAGTTGAGGAGCCTCTGCTACCAGGTATCACATTCACCAATAACCAGCTCTTCTTCCTGAGTTATGCTCATGTGAGTAGAACAAGGAAGGGGCATCAAAGATGAAATGTGGGACTTTGGCTTGCTTCCTTGATCAAAAGTTTGGAACAAAAGTTTAATGGCATAACTTTGATTTTAGCTGAAATTTTATCTTGCTGCTTGTTTTCAGGGTAAATTTCATTAAAAAAATACTTTTATTGATTTTAGAGGGGAAGGGAGAGGGAGAGATAGATAGGAACATCAATGATGAAAGAGCATCATTGATCAGCTGCCTCCTGCATGTCTCACACTGGGGATCTAGCCCACAACCTGGGCATGTGTCTTGACTGGGAATCGAACTGTGACCTGGTTCATAGGTCCACGCTCAACCACTGAGCCATGCCAGCCGGGAAAATTTCATTTTTTAAGTGTTCTATGAGACATAAAGTTTTAGCCGATTATACTTTAATTGGAAGCATTTTTTATATTCAGTATTATTTTCTCTTAGTTTCAGGTGTACAGCATATTAGATAATCACATACTTTACCAAATCTTGCCCATGATATTTCCAGTACCCACCTTGACCACATATAGTTATCACAATATTATTCACTATACTAGAGGCCCAGTGCATGAAATAATGTGCACTGGTAGGGTCCCTAGCGGCTGCCGGCCAGGTACTCCCTCCATTCCCCCAGTCTCCTGCCGCTGCAGTCCCTGACCCGGGCCTCCCTCCCTTTCCCGGGCCAGCCCCGCCCCCTGGTCAAACTCCCGGTCAAGGGGACAGTTTGCATACTACACTTTTATTATATAGGATTCCCTATGCTGTACTTTACATCCCTGGAACTATTTTTGGACTACCAATTTGTACTTTGTTAATTCCTTCACCTTTTTCACCCAGTCCCCCAACTATGAGACATAATTAATTGATTGAATCCAAGTTTTTTGGCTTTTTTTTTTATCATCAAGGGTTACTATGGTAACTCACTTAGTATTTGTGTAATATAGCCTGACTTCTCAATGTTACTATTTGATACTATTAATAACCATTTCTAGTGACTCATTCATTGGTGTTCTCAACTGTCAAATGAATATATGATGACTGTTAGAGCTGAAAACAACAACAATAAAGGCAAGAAGAGTCATGTAACTCTTTTGTGAGTTTAATAGGCTCTCTGAGCAGAAATAGAAAGAAGTGCACTAAATAAGGCACAATTCTGAGTTCCAGTCTTTGGCTAATGAAGCAAGTGCTAATTCGTTGCTATTAACTATGTTAGTGGTTTATGTCACAAATGTGTAGGCCTCATGTTCAAAAACTCAGAGATGAATTGTGGAAGGTTCTGACACATGGCCTCAAGTGGGCAGATGTGTATCTGTATGCTCAACACTAGACAAGAGTTTTCATCAGTACAACCTTTGGTTCCTAAGTCAGTATTCTCTCTCAGTAAGTTCATGCATTCCCATGTATCCTTCAGTTAACTCTGGTTAAATGACTCTCACCTGTCTGGGGTCTTTTATTTCTAAAAGCTGGACATAACAGCTCTTAATAAATTATCATTTACCGACCCAATATCAGCAAAAGTGTAATCATGAACAAAATGACTTTTCTTTTTAGTTTTCCCATTTCTTTTAACATACCCCCAGTCTTTGGGTCTTCCTGCTTAGAAAATCTGGATTCTTAGGTCTTATTTGATTTATCTATCCTTGTTTTTATGACATATGCCCCAAAAGCTAGATGTTTCATTCTTTTAACTGCTCTTCAGATTCAGCCTCTCTCCCCATTACCCTATTTCATCATCTATAGGCTAGGCCTTGATCTTTTCTACTCTGGATTATTCCATCAGCCTTATGGCACGTTTTCCAGACTTTGGCATCTTTCCAACACTGTCTGTCTTACATACCACTGAAATACCACTTTTATTTCATTACTGACCAGCTAAAGAACTGCAGTGGCTCCTAAGTCCTAACACATTGAGGCCAAACACTTTCAGTTACCTTTCTAAAAAGTTCTCCTCAGTCTTATCCAACTCTACCCACCAGCTCTTAATTCCCACAGCTCCATAAGACTCATCTTTTGCTGGGAAGGTGGCCTCACTTCCACCCCATGATGCCATGCCCATTACTGTCTCTTTGGCTATGATTTTCCTTCTATAATGTGACCCTCTGTCTACTCCTCCCCCTCAGATTATTGAATCCCATATTTATCCTTCAGGATCCATGTCAAGTTCCACCTCCTCCACACCATCCATACACTTCCACAAGGACTCCAGTTCTCATTTTTATAAATCTCCAATTTTGTTATACTTACTTTCATTACCATGTAGTTGAATATTTAACTGTTCTCAAAATGTTGAAGACTTCTAGTTTAACTTCACAGTTAATCTTCTGGATCCTTACATTTCTTATGTATCGCCATAGCACCCAGCAAAGATGCTGGGTATATTGAAGACACTTGATAAGTATAAGACTAACATAGTTCAATGAAGGAGACTTTGTTATAGGTCAGTACTGGGTCATATATCTAAAATAAGCACACACACACATAGTCAGAACTTTCTAGAACTGGGATTAGCAAAATAGGACCCAAATATGACCTGCTGTCTGTTTTTATAAGTGCCATTTTATAGGAAAACAGCCACGTACTTTCTTTTACGTATTGTCCATGCCTGATTTATGCTACAACAGCAGAGTTGAGTAGTTGAAAGAGATCTTATGGTCAGCAAAACCTAAAATATTTACTATCTCTCCCTTTACAGAAAAAGTTTGCTGGCCCCTACTCTAAAGTGCAAGGTCCATCAGTTCTTACTCAGGTTCTTACTTACTAACTTAAGGTCCATCTTAGTTATATTCTAGTTCACAACAGCTCCTTGTAGATGAATGAAGTAAACTGATAGAAACATTAACAGTCATACTTTTGAAATGCCTCCAAATAAAATTCCAAACCGTATCTGATTTTTTTAAACTAAAGAGATTTAGGAAACATGGAAAACCATTTTATATCACTAATGAGAAATTTATCTTGAAGCTTTTCCTACTGACAGAGTGAGGAGATTTTAAATATTTTGCACATTGAAATATGTCTGCTTATAGGGAGCAAAGTTATTTTCCCTCCTGAGAAAGTCCTAGGAAAACAGTAACAACCATAATGTGTTTTTAGCATTCTCTTAAATGATATAGGAAGCAAAGACAATACTATACAATAATCCTATATAATAAAAGGCTAATATGCAAATCTACCAAACGGCAGAATGACTGGTCGCTATGACACACACTGACCACCAGGGGGCAGACTCTCAACACAGGAGCTGCCCCCTGATGGTCAATGCACCCCCATGGGGAGTGCTGCTCAGCCAGAAGCTGAGCTCATGGCTGGCAAGCATAGCTCCCATGGCAGTGCTAAGGCCCCTCGGGGGATGTCCACCTGCTGAGTGGGCCTAAGTCGGCAGGCCGACATCTCCCAAGGGGTCCCAGACTGCAAGAGGGCGCAGGCCGGGCTGAGGGACCCCCCCCCCCCGCCATGCACGACATTTGTGCACTGGGCCTCTAGTATAAGAATATAAGAAATATGGAGTGCCAGAAACAACTTCACAGTAGCTAGCTTCTGAGGAAATTAAGGAATCATATTAGAGAAAACATCTTCAAAGTTAACTTTAGAACCACAGAGACTGATGGTTTATCTTTATGAAAAGTGATAGCATCATACCGCCTTTCCTGCTTTCTATATCCCTATAGTTCCTGTGACCTGCCAATTTCCCCCTTCAGATCTTCTTATCTTTCTACTTCTTTCCATTCCCATTTCTACTCATTTAGTGGATAGTCATTGGGAACCTTCCTGGGGCCCATGCATAAATAATCTTCTAACCAGTTTCTAATTCCCTTCTATATGCCCCTGACAGATACATCTTTCTAAAATATGATTTTGTCATTTCCTGCTCATAATGATGTTTAGGTATAGTTTAAACACTTTAGGGTATTGGTCAGAATTTCAGAAACCTGGCACCATCACCCCTGGTCTCCCATTGCTGCCCATTAGGCACCACAGTCCAGCCACGCTGAGTGTCTTGCTCTTTTTATTTTTTCTCAAATATGTCTTTGCTTCCCTTTTCTCCTCCACTTTAAATCGCCCCCCAATCATATTCATGTGTCCTAGTTCTTTTCATACTTCAAGACTATATCATGTTTCAAGACATGCTTCAAGTCAGGATTAAGTACAGGGACAAACTAAACAAGGGAAGTTTATTTCTTGTTCATGATCTGTGTCCAACATCGGTCATTAATGGGTCTCTGCTTATAGTTATTACTCAAGGACCTGGGTTTTAGAGTCTTTATCTTGACGTGTGCTTCCATGGTCACCACAGGAGTAGGAAAGAAATATGAGGAAATGTGCCCTGGTTCTTAGTGTAGCATCTTAAGTTATTCTGAAGGCTCTTAAAACTTCTGCCAGTTTTTAAATCTTCTCTAGGAAGTGACATACATCAATTCTCCTAGTTCAGTGGTCGGCAAACTCATTAGTCAACAGAGCCAAGTATCAACAGTACAACGATTGAAATTTCTTTGGAGAGCCAAATTTTTTTAACTTCAACTTCTTCTAACGCCACTTCTTCAAAATAGACTTGCCCAGGCCGTGGTATTTTGTGGAAGAACCACACTCAAGGGGCCAAAGAGCCGCATGTGGCTCGTGAGCCGCAGTTTGCCGACCACAGTCCTAGTTCATTGGTCAGAGCAAGTGATATAGCCATGCCTAACTTCAAAGGAGATGGAGAAATGTCCTCCTATCCAAGGGCTGGCCTAAGGTAGGGCAAGCAAAAAACTGACTTCTCATGACTATGCTCAGTAATGGTGGTTGATTCATTTTATTGACTCAAATATGGTTACATTTGGTAAGGGCTATTCCAAGCATGATATTAATTGAATGAATACATTGGTTGATTCCTGGGCATATATAGCGTTCTCTTGATTTATAGCATTTGTCTGGAAACCTTCCTAATTTACTCAAATTGTAGAATTATTTACAATGATAAAACCTACTCTAGGGATTAGAATAATAGATGTTACTACAGATTAAGGTTTTATCTGATTTACTGAAACTGTCATCCATTGAGTCTAAAATTACTCTTCAGTATAATCTGGAGCAGTTAAAGCAGTAGAAAATGTGTAATTGGAATGGAAATGTAATTACCAGTATGCTTTTCTCTTCTAGGTCAGGTGCAATTCCTATAGACCGGAAGCTGCCCGAGAACAAGTCCAAATTGGTGCTCACAGCCCTCCTGAGTTTAGGTAAAAGGGCGAATGGGTAACACTAGGTTTTTTTTGTTTTGTTTTTTAACACTAGTTTTTAATGTACATCTCCCCTCCTCCTCCCCTGTGCAGCCATCTCAGCGCTTTACCAAATAGGTGATTTGAACCAAAGTCTGTATTGTGAATTGTGATATCTCCATTTTATAGGCAAAAATACTGGCCAAATAGAAACTAAGCATGGGCCCAAAAAGTCTCTTCTTAGACAAGGATGTGATCTTACGTACTGTGCCTTAAAACACTGAGAGCTCTGGTTTATTTTGTGTTATAGAATATACTGTTTAATGCATCTGATTCTTTATGCAGCCGACCAACAAACATAAATGAGTGCCCATTTTCTGAATAGCTCTGAACACAATAGAGGATATATGGTCATATTAAGCTATTATAATTCATATCTAGAGTCAAAAGCTCTGTATTTTGGCTTTTAGTTTGAATGTTATTTTGAAACATTTGCTTACATATGAAGGGAAAAGGATTATGAGTAACAATCTTATTTAATTGTCAAAATGTATAAAATATTAAGTAAAAATAAAATTCAGGTTAATATTACTTAGCCTGTGCTGGATGTCTAGCATAGTTTGAGGGAAATTTTCTATAGTAGGGAACAAGAATTATAATTGGAAATATAGGAAACCTTAACTATATTTATTCATTCTTTGCTTAAAACATTATATCTGTATATTTTTGTATTTATTGTTTAAATGAGTCCATTAGCATATTGCAAGAAAATCATCTAAAATTTCTCCTATATTTTAAAATGTTATTCCTAAAACCTTGCCTTAAACATGCTTCAGAAATTGACTATAAATTACCCAATAGCATAAAATCTAATCACTGTGTTAGAAATTCTCCCCGACTAGCCTAAATTGTCAAGAATGCTGACAGTCTCTAATGGGCTAAAATGTGTGCCCTCTGACAAATGCGGTAGATTAATTACTCAATAGATAAGTTCTTGGAAACAAATTTCCTTTTACTAACTAGTTGCCTATAATGTTGGATTTTAGCTGATAATTTTGCAGAGCATACTCACTAATTATCAACTAAATTCTATCTTTAACACTTACGCAGGATGAATCACACCCTGAAATATCCATCCCTACCTACACATCTCAACTAAAACACAGGAGATTATGGGGATGATTTTGGATATTGGCCATTATATTCATTCAGATGCTCATAGGTAAAGAAGTCATTAGGGAAGAAATAGTCAGTGACTGAGAATGCTGAATCTTCAAGTCAGCCCTTTGAACATGCAGTTGAGTAAGAAATAAATGAAGAGGGAGTTTTCTGCTGGCTTATTGATGATATTTGCAATAACTGTATATTTTGAGTACGGCAGAAATCACACAATGGAAATACTACTTCCCCAAGGCAGTTACAACCAGAGTGCTAAGTAGGAATCTGCAGCCTTTACTGCATTTGGGGGAACTTGCAAGAACCCCAGATTTTGAAGTTAATGCCAGTAAAGCATTACTCACTAATAACTACTAGACACCATTCATTGGTTTGTTGTTACATGAACCAGATTCTAATACATATGAGCCTTCGAACATAATAGGAATTTAGAGAAAGTGTTTGTGTAGAATGAATGGGTTCTTTAAAGATAGTGATAGCAACAACATGGTTGAATCTTATGGACATAAGTATTGAATAAAAGAAGTCAGTGACAAAAGAGTGCCTACTGTGTGGTTCCATTCATATGAAGTTCAAAAACAGGTAAAACTAATCTATGGCTATAGAAGTCAGACTAGTCGCTATCCTTGGAGGTGCTACTGGTAAGGCACACTAGGGAACTGTCTAGGTGCTAGAAATATCTCATGTTTTGATCTGAGTGATAGTAACATGGGTATGTTATACACATAAAAACAACAACTATGGGCTTTACATTTAAGACATGTGCACTTTATATCAGTTATACCTTCCCCAAAAAGATAAAAAAATAGAGAAGCTAAGTATCGGTAAATTCTACAGTTTATAGGCATTTGTAAAGGTTTAGGATTATACAATGTTATACTCATTATATTGGAACTGTAAATCCTACAATTTATAGGAATTTGAAAATATTTGGAAGATGAATAGGATTGTTTGCCTGGTATTGAGGAGGTGCTGGTTCTAGTCTCAGCTCTGTTAAATTTTTTTGGAAGTTTACTTAAACATTTGGGGCTTCAGTTTATCTGCCCTATACAGAGATTAGATTACTGCAACATCCCTTCTAACAATATGCTGCTACACTTTTAATCAGAACTTGTTGATATATAAGAATTAAATGACATTAAATATCTTTTTTAGGGTCAATGGTGCAATTAGCAACTTTGAAGAATTCCAGAAAGCTTTTAACTGTCCATCCAATTCCACGATGAACAGAGGCACGGATTCCTGCCGACTCTGGTAGCTGGACTGCTGGTGTATGCCATCCCGAGAGAGCTGTACAGCGCCAGTAGAGGCTGCACTGAGCATGCACCGCCTACTGCATTAGGCCTATATTCCCCTGAGGACCTTTATTTTTAATGCATCTTCATTATTTGGGTATTGCTTGGATCTAAACAGTATCTTTTCAAAGTTGTAAGGCTTAAAATATGGAATATAAGAAGTGAACCAAGCATGTTTCTTTAGAGAACCAACCCAACAAAAATCTCTAGGATACTTAACTTTTGTTAAAACGCTATCTGCTGAACTGTTGCAATTGTCCATTTTAGTGTGTCAGCCACAGCTAAGTGGTACATAGCATTTTAATCTACAGCTTTTCAGGGGCCTAAGTAGAATGTATCCAGAAAAAAATTCTGTCTTTTAAACTTTTAACCCTAAGTGATGAGGACATGTTCATGGATATCTGGGAGGTTTTCCTGCTCTGTGAAATATATTACTAGGTTTTATGTATTGTCACTACCCAGCATTTATTAAATCTTAGGTAGTTACATTAGAAATATGTTATATCTTCATTTTATAATTTTTGATGACGTTCTTGACTTTAGCTTTGGAATCTATTGGGATGAAAATGGCCTCACAGTTTGTATCCGATGTAGCCGATTGCCTTGTTCAAGTCGGCATGAACAAGGCTGGGATAAAGGCTACTTGGTAAAGGACTTGAGTTTATCAAATAGGAAAAAAGGATACATCCTTAAGTCCTAGAAGAAGTCAAAACTCTTATTACTCATGTAACAGCAGGGACACTAGGAGATGAAATCTCCAAAATTTGATGTAGTCTGCTTAAACCTCAGTGATTATGTCTGTCTGCCAGACACTTCTCTTTAGTCCAATTGCTGTTTGTCTTGTTACCCTCCTATATGTACATTCTCCTGTTTCTAAAACTAGTAGGCACCGAATCAATGCTGTTTGAATTTCCCATTAGGGACAGATAGCTTTTATTCCATTTTAGTGCAAAGGGCCAAACACTACATTGAGGAGGGTACAAAGTACCCTTCTGTTTGGGTTCAGTTAATGTTAGCTCTCACTTAAAAAACCTTTTTGAAACATTTCTTGATTGAAGTCATTTTCAAATCTATTGATTAAATGTAAAATTCTTTGCATAGTTCAAATAAACATTTTTATGCTTCAAGTCTTCTAAAGAGTCTGTAAGGAAGAGCCGTACCGTTTTGATCTTCAGAGCTTTATCCTTTTAAGCGAACTCTCTCTTATCTGTGTGTGTGTGTGTGTGTGTGCAGGATAAAATCATAATGGTCTTCAAGTGTTTACTTGGCATTTCCGGTTTCTTAAAATAGCCATCCCTCCGTTTACATTATTCATTGTACATGTGATTCTGGATTAAGTGGGCCAATGGGAAAATCTCTAAAGCAAAATGACAAATTCAGACCGACTATAGGAGGCCATTTTGCATCCTTGTGATTTGTCATCCTTTTAAAAAATATATATGTGTGTGTGGCATGTCCTTTTGTAACCATGGGAACTTCTAAAGGGAGAAAAATGCAGGGGCACCATCATGAGGAAAATAATTATACTGTCTTAGTCAGAGGAGAGTGATTTTCCCCTTGACTTCCTCCTCTCCGAATGGATAAACTTCTGAAGGGCAGTTACCTTTTCCTCCTCTTAACTATGGCTTACTATGACATTAGTTTGTAATTTTAAAAACAAGCACTCGTAGGTTAGGGGTGATGGAAACATATGTCCCTTTTCTCTAGAGGAGTCATTCTGATGTGTTTTAGACATAACAAGATACTCCTTGTTTTATTCCTGTTCGTGGACATTTAAAATCAGCTGAGGGTTGTTATGCTTTTAGGAAAAGCATTTTCCTTCTACATTTGTCTTTTTAAACTCCAAATAAACACATTCCTGCAAATCAGAGCAAGTGTTTGATAAGAGCATAGAATTATGACTTTGAAAATGGGAATTGTTCAGTCACTTGTTGGTTTAGGAAAACTGATTGGTGATCACTTGGGAGCCTCACAGTTTCTAAATGATGAGCCTGCCTTGTTCTCGTTAACTCTACTTGCTATAACTCAGTTACACTGAAAGTTGTAGAAAGGATGGCCATTATTAAAATAAAATGAAACCAAAGCATTAGTACCAAAGAATCACTTCTAGCTAGAACAATATACTAGTAGGATTGTATTTCTAAATACATGCTTGCGTTTAAGTTTTCAGATTACACTCTGGTTGTCCCTTCTATTCAATACAGATTGTGAAAAGAAGCAGACAGTGGTTAAGGGGTAGAGGGTAAAATGCAATTGGAAGGGAAGGAAACAAGTAGGGAGAAGCTGGCCTAAGACTGTGATTCTGAAGAGAAGGCAGTATTTTGGCAATCCTCGCTAAGCACATCCACTGAAGGAAAGCCATAAAGTTTTATAAAAATAATTATGGTAAATTAAAAGGAAATTAGATATTGGATCTCAGACTAGGACTGCCATAACACACTTCTCTGATTCATATACCAGATGTTCTGCCAGTGAACTATTTCTGGGCATTGGAAGGAGTTAGTTTTTTTTTTTTTTATGAAAATCTGGATTAGTCAAGGATTTCATGTATATAAAATGGTATTGTTTGGGCTTACCACCATTGCCCAAAGTTTCTTGAGCTTTTCACCAACCACACATCATTGGCCTCTTATTTCCATTTTTTTCCTTTTATGAGATGGATTTGGACATGATTAATGCAAGCTCAGGATTCATAAATTATCCTGAAGTTTATTCAGTGCCTTTCCTCAGTGGAGCTTAAAGCATAGCACATAAATTTTTATCTGATTTATCCCTGGAGCATTGCTAAGAAGCAAGTAGGAGCTATGGCTTGCCGTACAGGTTATGCTCATGCCAGAGAAGTGGAAAGGTTTGAAATCACTTGTCAAGTATTCCAGAGTCAGAGAAGGCTGTTGACCTTGGCATTAGCCTTCATCCCTTAGATTACCCATCTCTAAATATGCTTATTTTATAGTATTTCTATAATCTCCGCATTTGATAGGCTTTGTCCTTGATATTTTTAGCATAATGTCTCAGTTGCATATTAAGTTATAGAAGGATATATGGTTATCCCATGCAATAACATTCTCATCGCCAGTGGCAGTGCCCCCCACTGGTTTAAAGAAAGATGTTCTTGGATTATGCATTTTATATCTAAATGGTCATTGTATTTGCTTCCCCTGCTTGTGAAACAATGTGAACAATCATTTTAAGGACAATAAAAAGTTGAAATATTTCTGTTTCCTCTTATTTTAAAAAATATTAAAATATATTACATCTATTAACATATTTAGTTCTGTTTTAGACAATAATATTTGCCCATAAAGTACACAAAGCACTGTACTAGACTAGGTTTCTTGGCTTAGGAAAGTGGGTTTTGAATGCAGTAACTTTATCCACAGACAATGAGAGACTTGCGAGGTCATCATTGCATTTTCTTCCAGGACCTAAGTCAACACATGTGGCTTATTGCTTATGCAATAATATTCCGATTGAGGCAAAAAGAGGCTTCTGAGCAAGTTATCAACCACCATAGGGAAAATCCCTTTTACTGGGCACCCTAGCCTCACCTTCTGTGTGCTTTCTTTTATAATTAGCTGTGACTCTCTGGGGTGGCTGCCTTCATGCTACTGGCGTCTCTTTGCCCCATGCAACTTGCAGTTGTAAGTGCTGGGCAACTTGCAGTCTGTCCCCTGGCGACCTCTGGACAATGACTCAGTGGTGCAGGACAACAAAAGCTTGACTGCCTTACCTGAGTCCAGACAAATCCAGAGGCATACCATGGCATTCATACTAACTTCTCTGGTGAATTTTTGTGTTGAGCTGTCAGAGCCAGTACAGAAAATGAAAATAAGATACGCCCTGTCATCTGACACTACTGTGTTTTAATAAATACACCGAAGTGAGCCAGGAAATGAGCAACACAAAAGCATTACCATAATTTTTGATCAGTGAAAGAAAACCTAATCTGTAATTTTAATTATTTCTAAATGGGTTTGATACATGTCTCATTTGAATGTGTATTTTGTTTTGTTAATTGTCTCAATTAACAAATAAAATAATCCCTGTTGATTTATTTATTTAATCTTTATTGTTAAAAGTCTTACATATGTCTCCTTTTTCCCCCATTGACCTCTCCCAGTACGCCCCCACCCCCCCAACCCTGTTGATTATTTTAAAGATCTTCTGGCATGAATATGTTCTAAGATCTGGGAAAGTATGCAATGGTTTGTAGTAGCTGTGCAACAACATTCATGTACAGGAGCTAGACCTCAGATGGGATGAAGACTTGGTGGGTAGTAAGTAACTGACTGGCCTGCTAATGCCCTTCTTAGAGAGTTTTTGAACTGACCTTTGAAATAAGAATTTTTGTGTGTAGGGTAGTGGCAGAAGGAAAGATGCATAAAAATGTCAGTTTATGAGTGATCTCTGAGGCATGGGCAGGAAGAAGGGACTATGGGGGAATGAGGGCAAGAAGTCTATAATTTCTTGCTATGGTTTATCTGATAGATTTTATAGACCATATAGACCAGAGGTGGGGAACCTTTTTCCTACCAGGTGCCATTTAGGTACTTACAACATCATTTGCGGGCCATACGAACTTATCAACTTAAAAATTAACCTGCTATATGTGGTCAAACATTTAATTAACTCACCCCTAATGCCTTGGCAGGGCCAGACCAAATGATTTCATGGGCCTTATACAGCCTGCAGGCTGAATGTTCCCCACCCTGATATAGAACTAGAGGTATTGGCTCTGCTTCAATTTATATGTATGATAAACATTTGAAGGAAGCTGATATTTCCCAATTAGGTTTTAGGTACGTATTTGCATGTTCCTCAAGTTCAGGTGCTTTCTTTATTAAGATCACACTAGCTGTTAAAGCAGATCATCTCAATGTCTTAATCCAATTGAAGTTTCGTTCTTGTTTTCATTACATACACAGTAGATATTAATGATCAGTGTGATTCTCTCTTCTAGTTGGTGATTTAGGGACCTACGTTCCTTTCATATTGTGGTTTCACCATTCTCGACATGATTGAATGCATGCTCACCTACAAGAAGCTGGTGGAGGAGAAGAGACCATGGGAAATACTAAGTAGAAGATTTGGTAGAGGCCTAGAAGTTCTCTACATCAATTCTGCTCATATTCCATTGGCCAAACCTACCACAGGAGAGGCTAGGGTATATGTCTAGCTGTGTGCCCCAAAAGAAGAGGAAATGGGTTTGGCTATCAGCTAGCAATCCCAGCTGTACCCTCTAAAGTGAAATATGAAGCAGTAACTTTGAGCTCTTAAGGATTTAGGAAATTGCTTTTGAGCACAGCACAATGAAAATGTAAAATGCAATTGGTAGCCTGCAGTTCATTCTGTAGGAGTCTTTTTAATTAACAGCTTAATTGGATAAATTAATCCCCTTTAGAATTGGAGATATGAAAATGAAAATAAGATACTCCCTGTGATCTGACAGTACCGTGTTTTAATAAACACACAAAAGTGAGCCAGGAAATGAGCACCACAAAAGCATTATTATCGTTTGTGATCAGTGAAAGAAAACCTGATCTATAATTTTTAATTATTTCTAAATGGTTTAGATACATGTCTCATTTGAATGTGTATTTTGTTTTGTTAATTGTCTCAATTAGGAAGATAACTGAATAGAAGATTCTGTAGCTATACCACGGGTTTACAATATATTCTAAAATTTTAAAATATACTCCATTGAGACAGTAAATAAAATAACTTAGGAAATAAAATTTTGCGCAATATCTTCTAGTATCTTTAGAGATTTTATGTGAAATTTATTTTTACTTCATTATGAGATGAGAAATTTTACTCATCATGTCTTGTTTTATGTTTTCTCTACTTGAAAGAAAAATTGCGGCTCAGAATCCAAGAAATGAAGATGTGTCCATGTCCAAGCCACCAAAGTACTGTTTGAAGTAATTCTGGCTTGAGACTCCACTGTACAGAGAAAGAACTAAGTGAGTAAATTAAAATCACCAGTGTAAAGTATACCTGAATCATTGATTATCATTTATGCTGCCAGTTGGGCTGAAATGTCTGCAGATGTTCTAGGCAAAAAGGGAAGTGTTTACCATTTAGAAGTATACTCTGTCAACTTCCAAACTGACTTAGAAGTCAGCAGAATCAGTTCCCTGGTAACAGTCACACAATCCTCACACTCCAGTGACATTTGATGAAGAAAAAACATAACCCAGAGCACATTTTCCCAAAATTGTCCAGATTTTTAGTTGGCATTTGTAAATTATTTTTTCTCCTAATAATGATCATGATAAAAATGACTCTCAGTTCTTTTTTTTTAAAATGTTTTATTGATTTTTTATAGAGAGGAAGGGAGAGGGACAGAGAGCTAGAAACATCGATGAGAGAGAAACATCGATCAGCTGCCTCCTGCACACCCCCTACTGGGGATGTGCCCGCAACCAAGGTACATGCCCCTGACCGGAATCGAACCTGGAACCTCTCAGTCCACAGGCCGATGCTCTATCCACTGAGCCACACCAGTTTCGGCATGACTCTCAGTTCTTGACACCCACCATGCCCTTGGCATTCTGCTAGTGTCTAGCATGCATTATAGCTTAATCTTCACAACAGTCTTGCAAATACTTACTGTGTTTTCACTTCACAGGTGAGGAATGCTTGCATGGCTTGCCAAGACCACATTAGTTATTGGAGGAGCCAAGAGTAAAGTTGATTTTGTCTGACTTCAAGGCTCTTTTGGGCATATGGGACAATATTCACGATCCTAATATTGACCTTGACCTTATTAGGATTTCAGGTTATGTTCCATAGACAGGAATCAGTTTAGAGGTATTTGTACTTGATGGTAGTTCCATATTGAGTCTTTCAGAAAGCGCCCCAGAACCTGTTCTTCACTGATGATGCTGGCCTCCATTTAGTGAGCATGTACCATGTGCCTGCAAGACATACACTAAATGCTATATTTAATCTAATTTAATCATTACAACAGCTCCAATATTATCCTGTTATCATTCCCATTTTATAAGTAAAGCAACCCAAGCTTGGAGGGGTCATTGGCTTGCCCATGATTATTTTGCTAGCAAACTGCTGGGCCAGATTTGAATCTAGTTTTATCCACGCACTCCCATAGGCAAATGTATAGTTGTGGTGACCCTAAGTCCTGAATTTCTGGGCTGAAATAACCCTCCAGCTCAGATGATTTACCTGTGTTCAGCCCCGTGATTGCCTGTGCTCTCTGTTGGGTCTTGTGAAACCAGAATGTCTCCAGGTCATCTTCTCCAGAGAATAAAACCTTTGCTATCTTGCCTGTAGGTAGCTGAGGTCCTGTGAGTTCAGTTACAGACTTTTCAGTAGTTGCCCTGTTTTTAACCTATTGTGCATACTGACATTCAGTGTTACTTAGAGCTTCCAAGGCCTGAGGCCTTCTGGTATTCTACAGGATACTTCAGCTTGCTTCTAGTAGGGGTCTTTTATTTTTGCCCGTGTGAGCTTATGTCCTTAAAAATATTTTTAGTATCTTTTTTGTTAGAAGGAGAATAGATTGATATCCGAGTAACTGAAAGCCTACATTTTGTTTTCTAATGGGAAAATATAATAAAAATTTGTGTTGAAGGAAGTGCTGCTATAGATATAGTTCTGTACTGAATTATCGCCCGTACCCAGCAATATCTGTAAGTAAAGAGTCTAAAGCTTCTTTTAAACTGCTGAATATTGGGACACTCTATTTTACACAGAATCCAATCTTATTTTTTCTTAGCTATTTTAATAAAACAAGCAAGAGTAAACATTTGGTATTATCCATTTCTCCTAACGACATATAATTTAGTCTTTGGAGAATACATTTAAGATGAAAGGAATGTACTAGTATCTCTGCCCACCTTCCAAAGTGGCCTAACATTTAGGAGAATGCTAGACTGGATTTGTTACAGATGCTCGGAGGAAATTTTTACTTGTCAACAAGGGCCAAGTTCCATCCTTGGAGATTCACATTTCAGCCCTCATTTGCACACATATGCAGGCTCCTGCACAGATTGAGTTTGAGTTAATGCACATAGCTTGTTGGGAAGAAATCAATCAAAAGCCTTTTTAAGCTTAAATGGTTCTTCAGGAACTGAAAGCTCAGTGCCTCAATTTTATTGAGAACATTGAATAAAAACCGTTTTAAAGCCTCCAGCATATTAAAACTACTCTACAAATGCTAGTAATGATGAAGGTACTCCCTCACCAGGTTCGGGTGTTATCTATGAAGTAATATTTATTACAGAATAAGAAAAAAGTAAATTGTCCTTTAACATATGCCTGTAACACATGAAGCAGACTGCTAGCAGTCATATTGCATTTTGATTAATCCGGGAGTTTGGTGACTTTAACCTCAAACTTCATAAACAATTCATAATAACAGCATCATCATTCCTGTTTCAAACACTTCAGTGATCTTCCCATTATATTTACAATAAAATTACAACTTACCCTAACCTGCAGGTCCTGCACCGTCATGTCTCCATTACTTCTTGCTAGTTACACTGATATTCTTTATGTTTCTCAGATTTACTAAGCTTTTTCCTATCCTCTCAGTCTCAGGACCTTTACTGCTTTGCCTGAAATGGTCTTTGCATGGTTTTCATATAACCCTATCGAAATTAGGACCATCCACTTTCTTAGTCTATCATCTCACCTAGCTTACATCTTCCTAGATCTAACCAGTTGCCAGTTCTCGTTTCTCTTGTCTTCTCTCTTTCTTGGCCCTTGTTGATAAGTAAAAATTTCTTCAGAGCATCTGTGACAAATCCACTCTAGCATTCTCCTAGATATATTCCTAGGCAACTTTGGAAGGTGGACAGAGATACATTACTTTCATCTCAAATGTATTCTCCAAAGACTAAGTTATATATCTTTAGGAGAAGTGGAAAATACCAAAGGTTCATGCATGTTTGCTTTATTATAATAGCTAAGAAAAGATAAGATTGGATTCTGCGTAAAATAAAAACTCCCAATTTGAGGTAGGGGCATCCCTAGGACTTTGAGGGATAGCAGGGAGGCTAGTGTAGCTGGATGACATCAGAATGAAAACTGGCATTCAGGTTGTTGATGGTCATGTAGACCATTGTAAGAACTCTTGTTTTCACTCTGTGAGATGGGAAGCCATTGGAGACTTTTGAGCAGAAAAGTGAAAAGATCTGACTCATGATTTCCAGGATGATTCTGGTTGTGGTAAGCCTGTGGACGAACCAGAGAAGAAGCAGGAAGACTAATTAGGAGGCTGTTGCAATCACTCAGGCGAGAGATGGCTGTGTCCAGGAATGTGGCAGGGGAGGTAATAAATGAACAATAATACATTTTAAGAAAAAACACAACAACTCCTACATAATCTCACTACTTTAAATTTCCAATTACTTCTATTGTATTTGTCTTTTTCCATGTTGCTCTCTGGATCCAGGCATAATTATACGGTATAATTTTAGTCAGAGTATAATATAATTTTGCATGATTTTTTTCATTCATTATTGGCATTCATCCATGGTGCTTTATAATAGTCCATTTAAATGGCAGAATAATCTTCTTTGGAAGATTTATTCAATCATTTTTATTGTTAGAAATTGATTAGTGAATTCATTTTTAATTATTGTAAATAACACAGAGATAGATATCTTAATGTGTACTTTTTCCCTTTCCTCTTGATTGTTTTCTTAGAATAAATATCAAAGGGTGAATTTATTTGATCAGAGGGGAATGATGTATGTGCTTTTGTGGCTTTTGAAATATAGTAACAAATTGCATTTTACAAAGTTGCATGTATGAGGATTTGTATATTGTTTTATAACACAACCAGTTCAGAAAAGGGTCTTACCCATAAAAAAGTTACAGTATATTGGGGAAATAGATATGTAAACCAACAACTGTAACAAAGGACACCATAAGAAGGTACCACATTTAGCAAAACCTGATCATCTTTCGGTGTTATTAACTTTATCTTTACTAATATTTTGCATCTATTGAATATATTAAAATGTGATTGGCTGCTAATTTTATTAATTAACTTTCTGGTTTTCACTTCACTTCCTGTAAGTTACCTGCACATCAATGCCTTTTGCTCATTAAGCTATTAAGATCTTGATTTTTTTCTTTTCAATTATATGATATTTTTATTACTTATTATTTGTAGTTATTTATTTTAATGGAGAATGGAGAACTTTATTGCTCCACTCCGATCCTCATCTTTGTACTTCTGTAACTAATGTTGCTCTTTTGTAAGGTAGTGGAGACAGGCAGAATGCTCTATTTCAGTGGTCGGCAAACTCATTAGTCAACAGAGCCACATATCAACAGTACAACGATTGAAATTTCTTTTGAGAGCCAAATTTTTTAAACTTAAACTATATAGGTAGGTACATTGTTATTAACTTAATTAGTGTACTCCTAAGCTGGCCTTTGCTAAAAACTCAAGGGGCCAAAGAGCCGCATGTGGCTTGTGAGCCACAGTTTGCTGACCACTGCTCTATTTCATATAATTTGCCTTGCTGGAATAAGCTTCATACAAAAGAGTATAGAAAATTAACACAAATTTAGGAAAAATAAAATGTCAAATGCGTATCAGGTAACTGAACAAGTATTTACTGAATCACTTTTTAGATATTATCTAGGACTGGGAATACAATGATGAATAAGAGTTGTAGCTCCCAATTATTTAATGATTTAAAAATTATTTAACAATTCATAAGGAAAAGTACATATGAAAATATTTTTATTACTTATTATTTGTAGTTATTTATTTTAATGGAGAATGGAGAACTTTATTGCTCCGCTCTGATCCTCATCTTTGTACTTCTGTAACTAATGTTGCTCTTTTGTAAGGTAGTGGAGACAGGCAGAATGCTCTATTTCATTCTGCAGTATAATGTATCGTAGAATAAAGGTGAACACAGGGTTCTTTGGGAACAGAACTGGATAAAAATATTTATAAAGGCAAGTAATGAAAAAAATTACAATTCTCTCAGCTGTGAAATCAAAATAATAATAATAAATGAATATGGAAGACAACTCAACAGGAAATTGGGCATATTACTTGAACTTGTTCACACAAAAGGATATCCAAATTTCCAACAAATCTATTAAAAGGTATTTAACTTTACTAGTCATTAAGGAAATGCAAACTAAAACTACAGTGTGATTTATTTATATACCCCTCTCTGTAGAATGGCTAAAATAGAAAAAAAAGAATTTAGATAAGCAGAACTCTTATATACTGCTGTTGTGATTATAAACAGGTACAGGCACTTTGGAAAGCTATTAGGCAATATCTTCTAAAGTTAAAAAATATACATGTATCCTATGACGCAGTAATTTTATTTCTAGGTATTAAGTTATTATCTTAATAGGTCAAAATGGTTGAATATTGGCAATTTCCTATTGTTCAATATGATGTACTCCCAATGGAAATGCAAACATGCTCACCAAAAGACATGTAGAAAAATGTCCATAGAAGCACTATTTATAATAGTTTAAAATGGGAAACTGTCCAGATGCCCAACAGTAAAGGAAATAATTGAACACTAGTCTACAAGGGCAAGAATGTACAAACTACAACTACACACATATGAGTGTTGCCAGTTCACAAACATAATACTGGATGAAAGACACCAGACATAAAAAGGACATACTTTATAATTCTGTTTATATGAAACATAAAAATATGCAAAACTAATGTATGCCATTAGAAATCAGGGCAATGGTTGCTTTTTGAAGGTAAGTGACTGCAAGGTCCCACAAGTGTGGCTTTTGAAGTACTGATACTATTAGGTTTCTAATCTGAATGTTACTTACATTAATGATTTGTATACTTTTATATATGTATATTTCACTATAAAGTTTTTAAAAAATATATTTTTATTGATTTCAGAGAAAAAGGGAGAGGGAGAGAGAGATAAAACATCAATGATGAGAGAGAATCATTAATTGGCTGCCTCCTGCATGCCCCATACTGGGGATCCAGCCTGCAACCCCAGCATGTGCCCTGACCAGGAATCGAACTGTGACCTCCAGGTTCATAGGTCTACACTCAACCCCAGAGCCACACTGGCCAGGCGTCACTATAAAGTTTTTTAAACAGTAAAATAAATACAAAAAAATCCACGTAAGTTCTGATTTCCCCCCCAAATAACTAATTTGATGCATTTTGAGGGAAATAATGAATATCATATTCTTCTAAAAATTTTTTTTCTACCCACTTTTTTTTTGAGCTCTTGCTTTGTTGGTACTCTTGGGTAACCCTGCATTTGTTGTAGGAATGTAGATAAGAGACTGGGTATGCTTCTTAGGATGAAAACTCAGTGACACATTTCATATGTGTTTCCAGTGGATAATCATGTAGATCATCTTATGCACTAGCATGCAAACTTCTTAATTTTCCAAATGAGCCAGTTGAGAGGGAAAAATGTAGTTTATCTGAGCAGCCCTGTGTTAGTGCCATTCTGAAAATAGAATAAAAGTGGTACCTATATACACTGTCATATACTGTAATACAAAAAAATCAATTTGTGCATGTGCATGGATGATTACATAGGTATAAAATATGCATACACATATATGGATAAATACACACACACACACACACACACACACACCCTTATATATATGAAACTTACACAACTATGTGATACCTGTGAGATTTTAGATATAGAGAGTGTCTAAGTATATAAAGAATAATATTTTTATTTTATTTTTTCTTTATTTTTAAGGTTATATTTGGGTGGGAGAGGTCCTGGAGAATATTTTCCTTACTTGAATTACCTTGTTGCATTTCCTTCCTTTCAATTTTGGTTTTTATAAATGGGAACACTGTATTAATCCATTCTAATTAAAAACCAGCCATGCAACCCTTCAGTTAAAGAAACAATTTTTAGACTGCGTAGGATATCATTTAGGCAGAAATTGGCTCTATGGCTTTTGGAATTATCAACACTGCAGTGCTCTGGTGACCACTGGGGCAACAGCTTTACTAGCTGATTTTATTCTAAAAATATCAGGAATTGGCCCAGAGCCTTTGCTCTGAAGAAGGATTCAGAGCTCTTCCATGGGGGCTTAACCAAGTTCGGAAATTTCTATTCCTACCATAAAACCGTAAAAGAAGTGTGTGTGTGTCGGGGAGGGTAGTTCTGGAAAGGGCAACAAGAAATAATCCAAGTTCACCTTCTACTTTCCACAGAACACCTCTTCGCCTTCCGGCTGCCAGAGGAGCTGTACTATTCTTAGCCATGTCCTGCAAAGGTAATTACACAAAACTCCTCTGAAACCCATTTCTGCATTTGTCTAAGAAATTCTTTTATCTTCTATAAATCTCCCATGCTCTAACTAAGCCCTTGGCTCCCCTTAGCTGACCCTTGGCCCGAGGGGAGAACAATCACGCTTCCTCTCTCGAACAGAGCCTTTTCTGTACCTGAAGATACTGTCTCGTCATCATCATGCCACCCTCTTTCCCCTTCTCTGGAATGAAAATGTTCATCTTTAGCTTTTTCCTTGTCCTCCCCCTTGTCATTTCTCTGATCTCTTTACTTTTAACTATTGCCAAAGACTTTGCAGAACTGGACCTAGTGCTATACAAAAAGCCTAGTTGATCTTGCTCTCCATCTGATGGGAAAAGGTAGAGTTAAACAGGGTGTGGGAAAACAACAGGGAGCCCAAACAGGTGCACAGCTGTGGAGAAAAGTCAAGTATAATTGAGCCATGGGACAGGACAAAACCAAGGTTCCCAGTCCAAGGTAACGTCCTCTAAAAACAAAGCTGAGTCCAAAGGCCTTGCTGGTCCAAAAGCCCAGGGAGAATCCAGCAGACTTGTTCAGTAGTGAGTCGGGGAACTGCAGCATTCAAATTCAAGTCTCACTGTCATAGGGTGGGGAAAAGTAGGCATCTTCCAGACAGCTGAATAATTGATTAGTAGTGAGTTTGGGATACTGTTCTGATTTCTTTTTCAGTCTAAGACAAAGTTCCTCATTAAACAAAGGCCTCAGACTGTCTGGTGGACCAGGACCAAACTTACAGGGATGTTGAATAAGTAGATGTGCCCCAGGCCAAATGGTTCCTCCCTAATTAGACCATGTGATAACCTTTTGGGCTTGAAAAACTTGGGAATCTTTTCCTCCTCTCCATTGCCTGCTGCCATTCAGACTGTGATATCTCCCTCATACTCATTGCAATATCTCCCTCATACTCATTCTTTTTGGCTTCTATTTCACAATCAGACCTGAACAATTTCAGCCCTAAATTGCTTCCTCATAGGACTTTCTGATTTCTGTCTCAGTTTACCAATCTACACTACACTCTGCTCAATTTTTTATATCTTTATTCAGTGATTTTTTAAATTGCCTATAGGATAAGTTACGGCCCTTATTAGTCCATCCAGGTCCCCCAACATTTGGCCCTAAACTGCTTTTCCCAACTGTATCTCCCAACTGTTTCCTTATATGACCCCTATATTGAGCCAAGTATATTGCCCTTGGAATACAACTGCTTCCCACATGAGTTTTTGTCTAGGTCATTCCTTTGGAAAGCCAGTCACTCTCCTCTCTGCCCATTTATGTTCGATCTTTAACGATGCAGATCCAGTCTTAGTTCATTGACGATCTCAGCCAGAAGTTCTCCATGTCCCCAGGACTCTCACAGCGCTTTCTGTCCATTTCCCTCACCCAACCCTGTACTATACCAGGCTGTTGTTGGCTTTCATATGTGTTTATTGACTTCCCTGTCTAGAGTTTTAAATGCTTTGATGGCAAAAGTGAGCTTTTAGCAGTGAAGATGTCACTCTAAACAGCTTAGCATTGTCCTGAAAGTACTAAATTTGCTGTGGATTCAGTATAGTTATAATGCTACAATGCAGAGAGTCTCAATATTTTTCAAAGATGAGGATCCCTTTGTTCCCTTTACACTGTCAAAAAATTTTTTTATCTCCCACGTGTTGTGATTCATTGATTGAAATTTTTTAAAAAACTGTAATGACCAGAAGCTTTTGTGAATTTGATAATGCTTTCCAATGAGGTTTTATTTCAATATAGCAGTACCCACCTATATTTGAAAATTAGTAGTGTTGTATTTGTAAGATGCTTTTATTTATTTGGTCTACAGATAATTCTTAGTGAGACTGTGGTTTTGCTGACCCTTGCAATAACATTCGCTCCCCATGTGTCCTGAAGCCCCTTAATTTGGGCACATTATCATCATCATCATTTCATAGGGCTGTTGTGAAGATTAAATGAGATACCATATATTAGATTCATAGCACAGTATTTGGTGTTTAAGTGATCTTGATCTTTCTTTCCCTTCCCATACCACCATCTGCTTATTTTGAAGATGAGAACCATCTGAGACCTTCTGGGCAATTCAATTTGCATGAGAGAGAGTTTGGGGCAGTTAATGTGAGGAGAGGTGGCATGTCTCTGAGAGGGAAGGTGAAAAGATGTTAAAGATCACCAAGAGCAGCAGTTCTCAAACATTTTACTCTCAGGATTCCTATACCCTCTTAAATATTGATGACCACAAAGAGCTGTTGTTTATATGGAGTATATCTATTGAGAAATTTAAAAAATATATTTCTATTATTTAATTTAAACATAAAAATAATAAATCTACACACTTTTATGAAAATACTAGAGGCCCGGTGCACAAAATTTGTGCATGGGAGGGGGCGTTCCCTCAGCCCAGCCTGCACCCTCTCCAATCTGGGACCCGTTGGGGGATCGGGCCTAAACCTGCAGTCGGACATCCCTCTCACAATCCTGCACCGCTGGCTCCTAATTGCTCACCTGCCTGCCTGCCTAATCGCCCCTCATTGCCCCCTCCCTGCTGGCCTGGTTGCTCCTAACTGTCCCCCCCCCCGCTGGCCTGGTCACCCCTTACTGCTGGCCTGGTTGCCCCTAACTGCCCTCCCTGCTGGCCTGGTCACCCCCAACAGCCCCCACTGCTGGTCTGGTTGCCTCCAACTTCACCCCTGTCGGCCTGGTCACCCCACGCAGCCTGCCTATTCAGTCGTTTGGCCATCCTTCACTAACCCCCCTGCCGGCCTGGTTGCCCCATGCATCCTGCTTGTTCAGTCGTTTGGTTGTCCCTCACTAACCCCTCTGCCAGTCTGGTTGTGGGCAGCCATCTTGTGAGGGCGTGAGGGTTAATTTGCATATTACCTCTTTATTATATAGGATATTTCCCCAAAGGAAAAAATTACTGAGAAGAGCAGCATTGTTGTAAAATTTTGCAAATATTTGTAATGTCTAGTTAAATATAAGACAGCCTGATTCTCATATCTGCTTCTGCATTCAATCTTTTGTGATATTTGGTTTTGGTGGAATAAAGGAGGAAAATTTAGGTTCTTATAGATTTGTTGGAGAAGGGAGGTTTATTTGAATAGTCTTTTAGATAATTGTGTATAGTCTTCTTTGAAACTAAACCCAAACTCAACAAGTGATAATTTTTTAAAGGTTATTTGCAATATGGAATCTGAAGCATATTAATGAAGCTTTCATATTCTGTTACATTAAAATTCATTGTTGTCTTGATTTTAAATGGGTCTTTTAATCATGCATGATTTTATAACATCAACCATTGGAAAATATTGGTTCACTGAGTTATGAAGAACTTCTAAATGTTGACATATTTCATCATACAATTAAAAAATACATTCATTATTAATCACCACTGATCTCATCATATAAGTACTGTCAGGATCATGGTGACAGATGCATGATTTTCAAAATTCTAATTTTCATTCAAAAGCTTGAATTTTATAATTGGCAATAAATATTGTCAGTTGTTTTCCTTGAAGTGACAGGCTAACTTTGTTCATTTTTGAGAAAATTTCTGCCAAATACCCAGGGTTGAATAGCCATAGTTTGTCACTTGCTCTCTCAAGTGAAAATAGTGTTCCACGAAACAAGCAGATAGTTCACCTTCCAACTCAAATGGCACCATAAATGCTTTCCTTGCGCCGGCCATTGTCCTTCGGTGTGCAGCAAAAGTGCTTTATGAGTACTTTCTATGTTGTCACACAAACGATGAAAAAGATGAGGACTCAAGGGTTTAGGTTTAATAAGTTAATAACTTTTAGAGTTTCATCAAGGACATTCTTAAATGAAACTGGTATTTTCTTTTTACTGTGTGGCAGTAAAAAATACAGTGATGACTGGTATAGTTTGGTACCATTGCCTTGCTTAGTGCTAAGATGGCAGCAGTACTACCCACCATTGCTTTTGTAACATCATTGCAAATGTCAAAGAGCAAATAAAATCATACTATTATTATAGAAGTAGTTTTGACCTGAAGGACCCTCAGAAAGAACCTTGGGAATCCCTAGGGGTCTGTGGACCACATTTTGAGAACCACTGCTCTAAACTTTTGCAAAGGGCCAGCCCTGCTTGGATGTAAAATATAGCTACTGGCACATTTGGGAGGACAGCCAAGGTCTTTTTCAAACAGGGCAATTTGCCTTACTTTTTGGACCAGAGATGGACTTTTTATTTCTTTGCAAAACTGAAGGCATCTGGCTTGGGAGCACAATTATTCTCCACTCACCTTTAAACTGCCTCAGCTATTACTAAGTCTCTGGCAGTGATATGTTGATTATGTGAATTTAAAGCCCACAGGAGCCAGAAGAATGACAGATCAGATTCCCTTAAATGAGAAATAAAATCCAGGAGCCTGGCAGAGGGACATACGGCTCTCGCTCCCGCTGACCTTTGGTGTCACTCTGGTAGAATGACTGCGTCTGGGCCAGATGGCAACGTGGCTTAAACGGAGATGTCTCATCCTGTTTCCCAGCATTAATTTTGCACGTTGATCTTCATTGTGCAGTCCATAATTCTTCATCGCCAACCTCATTTAGATTTTTTTTGAAGCAGTCGAAATCAAACAGATTTCCATGAATCCAAGCAATTTCAAAAGATCCAATTTCTTCTAAATCTCCAAACCCAAATATTTTGATATCCAGTCACTGTTATAGGCTGACACTGAATCTTTTGTCAATCCAATGTAAGTCTAGCAACTTTTAAGAGAATGATATTGAAGGACAGAATTGCTATGTCCTAAAGGAGGTGGCTGAATGGAAGCCCATTTAACTTTTTGTTTAAAAGCACTAAATAGGAATCAATTTGTAATGGCAGCTTTTCAAGTATAGCAAGATAGCTTCTTAAATCTGATGGGGATAAATGGAAGGTCAGTACCCTTTATTTTATCAACAATTTCACCAAATAATATTTATTAAGGGCTTTCAGGTCAGGCTTCTCAGCTATAAACAAGCACACACTTTAAGCAGAGCTATTGCAAGTGCTGAACCAGAGCAGCTCTTGGGTGTGGGGTGTCTAGACTATAAGTTAACCCTTTGCACTCGCTTGCTTTTTTCTCGATTCCTTTATTCTACTCGGGATTTAATTTTTTAAATACCCCAGATTTTACAAAGCACGGCAGTAGAATAAAAAACCGGAGTTTCTTTTCATACAAACTTATTTATTTGGATTTTTTTATATTTCAAATTATTGATACATTCAATACAATTCGACATACGAGCTGCTACTGATGCTAACCGTGTCGAGTCACACTTGACATCCGAGTGCAAAAGGTGAACATCACTTGTCTGTAGTGAAGAATGCTTTCATGACGCAAAGGCTGAACTTAGAATTTATTACAAAATAATTTGAAGTAGACCCAATGAGCAGCAAAAGCAAATTTAGCCAACTAGGAAATAAAGCTGGCTTTCTTTTCCTCAGGGTCAGGTGTAAGGACATTTTGTCACATGAGAAATGTCTCAATTTAGACAGAAAAACACTGGTTCTGGGAAAGAAAAGAAGTATGGACATTATATTTGACAGACTTTCCCCTTTTGTATTCATGGTCTTTGAATTATATGCACATCCATTAAAAAAATACTGAACCCTCATAAACTGCCCGGCAAACAAGTAATAGTAATTGTAAAACAGGAATGTTTGCGTATGTCTTAATGCTATGTTTTAGTTTTTGCTCAGAATTTTGACTTGCTGGTTATAATAGTAGAACATCCATACTTTGGTAAGAACCACTTTGGTTTATTAAAAAAAATACAGCTTTTTTATTTAATAAAATATATATTTTATTGCTCTTTTACAGAGAGGAAGGGGGAGGGATAGAGAGTTAGAAACATTGATGAGAGAGAAACATCGACCAGCTGCCTCCTGCACACCTCCCACTGGGGATGTGCCCGCAACCAAGGTACATGCCTTTGACTGGAATCGAACCTGGGACCTTCCAGCCTGCAGGCCGACGCTCTATCCACTGAGCCAAACCGGTTAGAGCGATACAGCTTTTTTTTAAAGCCAACAAGATTTCACATTAATGAAATTTAAATCGACATGTAATAGGAGGCCTGGCTTAAGAGAATAAAGTGTGATGGCTGTAGAGTTTAGGTAGGTTAGGTGGAGACTCCATGAGATGGGCCCGTGAGGAATGCATTTGCATAGGGGATGCAGTTGCCTTCTGAGAGTGAATGGTCCTAAAAGAAGGTAGCATTGCTGGAATACTGAAAAGGCTCAAGAAATAGAGGAGGTGTCAGAGGTGAATGGCATTAAATATTCAAGTTTAAACCACCCACCATCAGTTTGTACTGCCTGAGTCTTTGTCAGGGGCAATAGTTAAGAGCAAGTAAATATTAAAAGAGTGATTTCAGCAAACTCTCTTTAACACACTGGAAATGCTGAGTCTGAAGTGCTTTGTAGTCCATGTAATAGAGTGAAAGGAAAGAGGGAAAGGAAGCCCATTGTTCTTCTTGGACTCAGCAGCACCTCCAGTGAGTATTGTTTCTTTCCTGGGGCAGCAGTGACTTTGGGCATTTGTGGGTACTGGTGCCTGTGGTAACTCTCATGGCATTATTGTGCTTTTGCCATTGGTGTAGCCAAGAATCAACAGCCCAACAAGCCAGACCAGAGAAAAGTAAATCAACATAATTTCCTGTCATCATGCGGAACAATAATGGGACTGTGGATAGTTTTCTGTGCCTATCTATCTATCTATCTTTCTATCTATCTATCATCTATCTATCTATCTATCTATCTATCTATCTATCTATCTATCTGCCTAAGTGACCAAACGACCAGTTCACTGGTTGCTATGATGCACACTGACCACCAGGGGGAAGATGCTCAACACAGGAGCTGCCCCCTGGTAGTCAGTGCACTCCCACAGCCAACTTCCCATGGCTGGCCTGGCTGGCCAACTTCCCATGGTCCCTCCCCTGACCAGCCAACCTCCCGTGGTCCCTTCCCCCAGCCGGCCACCCCCTGCCCCCCATTGGCCCCGATCACCGGCCAGGCCGAGGGACCCCACCTGTGCATGAATTCGTGCACTGGGCCTCTAGTGTTAAATAATTCTAATAAGCAAAACTTAGTGATTTTTTCCAGGAAATACTTTTTCCTAAAAGATAAAATCATGAGCCAAAGAAAAGAGTTTACTTAACAAGAATAACCTGGTCCCCGTTAATACTCACTTCAGTATTCTCACCTCCTTGTGCCTACCAATCTATAGCTGTCATGTTATAAAATCTGCCCAATTAACCTTTAAAGACCTGCCCTGAAATCAGCCAGCCCAGTCCCTGATATTCTAGCCTGCTATCATCCTTCTTCTAAGACACTATTTAGATTCTGTTAAGGCAGTGTTTTCCTATACTGCAGTTAAGTCTTAAAAACTTTCTTTGATTGATCAGTGATTTCCCCCCTGGTGTTTTCTGGGGATATTTGACAGTTGACATAGCCAAAAAGGTGAATGTCTTCAGGAGAGACCCCTCTGAGGTAGGGGTGTAGCCAAGTGATTATTTTTGAGGTCCTGTTTCTACCTGCAGGAATGTGAAACCTGAGGAAATTTGGCCTAAATTCCCATCATCATTCTTTAAGCAAGGATACCAAATGTCTAGCCCTGTGAAATTACCATTTTCACACGACTCTTCCTTTGTAAGATAAATATGGTACTCCTTTCCTCCAGACAAAGATGATTTTAAATTAATTGTATCATGACAAAATCTTAAAGATGTGTGTGCATATATATATATATATATATATATATATATATCTATGTACATATATACACACATACATATATGTGTACATATACACATTCTCACACATGCACACGTATACCATCAAGAGATTTAAGGCAGTTTACATAAATGCAGTCAGAGAAAAATCAGGATATCCCAGAAGGCAATGCTCTGTGGGACCTGCTGGGAAGTTATTCTTTTTTTTTAAATTTAATAAATCTTTATTGTTCAGATTATTACAATTGTTTCTCCTTTTCCCCCCCATAGCTCCCCTCCACCCAGTTCCTACCCGACCCTCTGCCCTTACCTCCCTCCCCCTGTCCTCATCCATAGGTGTATGATTTTTGTCCAGTCTCTTCCCATACTCCCCACACAGACACCCCTTTCCCCCTGAGAATTATCAATCCACTCCCATTCTATGCCTCTGATTCTAATAAGTTTATCAGTTTATTCTGTTCCTCAGATTTTTAATTCACTTGACTTTTAGATTCACTTGTTGATAGATATGTATTTGTTGTTCATAATTTTTATCTTTCTTCTTCTTTTTCCTCTTTTTAAGGAATACCTTTCAGCATTTCATATAATGCTGGTGTGGTGGTGATGAACTCCTTTAGCTTTTTCTTATCTGTGAAGCTCTTTATCTGACCTTCCATTCTGAATGATAACTTTGCTGGGTAGAGTAGTCTTGGTTGTAGGTTCTTGCTATTCATCACTTTGAATATTTCTTGCCACTCCCATCTGGCCTGAATGGTTTCTGTTAAGAAATCAGCTGACAATCATATGGGTGCTCCCTTGTAGGTAATTAACTGTTTTTTTCTTGCTGCTTTTAATATTCTCTCTTTGTCTTTTGCTCTTGGCATTTTAATTATGATGTGTCTTGGTGTGGTCCTCTTTGGATTCCTTTTGTTTGGGGTTCTATGCGCTTCCTGGACTTGTAAGTCTATTTCTTTCACCAGGTGGGGGAAGTTTTCAGTCATTATTTCTTCAAATAGGTTTTCAGTATCTTGCTCTCTCTCTTCTTCTGGCACCCCCATAATTCTGATGTTGGTACGCTTGAAGTTGTCCCAGAGGCTTCTTACACTACCTTCAACTTTTTGGATTCTTTTTCTTTTTGCTTTTCTGGTTGAGTGTTTTTTGCTTCTTTGTATTTCAAATCTTTGACTTGATTCTTGTGTTCCTCTAGTCTGCTGTTGGGTCTCTGTATAATATTTTTTATTTCAGTCAGTTTATGTTTAATTTCTAGTTGGTCCTTTTTCATATCCTCGAGCATCTCACTAAATTTATTGGCCTTTTCTAGGAAATTCTTGAAAAACCTTATAACCGTGGTTTTGAATTCTATATCCAGTCGTTTGTTTTCCTCCATTTCTTCCATTTGTGTTCTGTTTCTTTGTCTCCGCATTTTCGCTGCTTCCCTGAGTTGGTAGGGTAGCTTTGTGTGCTAGGTTTCCTGTGTGGCCCAGTTGGTCGGCCTCCCCAGTTACCTGAGGTGGACACTCTTGGTGCACCCCTTTGTGGACTGTGTGTACAGCCTTATTGTAGTTAAGCCTTGATTGTTGTTGGTATCACTGGGAGGAATTGACCTCCAGGCCAATTGCCTGTGAGTATCAGCTGTGTCTATGCCGGGAGACCTTCTGTACTGGAGACAGCCTTATGGGACCAGACTTGCAAAATTGCAAAAGCCTCTGTGCTCAGCTTGGAAGGGGCGGAGTCTCAGGGCTGAGCAGACAGTCTTGACTTCCCGTCAGCCCTGCCCTTGCGCATGCGCCTCCAGACCTCTGCCTTCCGCGGCTCCCCTGAGTTTTCACCTGACAGTCCAAATTCCCACCCCATAGGAGCGTGGGTCCCCAGGGGTTTTCCCGGAACTGAGGTTCAGTGCAGTCGGAACTGGGGTTCAGTAACGGGTTCAGTGCAGTCAGGAGCTTCCGACTCCCTTCCGCCAGGGAAAGCCTGCGGCAACCTCCGCAGTCAGTCTTCTCTGCGTGCACTTGTATGCGCACGCCTCCAGACCCCTGCCTGCAGCGGCTTCCCCAAGTCTCCGAGTCTCCATGTGCCTTTCTCTCTACCTGACAGTGCAGACTCCCCCCATATGAGCCTGGGTCCATGGGGTTTCGGCTGGAACTGGGGTTCAGTGCAGTTGGAACTGGGGTTCAGTGCAGTCGGGGGCTTCCTTCCCCCTCCCGCCAGAGAAAGCCAGGCAGGCACTCAGCCGCCCTTCCTCTCTGCGCATGTGTCTCTGTACCTCAGCCCTTTGCAGCTCCTCTGATTCTCTGTGAGCTTTTCTCTTTCCTTCTAGTTGTAGAATTTCCACTCAGCCAGCTTTCCTGTGGTTCTGGATGGTGTCCATTCTGTCTTTTAGTTGTAGTTTTGAAATTGTTGTGCAAGGCAGCAGTTTAGGTGCTTACCTATGCCGCCATCTTGGTTTCTCCAAAGTTATTCTTTTGGCTGTGCCCTACTTCCCCATTCCCATTGGTCCCTTTCCCAGTTAAAGACCACTTTCTCTTATGGCACAGGAAGAGGAGCCTTTGCAACCTCAACACTGAAGCTTCTTTTCTCCTTGTCCAAACTATGCCTGACTCCCTCACCAGAGTGGTGTGATAGGCCAGGGGAGAGGAAGAAAGCCCTCGGAGGTTATAGCTACACAGGTTGGGAGTGGGATCTTATCTAACCTCTGTCTCCTGGGCTCCATAGATTATGCCAATGTGGATCCCACAGACGCTGATAATTGATTACCAGATGCTGAGAGTTCTGGATCCTTGTGTGGCCTTGATGTTTGAAGGACTCCTTTAAAGTTCATTTTCAAGCAGGTGAACAAAGGCAGATTTATGTGCCAAACTCTAAGGACTATGAATAGGAGGCCTGCTGGTGAAGAATTTGCATATAACAAAGAAAGGTCTGACTGTAATGGAGGTGAACTGTTGAGAAAACAGAAAAATTTTCCTGAATGCCTTTGGGAAGACTTTAAGGTAAACATCATAGGTGAAAGGGATGATTCACCAGTTAATTTCTGTGACAAATTTGATTTTCCTATTAAAATCTGTGGGCACATGATTCCATGCAAGCATGCTTTTGGCTATGACTGTGCTAACTTATGCAAAACAAACAAAGAAACAAACAAACTAAATCCCCCCAAAGATGGAGATGTGTCCAGGCCGCAGTGTTCCTGTGCTGTGAATTGAGGAGCATGCACAGTTCTATCTTCACTTGTAGCACTGTCCAAGGATGCAAGAGAACATGTTTTTTCTCCAAGAGACTTATAAGCTCATATCAACCACTGCCATAAGAAAACCGAAAAACTTGTTACTTGTGCTCCGCTGGAAAAAGTTCATCCTTGTATTTCCTCACCAACAGCTGATACCCCTGTAATGCTGCTGGTCAAGGACCACGTGACCCACATTCCACCAGAGCAGTACACCATGCTGTCCGCACCTCCTAGGCCAGCGGTCGCCAACCTTTTGGACCTCACAGACCACCAGTGGTCTGCGGGCCACCGGTTGGCAACCACTGTCCTAGGCAATGTATACGACACAAGCACAATGATCAGCTACCTCCACCCATGACTTCAGATCCATTACCAGTAACTTTCCCCCTGGATATGTTATTGCTCAGGTGCCACCTTATATGAACTCTTCTCCTTCAGGATCTCTTCTATCTCAAAATGGTGGTTCACTTGCTTGAAAATGAGCTTTAAACCATCACAATCCTAACTTTTTACCCCACTTCACTGAAGAACAAGAAACTCTGGGCCCTCCCTTTACACAACCAGATGAAACAAATCCTGGTATATGGCCTGCCGTATAGCAAAAGGATTTTTACCTCCACCAACGCAAGGTCTACTTTCCTCAACCTCACTTCCTGGATCATATTGTTCAGATCGGACAAGATACTGTACAGACCATATTAACAAGGGAACTGAAGAGATGAGGAGGAAAAAAGCATTAAATGTAGTAATTAAACTTTGACTTACTAGGAAGGAAAATCACTTCTTATAGAGATAGCTATAACACCAATGACTTTAGGATTTATTTCAAGTTCTATACTGTAATGGGCTGTGTTTTAACAACTTTGTTACTTTAGTGTGGTAAAATGACCTAGAGGACCTTTTGTAATATGAGTTCCTGAAATAAATTTACATTATTTCTCTTTCAAAAGTATTGTTTTTGTTTTGGGGTTTGTTTGTTTGTTTTTGGTGATATGTTCTGTTACCTTTTGTAGGATTAAATTTCAGTATGGTTGTAAAGATGCTATTTTTATATAAACTTAAGCACAGTCACATACTATCTTTTTTTTTAAAAAAAAACATCTTTTGCCACTAACTTTTCAAAGTATAATATAAGTAGCAATCTAGAATATACTGTAAGGCAGACAGCTAAATGGTAGAGAATTATTTCACATTTTAGGCACTGCAATTTTGAGTATAATAAGTATATAATGCATTTCACTTGGATGCCTTTTCATTTTTAGGCAGCTCCAGAAGCACAAAAATACATCGGAATTCCAACACTGCGATAGATTTATGTTTGTAATGTTAAAAGGCACTCCTAAATCATTTGGAAAGATATGGCCAATGTAATTGACTTTGTAGGCTCCAGCTGGTGGGGATGCTGTTACAGTACTTGTTAGTACATTTTTTTCAGAATGGTTGGAGTCACATAATGTACCATATTTATTAGTCTTAAGTAACATTATATTTTAGCACTGTTTAAATGGTGTCATTTAGATGAAGCATGTGCTACTCCAGCCATTGTCTTCAACTAAATACTTAGGGCTGAATAGACTTTAGTATAATTCCTTATTTCATGGTAGAGTTTGGTCCTTTTCTTACGGTTTCTTGCTTATTGGGTTTTAAATTACAATTTAAGTGCCATGGAGGAATTTGAATAATTTATTAATGATAGGCATTCTTATAGTCACAGACCCACATTTGCTTGGTTTCATTACTGTGTGATAAGAGTTTTTCCTCTTACTTGAAGTAAAAGAAGCTATTAATTTCTTTCCTATTCCTTTTATTGGTAAAGGATTCTAAACTTGAAACATATTAGCATGAAGTTAACAGTGAAGAATACTGGATAACTTTCTATTGTAGAAAAGTAATGACTAAATTACATAAATTTCACTGCTTTATAAGGTGCTTTATAATCAGCTTTTGCATTATAAGGACTTCTTATATTCCTGCTAAGATGACCATTTACACTTTATACAGAATTCATATGTATAAATTGACATTCTTAGGATATTATTATAAATCATTTGAATAAACAACCATGAAGTATTTCCTCCCCTAAATGGTACATAATAAAAACATGAAATGTATAGTATGTGGATAAATTTATTAGTTTATAGTATATAAATTTAGAATATATTTATTTTTGGGAAAGGATGAACTCATTGCTAATTTATCATTTTTATCTTGTGGGATACAGGCAAAATAAATTATTATTTTGGCTGAATAATGGCAATGTATCTCTGAGCTTAGAGCTGAAGTTAGAAATATTATAAATGGACATTTTAATCTTTACCACTCTGAAATAACAAATACACTTTTTTTTAAAAAAGTAAGTGATTTTTTCACACCTAGCATTCTGAGAGTCCAGTGTTAATTCAATATTTCTGGTGAGAAAGCCTTGTTATTAGAAGCACAGAGGGCAATAGTGTGAAATATTGGTGGTAAATGCTTCTATTATATTATTGTAGGTATTTTGATTGGTATAAACTGGATTATCTTTTTTGCCTGAGGTTAGGGGCTGCTAAAATATTACTGTTAAGATTGTTAAGATACAATATCATTCCATGTTTCCAAAATCACTTTAAGTCTTTTCATTATCTATGCAGAGCTCTCCTACTTTTATTGAAATCCACTAGGGTTGAATGTGGTATGAAACCATTTAGACATTGTATTGGACCAAAAAATGAGTATCATGATAAAATTTCACTTGTTATAAAGACAGACTTTAAAACTTGATTTCATTTAGGTTTAGAAAATGTATGTTATGCAGCAAAGCAGATCAGATAAATATGTTGTAGTGACAAAATTTTTATTTTTATCTTTTAAATAATACTTTATTTTTAAACGTATTACATATGTCCCTTTCTTTTCCCCCATTGACCCCCCTCTATCCCCCCCGCCAGGCCCTCACTGCCCCATTGTCTGTGTCCATGGGCCATGCATATATGCATACAAGGTCCTTGGTTGATTACCTCCCACCCACTCACCCACCCTCCCCTGCCTTCCCTCCGAGATTCCGCACTCTGCTCTGTTCTTCCATATCTATGGGTCCACTCTATTCATCAGTTTATTTTGTTACTTAGATTCTACACGTGAGTGAGATCATGTGATACTTGTCTTTCTCTGACTGACTTATTTCACTTAGCATGATACTGTCCAGGTCCCTCCATGCTGTGACAAAATTTTTAAATGGCATTAGGAGTAAACTCATCCAGTTATTCTTTGAATAGCTGTAGTGTGCAGAAAGATAATAAAATTAATGTTAATTTTTTAAAATTAATTTCAGAGAGAGGAAGGGAAAGGGAGAGAGAGATAGAAACATCAATGATGAGAGAAAATCATCAATCTGCTGCCTCCTGCATTCCTCCTACTGGGGATTGAGCCAGCAACTGGGCATGTGCCCTGATGGAATCAAACCATGACATCCTGGTTCATGGGTCAATGCTGAACCATTGAGCCACTCCAGCTGGGCTAATGTTAATGTTTCTTAAAGGAAAAAAAAAATAATATGAACCCTTCCTTTTGTCAGAAAAGAATTTGAAGCTATCCTATATAATAAAGAGCTAATATGCTAATTAGACCAAACAGCAGAATGACCATCTGGACGACCTTCCAGATGAAGCTGGGGAATGGGAGGGCAGGCCGAGGTTGCGAGGGGCTGTGAGGGCTGACTGTGACTGCAAGGGCCAAGCCCCTTGCAAGAATTTCGTGCATCAGGTCTCTAGTTATGAACGTAAGTCTAAATTAAATGTATATACAGTGCATTATATTATTCTGAAGGTTGCTGAAATGGCATTTTAATTCTTCAAAACTATAAAATGGATGCATACATACTGAAAAAAAGTATAAGAAATAAAAATCATGGAAAATAATAATGAAGGTAGAATAAATAATAAAATCAAGCCTAAATTAAAGTTGGAACCAAAAAAATTTAAACCAGAAGGTCCTGCACCATTGTTAATGTTGGATGAAATGTGGTTAAAGCAAAGAAGCAAGTCAAAATATTCACATTTCACAGAGAGCATAAGTCTGATACTGAACTAAAGTCCTTTTGTGGGTGCTCATAAAATGGACACTGTGTAAATCTGACAGCAAGAGAGAATCTCCTGGAGAGTCAGCTAAAATAGCATCATTTGCCTTATTCTTACAAGATTCCGATTCAGTAAGTTTGGGGGATGGGTGGGGTTTAGTAATCTGCCCTTTCAGTAAGTATCCTAGGTGATTTGGAAGCAGCTGTCTGACAGATTTAGTCACTAGTCACCCAGTCTCCATTCTCAGGGGTCTATCATCTTTTGTGTATGCAGCAACCAAGGTAATCATTTGAGAATGGAAACTGGCCCTCAAATGGTTTTGCCCCGGACTTCAGTATCAATTTCTTTTTCGTGACTTTTGTGTACAATTAGTCTCCTGGTGAATTTTCCACACTCATGGCCTCTATTCTTTCCTCACTCCCTCTATTCTAGCCATACAGCCCTTTCTTTGATTCTCAGACCACCAAGCTCATTCCTGCTTCTGCATTTTGCACTTGCTATTTTTTTCCTGCTTGGACCATCTTCCCACAGATCTTCACTTCATGTCTCTGTTCAAATGCCTTTCTTGCCACCCTATGGAAAATACCACTATCCCCTCCTTCCCTCTGTATCTCTAATTCTGCTTAATTTTTCTTCATGGCACTAGTACTACCAGTTATATAACTTACTATAGGCCCGATGCATGAAATTCGTGCACGGGGTGGGGGGGGTCCCTCAGCCTGGCCTGCACCCTCTCCAATCTGGGATCCTTCTCAATCTGGGACCACTGGCTCCTAACCACTCACCTGCCTGCCTGCCTGATCGCCCCTAACCACCTCTGCCTGCCTGATCACCGCCTAACTGCTCCCCTGCCGGCTTGATTGCCCCCAACTGCTCTCCCCTGCCTGCCTGATTGCCCCCTAACTGCTTGCTCCCCCATGCCAGCCTGATCTCGCCCCTAATTGCTTGCTCCTCTGCCGGCCTGATCACCCCTAACTGCCTCTGCCTTGGCCCCTGGCCACTGTGGCTTTGTCCAGAAGGAAGTTGGACATCTGGAAGATGTCCGGTCAACCCAGTGTAATTAGCATATTACCCTTTTATTAGTATAGATTGCTTTCTTAGTTTTATTTCCTCTACAAGAATGCCATTTTCAAGATAGGTGGGTTTTTGTATTGGTCCATAAAAGAAAGACAAAGAGTGTTACATAATTATAAAATATTTTAATTTTGTTTTTTGCTCTTTGCTTCATTTTATATCTTCTTTTGCCCCAGGTGAAAATTTGGGCTATCTCATGACTTTTGTCTACTCTTTTAGATGATGGTAAGCCCTGTGGTTAGTAATTAAATGTTATGGTCAAACTTTGGAATTGATTTAAGGGTGAGGCCTTTCCCCGCTTCCCCAGCTGTGGCTGGGAGAAAACTAGCAGTTGGGGGAGAATGCTGTGGTCAGCTTCTTGCCTTAGTGACATCTTCTTTAATTTCTTTCCCCATATTCCACTAACTGGAAGTCTTGATTCTCCAGAGTCAGAGTGCAAGGGATTGGGATAGGAGAGGTGAGGGAAATAGGAAAGTTCTTACTTGATTTGGTGCTATAAGAAACTGGATTGGTGCTTTCTGGGCCTGCCCATAATTTTAAAGAATTGATTCTTTCATGAGCACTTTTGTAGCTGATAAGAATTCCTCTCTGGGCACAGACGAGGGGTGGGGGGTGAGGGGTAGGGGTGAGGGTATGTGCCGGGTGTTGGGGACGGCCATCTTCCATCCCTTCTTCCTAGTGAGAAGTGGTGTGGTGGTGGGATTCACAGCATAGCAAAATCCAGTACCAGGCTATATTCTGACTGGTCAGTGCCCATGCCATCCTTTTTGTTAAATATTAAAAATATATATTTGTATTGATTTTTTAGCTAGAGAGAGGAAGGGAGAGGGAGAGAGAGAGAGAGAGAAATATCAATGTGAGAGTGGAACATCTATCAGCTGCCACCTGCACGTCCTTTACTGGGGATCAAGCCCACAAATCAGGCATGTGCCCTGACTAGGAACCAAACCAGCAACCTTTTGGTACAACGGGTGATACCCAGCCAACTGAGCCACACTGACCAGGGCTAAATATTTTTATTATTACTCTGGATCCAAGTATTCTTGATTTTCAAATGGCTCAGGAACCACAGATGGGAAAATAATATCTGCTTGGATTGTGTCTATAAAAATGAAGGAAGGGGAAGAAATAGATAATTAAATGCAAAATTCAGCAAAATGCCTCAGGTATTGGAATTTTCTTGGCAGAGTTTCATCTGAATCATTCTGAAAGGTGTCAGAATTTGGCACATCTCATAACAGTTGCAACAGCATTATGCTGAATAAAATAATCTATTTTTTCTTTGACAAAATAGTCAACAGAGATATTTCATTTCTAATAGGGAGAACTCAGTTATGTTTTAAGCATCTTTCAAGGTCAGACCTAGGTAAAACCGTGGGATAGATGAAATTCATATATGACTGGGATGAAGTGGGGATACAGAACCCTTTTCCCCCTGCTGAATGAATCTAGTTGTGTGTGTTTTTTAATCACAAGTCATTACACAATAGGAAAGAAATGGACTGCTTACTTCATTGACCATTGCTTGCTATATTTTAACTTTTTCCTAACATTTGACTTGGATTTTCTCTTTGGTTTATGTGTGTACATAATTGGTCTCAGTTCTTCACCCCTTCCTATATCTCTGCTCTTTCAGTGTGTCTTCACAATTCTTCTTATCAAAGGAGTCTGGTTCCCCCTCCCACATCCCCTTCAATATGGGCTGGCCTTGTGATTTGCTTTGGCTCCCAGAGTTCTGCCACCAACTTGGTCTATCTTGCTGGGACATGAGAGAACACATTGAGGAGAGCTCATTTTTCCTATTCAAAGCCATCCCAGAGTTAAAGCCATCCTAAAGTTAGCCAACCTCAAAACATGTGAGAGTGAGTGCCCAGCCAAGATTAGCAGAGTTACCAACCTAAGCCACACTTGACTGCAGACCCATGCAGGAGCTCCTCTGAGGCCAAAAGAACCACCCAGGTTTCCTGTAGTTTTGTGAGAAATAATATAAATACTTATTGCTTTAAGTTACTGAGTTTTGGATGCTTTGTTACACAGTGATAGCTAACTCACACAAGCCATTTTTGTTCTCACTTTCTCCTTGTAGTCAAAGAATCACACACTGTTCAGTTTTACAATTAAAATTTGCTCTAATGTGATATTTAAAAATATGAATTATAAATATCTGATGTTCAGACACGGGGAGAGTTCACATTTGAAAGGGTTTAATACACTACATATTTTCTTCAGGTTTTGTCATCTGCACATACTCATTTCCCAGTTTCCCCATTAATATCCAAGTTATAAGGATGATTAACCTTCAATAAACTGCATAGTAACCTTGAACAAATTGTGGAGAATTAAGTTTAAGTAGACATTACATATGCAGCTGGTGTTTCCTAGAGTCTTGGTGATCAAATTACTGAAGACTATATGCAAAGTCTTGTGCTTATCAGCATAAAACCGTATTCCAGATTTTCTCTTCTGAATTGCTGTCTTGGGATCTCCTAAAATTGTGGCAGCCATTTGTACAACAGCTGAGTTATTACCTTGCTCTTACCTTGAAGATTAAGCTCTATTCTTTATGAAGGACAGATGTGTATTCAGGGAGCATATAGAGCCATAGTCACAGGGTGCCTATTCTTTATCTTTGCATTAAATTAGCATGGGCTACTTTGAAGAAGAACCATCCATTTAACCCTATCTTTTCATGGTTCCCAACAATCTTAAATGGCTTTCTAAGTTGATGTCCTAAAACTTTCATTTCTCTATTTAGCACAGCTTTCCCATCTCTCTGTTTATTTTATTCCAAGATATCCTAAAACTTTCTGTTCTCCATGTAGTCCAGCTTTCCCGTATCTCTCTTTGTTATATTCCAATCTCATATGAATAAGCTATTAGCCCCCCAGCTCTTCATAAGCCCAGATGTCTGTCACTAAGACTGACATAGCTTTGGATACCACTTAGCTGCATTTTAGACAGTGAAAGGGCAGTTGGGCAAACATCTGTTATAGGGGCAGATGTCTGCATAATCTTAGGTTTTCAGTTTAGAATATACTTAAGAATGTATTTCAAAATACTTTTATTTTTTATTAGGGAAAATAGCTTTAAAATCATGTTTTAGTTTTAAAAAGCAATAGTGCTCATTATTGAATATACAACATAGAAAAGGCTAAAAAATTAAAATTATCTGTCATTCTATAGGTGACTTTTTGGTATATATTTTTACATGCATTTATATGGTACTCTGTAAAAAAGTTTTCAAGTTTTAACCTTTTGTACAATCTTTTTATTTTATTAATAATTAAATGAACTTGTTATACAGGGTTAACTTCTAATTTTTATCTTTTAAAACCACATGACTTATTTGCATTTGCATGTGATGGCATTTGATATGTTTTAGTTAGGGCTCAATATAAATAAATTATTTATTTTTTGAAAATATTTTTTATTGATTTTAGAGAGGAAGGGAGAGGGATAGAGAGATAGAAACATCAATGATGAGAGAGAATCATTGGTTGGCTGCCTCCTGCTTGCTCCACATTGGGGATTGAGCCCACAACCCGGACATGTGCCTTGGCCTGGAATGGAACCATGACCTCCTGGTTCATAGGTCAATGCTCAACCACTGAGCCACGCCAGCTGGACTTACTTAGATTCTTAAGGCAATATCTATATGGTCACTTAAAATTGAAAACATTAACTCTAATTTACTCCACACTTTGCCTATGTTTCACTGCAATGAACAGTTCTTTCTTTAGGGCACAGACAGAACATCTTCAAGTCATTGACTGTTTATAGGAGAGAAGGAGCTAAGTAGTAGCCAACTCCAGAATAGGTGCTTTGACAAAGAGCACCTACCTCAATATAATTACCATTAGGTTTATTCTGTCACAAATACATGATTACTAAATCTTTTCCTATTCTCTTTTTTCTTTCCCAATGCTGTTGACTTTGAAAGAGCCTTGCCACACATTAAGTGAGAGAAGAATGGAAAGATGCTGCATACTGTTCTATGAAAAGTATCTGATGAAAATAGAACTACCTTTGTTATTTTAAAAAGTCCATAAGTAAACATTTTTATTTGATTGAACATTAAATTTCATTTTGTGCTTTGATATACTAGCAACTCATAGGTATTTATAACTCTCATCTGGTTTACTTCCCTTGGATTAATCTAGGCACCTCAATCCCAATCCCAATGAATCCATCACCTCATCATCATCTCCCAGCCAGCAAACTCCTCCTCTACTGTTTTCTCTCTTGGTGATCCATTTCCCTTAGGCAACCAAATGTACAAGTCAGAACCCTAGTGGTTATTCTTTTTTTAAAAAATATATATTTTATTGATTTTTTTACAGAGAGGAAGGGAGAGGGAGAGAGAGTTAGAAACATCAATGAGAGAGAAACATTGATCAGCTGCCTCCTGCACACCCCCTACTGGGGATGTGCCTGCAACCAAGGTACATGCCCTTGACCGGAATCGAACCTGGGACCCTTCAGTCCGCAGGCCCATGCTCTATCCACTGAGCCAACCTGGTTAGGGCCTGGTGGTCATTCTTTAGCCTCCACACTTCTCCCTCATTCCCCATATTTAATTGGTAGCCACGGTCTGTAGATTCTACCTTTACCGTGGTGCAGACACTCGTGGTTTCTCTGGGGACTGCTGGGAGAGCCTTCTTGGCACTTTCCCTGCTTCTGATCTCACATCGGTCTCACTCATCTAACACATCTGCCAAGTAAGCCCTCTAACATGTAAGTCTGTTTATAGACACTAATATACAGCTCTAACATTTGGGAAAATGTCAGTTTCTTTGTTTAGCATAAAAAGGCCCTCATATTTGGCCTGTCTCCCTCTCTGGCCTCATTTCCCACCTTTTTGGTGTCCTCAAAAAAGCTGTTGGTTTCCCCCTTTGTGTCTTACCATACAGGTTTCCCTCTGCCAAATCTCTCCCCCACCTCGCCTTTTCATTGTCTTTTCTGTTTTTGAAAATATATTTTCAGTATTAGTGGAAACAATATTTCTTTCTAAAGCCTTTCTCCAATCAAGTGTATGATTTGGATGCCTCCGCACTGTGAGCACGGTACCATTTGTATGTTTTACATCATGCCAGTGATCATACTGTATTTAATTATTTCTTTACACTCCTTTCTATTCCCCTAGAACTGTGAGTCTCAAAGGGTGGTCCCCTGGTTATCAGTGGAAGTGCAGCTCTTGGCGGGGGCAGCGAGGAAAAGAATTTCCTGAGTCCCCCCCATGGGAGCACAGGGTTTTGTGGAAAGCTTTATTGATAATGTAAAATTAAGGGGGTTTCCTGCAAGGTCTCATCTCCATCTGTCTCACCATGGAAGAAGTCCAGCCTTCAGCAGGGCCTGAATGAAGGCCACTGGCCAGAATCTCTGCTCCATATTAAAGCACAGTCCAGCCCAGCATCTGGCTAGCTTAGCTTGTGTTCCCAGCTGCAGTCCATTGTGTGTGGGGTCCCCAAGGCCATGGGCCATGCAACTGCTTAAGGCCACATGGCTATGGAGAGAGAACAGGTGAGCACACAGGTGAGTGCAGGTCATGGAGCAAGAGAGAGCAAGAAACAAGCAGAAGAGCAAGAGAAAGGGAATTCTTATCTGGGGATTTTACCTTTTCAAGATTTTGTGTGTTTCTGATGGGGTCCACCCCTAACCAATCCATTATTCCCCAGGCTAGATTGACAGGCAAGCACCTTCCCTGGGCCACCCTGACTTCTACCATGCATGTCCTTATTTCCCCCTCCTCCTCCGACTATCCAGTACCAGAGGGGGGAAAGGTGAGGTGCTAATCCCCTTAGAGGGGCAATGTTGCTATTCCCTGGGGTGTGAAGTTGTAGTTTCCTGGTGGAGCAAACAGGCCTCTGCTTCCCAGCTGTATATGCTCAATAATGTTTGACTCTCCCCTTGCTATCTTCTTTTTATTAACATTAACTAGCTAATTACGATGATAACATCCTGAACAGCAGCTTCAGCTTCACCTGGAGATTTGTTAGAAATGCAAATTCTTGGGCCTCACCCCAGATCAGAAACTCTAGGGGTGGAGCCCAGCAGTTTGTGTGTGGGGAAAATAATTTAATGGGACAGGGGAATCCTGGCTGGCCACAGTGGCATGCTAAGAAACATGGGATTATTTGAAAGAAGATGCATGAATACTCAAGAAATACTGTCCTCTGTGCCAGCTTTTCTAAAGAGACTGGCTACCTCAGGGAAGTCCAAAATGCTCCAAAGCATTTCAACACTTGTATTAATATGATACAGTAACAAATCACCACAAGTTTAGTGGCTTAAAGCAACAATAAATTTATTATCTTACAGTTTTGGAGGCTAGAAGTCTGAATTGGGTCTCACTTGGCTAAAATCAAGGTGTTGGCAGGGCTGAGATCCTTCTGTTGGCTCTAGTGAGAATCCATATCCTAGACTAGGGGCTACCTGCATTCCTTGGCTTGTGATCTCTTTCTTCATCTTCAAAGTCAGCTGTGGCTGATTGAATCTCATGATGGCGTCGCTCTGGTTCTAACTCTTCCATCTTCCCCATTTAAGGCCCTGCATGATTACATTGGGCCCACCTGGTAATCCAAGCTACCTCCTTATTCTAAGGTCCCCTGATTAGAAAACTTCATTCCATGTTTCTGTGTAACATAACATATTTAGAGATTCCAGGGATTAGGACGTGGGCATTTTGGGATGGGGGCATTATTCTGCCTACCACAACACATATTCTTGATTTTTGGAGATTTAAATAAAATTGATGATGCCTTTTGCATTAATTCATGGACTCTTTGGAGAGATCAAGGCTTCCCTCTTTTATTGTCATTTCTTGAGAAGAAAGTGGTTGGAAAATTTTGTGATGATTTAGAACATTTTATTGAAAAGAGTACCCCGACCCCCATGATTTTGCAGTTCTGAATGTAAAATCTGAACCTTACTCAAGGTTACCCAAGAAAACATGTCCCAGATGGCAGCTAGAGAACATGAGATCTATGAAAATAATTGTGGCCGTACATTAGAAACAGCAGCTTAAATGTTTAAAAAAGAGAATTAATGTGTTATCAAATAATCCATCTTTGAAAAGGGGGAATGTGAATATTTAAAAAATTTTTTCTCAAGAGCCTGGTTTTATTTATGCATTTTTTCATAATTAAAATGTAGATCTTGGCATGTTTTATTGCAGTATATCATACTTACACAAAATGGTACAAATCATAGATCACACAAGGAACACATCTATTTAACCTGTACACAGAGCAAGAAACGGAACATAACCAGCAACCCCTCGAGGTCCCTTGTGCCACATTCTAAGAGTAACCTCTACACTGACTTCTTAATGTGGCAGGATGATAAGAAGCTGGGAAAATTCCTAGGCAAGTGGAATAGGGAAACTGAGACAAGAAAATTAAACAAGGCCAAACAATTTGAACAGCTTACAGCCAATTTGTGAGTCTCGAGACCTTATCTTCCCCAACCAAGGACAATTGAAAGCAAATGGTTTATACTCTCCTCCCTAACCAGAGAATACATAGCTTAAATCACCCTGCCTTGGAAAATAGAGAACAAAGACCCAATGAATGCCATTTGTGCCAGCTAAAGCCAAGGACAGATGAAGTCTGGGGGACAAATAACAAAAACCCCATTAAAGCCAGATAGGCCCTCGATAAAAGTAAAACAGTGAAGAAGACCAAAGAATAATCCCAAACTCCCCTATACGCTCATTTTGATGCATCAGCATATTAAAAATTCACCTGGAAAGCTAATGAATATTCACCTGAAACCCTCCCCTAAGATTCTTGTTTGTAGCAGAGAGATAAAAAGCCCTCAGGACAAACTCAGTGTGGGCTGCTCTAGAGCAGTGCTTGCCGACCAGTGGTCTGCGGACAACTGGTGGTTCGTGAGGTCGAAAGGCTGGCGACCGCTGCCTTAAACCTCCCCTTAAGGCCCCCCTTTCCTCTGACTTCCCATTGAGAGGACAGTAGCCCCTCCTTGCCTCACTTCTTTCCTATAACGTTCCTAAGGAGCCACAGCTTAGCACCGAGTAGGCTCTCTCCTGTTGCGTCTTCTACCCTAAGCCCTTCCTTGTTTCACTGTCCCCAGCTTTAATGAACATCCTCCCAGAATCCCCTGGGCTAGTCTTGTGAAATATTTTCTACCATGAAGTCAAGGACCCACCGACTACAGCCCGGCCTGAGGCAGACCAGCTCTGGGCCAGTCCCTGTCCAGTAACATTCATACTATAATTATGTACAGTGTCAGATGAGTATGAGATTTATTTGGATGATCACTTAGTAAGTTATATAATATCTAATTAATCACTGGGTTGTACACCTGAAACTAATATTGTATGTCAACTGAATTGAAGAACTAAAAAAAATTTTTAAGTAAAAACAAACAAAACAAAAACAGCCTGTTTTTAGATTAAACTTGCCAAGTCTTTCATTACTGGTATCCCTTTTCATTTATAGTTAAGGCCAGATGCATCCTTTAAAAAGCCCCTTATATTTAAGAATCCCAGGTGATCGCTCAGATCTTCCTCTCATCTGTCTTCTGAACCCAGCTACCCAGACCACTGTGGTCAGTGTCTGCCTTGTTACTGTATTGTTTTCCTCTCCCCATCTGGCTTGAGATTAGTGGTTCTGTTGCATTGTCTGTGTGATCTTCAATATACCTTCACCCATGAATATGTTTGGTCAGCTCCAGTTCCATGCTTCCCAGTTGAGAACAATCTCTATTCCATGTTGTGCCCAGCCCTGGCTTCCAGAGTCTAGTCCATATTAGAAGCTTTGGGTCCCCAGTTCCCAAGCAGGAGTGTTCAGCTCTTCAGTTAAATAAAGTAAGTGTAAGAGACAGAAACATTCCAATGCCTATATCTTATCAGCTCTTGCTGATAAGGGAGCTGAGAGTGGGGAACAGGAAGCAATCTTACAGACAAGGGTGGTCTTAGTAGTGGGGAGGCTCTTGCAAGCAACTTTCAAACCATAACTTTCCCTGTTCTTGTCTAAAGATGGAGAGGTGAAGAAACCCCCGCAGACACGTTGTAAAAGGCTTTGCCTTGCAGGTATTTGGCAGAAGGTATTATAAAACTCAGTTATACTGCAGAATAGTTACAACCTATTGCAAATAGCGATGGAAATGGAGCCATAGAAATGCATTTGATGAAGGCCGTGAATTTTAAACACTGAGTTTTCATAAATTACCCTGAGACTACTTCTCAAATCCTATCTAATAAAAGAGTAATATGCAAATTAACCATCACTCCACGACAAAATGGCAGCACCCATAGACACAAGATGGCGGCACCCAGTCCTCTCAGGCCCGCAGGAGTCCCCCAGTCCCAGGGAAGGCTGCCACTGAGAGCAGGCAGCGAGCAGCCCAGCCTGTTGGCCTAGGAGGCGGCTTTGCCCTCTGGCCAGATCCTCTCCTAGCCCTGAACCTGGCCATGGGTCTGGGAGGCACCCTTGCACAGCCGCCACGATCAGCTGCCCGCCCTGACCCGGGAGGTGGGTCTGGGAGGCGCTTGCACTTGGCCGCCATGATCAGCTGCCCTCCGCGACCTGGGCCGTGGGTCTGGGAGGCGCCAGTACTGGGCTGGCGCGATCAGCTGCCCTCCGTGACCTGGGCCGTGGGTCTGGGAGGCGCCCATGCACAGCCGCCATGATCAGCTGCCTGCCCTGACTCGGGAGGTGGGTCTGGGAGGCGCTTGCATTTGGCCGCCATGATCAGCTGCCCTCCACGACCTGGGCCATGGGTCTGGGAGGCGCCAGTACTGGGCCGGTGAGATCAGCTGCCCGCGGATGCCTGGGCTGTGGGTCTGGGAGGCGCTTGCACATGGCCGCCTCCATCAGGTGCCCTCTGCGACCTGGGCCGTGGGTCTGGGAGGCGCCTGCACTGGGCTTGCTAGATCAGCTGCCCAAGGAGGCCCGGGCCGTGGGTCTGGGAGGCGACTGCGCAAGGCCTGAACGATCAGCTGCCCACAGCGGCCCGGGCATTGGGCCTGCGAGGTGCCCGTGCAGGGCCGGAGCCATCTGCTGCCTGTCCCAGCCTGGGCTGTGGGCCTGGGAGACCCAGGAGCTGCCTATACACCTCCCTCCCCACCCCCCCACCCCGCCCCCTCTGAGATCAGCTCCCATCTGCAGCTGGGGGGTGTAGGCCTGGGAGGCAGCCGTGCCCCCCAGAGCTATTCCCTCCAAGAGGCAGCCTGGGGTGTCAGGCTGCACCCCCATGGAGTGATCACCCCCACACACTATAGCCTTGGAACTTCCCTTGCCGCCAGCCAAGTGATTCGAGATGGGCGGTGATATCTGGGCGATGCTGCCCAGCAAACCTCTCCCATTGGGTAGAAAGTTCTGACCAGGTTAGGGAGGTAAATGGGTTTTGTTTAAAATCTTTAGGAACCACATGGAAATGTCTGAGGTAGGGTTTCACATCGGAAGTAACTTAGAACTAATTTCTGAAGGCAAACGGGGACATTGCAGTTACATTACTGGAGAGTACCCCGAGGTCTGGAGGTTGGCTCTTGCAGCGGCGGTGCAGAGTGCTCACACCCTGGTTCCTCGGCACCTTGGGCAGGGCTTGAGCCCACCCAGGAAGGCCTCTTCCCCTACAGTTTTCACCAAGGCAGGAGGTTTTGTAGACATGAATAAGTGCCCACGCACAAGTCCTGAAGATGCCAGGGCTGGCAGAAATGACAATCAAACCAGGAAAAGAGCAAAACCAGAAACACCACCGATCCCATCATAGATCATCTTTTTCTTCAGATGATGGTGTGTTTCCCTCTTCTTTGTCTTCTGGAAGCAAGACAGATTCAAGTACTGATGATTCTACCAATGGAAAAGTTAAGAGAAAGAGAGGACAGAAAAGGAATAAAAGGAAAAAAGAAAGGACAAAAGTTGAAACATCAAGAAAAAGAAAGAAAGAAAAAAGGAAGAAACAACCACATCATATCACCTTTCTAAGGTCTCATGAAATTCCTGTTTAAGTTTATTTTATGACACTTTTAGTTTGGGTTTACATTTTTACTGGTTTGTGAAGACCACGACAGGTACACTGTCCAATATGTTAAAGAAAAAAAACCTATCTAACCTATCTACTAAAGAGGTAATATGGAGGGGAGAGCATTTGGGGGTGACCGGGCTGTCAGGGGAAGGCAGTTGGGGATGACTGGGCCGGCAGGGGAACAGTTAGGCATTGATCAGGTTGGCAGGAGAGTGGTTATGGGGTGATCAGGCTGGCAGGCAGAAGTGGTTAGGGGAAATCAGGAAGGCAGGCAGGCGAGCAGTTGGGAGCCAGCAATCCTGGATTGTGAGAGGGATGTCCGACTACCCGTTTAGGCCCGATCCCGATCCTAGTAGGATCGGGCCTAAACGGGCAGTGGGACATCCCTTGAGGGGTCCCAGATTGGAGAGGGTGCAGGCTGGGCTGAGGGACACCCCACCCCCATGCACGAATTTCGTGCACTGGGCCTCTAGTGTGTGTGTGTATATGTATGTGTGTGTGTGTATGTGTGTGTGTGTGTATATATATCACCTCTGATACGAGGTCAGGATGAGTCCAATATGAGCCAGCTTGGACCCACATTGGACAGTACAGAAATGTGTTTGTGTACAATGCACCAGTAATGTGATGAGAGAGAAAATGAATTATAAGAGGTTTGCTATCTTTAATTATCCTTAATCAGTGATTTTTTTCCATTTCCTAGTAGAAAAGAATGGTAGATAAACTGGAATCTCTCTGAAACTCTCTGTGACTATGCATGTCCAACACTTATAGTTTCCTGTTTATAGAATATGCTTAAGTTAACTATTAACCAAATATCTATAATAACCCACACAACAACTACCTAACCACCTAAGAAATGTTACCTTTAATTAGACCATTGGACTACCCATTATACAAGAACATCCATTAGGAGAGTGGTATAAGAGGACATTGATTTTCTAATTTCTATAGTCCTTTAATAGAGGGGATTTTTAGGATGTGTTTTCTTTTAACAGATCAGCTTTAATCCCCTTGTTTTATGCATCTGCTTAGAGAAGTTATGCTTCTAAGAAATAACTTTGTTCCCTCCCAGGCTCCAAATGGAAAATTTTCAAGGCCATATTCGCAATGAGGGATATTTATCATGGAAGTTAAGTGACTTACACTTTAATTCAAGTGTCCTCTCAGCATTGAGAATAGGTTATTTTCTCCAGGAGGCCCCAGCAGTTTCCTGTTTTAAAGAAATTGAAAAGAAATATATTGCTTTCAACAGCCCCCAAATCAATCCAGCTTCAAATACGTATAGTTGGGAGCCAGTTTCTTGTGCTTCCGACGTGGGCTGAAGAATGGTGCTGACCTGAAGTCCTATGTGATCATAATACTTAGATGGAAGCCATTGTGCTGTGAGGTATGAAGGATTGTGGCTCTTTTGACATTCCAGATTAAAGTGACCATCCTTATACACGTAATGATGGCCTCCCATCCATCCATCTTTAGCAAATTCCCTACAGAATAGATTTAGGACCAGACCATTTAAACATCAAAACATATTCTCTTTAAAGAAAACAACAGAGAGAGAATCTTAAGGCATTGTCGGTCAGTGCTTTTTGAATAGAATAACATGATAATATGGCTGTAAGATATAAAGTCCTTAATAGCAGGGTACCAATGTTTTATTTCTCTTCCTAGCTCCCTCCGTGTCTAACTGTAGCTTACACAGAAAACTAGCTCAATATATTCCTGTTAAATAAACGAATCAGTAATTTCATATGCTAGTGCTACAAAGAATGTCCACTTGGTTTTGGACTTGACATGTTGATTTTTGCTGCTGGGAGAAGGACCTTGGTTCTCTTGTATAGTTTTCATTTCTCTGCTGCAATTCTCACAATTGTTTTTTATCTCTTTGAATTTAGTGAGCATATTATATTAAGGTGTTTGTCTGGTAACTCCAATATCCTCCCTTGTTATTTTTTTTCTGTTTTTTATTTTCCTGCTTGTCTTAATTCATGTTGTCTTGCCTGCTTTTGTTTGCCTGATGGACATTGTATTTGAAAAATTGTAAAAATAATTTGGGGCCCAAGATGATGCTATTTTCCTCCAGAGCAGGTTCCCATTTGCTTCTGCCAGATGCCTAGATGCACTAGGAATCTTGATCACCTCTGTCCAATTTCAGCAATTGAGAGGATTAGAAAGTAACTGGCAGTTTCTGTAGTGGTCCATGTACTTTTAGTTCACTCTAATTTTACCTTCCTTTGGATAATCAGTATTTCTTATTACTCAGTTTCCCATCTCAGTTAGCTTGTTAGTTATACATCTTTTTCCTATTCATTTAATGGTACCCCAGAGACTCTGGCCTGCTTCTTTAATGTATTAGTTTAATCAAAGGTTTTACTTTTTCCACTTCCTAGGCAATGCTAGATCTTAAAAGAATTGAACTTTATCTCATCTTCCTTTTATACTAGTGTTGTCATGCAATTTTATTATATGTATATTTTAAACTCTACAAGAAAATATTTTCATCATTTTCTATATTCACTACTCATTTAGATTTACTTTCATTTTTACCTTTTGTTTGTTCTTCCTTCCTTCCTGTATTTCCATGTTTCTTTCTGAGATGCTTTTCCTCCTTCCAGAAAAATTCCTTTGAGAATTTGTTGTGTTGCAGGCCTTCTGGTGATGAATTCTCTCAGTTTTTGCTAGGAGATATCTTTATTTCACCCACATTTTTAGGCACATTTTACTGTGTATAGAATTCTAGGTTGGCAGTTACTTTCTTTCAGCACTTCAAAGATGCCACTTCCATTGCCTTCTGGGTTCTATACTTCTTTAGGGAACCTGCTTAGCTCTTAATTTTTTCCCCTCTATGTATCTTTCTACCTCTGATTTAAAGATTTGCTCTTAGTCTTTGATTTTTGCAAGTTTTACTAATATAAGCCTAGTTTTGCTTTTCTTTGTTTATATTGCTTGGCATATACTAAGCATCTTGAATCTGTGGTTTGGTGCTTTTCTGTCTTTCCTTTTCTCTTTGACTGTGTTAGATATTTTACTTTTTTCCATATGTGTCTTATATTCCTTTCAGTATTTTCCATTAGCTTCTCCTCTCTGTGCTTCAGTCTATATATTTTCTGCTGACCTGTGCTCCAGTTTATAAATCCTGGTTTTTTGCTATGTCATATCTCTTGGTAAATACATCTGTTTAGTTTTTAATTTCAAATATTGTAGGTTTCAGTTCTACAATTTCCATTTGATTCCTTCTTAATAGGTGCTATTTCTCTGGTGATAGTTTCTCTCTTTTCATCTATTCTCTCTTTTCTGCTGTTCTTTACTAAACTTAGGTATTTCAAAGTTCTTGCTTGCTAACTCTTATATCTGGATCCTCTCTGAGAGTTTATGAGCAGGATCCATTTTTCTGTTGGTTCTGGGCTTCTTTGCTTCTGGTAGTATTTGATTAAATGTCATATTGTGTATATATAGGAAAAAACAAAGTGTATATAAGGCTCGGTAGTATCCATGGTTTCAGGCATTCACTGGGGGTCTTGGAACATACCTCCTGCAGATATGGGGGGACTACTGTATATTACCACATTTTCTTTATCTATTCATCTATTAATGGGCACTTAGGTTGTTTCCATGTTTCATCTATTGTAAATAATGCTGGAATGAACATGGGAGCGGGAGATATGTCTTCAAGGTTGTGATTTCTTTTCCTTTGGACATATACCCAGAGTAGGATTTCTGGGTGGCATGGCTGGTATATTTTTAATTTTTTGAGTAATCCCCATAGTGTTTTCCACATTGGCCACACCAATTTGTATTCCCACCAACAGTGCACAAGGGTTCCCTTTTCACCACATCATTGCCAACACATGTTACCCAAATAACTAAGTCTTGAATCGATCAGTTCTGTTTTTATGATGTTTTCAAATTTGTTTTATATGTTTATTTCTACTTTTTCCTTCCCTTAACTTTCCTTGGAGTTATTTCTGCCTTTTTCTCAAGATGAAACTAATCTGGCATATTTGATCTCTTTGTCTCACTGTGGGTCTCCTATATTACAATGTATTTTATTTCTACTAAATGGTAACAACCCACACCCATAGTTATGATAACTAATACTTACAAACTACCTACTGTGAACTATTCTAAGTACTTCACATACATTAACTGACTTAATCACCACAACACAATTTATAAGGCAAGTGCAAGAGAAGTGATGCTGTCTATTCAGACAGGCCAATGAGAAGCTGTAAGTGCTTCCTTTAAGTGAAAAGGTGAGTACAGTACAATAAGATATTTTAAGAGAGAGAGAGATCACATTCACATAACTTTCATTACAGTATATTGTTATAACTGTTCTAGATTATTACCTCTTCTAGTGATTCATACTCTATAAACTTCTCTATGGCTACAATGACCTAATTTAACACTCTTGTACATCAAGACTTGGTTTTCAGCTCCTTCCTCAAGTACAAGTCTAGTAATGCCCCCTAAGATCCTCTCACCTCCTAACCCAGCCTGAATCTTAGGATTTTTATGTTATGAATCAACTTATGGGTTCCTTGATCTTTTGGCCCTTAAGCCTCAGGCCTTTGCCCAAACTGCTTTATGTATATTTTTTCCTAATCCTACTTCTCTGAGTACCACTGGAGATAATTGTGAGCTTACCTAGCCTGAGTTTCATTACAACCAATACTTATCAACCTCAGGTATTCCTCCTTATTCTAACGATTCTTTATGTTTTCCACTCTCTACTCACTTTCCCATTTTTCCACTGTGACTTTCTAAACATTTTTCTCTCTCATTGAATTTTAGGCCCAACTGTGTCTCCCACAGTTTTAGCAGATAACCTCAACTCCTATGGCCTTAGAGGAAAAAGTCAGAATTGAGCTTTCTAAACTCTTTTCCTCCTCTAGAAAATGTATATATAGTGTCATCCATTCTTATCTTATTTTTTAAATATTAACTTAATTTTTCCATCACCATTTATCCCCTCTATGTCCTCTTCCACCTCCACCCTCTCTCTCCCCTTGAAATCACCACACTGTTATCCATGAGTTCTCTCTTTTTTTTTGCATTCTTATCTTCTATGTATTCATTGTGTCCCTCCCTTTCTCCCTCTCTCTCTCTCCTTCCTTCTTTCCATCCTTCTGCGAACATCTGTTGAGTATCTACTATATGCCAGACACTGTTCTTGGTTCTGTCGATACTACAGTGAATATAACAGAATTCCTGCTCTCTTGTAGCATTCTCCAGTGGGCAAGACAAGTGAGAAATCAGTGTATTTCACGTCAGATAATGATCAGAGCTTTGAAAATAAATGAAGTGGGATAAAAAAAAAAAGCTAGAGGATCCTTGGGGGATAGTGCTTCATTTTTATATTTGATAGTCAGGGAAAGCTTTCTCTAAGTAAGTCCTAAAGGTAGAGTTGCCAGATTTAGCAAATAAAAATACAGGGCATCCAAGTAAATTTGACTACGAGATAAACAATGAATAATTTCTTAGTATAAGCATGTCTCATGCAATACTGAAAATTATTCATTGTTTATCTGCAATTCAAATTTAACTGGATGTCCTAATTATTTTTCTGGCACCCCTATGAAGGAACTATGGTGATAAACCATGCACATGTTTGGAGGAAGAGGTTTCAGGCAGAGGGAATGTCTTTGGGATGTTAATTTTTTGCCTGCAATTGTCCTAAGCGTCTGGGTTACAGAAAATCAATAAAGTAGTGCTTGCCTCCTAACTGCTCTAGCTGTGTCACTCCTCTCTCCTCTCTAGCTTATTCTACTTACAGCAGCCAGAGCAAGCCTTTTACAATAGAAATCGTGTTTCTCTCTGCTTAAAACCCTCCAATGGCTTCCCTTCTCAGAGGTAAAGCCAGAGCTCTTAAAATGGCCTTCAAAGACCCAGGTCAGTGGTTCTCATATTTTGCCTCACATCCATCTCCTGGAGATCTGCTGCCAGGGTCCCAACCCCAGATTCTAATTCAACCTGTTCGTGCTACAGCTTGAAATGTGGCATTTTTCAAAGCGTCCCATGTGCTTGTAACCGTGCATTGGAGTTTGAGACCGCCTGCCTTACCTGACCTCCTGTTACCTCTGGGACCTTAGTTCAGACAGCTCCCCTGTTCCCTCCACTCCGGCTCCACTGGCCACCCCACTGGCCTCCATGCTCTTCCCCACACTCTTCAGTGATGGTCCCGATGCCTCCAGGCTTTCCTTTTTGCTCTCCCCTCGGCCTAGAATACTCCTTTCAGAATAGCCATGTGACCCCTTCCTTCACTTTTATCAGGTCTCTGCTCAATGTCAATCTATTAGCAAAGCTTTCCCTGATGATCTTCACCCGCCATCCTTATGCCCTCCTCCTCTTTTTTCTGCCCTCATGCCTACTCTTTCTGTTATGTATTTGTTTATGTCTATTTATGCCTGTCTTCCCCAACACCACGGGAAGCCCTATGAGGGTAGCACTTTGCTCAGTTCACTTTTTTGGTTGAGCTCAATAAGCATAGGTTCATGGAAGTGTTCAGTTTAGTCCCATAAACAACAAATTATGACCCAACAAGATGAATCATCATTAGAGAGTTTTAAACAGAATTCCCTGGGTAATATAATGCTTTAGATTCCTAATTCTATCCCTTTCTTATCCCTCTAGGATGTTGTTTTCCAACTTTATCATTAAACATCTCACTTTCCATACCCTCCATACCCTCAGTCTGCAAACCTACTCAATCCCTCTTCTTCCCCTGACCAACCATTTGTTGAGTATGTAGGATTTGCTAGGCATTATATTAAGCACATTATAAAGATAATCCCATTGAACTCTTACAACAATCCTGGGTTAAGTATTAGAATTATCCACATTTCACAGATGAGGAAACTGAGGCACAAATAAGTTAGGAAAATTACTGAAAGTACCTGGGAGTTCATGCATGGGATCAGCCCTCAACCAAAAAGATGGATACATACATCAGCTCCCTGTTGCTGGTCAGACAATTCTGAGTTGTGTTCCATACTCTTTTTAGAGGGTCTCCAGTGGATGGGGCCCCAACTTTCCACAACAATAACCAGATCATTAATGCTTTGTTGGCTTCTTTCCCTTTTCTGCCTGTCTTGTATATCCTCTCCCAAATAAACTACTTGTACCCAAATCCTGGGGTCAGGATCTGTTTCTAGGATATCTCAAATGGAAACAATATCATACATTGTCTTCTAAGGAACAAAAACAAAAAATCTCCCAAACAGCCACATGGCTCATTTGGTTGGAGCATTGTCTCATACACCAAAAGGTGATGGGTTCCATTCCTGGTCAGGGCACATACCCAGGTTGCGAGTTTGATCACCAGTCGGGGTGCATGCAGGAGGCAACTGAGTGATGTTTATTGATGTCTCTCCCTCTCTTTCTTCCTCGCTCTCTAAAAATCCATTTTAAAAAACATATCCTTAGATGAGTATTAAAAAAATAATCCCCAAACAACCAGCAGCACCTTCTCCGTTGTTGCTAGAATTGGGGAGGCTAAGTATTAGTATGTATGACTCTACTGGCCTATAGAGACCTTATCTTTATGCCTTGAAAACCACATAAACATCTCCCTGCACACATTAACCTTCCTTTTGACCACTGAGATTCTAGCTCTTTTTACAATTTTCCTTTTATAACTGTTTGAAAGTCAACTTTGGTATATTTGATCATATTAGCAACCCATTTGATTCACAAAGATGGATGGAAATTTTGTCTTGACCAATCTGTGATCTGGGGTATTGTTGCCTAGGTAACAGCCTGTGTGGGTGTAGAATTAAGGATAATAGGCCTAATGGTACGTATGAAAAGAGAACAGATTGTCTGGTAGAAGGTGGTGCATTAGATTTCTCAAGCAACTTGAGATGCCATTTAGTTCCCTGGAAGAGGCCATTTTCTAGGCAGTTAGAGGAGTAAATGACTCAGTAAGAGATGCTGTTTGACAGTAGGGATTTCTGTGAGGGGATTTTCCATCATCTTATTCCAACTTCGTTCACTACAGTAGTCATGGGGGAAGCTATGCTGTATATACACACATATATAGGGGAAATACAAATATTGAGAAACATAAACATACCAATACCTGCTTGTGTAGGTCATTCATCTATGCCCCATTGGATGGAAAGGCTTTTCTGTACAAAGGAAAATAGATGAAATCTGAATTCTGTCTCTCTGCCTAGTGATAGCAGACGGATCAATATGCTGCACCTCTCGTAGGAAATAAAGAGTATTGCTACTGTTGACTCAGCTAAATATGTGTCTATATGTTAGGATTTGTTGAACTTCCTGGCTTTGGTGACACAAAACAAGCACCATATTGTTTAGTGCTTCTTGGCCAGCTCAAAGTGTGAAATATGAAGATTCATTCAGCCCAGTTCCACACCCCAAAACTTCTGGCTGTTTCATTCACTCACCTACCTTTAAGGGTCCTGGCATGACAGCAAGCTCCCCACGTGGGATTCCTTTGCATTGCAACATTGTGAAACTGGATTTTCTGGAAGATTCCTGTCTTCCAGAGAATTTTAAGCATCCCTTGAAAACCTAGGTGTTGGTGCTGCAGTCTCAAGAAATCGTAAGCAAACAGGTTCAAGGATTTAAATATCAGAGATAGCATCTCTTCACATATGATAAGGTTTTTGATTAGGATTTCAGAGCTTTGCATCTAAAGTGACAATGCCTTTCCAACTGCAAATGCTCTTCCCTCTCTTTTCTCATCATTTATGACCACCACCTCCTCCTTCTCCTTCTCCTCCTCCTCCTCCTCCTCCTCCTCCTCCTCCTCCTCCTTCTTCTTTCTTCTCCTTCTCCTTCTCCTTATTCTTCTTCTTCTCATTCAGCCTCTCCATTAACCTTGCCTAGAGAGTAACCCCTAAACCCTATTTCTGTATTTTTTTCAGACAGTCTTATTTGAATGCCATTGCTTTACTAGTAAGTTCTTAGTACGGTGCATTGCAAAGATTTTTCAGGGTAATCACCAGTAAATGTGCTGACATTACAACGAAAGGATATGGTCCATTTGGAGAAACTTTCCATTTAGAGAAAAATTATATGCGTGTCAACATTTTATTTTAATTATTTTATGGAAATGTTTAATAATGTATTTTTACCTCTTTGACTCCCTCACTCGAGAATTCTGAATGTGGTCTAAATCAGTGGTCACCAACCTTTCAGACCCACAGGCCACCAGTGGTCTGCGGATCACCAGTTGGCGACTGCTGGTCTAAATGTATTGGATGAGTTAGGATCACTATGAATAACAATGGTTGTGCTGAGTCTTCAGGCTCTACTGATGCAATTGAGGGGTTTTGATTCCTTACATGGCCTGCCATTACTGTACCTTTTGAATACTACCTTGGGTTTCCCTTTTTAAAAAATATATTTTTATTGATTTCAGAGAAGAAGGGAGACAGAGGGAGGGAGGGAGGAATGGAGGGAGGGAGGGAGGGAGGGAGGGAGAGAAACATCAATGATTAGAGAGAATCATTGACCGGCTATCATACCCCACACTATTCATCTTCAAGGTCCAAGCCCTTTTTGGGTTTCTTTGGGGCAAGAAACTCCCATAAAGCCTTGGGCCCTAGAGGCAAAACCCTAAAACCCAACCAGAAAGTCCATTACAATCTCCTTTACTTGTTATTTGTTTGTTAAGTCAAACAAAGCTGAGCACTGGAATTTTATATGCAGGGCTTCAGGTTTCTTTTCCAATGAGCACAGTTTACAGATGGTGACATGTGACACGGGTGCTTCTGGATCTGGAATCAAAGTCAGGGTCAGCAGACTGAATCCTCACTGGGGGAAAATGACCCCAGGTTCACGCAGTGTAGTATAGTGGTTAAATAAAGACCCAACCTCAAGGGCTGGACTCAGCATTTGGGTCTCTTAGCTGTCACTCAGATGCTGAGAGACCTCAGGAAAGTTCTTTTTAACCTCTCAGCACCTCAGTTTCCCATATATAAAATGGCAGGCCAGGCAACTCAGCCCAGCTACTCGGAGGGTGGTTAGGAGGATTAAATGCATTGATATTTGCAAAGTACTTAGAACAGTGTACAGCGGGCACTTGGTATAACCTGCAGGCAATGCAAGTGTTAGCTATTACTATCATGTTTCCTTCTTTTCCAACATCCATTTCCCTACAGCCTCTACTTAGGGAAGATGCTCCTAGTTGAATAAATAATTAGTTTTGGAAATGGGTGTGTAAATAAAAGTGCAAGTTATGAATTTGATGTTTTCTTTCACTGTGGTTATATTTTGTTACTGTACAAATGCACAAGTTGAATACAATGAATTTATATTTATCTAGAATTGAAAGGATTATGCTGTTAAATTTTTTTTTTTTAAATATTTTTATTGAGGTATTATATGTGTACATATCTTACTATTACCCCCCACCCCACACCCACACATGCCCTCCCCCCCCAGAGTTTTGCGTCCATTGTTTATGCTTATATGCATGCATACAAGTCCTTCGTTTGATTTCATAACTCCCCCAGCTTTCCCAAACTTTCCCCCTGTACTTTGAAAGTCTGTTTGATGCTTTACTGTCTCTGTATCTATCTTTTTGTTCACCACTTTATAATGTTCTTTACTATCCCTAAATGAGTGAGATCATGTGGTATTTTTCTTTCATTGACTGGCTTATTTCACTTAGCATAATGTTCTCCAATTCCATCCAGGTTGCTGCAAATGATGAGAATTCCTTCTTTTTTATGGCAGCATAGTATTCCATTGTGTAGATGTACCACAGTTTTCCGATCCAGTCATCTGCTGATGGGCACCTAGGCTGTTTCCAAATCTTAGCTATTGTAAATTGTGCTGCTATGAACATAGTGGTGCATATATCCTTTCTGATTGGTGTTTCTAGTTTCTTCGGATATATTCCCAGGAGTGGGATTACTGGGTCAAATGGGAGTTCCATTTTCAGTTTTTTGAGGAAACTCCATACTGTTCTCCACAGTGGCTGCACCAGTCTGCATTCCCACCAGCAGTGCACGAGGGTTCCTTTTTCTCCGCATCCTCGCCAACACTTGTTGTTTGTTGATTTGTTGATGATAGCCATTCTGACAGGTGTGAGATGGTACCTCATTGTTGTTTTGATTTGCATCTCTCGGATAATAAGTGACTTTGAACATGTTTTCATGTGTCTCTTGGCCTTCCTTCTGTCTTCTTTTGAAAATATTCTGTTTAGGTCTGTTGCCCATTTTTTTATTGGATCATTTATCTTCCTCTTATTAAGTTGCATAAGCTGCCTGTAGATGTTGGAGATTAAACCTTTATCAGTGATAGCATTTGCAAATATGTTTTCCCATGCGGTGGGCTTTCTTGTTGTTTTGTTGATGGTTTCTTTTGCTGTAAAAAAGCTTTTTATTTTGATGTAGTCCCATTTGTTAATTTTCTCTTTAGCTTCCATTGCCCTAGGGGCAGTGTCAGTGAAGAAGTTCTTTTGGCATATGTCTGAGATTTTGTTGCCTGTGGAGTCCTCTAGTATTTTTATGGTTTCCCGTCTTATGTTTAAGTCCTGTATCCATTTTGAGTTTATTTTTGTGTATGGTGTAAGTTGGTGATCTAGTTTCATTTTTTTGCATGTATCTGTCCAGTTTACCCAACACCATTTATTGAAGAGACTGTCTTGACTCCATTGTATGTTCATGCCTCCTTTGTCAAATATTAATTGAGCATAGTGGTTTGGGTCGATATCTGGGTTCTCTATTCTGTTCCATTGATCAATATGTCTGTTCTTGTGCCAGTACCAGGCTGTTTTGAGAACAGTGGCTTTGTAATACAGCTTGAAATCTGGTATTGAGATCCCACCTACTTTATTCTTCTTTCTGAGGATTGCTGAGGCTAGTCGGGGTCTTTTTTTATTCCAGATGAATTTTTGGAGAGTTCTTTCTAGGTCTGTGAAATATGCTGTTGGTATTTTGATGGGGAGTGCATTGAATCTGTAGATTGCTTTGGGTAGTATGGACATTTTAATGATGTTGATTCTACCAATCCAGGAACATGGTATGTTCTTCCATCTGTTTACGTCTTCCTCTATCTCTTTTTTCAGTGTCCTGTAGTTTTCTGCGTATAGGTCTTTTACCTCCTTAGTTAAGTTTATTCCTAGGTATCTTAATTTTTTTGGTGCGATGGTAAATGGGATTGCTTTTTTAGTCTCTCTTTCTGTAAGTTCATTATTGGTGTATAGAAAAGCCATAGATTTCTTGGCGTTAATTTTATATCCCGCTACATTGCCGAATTCATTTATTAAGTCTATTAGTTTTTTGATGGAATCTTTTGGGTTTTTTATGTACAATATCATGTCATCTGCAAATAAGGACAGCTTCACTTCTTCTTTTCCAATTTGGATGCCTCTTATTTCTTCTTCTTGCCTAATTGCGATAGCTAATACTTCCAGTACTATGTCAAACAGGAGTGGTGAGAGTGGGCATCCCTGTCTTGTTCCTGTTCTTAGGGGAAATGGTTTTAGTTTTTGCCCATTGAGTATGATGTTTGCTGTGGGTTTATCATAAATAGCTTTTATTATGTTGAGGTACGAGCCTTCTATTCCCACCTTGTTGAGAGTTTTTATCAAGAAAGGGTGTTGGATTTTGTCAAATGCTTTTTCTGCATCTATTGATATGACTATGTGATTTTTATCTCTCAATTTGTTTATGTGATGTATCACGTTTATTGATTTGCGGATATTGTACCATCCTTGCATTCCTGGAATAAATCCTACTTGGTCATGGTGTATGATCTTTCTGATGTACTGCTGGAGCCGATTTGCTAGAATTTTGTTGAGGATTTTGGCATCAATGTTCATGAGGGATATTGGCCTGTAATTCTCTTTCATTGAGTTGTCTTTATCTAGTTTTGGTATTAGGGTGATGCTGGCTTCATAGAAGGAGCCTGGAAGTGTTCCTTCCTCTTGAATTTTTTGGAATAGTCTGAGGAGGATAGGTTTTAGTTCTTCCTTGAAAGTTTGATAAAACTCTCCTGTGAAGCCATCTGGCCCCGGGCTTTTGTTTGCCGGAAGCTTTTTGATGACTGCTTCAATTTCTTCCATAGTTACTGGCATGTTGAGCTGTTTAGAATCTTCCTGATTAAGTTTTGGAAGGTTGTATTTTTCTAGGAATATGTCGATTTCCTCTAGGTTGTCCAGTTTGTTGGAATAGAGTTGTTCGTAGTATTTTGTAACAATCCTTTGTATCTCAGCGGGATCTGTTGTTATTTCACCTCTTTCATTTCTGATTTTGTTTATTTGGGTCCTCTCTCTTTGCTTCTTGGTGAGCCTGGCTAGAGGTCCATCAATCTTGTTTATCCTTTCAAAGAACCAGCTCTTGGTTTTGTTGATCTTTTGTATTGTTTCTTTGGTCTCTATGTCGTTTATCTCCGCTCTGATCTTTATTATTTCTTTCCTTCTGCTTACACTGGGCTTATCTTGTTGCTCTTTCTCTAACTCTTTGAGTTGTTGGGTTAGGTAATTTATTACCATTGTTTCTTGTTTTTTGAAGTAGGCTTGTAGAGCTATGAACTTCCCTCTCAGGACTGCTTTCATTGTGTCCCATAGATTTTGGATTGTTGTGTTTTCATTGTCGTTTGTTGCCATGATGTTTTTTATTTCTTCCTTGATGTCTTTGGTAACCCAGTCATGGTTTAATAACATGCTGTTTAGTCTCCAAGTATTTGATTTCTTTGGGTTGTTTTTATTGTAGTTGATTTCCAGTTTTATGCCACTGTGATCTGAGAAGATACTTGATATGATTTCTATCTTCTTGAATTTGTAGAGACTTTGCCTATGTCCTAACATATGGTCTATCTTTGAAAATGACCCATGTGCACTTGAGAAGAATGTATATTCTGTGGCTTTGGGGTGAAATGTTCTGAAGATGTCGATTAATTCCATCTGTTCTAGTGAGTCATTTAGGATTGATGTTTCTTTGCTGATTTTTTGTTTAGAGGATTTGTCCAATGGTGATAGTGGGGTATTGAAGTCTCCTACTATGATTGTATTACTGTCAATCTCTCCTTTGATATCTTCCAGGAGTTTTTTAATGTATCTTGGTGCTCCTGTATTGGGTGCATATATGTTTACCAGAGTTATTTCTTCTTGTTGGATTTCTCCCTTTAGTATTATGAAGTGGCCTTCATTATCTCTTGTTATGTCCTTCACTTTGAGATCTAATTTGTCAGATATAAGTATTGCAACCCCAGCTTTTTTTTCATTTCCATTTGCCTGGAAAACCTTTTTCCATCCCTTTACTCTCAGTCTGTATGCATCCTTTTTTTTGAGGTGGGTTTCCTGTAGACAGCAGATATCTGGGTTTTGTTTTCTTATCCAGTCTGTTACCCTGTGTCTTTTGATTGGGGCATTCAATCCATTTACATTTAAAGTTATTATTGATAGGTACTTATTTGACGCCATTTTTATTCTATACCCCTGTGTACCTTCTTTGCTTCCTATTTCTTTTTTTTTTTTTTTTTTTTTTTTTTTTTTTTTAAATTTCTTTATTGATTAAGGTGTCACATATTTGTCCTCATCCCCCCATTCCCATCCCACCCCTCTCCCCACGCATGCCCCAATCCCCTGTTGAACTTAACCGTTGGATAGGCTTATATGCATGCATACAGGTCCTTTGGTTGAACTCTCCCCCTCCCCCCACCTTCCCCCTACCCTCCCCTATCCTCCCTCTGAGGCCCGATAGTCCGATCGATGCCTCCTTGCTTCTGGTTCTGTTCTTGTTCCTCAGTCTATGTTGTTCATCATTTCCCCTAGATGAGCGAGATCATATGTCACTAGATATATACTAATAAGAACTGAATGTGAGACGAGCAATAATAGTTATGCTGACAGGCAAATGAATCAATCTGTAGCGAGCTTCCCCCTGGACCAACAGTTCTTTTGAGACCCAATTTCAATGTCCAGTAGTTCCTTATGTGTACATGTCAGCACTGACCCCTCAGCTCTGGATGGTGGACAAATGGTGGTAATGGAGGTCCGACTCCCTCTGGTTTGGTCTCGGCCGAACCCAGGGGCACGGCGTCACCCAGACTAAGGGGCACGTGGCCTCACCCCTACCCAAGGGGCGCGTGGTCTCACCCGGGCCTGGGACCCAGCCTCACCCGGATGGATCCAGGGGCGCACAGCCTCACCCGGACCCAGGATCTGGCTTCACCCGTACCCAGGGACGCTTGGCCTCTCCCAGACCCAGGGGCACGTGGCCTCACCCGGGCCTAGGTGCACGAGGCCTCATCCGGATCCAGGGACACATGGTCGCATCCGGACCCAGGGACGCTTGGCCTCTCCAAGACCCAGGGCCACTTGGGCTCACCCGGGCCTAGGTGTACGAGGCCTCACCCGGATCCAGGGACACATGGTCTCACCCGGACCCAGGGACGCTTGGCCTCTCCCAGACCCAGGGCCACTTGGGCTCACCCGGGCCTAGGTGCACGAGGCCTAATCCGGATCCTGGGACACATGGTCGCACCCGGACCCAGGGACGCTTGGCCTCTCCCAGACCCAGGGCCACTTGGGCTCACCCGGGCCTAGGTGCACGCGGCCTCACCCGGATCCAGGGACACATGGTCTCACCCGGACCCAGGGATGCTTGGCCTCTCCCAGACCCAGGGCCACTTGGGCTCACCCGGGCCTAGGTGCACGAGGCCTCACCCGGATCCAGGGACACATGGTCTCACCCGGACCGAGGGACGCTTGGCCTCTCCCAGACCCAGGGCCACTTGGGCTCACCCGGGCCTAGGTGCACGAGGCCTCATCCGGATCCAGGGACACATGGTCGCACCCGGACCCAGGGACGCTTGGCCTCTCCCAGACCCAGGGCCACTTGGGCTCACCCGGGCCTAGGTGCACGAGGCCTCACCCGGATCCAGGGACACATGGTCTCACCCGGACCCAGGGATGCTTGGCCTCTCCCAGACCCAGGGCCACTTGGGCTCACCCGGGCCTAGGTGCACGAGGCCTCACCCGGATCCAGGGACACATGGTCGCACCCGGACCCAGGGACGCTTGGCCTCTCCCAGACCCAGGGCCACTTGGGCTCACCCGGGCCTAGGTGCACGAGGCCTCACCCGGATCCAGGGACACATGGTCGCACCTGGACCCAGGGACGCTTGGCCTCTCCCAGACCCAGGGCCACTTGGGCTCACCCGGGCCTAGGTGCACGAGGCCTCATCCGGATCCAGGGACACATGGTCGCACCCGGACCCAGGGACGCTTGGCCTCTCCCAGACCCAGGGCCACTTGGGCTCACCCGGGCCTAGGTGCACGAGGCCTCACCCGGATCCAGGGACACATGGTCGCACCCGGACCCAGGGACGCTTGGCCTCTCCCAGACCCAGGGCCACTTGGGCTCACCCGGGCCTAGGTGCACGAGGCCTCATCCGGAACCAGGGACACATGGTCGCACCCGGACCCAGGGACGCTTGGCCTCTCCCAGACCCAGGGCCACTTGGGCTCACCCGGGCCTAGGTGCACGAGGCCTCACCCGGATCCAGGGACACATGGTCTCACCCGGACCGAGGGACGCTTGGCCTCTCCCAGACCCAGGGCCACTTGGGCTCACCCGGGCCTAGGTGCACGAGGCCTCACCCGGATCCTGGGACACATGGTCTCACCCGGACCCAGGGACGCTTGGCCTCTCCCAGACCCAGGGCCACTTGGGCTCACCCGGGCCTAGGTGCACGAGGCCTCACCCGGATCCAGGGACACATGGTCTCACCCGGATCCAGGGACGCTTGGCCTCTCCCAGACCCAGGGCCACGTGGGCTCACCCGGGCCTAGGTGCACGAGGCCTCACCCGGATCCTGGGACACATGGTCTCACCCGGACCCAGGGACGCTTGGCCTCTCCCAGACCCAGGGCCACTTGGGCTCACCCGGGCCTAGGTGCACGAGGCCTCATCCGGATCCAGGGACGCATGGTCTCACCCGGACCCAGGGACGCTTGGCCTCTCCCAGACCCAGGGGCACGTGGCCTCACCCGGATCTAGGTGCACGAGGCCTCACCCGGATCCAGGGACACATGGTCTCACCCGGACCCAGGGACGCTTGGCCTCTTCCAGACCCAGGGCCACTTGGGCTCACCCGGGCCTAGGTGCACGAGGCCTCACCCGGATCCAGGGACACATGGTCTCACCCGGACCCAGGGACGCTTGGCCTCTCCCAGACCCAGGGGCACGTGGCCTCACCCGGGCCTAGGTGCACGAGGCCTCATCCGGCTCCAGGGACACATGGTCGCACCCGGACCCAGGGACGCTTGGCCTCTCCCAGACCCAGGGCCACTTGGGCTCACCCGGGTCTAGGTGCACGCGGCCTCACCCGGATCCAGGGACACATGGTCTCACCCGGACCCAGGGACGCTTGGCCTCTCAGACCCCGGGGCACGTGACCTCACCCATGCCTAGGTGCACGAGGTCTCACCCGGATCCAGGGACACATGGTCTCACCCGGACCCAGGGACGCCTGGCCTCCCCCAGACCCAGGGGCACGTGGCCTCACCCGGGCCTAGGTGCACGAGGCCTCACCCGGATCCAGGGACACACGGTCTCACCCGGACCCAGGGACGCCTGGCCTCCCCCAGACCCAGGGGCACGTGGCCTCACCCGGGCCTAGGCGCACGAGGCCTCACCCAGATCCAGGGACACACGGTCTCACCCGGACCCAGGGACGCCTGGCCTCCCCCAGACCCAGGGGCACGTGGCCCCACCCGGGCCTAGGTGCACGAGGCCCCACCCGGATCCAGGGACACATGGTCTCGCCCGGACCTAGGGGTGCGTGGCCTCTCTCAGACCCAGGGGCACGTGGCCTCACCTGGACCTAGGTGCACGAAGCCACCCGGACCCAGGGGCGCGTTACCTCTCTCAGACCCCTGGTCGCGTGGTCTCACCCGGATCCAGGGGCTCACGGCCTCACCCGTACTCGGGACCCAGCCTTACCCGGATCCAGGGGCCCACGGCCTCACCCGGACCCAGGGTTCAGATTCGCCCGGACCCAGGGGCACATGGCCTCACCCGAACCCGGAATCCAGCTTCACCTGGACCCAGGGGCGCGTGGTCTCACCCAAACCCAGGGGCGTGAGGCCTCACCTAGACCCAGAGGCGTGTGACCACATCTGAGCCCAGAGGCTCGCAGGCTCGCCTGGACTCGGGTCTCAGCGGGGTTTCGTCTTCTTGATCCCAATTCCTGTTGGTCAATTCCCTCTCAGCAATTCCTTCGGTCATTTTCTCAGAGCTCCAGGGCGGCTGCCGCAGAACTCGTTGGGCGGCGGGCTCGGCAAGGCTCCGGTGTGCCCGGTGCCCGGCGGTGGGCTGGTCCGGTGTCGCTGCGTCGGCCCTTGGGTCTGCAACGGTGGCCAGTCGCTGAGCGTGCGCACCTGGCCACTTCGGGGCATTGAGATTCTTGAAGGACTCGGAGGTCAGCAAGCACGGAGTCTCCCACCCCATGTCTCCCAGGGGCTCGTCTGTCCGTGCTCGGCAGCGAGTGGAGCCGTCCCCTCAGCCGGAGACCGCCGGGGGAACTGCGCCGAGCACGTTCCTGGCCACCATTGTGTCGCCTGAGCCATAGTTCTTAAAGTGTGGACTTTGGGTCACCGGCATCAGCATCATCCTGCGTACCCCTCTCTTTTATTCTAGTTGTAGAGCATCTGCTCAGCCAGCCCCCCAGTCTTTCTGGCTGGTGTCTGCTCTGCTCTCCCGTCGTAGTCTCAATATTGTTGTGGTAGGCAACGATCAGGCTGCCACCCTATGTCTCCATCTTGGTCCTCCTTTGTACAGTTAAGTCTTGATTGTTGTTGGTGTCACTGGGAGGAATTGTCCTCCAGGCCAATTGGCCGTGAGGACCCTCTTTGTCCATATAGGAAGAGTTGCTGTGCAGGAGACATGTTTGTGGGCCGGGTCTTGATGCAGCAATGCCTTGGCGCTCACTGAGTCTGCCTCTAGAATGCCTCCCTTATGCAAGTGATTGAAATCTGGTGTCATCTCCCACCAACCACTAGATGCCCTCGTTTCTGGGTCTCCAATGCAGTGTGGGTCAGCCACTACCTGAGGCACTCAGCAGGAAAAAGCTTCTGCTCAGCTTGGCTGGGGCGGAGCTACAGGGTGGAGCCTACAACCTTGGCTTCCTGTCAGCCCCGCCCTATGAGGCTCCTGTGTCTGTGTCCCTCTGTATTCCTTGCAAACACCTCTGAGAGAAACGCGCCCTGGAGTTTCGCCCACTGCCAAACAGTCCAGTCCCTCCCCTAATGAATCTGGACTCCCAGATTCTCGCCTGGAACTGGGTTTCAGTGCAGTTGGAACTGGGTCTCAGCGCAGTCTGGCGTCCCTGTCTCCTTCCCAGCAGGGCCACCCAGTGGCGCAGGCAAAAGTCCGTCCTCTGCGCACCTTCCAGTGCGCGCGTCTGGAGCCGCCGCTTCTCTGTGCCTCCGCCACCACAGCCCAAATTCATTCCCCCAGCGTGCGCCTGGCTTCCCAGGGTTTCGCCCGGAACTGGGGTTCAGTGCAGTCGGAACTGGGGTTCAGCACGGTCCTGAGCTTATGTCTCCTTCCCGCTAGGGCAGTTCAGTGGCGCAGGCAACAGTCCGTCCTTTGCGCCCCTTCCCGTGCGCGCCTCTGGAGCTCTGCCTTCCCCCGCTCCTCTGTGCCTGCGCCCCACAGCCCAGATTCATTCCCCCAGCCTGCGCCTGGCTTCCCAGGGTTTCGCCCGGAACTGGCGCTCAGTGCAGTCGGAGCCGGCGCTTAGCGCACTCCGGAGCCTTTATCTCCTTCCTGCCAGTGAACGCCGGCCAGGCCGTCAGCCGCCCCTTCCTCTCCGGCTCCATCCTCCCCGCAGGCGCGCGTGCTCGTGTCTCCGCCAGTTTCTCCATACCTCAGGCTTTTACGGCTCCCCCGATTGTCCCCGTGGCCTTCTCCTTCCCCCCAGCTGTGGGCATTTCAGTCCGCCAGCTCTCCTGTCGCTTCCTATTTCTTTCTTTCTTTTTTTTTTTTTTTTACAGCAGACCCTTTAGCATTTCTTTCATTGCTGGTTTGGTGGTGATAAACTCCCTTAGTCCTTTTTTGTCTGTGAAGCTCCTGATTTCACCTTCAATTTTGATTGATAGCCTTGCTGGGTACAGTATTCTTGGATTTAGACCCTTCCTTTGCATGACTTGGTATATTTCATTCCATTCCCTTCTGGCCTGATGAGTTTCTGTTGAGAAATCAGTTGCTAGTCTGATGGGGGTTCCTTTGTATGTAACTGTCAGTCTCTCTCTGGCCGCTTGTAAGATTCTTACTTTGTCGTTGGTGTTTGCCAACTTAACTATAATGTGCCTTGGCGTCGGTCTTTTGGGGTTCATTTTGCTTGGAACTCTGTGAGCTTCTTGGATTTGTGTGGGTTTTTTCTTCCCTATATCAGGGAAGTTTTCTGTTATTATTTCTTCAAACAGGTTTTCTATTCCTTGCTCAGTTTCCTTTCCTTCTGGCACCCCTATTATCCTGATGTTGTTTTGTTTTGTATTGTCCCGAAGTTCCCTTACGCTCTCCTCAATCTTTCTAATTTTTGTTTCTAGAAGCTGTTGTAATTGGGTATTTTTTTCCATCTTGTCTTCTAGCTCACTTATGCGGTCCTCTGCTTCATCTAGTCTACTCTTGATGCTTTCTATTGAGTTCTTTACAGCAGCGATGTCATTTTTCATTTCTTCTTGGTTCTTCTTCATTTCTTCTTGGTTCTTACTCATATTGTCGAATTTGTCTTCCATCCTTTTCAGCCACCCTATGATCATTTCTCTGAATTCTTTCTCTGATAGGTTGTTTGCCTCTAAATCGTTTACTTCCTTTTCTGGTGATGCCTGTTTCTCTTTCCTGTGGGGGCTGTTTCTTTGTCTCCTCATGGTCTCTCTTCTCCGGATGTCTGGTTATATAGATTTCTCTCTCTGGCGTTGATTTAAAGGTATAAAATACAACACAACCAGGCACAACAGACAAGGCACTGAACAGAATTGTATTCACGATATTAATAACCTCCAATAAAGGTAACCACCAGAGAAAGACAAATTAGGGAATAGGAGTGGAAGAGGGAGAGTAAAAAGAAAGAACAACAACGAAAACAAAACAAAACAAAACAAAAAAAAACAACGAGTGTGAATCTGAACTTGGGAAAAGAGCAGAAAGAAAGAAAAGAAAAAGAAATAACAGAAAAGAAAAAAAAAAGAAAAAAAAAAGTAAGAGAGACAAGAATGATACTAAGAGAGAAAAGGGGAACAAACTATATATATGGGGAGTAAACTCCACTAGAACAACCACTATTCCCAGCAAATTCCAGCAACACGAGCCTGGAGATTAATACAAACTGCAACAGCAGCTAATATCAAGTGAGGCAAGGGAAAACAAAAGTAAAAAACAAACAAAAACAAAGCAAACAAAAGAACCAACCAAACCAACAAAAAGAATAATCAAAACAATCTCATAAAAAAGCATAAAAATTCAATCTAATCAACATTCAAGCAAACAACAACAAAAGGCCCAAGAGAAAAATAATTTTTTTAAGGTAGCGTAGAGAGAGGTTTGTATGGATTTGGAGCAGGGGGTTGGGAATTAGATATATAAGTAGGGTGAAGTTTTAGCAGGGAGTAAACTGAAAAAGTAGGGAAAATCTAAAGCCAGAAAGGGTTAAGATAAACTGGGGACCAAAATGGGAAAGGTTAGGAGGAGAGTGATGGCATAATGTTAGCTTTGAGATAGGGTAAAGCGATTGTAAGGGAAAGATGCAAATCGAATGTAGGACACTAATCCAAAAAAAAAAGAAAGAGAAAATCAAATGACATTAAAAAAAAAAAAAGTAAAATAATAGTAATAATAGTGTTGATTGAAAATAAAAATGTAATAATTAAAAAGGTGAAAATCGAGTGAGGAAAAAGAAAAAAAATTAGTTTCTTAAGTAAAAGATGCAAAAAATGAAAATAAAAAAATATGAGAATAAAAAATTTTAAAAATTGAAAAAAGAATTGAAAATTAAAAAATAGGAAGACTAAAATGTGCAGTAGCGGCTGTCATTCACTTCCTCTATTATTCTGTTTGGTACGCCTTTTTCCCAGTCTGGGCGGTATTTCAGTTCAGCTTCATTCCAGGGCTCCTCAGTGTTGGAAGCCTGTCCTGCTTTTTAAGCCAGCCGTGTCTTATTTTCTCGTATTTATTTTTAATTACACCAGAGACAATTAGCGTTTCAGCCCCTGGGTGGCAGTGTTTCTGAATTGACTTCCGGGCCTCTCTAGCTCTTTTTTCTTTTTTTTTTTTCCCCTTTATGGCACTCACTACCGGTTTGTGGAGGTATGCGCCTCAGAGCTGCCTCTCTGATGGTCACACGCAGCTCTGGTCCCCAGGTTCCGAAAAAAACACCTTCCCCCTGCAGTCTTTCAGGGTTTCCACCTGGGTTTGCCTCTGTATTGGGCTTAGCAATCAGAGTCGGAAAGAGCCCAGGTGTGCGGACCGTGGGTCTGTGCCCCAGACTAAGGAGCCTGCACTCCTTTGAAAATTATTAGTCTGACCCTCCTCGTCAGATTAAAATGAGTTGCTTTCAAGAGGTCACTTCTGTTAGCAGCTCAGAAGACCCCCCTCCTCATTCACGGATCAGGGCAGTTCCAACTGCCGCCGATTTTTCTAGGCACAGACCTCCCGGCTCCTGCCGGTCCTGCGGTCCTGAGGCTGCCGCGCTTCCCTCACCCAGCGCTTCCCTCACCCACCGCGGGGATTAGAAACCGCAGCTTATTTCAGACAAAATCTGACCTTTCCGTGATGCAGTGAAGAGTTTCTTTGAATCCGACTGTTTGCGCTGATAGGGGACCGGTGGTCTGGTGCTCCCAGCAGCTCAGTGTTTGCAGTTGTCGCGGAAAGTCAGGTTTCCACTAAAATCCTCCTTTCCTTGCAAGATGGCGAGGCGCCCGGCGAGCCCGCAGCTCCAGGAGGGGACCCAGCCCCTGTGGGTGCTGCGCGGTCAGAGGAACACTGCCCAGCACTCCCCCGCCTTCTCCTGGAGTTTAGCTGTCCCTTGGCTTGCCCACATACACTCCCTCTGCGAGCCTCTGCTGCTCCTACTCTCCGCCCCAGGAACAGACTCCAAACCCGACTCTATTCCGTCGCCATTTTCTCTCCCCCCCCTATGCTGTTAAATTTTGCTCCACCTAGTCATTAGAGCATAAAATATAAAACTGAACAATTTTATAGTTGATAATTTCAAAACATTTTTATACATTGCATTTGATGCTTATAGCACTTTGCTAAGAAATTATTATTAGCCTCATTTTACAGGTGAGGGTTTTTGAGGCTCAGAAAGTTTAAATGAAATCTTCTGAAGTGAATTGCTATCAGGCTGGACTCGGACCCAGGTTTTCCATCCTGCAGCCTGTGGAAAATTCCTCTCATCCATCTACATTTAGACAATTTCCTTCCAACCGGAAAGCTGTCTTTCTATCATAATTCAAAACATACTTTAGGTTATTGTAACACTTCAACCACCATTGCGAGCATTTGTTATTTTGGAACATTACTGCAAACAGTTCTGGCTGTTAGCGTTTCCTGGTGGTGTGCATGCTGGATAAATGGAAGCTTTACTGGGGTAAATGAGAATTTGTGAATAGAGACTAGAAACAAAGCTGGCTATTTTATTACTTGACCATTCTAGTATGTTATGACAGAGATATGCATCTGTAATGTGTATGTGTGTGTCGCTTTGTTTGTAAACTTGCTGTTAAAACAGATGCAAAAGATGATCAGTGGGGGTTAGGGGGTTCGAATAGGAAACGTGTGTGTCTGTTTAGTGGAAAACTTCAAAGTAAATAAGTCTTGTTTTTGCTTCAGAAATTGTCACCATGAACCCAGTTGCTGACCCATACATATAAACAGTCTGCAATCAGTGGCGTCAAGTTGACGCTTTCAGAATCCCTCCTCGGAAGGTTACTAGATAAACATAGGATTTTTCTTTCTATCACAAGAGAATTTGAGTTGTCCTCTCCCTCCCTGATTGCAATAATGGAGCTTACTTTATCTTATTTGGGGCTCTTAAAAACGCTTCCCATACTTGTATGCTTTCATATATTATTCCAGGGGGAGAGAAACTTAATTTTGATTAGCTGAGATCTATGAGTCATTCTGCTAACTGGCACCACCAAACACCTCCCCATCAGACTGGCCTTTGCCTTGGGCTCTAAATTTAGAAACGGAATGAGATTGCCTGGGGGTTACATAAGGAGGCGAGGCGGCTATTTTTAGAACACCATTATACCTAGAGAGCGGGGAGCTGCTGATTTGTTAACCACAGGCTGAAGGAGGACGTGATTACTGATTCTCTCCACAGCGTTTGGGCTGTTCGGGTGCTGCATCCCTCGGGACCAAATGACATTTGCAGTTTTGTTTACTTGCAGTTTCTCGTGTTTTCTGTCTTCTGTTCTGGAAACACACAGGGAATCAACTGTGTTCAAACACAATGGCAGTCTTTTTTATTACCTCCTTTTTTGAGGAAACCTCCCCAATACGTATTATAATTTGATCTTTCCCTTCTTACTCATTTTTTTTTTTTTTTAAAAAAGGGAAGGAAATCATTTCGGAGGCTCCTTTTCTAAGGCTGCTGTCAGAGCTGATGATGGCACATGTCTGTCTAGACCAGGGAAGCTTTATTTGTGTTTTCCTTACCAAGCACTTGTTTTACTCTCTTTTGCAAGGGGTTTGCTGGAGCTGATTGGCAAAAAGCAAAGAGGCAAGGCAAACATTAGGAGGCATGCTGTCATCCGGGCAGAAAATTAATGGCTACAGTAGTAGAGAGAGAGAGAGAGAGAGAGAGAGAGAGAGAGAATCGGAACACAGGCAGTGTTTTGCTTGTCAGTTTCTCCCCATTGTTTCCCAGCCCAATATTGAAAGTCAGCATTAGCCCCTCCTGATTCTTCTAGGTTGTATTTTAGCAATCAAGTACATCTACTGCTTTGGAATTTTAATACAATGATGGCGGATCTTTCTTATTTATTTTGATTTTTTGGTTATTTTTGAAGGGATTGGATGGTCATATAGCTCGTTGCCTATTTCTCCCAGGAAGAGTAGCTGCACCCACACTCAGCTTTCCATGGGACATGCAGCTCCTATACCTGGACAGAAATGGCTGTGCTTCCCATAGGCCCCATATACCCCAGATACCTGCCAGTTGGTATTTTCAGACAACTCCTGCCAACAGCTGGGACCCACATCCAGACAGCATGGTGCCCAGGAACGTGTTTGTATCCTCTCTGCCAAGGCCAGTTTCTCTCATATTTGCTCTAAGATTGGGAGTAAAAGGGCCAGTGTCATATCCAGGAATGCAAACCAATGACCTGGCCCTGGGATACCTCTTCATGTATCTAATGGGAAGGAGGAACATTTGTGTCCTTTCTTATCCTATGACCCTGGCCTTGTATGTGCCCACATTATATGGTGTTACCTCGTGGCATTTACTTTCAGTCCTTTAACACAAGAGGTGATAACCACAGTGGACCACCTGACACAGCAGGTGAACAAAATGTATCTTGTCCAGTAGGAAAGGGGCCAGTGGGCCACCTTGCAATTAGGAGATACCCCTCCTTGGGATGCAGATAAGGTATCTGGACAGGTGGTGAGCAGGGTCATCTGGGATGAGGGAAGGCCACTGGATTACCATGCTGATCTTGAATTACCATAGCCCCTGTGTGGGCAGGCCAGGCAACTCAGCCCAGGAATGGCCAGTGGTTCAGTGGCTTTATTGTCCACCTGAGAATACTAGAACATGGGGAAGCTTGACATTTGGGAATCCTGGAGTTGGGGGCTCACTGTGAGAGCAGAATCCTGTGTGCGGAATGGTGGTATCAGGTGGCTGAAGCAGCCCACTCTGTTCCCTCAAGAGTCTGAAAGCTCTGAACTCTAAGGACAGAGGATGGAGAGAGAGTCATCACCCCAGGATGCTATCTGAGCAGCTGGGGGCATCCTGAGGATACCACCTACGAGCTGTTTAGAAAATAGCCAAAATGGCTAGAAATGGAACATTACCAGGAAAGAGAATCAAGCTCTCTCCAGGCTAGAGCCTCACTCTTGGCTAGAAAAATTGCTAGATGTCTGATTGCTTATTTCTATCTGTCAAGTTAAATGACGGGCATTAGGAAGGGTTTAATACCAGACCCCCTACTGCAAAATAAGTAGCTCAACAGTGTGTACTGGACATACCTTGTGCTCAGCCTCATATCCTCTTGCCCGCCTATTTTTCTGTGGTGGTATTCAGCTCTATGTAGATGGATATATGTACCTTACCTTAACTGCTTCACTAATTAGCTGAATGTAGAAACCTGAAGGGAGTTGACTCCCATGGGAAAATGCTTGGCCTTTGGGGAATGGCAGTCAGTAGATAAATATTAGTCCCTAGGGCAGACAATTTTGAGGTGCATTCTACATGGCCCTTCAAGGGATCTTCAGAAGGACTGAGCTCCAGTTGTTCACAGTAGTGACAGTATAATATTGTGTCCTTAAATTGGCTTCCCACCCTCACTATTTCACTCTTCTCCATAACCCCATTTCTGTTTCTTGGGGCTATATTCCAAACTAAACTACCTGTATGCAAGCCATGCCATGAGGGCCTTGTCTCAGGCTCTGCTTTTGGGGAAGAACTAAAATAAGATGGTGCAATATGCCCATCCTACTGTAGGATGCAAGGTTAGCAGAGTAGAAGTTTTGAAATGCAGAACCTAGTTGGAGAGAGATCGCCATATTTGGAAAAGCCCTCTAGCGTAGGGTTTCTCAGCCTCAGCACTATTGACATTATGGACCTGATCATTCTTTCTTGTGGGGGGGATGACCTGTCCTTTGTAGGATGGTTGGCAGCATCTCTGGTGTCAATCCACAAAAGGCTAATAGTACCCCCCAACCCCATTTGTAACAATCAAAACTGTCTTCAGATACTGCCAGGTGACCCCAATATGCAGTTCATCTCCAGTTGAGAACCACTGCTTTAGGGGAACACAGATCCATGGTTTATGACCAGCAGATTGTCTAAGACTTATCATGTTTCTCTTCAGGATAACAGAGGATGGGGGACATGTGACTTCCATGTTTCCTGACCTTGAATTTGTAAATTTCCCTTTTCCCAGGGAAGCCCATTCTTTAACTCCTAGCAGGCGACATTGTGGAGTTTGTGCTAAACTTTGTCATTCAGCCAGTGGTTTCAACAGCTTGTATTTGAAAAGCAAGGAAATTGATTTTATAAAAGTGAGAGTTTTGAATAGACACTAAATCTAAACCCAGATGGTGCCCTGGGAGAAGATAAAAACAAGAGAAACGTGGCCCCAAAAGACCTATGGAAATAGTAGTCACATTCCCGGAATTCTACAGCAAACAAAAGGAGGACTTTGTTTCGCCCAATTTAGTTTGCTCCCCAGGAAAAGATTTAAAACATGAGCACCTAAGGACAAGATCTCTTAGCTCACATCTGTGGGCGTTTCATTAATATGAGTTCACTCTTCTTCTGTTTTGTAATGATGGTTCCCCCAGAGGAATTTCTTACTCTTAAATTCACATTTTCTGCCAAGAAGTCTTTGGGATTCTTGAATTTTTATTAGTAAGGTCCCTGACATCTCAGAGATTGTTTCAGACATCATAAAACTCATCCTGTAATCACCACATTTTCCTTTTGAATCATTATTGTCCCATTTATAATAAATGTAGTGATAACCCATTTATCTGTAAGAAATATAAAACTTGAAATCATTCAAGCAAGAACACAGTCTTATTGGAAGTTTAAAAGGCCACAATAACAATCAAGAATGGAATATTATGTGGCTGTTTAAAAATGAGGAATATCTCTCTGCTCTGAAATGGAAAGCTCTCCAGGATATATTCTGAAGTAAAAAAAGGAGTAGACAGCAGTGGGTATAGCAGTGCTCTCTTTTGTGTTAAAAATGAGAAAATGATAATGCATATTTCTATTTGCCTAAAGAAATTCCGGACATATATTTGAGAAATTAATAAATGTAATTACTTGTGGATTTTAGGGTATAGGGAACTAGATTAATGTGGGACAGGGTGGGAGAGTTTTCATATACACACACACGCACATATATGTAAATACATACATATATACATAAACATGCCTGTAAACACACATCTATGCAAGTGTTCGATAACATGAATGTATTACCTTTTGGAAAAGTAAATATATATTTATATGTGTATGTATATAAAATTGAAAGATGTTGACATCTTGAATAGTTTAGCCTTTTATCTTTACCTTCTGCTTTTCTTTCCCTCATGCTGTTCCTATGAACTTTACCTTCTATTAAACCCCAAAATAGAATAGGATCAGATGAGTCTGGTTTAAACCTGTGGATGCTTCCCTTCCCTTCTCTATGGGTTCATATGGAGGAAAAAACACATGACACCAAAGGGTAGCATAAGGGCTTTTTCAGCCCTCCCTCCGAATTGTCATTGGCCACTTCCAATCTTTTATATGGAGGAGAGTTGACAATTCTCAGTTGTTATGCAAATAGAGATTTCAACTCAGCAGTTGCTGCCCCCCAATCTTATTACCTCTCCAAAGCTTCTTTTAGATAGACATTTCGGTGCTGCCGTATTGAAGAAAATGTTTGCAGCAGCAGGGGGATATTTTCTCCCTTTTAGAACTTTTGTTTCTCGCTGGCTCTACTTAGAAGGCCATGAGTCATGTAAGCTATAAAACCGGGTGTTGTAGACTCAGATAATGAATTTATCTGGGTTATTACTTTTGGGCACATTCAACCCAACATTCCCCTTCAGACTATGTATGGTGTATTAACCAGCTGCTGCCCAATAATACTGCACAACAACCCCCAGACTCAGTGGCTTATAACAACAAGCATCTATTCTGTTCACAGGGCTCCAGGTTGATTGTAGCTTGGCTGGTTCCAGCGGGGTAGCTCTTCTTCAAGCTGCATGTTGACTGGACTTGGCTTCAAGTTGGGGGTTGGGTTCAGGTGTGCTTCATGTACCTGTTTCTGGAGCCCAGGCTGAAGGAGCTTTGGCTTTTGTAGCATGGTCTTTTCATGGATGAATTTTGGAGTGGAAGATCCAAGCCCAATTATATAAGGACATTTAAGGCCTTGCTTGTATCATGTCTTCTACCACGCTGAAGTCTAACATCAAGGGGGCAAGCAAGTAGAGTATTCATAGTGGGTGGGGTAGGGGGAGGAATATTTGCTGAACAATAATCTAAGCTGTTGCAGGAGGTACCTCAAGTCTTCCTCTGAGTTTCAAAGGGAAGAGAGTACTTTCTCTGTTCTCCTTATAAATATTCTGTGTGAACTGAGAATGAGGGTTTTAAGGATCCATCCTCTCTTCCATGATGACCTCCAGGAGGCCCACTTTTGCTCTCTAGAGTAGAGGTTTTTGATTCTTTTTTTATTGATTAAGGTATTACATATGTGTCCTTATCCCCTCATTGCCCCCCACCCCACTCCCGTTCATGCCCTCACCCCCCTGGTGTCTGTGGCCATTGGTTATGCTTATATGCATGCATACAAGTCCGTTGGTTGACCTCTACCCCTTACCCTCACCCTCCCCTACCTTCCCTCTGAGGTTTGAGCATCTGATAGATTCTTTATATGCTTGTTTCCTCCTTGTTATTATTAGCTCCTCCTCAATCTATTCTTATAATGTTTATCTGCCCATTAAAATTTTAATTCCTAGCTTATCCATACTGTTTTTTCCTTTATTAACCTACCCATTACTTCCCCTTTAGGAAGTAATAGACCCAAACTAAAGCAAACCAGAGTTGTTCATCAAAAATTTGATATGTGCTCCGCTATATTCTAGTGTATTATATGCAGAAAAATGTTCCCACAATTCCCTTCCCCGAGGAGCTCATAATTGAGTTTCTAAGTTGGATTAAATATTGAACTGTGTGATATTGACTTGGTGTGATAGTTCATAGGCAAGAGAAAATTTCTCAAAGTAGAGCTAATTAAGACAAACATGGACCTTGATGAATGGGTAGAATTTTGCATAGAGAGGAAGGAGGAGGTGAAGGGAGGGCACTACTGGAGGGTGGAATGGCATACTCAAAGGCCTGGAGGCAGGAATAGGCCTGGGCTGGAGTAAGGCTGCTGCATAACCAAATTTATGTTGTTTAAGATTTTAGATTTTATACTTAGACATCCATGATCCAAAATGAAGAAAAGCAGGAGCAGGAAAAGCCATGGCCTGGATATTGAACAGGCTCTAGTAGATATGACTAATTTGTCCATTTCCTGACTGCCCTTGTGTTGAGCATCGGACAGGGAAGCCTGCACCAGGATGGCCCTCTGTCACACACGCCTCTGGTGACAACATCCAAACAGCTTATGCTTCACTGGCCGGGAGCCAGCAATCATTGTTTGGGTCCCAGACCATTAAACACTTAGGTTCCCTAAACTGAGGACTGTGCTGCCCCTTGGGGCTACCTACCAACCAAGTACCGGGCATCTTCTTTTCCTCAAGCTTCATTGTAGGTGAAAAATACATTCTTTGGAAGATAAGGAATGTCTTATCAGGTAGAACTTCACAGAAGAGACCCTTCCAGGTTAAGCAGGGGACAGAAATACCAAGACTGGGATTGAGGCTCAGACATACTGATAAAGATTCTTTGCTTGACCCAACGTTAATCAGGTACCTGAATCTTCTCCTTAGGCCCATCTGGGCACTTCCTTGTAAAATCTCATTTTAGCAAGAACCTTTCTAAGTCATTTTAGCAAGAGCCCTCCATCAGCATATCTAATCCCCCTCCATATCAAATCAGGTTACTCATCCTCCATCACTCACCGGGTGATGTCTGATCACTGTGGCCTGTCTTTAGCAAAGAACCCAGCAAAGTCATTTTAGAAAGAATCCTCCTTACCCCTCATATTTTCTCTTAGTAATTTTTTTCTAATATATTTTTATTGATTTCAGAGAGGAAGGAAGAGGGAGAGAGAGATAGAAACATCAATGATGAGAGAGAACTATTGATTGGCTGCCTCTTGCATGCCCCCCACTGGGGATCGAGCCCGAAACCCGGGCATGTGCCCTTGACCAGAATCGAATCTGAGACCCTTTAGTCCGCAGGCCGACGCTCTATCCACCGAGTGAAACTGGCTAGGGCTCTTAGTAATATTTTTATCCACTGCCCGCCCCCCCTTGCTGCTCCTTGGCTACTTGCTCATGCTATATTCCAAATTGAGCCCCGTGGTCTCTTTCCCCTATTCCAACAATCCTGAATAAAATTTCCTATTACAACAATTCTAAGTAAAATCAATTTGCACTGCTTTAACTACTGTCTAGCTCTAGTTCTTCTTTGACCATACCAAATAGCCATGTGACCTGGAGGAGGTTGATGCAGCTTTTTGGGACTCATTCTCATCACCTGTAACATGAGAGGGGTTGTAGTTTTCAACTCTGATCTAGCTGGTTTGCCTCAGTGGATAGAGCGTCATCCTGAGGACTGAAGGGTCCTGGGTTCGATTCCGGTCAAGGGCACATGCCCAGGTTGTGGGCTCCATCCCCAGTGTGGGGCATGCAGGAGGCAGCCAATCAATGATTCTCTCTCATCATTGATGTTTCTATCTCTCCTTCTTCTTTCCTCTCTGAAATCAATAAAAATATATTAAAAAAAAAGAATGCAATGAATGCAGATTATTTTTTTAAAAAAGATCCCAGTGCCCAGGCCCCACCCAGATCAATTCAATCACAGTCTCTGGGGGGTGGGACCAGGAGGATCAGTACTAAAAAACAGAAACATAGTAATAGTGGATTTTAATGGGGAGCCATGATTTTTAATGCTCTTAAAACCTCTGCTACCTTTAAGGTTCGACAGTTGCATAGGATAGCTGTAATTACAATAATAGACAGCTGTTATTTTTATTGGTGAGCATCCATTGAGTATGTATTATATGCCACTTTGCTAAACAGTTTGCATGTATTATCCCACGTCTCACATGAGCCCCATGAAAGAGGTACTAGTCTTATCCCATTTTGCAGATGAAGAAATGGAGTCCTAGTGAGGTTCACATTATTTCTTCCAGGAATACATTGCTAGAAAGTGAAGGTGTTAGGTTCAAATCTGGAAGTTACCTGAATCAAGATCTGTGATGCTTTGACCTAAATTAGATAAAAACTACAAAATAATGCCGAAGGAAACCAAGATGAGCCTGGACATTTCATGGTGGTGGGGCCATGTGTGAGAGAAACATCGACCAGCTGCCTCTTGCACACCCCCTACTGGGGATGTGCCCGCAACCAAGGTACATGCCCTTGACCGGAATTGAACCTGGGACCTTTCAGTCCGCAGGCCGACGCTCTATCCACTGAGCCAAACCGGTTTCGGCTATTCATTTATTCTTGAAGATGTGTCCTTTGGGTGGTAAGTTCTTGCTGTGCCATATTTTGTTACTTAAAAGAACAGGTAAAAGACTCAACACGGAATATGAGACAGATGGCCTCTGCTAAGGGACATTTCTACTTATGAAGCGGGCTTGCCAATTTCCAAGGCTCTGATGTGCTTATAATTCACACTCTTTCTTCTTGGCTTGGTTTCCCAGCTCCTCTCCCCGTGCCTGCATATTTAAAGCAGGGCCTATCAGGGGAAATTGCAGGTAAAAGAACTCCACTGCCTGGTGATCTGATGGTCATTAAAACATGGTCATTGACCAAATCTCTTAATGCACAGAGCTCTTTGGTTGGCTTACGAACACACTTTTGAGAGGATTAACTACAAAGCATGTTTAATGGCGGGCACATCACTCGGTCTCAAGCACCGCAAATGGGATGCAAGTTGCACATTCTGGGAAGCTTTCCTGGGAGGAAATGCCTATCATATTATGCCACAGAGGTTGTTCACTGTCATTCAGCATCAGAAATGCCACAGTGCATACATTTGGGCCTTTAGTTCTTGTTTAGCAGATTTCCAAAGAAACAAAGTGGTGAGGAGAAAACACTGTGAACGAAGCTGTCAAGTCCATGTGTTATTTCAGTGTAAATATGCATATACCATGTCATTAACAGCTGAGTGATGCCCTCCACTGCAGGAGGAGGCATTTTCTGATAGTTTGTAAGTTTGGTTTTCTCTTATCCAGAGTTTGCTTTTTCAAGCTGAATACATTTTCCTGAAATTTTCAGGATTCTGTGTCCAGCTTGCTTGCATGAATTCATTCATTCATTAATGTAGGCCTTCATTTATTCTGTTAAAAACAAGACAACAGGCCCCAAATGGAGTCACTTGTGCTAAGCTCCATGTCACCAAACGGAGACTTACAGTTTTGGCTCTTCCAGAAATGGAATCTTAACACCAGCCAAGTTAGGGGTCACCTGATCAGCACTAGTCAGGTAATCTGCCTGGTATACCCTTGCTATCCCCTAAAGCCGTGGTCGGCAAACTGCGGCTCGCGAGCCACATGCGGCTCTTTGGCCCCTTGAGTGTGGCTCTTCCACAAAATACCACGGCCTGGGCGAGTCTATTTTGAAGAAGTGGCATTAGAAGAAGTTTAAGTTTAAAAAATGTGGCTCTCAAAAGAAATTTCAATCGTTGTACTGTTGATATTTGGCTCTGTTGACTAATGAGCTTGCCGACCACTGGTCTACAGGAAGTGACTTTGCAATAGGCAATCCACTTTGTTGTCTGGCATAACTTCCTTGTGCCTGTTCCTTCTGCCTGTAGAAGTCTTTGACTTTGAGGAGCTCATTTATGCTCCTGTCTGTCTGTTAGATGGGATACTGCCCAATTCACGACGACTTTTTCTCAAACCATTAAACCTTTTAATACGCCTCAGTTTACAATTCATTTATTGATCCTTTCAACAAATGTTTATTGAATGCCAATTGGGTGCCGATGCCTTCTTCATTTTTCAGTGGGGCTGTTATGACAGTTTTCCTGAAGCTGCTTAAATTCCTCCCAAGAAAGAATGTGCATTTCCAATACTATAATTACCAAACATGCATCTGTTTATATTTTTATTTGTTAATCCTCACCTGAGGATATTTTTCCATTGATTTTTAGAGAGAGTGGAAGAGAGAGGGAAAGACAGAAATATCGATGTGAGAGAGACACATCGATTGGGTGCCTCCTGCATGAGCCCGGACCAGGGCCTGGGCCAGGGAAGAGCCTGCAACTGAGGTACATGCCCTTGACCTGAATTGAATCTGGGACCCTTCTGTCTGCAGGCCGGTGCTCTATCCACTAAACCAACTGGGCTAGGGCTTTTTATTAGACTTGTATTATAAAAGATACAGCAGTTACAAAGGCTATTTAATTGCAGCTTGTAAAGTTAGCCCGCCTAAGTTGAAACATTTCCTCTCTTCACCGTTTGATACGTATGATAATGCCTGGTCTTCTTGTCTCTTAACTTTTACATCTTTAGAAAGGGAAACCTTTGGCTCCTTTTTCTCATCTGCTTGCTGCGGTGCTGAACTCCCTGAGCTCCTCCTGGCTCTACTGCTCTGTGACTTTGCTTTGATTTCAAGTCCTCACAGCTTATTCATTCACAACAGGACTGCAGCTTTCTCAGCCTTTGTTTCCATCAGCTGCCAGAGGAGTCCTGGGAGGGGGAGCAGGGGAGGGACAGAATGACACAGCATCTCCTCTCCATTTCCTTCTTCTCTTCCCCTCACTCTCCCCTCTTCCCGTCCCTCCTCCTCTCTCCTTTCTCCCTCCCCTCCCTCTTTCTTCTTTCTTGTTTATTTTTCCACTAGGCAGACAAATAAAAAGAAGAGGAAAGAAGTCTTTACCAAGGTGTTTTTAGATAGATAGCGTCATTTTCTCATTCCCTCCCACACCCTTTTCTTTTCCTTCTCTAAAGGAATAAATGGCTTCATTCCTTTTAACTCACCCACCTCAGTCCCTTTCCATCTTGATGTCCTTGCTGGGAGGAAGCAGTGGTGCTGGACACAGTTTCACTTGAAGATAATCCTTTTCTTGGTCATCCTAGCAAGAGGTTACCTGCACCAAAATTTACCAGCAACCTCAATAAGTTACGCAGATACAGTTTTTTTCTAGGCCCACTATCATCCACACAGAGCAAAACACCTTACTGATGTTTAAGCAGTATTTCAAAGTGAGGTTTCCACTGTTTTCCTTACACTCAGTGTTAGGAGGTTTTCCCAGTGGTATTGCTGAATTTCTATTGATCTGTCCACACTGCAACTCAGGTCCCCTGGAGACCAAAGATATGTCTTGACAAGGTGGTCAAGAGGGAAGCCAGGAGGACTGCTTTAACAATCACCATTGGGGAGTTTGAACTCAGTCAAACAGCTATACACTGAGTGGCCAGATTATTATGATCTCTGAACACATAATAATCTGGCCACTCTCTCTATATATATTAGAGGCCCGGTGCAGGAATTCGTGCCTGGGTGGGGTCCGGCCAGCCTGGCCAGGGGGAGGGGACATGGGCAGTTGGCCGGCCTGCCTGCTGGTCGAACTCCTGGTCAAGGGGACAATTTGCATATTAGCCTTTTATTATATAGGATATACACTGAGTGGCCAGATTATTATGTGTTCAGAGATCATAATAATCTGGCCACTCAGTTGTATTGATAACATTTAGTCATTCGCTCATCATGAAAATATCTCTGAACAATGTGGATTCATAGTGCAATAATTTAATAAGTTGGTACTTGAAATAAGATAATTCAGGGTTGTGAATAGTGTTTTGACTTGACTGAATTTGAATTTACCTGATATTGAAATCTTTTAAAAAATATATTTTTATTGATTTTTCACAGAGAGGAAGAGAGAGGGATAGAGAGTTAGAAACATCGATGATAGAGAAACATCAATCAGCTGCCTCCTGCACACCCCCCCCCACTGGGGATGTGCCCGCAACCAAGGTATATGCCCTTGACCGGAATCGAACCTGGGACCCTTCAGTCCGCAGGCCGACGCTCTATCCACTGAGCCAAACCGTTTTCGGCTGATATTGAAATCTTATTCAATGGTTTAAATCACAGATATATTTTAAATTTGAAACTGGCACACTTTAAAATGTGAAATATTCTACATGGGCAAATTTTAAAATCCTTAAAGTTGAAAACATTACAAGTGAATTTGAATGATCATCTTAAACTTTTGTGCTGTTTGATTTGCTCCAAAAGAATGAAAAATGAGTTTTAATGTAATACCTAGAAATGCTATCATTGAATTACTGTATTCCTTTGGGTCACTGTTCTTGACCCAGAGCAGGTACTCATTAATATTAATTTTGTTTTTAAAATCTCAGTGAAATTATTCATTTGTTTTGAAAAAAAATTCTAAGAAATCTGTAGATTTTCTTCAATTCAATAATTCTATGAAAATAGGGGGAGGGCATCTTTCTATACCAAGAGCCACAAATTTCTCTGAAATTGCAACGTTCTAGCACAAAGGAAGGGATAAAAAGGGAGCGTTTGAAACTGGCACAATGTAAATGATACATTTAAGGTACATTTATCTGGCACACTAACACTTCACAACATTTTTTTTTATCACACCACACATATTCAGTTTCCATCATTTCAAAATGTGACATTTTAATACACAGTTTTATGACTTTGAGCTTTTGTCCATTTGTAGACATCTATCTGGATCCTGTACAATAAAACGCTATCTTCTTACCATGGGCTAGATTGGAAACTTTGGTTAAGCTCCTGTTAAGATGGCCCCTCCCATGGCTGACTATCCTGGGACTGACAGGAGGACAGAAGAGCAGCCCTTGGGATTGATTCTGTGCTTGGTGAACACACCAGGGATGCTCCCTCCACCTCTCACACTGCCCTCATCTCAATCCACAGCTCCAAAGAAGGCTATACATAGAAATGCTCTTCCATCTTCTCCTCAGAATCAAGCCCTTGAAATCTTATATCCCCTAGCCACTACCAAGCAGTTAGTCTTCCCTGGTCCCTCTGAGTGCCCACACCTTTATCTCCTCTTTCCACTCAGCTCCCCACAACCTCTTCAATCCTCAAGCCCTTCTACTCTGCCCATGGAGAATCCCCTTCTCCTTTACCGTCTTGATCTAACTCAGGCTTTCTCAGTCCTATGTACCATGATGTTCAGCAGCATCCCTGGCCTCTTCCCACTAGAAGTCACTAGCACTTCACCTGCCCCTGTTGTAACAACCAAACATGTCTCTACACATTGTCAGATGTCCCCTAGGGGACATAATCACAGCTGAGAAACACTGATCCAACCGAACTCCTTTCAAGACACTGCTTTCCCTACAGCTCTCCTCCCTCTCCCCAAACTAAAGCTACTTTGAAGCGCATGCCACCATCTTACCAGCCTTTTATTGCACTACAGACCTTTTGTTCCATCTGCAAGCTTTCTAGTCACCACCCCTCTTTCAATGAAGATTTCAGCTATGGTTCTCTCTCTCCCTCCCTCCCTCCCTCCCTCTTTTCCTTCTGCTCTTGCCACTACTCCTCTGGTGATTACTCTCCTGGAACTTTTGAGGAGGTCTCCTACTCAAACTTCTGGCCTCTAAGTTACTCAATTCTCTTGCAGGTTAAATGAAAACACTTGCTCCTTTTATGTCTGAGATGCTGAACACCACTGGAGAAAAACACACAGCCCTGCTAACTGGCCTCACTTTAAATTGATGGCTGTAAATTTCAACTGCCAGGACCATCCTGTGATATTTCTATGCTCAGTTCGCTCTCCTATTCTCTGAGACCACTAGTTCATACTTTGTCTTCTTTCCTCAAAATCACTCTTTTTAAGGATTTTTGTTTCTTAATTTGTTGAGGAAACAGAAGTACTCAGAAAAGGATTGCCTCATCCTACTACCACTAACTTTACTAACTTACTTGTAAGCATCTATCTATATAATAAAAGCCTAAGCTACTGTTATGGCGGAACAACCAGAATGACCAGTTGTTATGATGCCCACTGACCACCAGGGGCAGACATTTCCCCCTGGTGGTCAGTACATTCCCACAGGGGATACACCGCTCAGCCAGAATCCAGGCTCATGGCTGGCGAGCCCAGTGGCGGTGGCTGGAGCCTCTCCTGGCTCCGCGGCAGTGCTAAGGAGCAGCAAACTGAGCAGTAAGGAGCAAGGGGTCCCAGACTGCAAGAGGGTGCAGGCCGGGCTGAGAGAACCACCCCCCTCCACAGTGCACGAATTTCATGCACCAGGCCTCTAGTAACTTTATATTTTCCCTTCCCTCATGCCACAGCTAGTTTGTTACCACTCTTCTCTAGGGCCAACCTATCCCCGTGTGCATCCCCTCCATCCCTTTTCAACTACCTGAGGACTTTTTCCTTCACTTATTTTCCTTTGTGAATCATATGTTCTCCTCTCTCTAGCAGCAACATATAAACATACTATAATATTCATCTAAACAACCACAGTGTGATCTCTAAATATTGTCATGGCTCTCACTTTTGTGCTTTTTCCTCTCCCAGTCTCCCCTTCCTCCCCTTCTTTGGCTTCTCTATCAATATTTACTCTCTAAATGGTCTCAACCAGTCCCATGACTTTATATAACATCTATATACAAGTGATTGCAATTTATACCTCTACCTTTCATATGAACTCCAAGTTCATATATCCAGCTGTGTGTGTGTATATATATCTTACCAGAATCTCCAAGTTAACATGTTCAAATGTGAACTTCCAATCATCCCCTAAATCCTTTACTTTTTCGGTGTTCAACCCTTCTCATAAATTTAAAAAATGTGCTCTGGTTGAAAATCCAGAAGTCATGTTAATTTTCTTCTTTTCTTCCTACCCTACAACCCTCATCACGTCTTGTCAGCTGTATCTTCTAAGTAGATCACACATCTGACCTTTACCCATTATTCCCCCAGTCTAAGCTACCATCATCTCCTGGACTACAACAACAGGCCTCCTAACTGCTTTCTCTGCTTCCACTTTTACTCGCCTAGAGAATCTTCACACCTCAGACAAGGTCACCTTTTAAAAGTTGTAAATCAGATTATGTCCCTTCCCTGCTCAAAGTTCTTCAATGGATTTTGATCACATTTGGAGTAAAAGTCCATGTCCTACCATGTCCTAAACCAACTATCTAAAAAGAGATCCGAACCCTGCTTAATCTATCACCCTCCTCCTCCTTGACTTTGCTCCAACCACTCTGGCCTTCTTGCTGTTTATTAAACAGACCAAGCTCATTTCAGCTCCTGGGCCTTTGCACTTGCCCATTCCTCCTAATCTTAGATCTTTGCATGTTTAGCTCCCTCACCAGGAATGCAGGCGTGTCACAGATGAAAGCCAGCACAGCATTAATTGCCATGCCAAGCAAAGAAATGTGTGTATTCACTGAACCTGTCTTACTGACATCCTGTGTTATATCATTAGGCAAACTTGAAAAATACAATTTGGAAAGCACTAGCCCAAGCTTGGGATTTAAAAAATATGTATTTTTTTTTATTGATTTCAGAGAGGCAGGGAGAGAGAGAGACAGAAACATCAATGATGAGAGAGAATCATTAATCAGCTGCCTCCTTCACACCCCCTACTGGGGATCAAACCTGCAAGCCGGGCATGTGTCCTGACTAGAATTGACCTGTGACTTCCTGGTTCATAGATTCACACTCATCCACTGAGCCACGCCGGCCAGGCCAAGCATGGGATTTTATTATTGAGGTGGCTGCTACATGACCCTGAATCTGAGAGAACCTCAGTGTAACACACCTTGGACCACTTTGAGAAATTTGCCTGTGCTTTTGTGGCATATATCAGGCAATGATTCATTCCCAGCGAGAGTTTGTAACCTCCTTCTAAGCCAATCAAATAATGGCTTTCGGAATCCTACCTTATTTGACAAACATTCCTCTTTGACCCTACCCAGTCCTTCTGCTTGGAGAGACTTACTGGACTCACTTTGGCATGTCACGATTTCTCCTTCCCTGGTGAGCAATAAATTCAGCTTTGATCTTTCAGCTCTGCTGGTCTGTTTATTTCAGTAAGACAGTGCCACAATGATTTCATTTTCTTCCCCCCTCGCTGTTCTAGGCTTTTTTCTTTAACATCTCTTGGAGCTCTGGTACTTAACATTGGTCTCTTTGTTTTCTGAAAAAACCCTTTGTGGGGACATGGTGCATTCCCTTCCTAGAGAGGGAAGATTCTACTGTTCTGGATTTGGGACCACAAACAACCTGACTATGTTAGGTAGTTTGTTCTGAAAAAGTATCATACAGACACCAACTCCTGAAACTCCATCAAATCTGAATCCTTTTCAGGCACTTGCGAACTTCCTCCCCCAAACAAAACCAAACCAAACCCCTAAACTTTAATTACTATAGCTATTTGTTTTGGTTCCTCTCTGTGGATGAAATTTACATTAAATAGAGTATTATGAAGCCTGCCCTTTCAAACAAATGTATTCCTTTGTTTGTGCTCATTTGAGCACACGACTGCACCGTATGTGAGCACGCAAAAAGGGAGGCTTTAAAACCGGCTTCCAGAAAACCAGACCCCCAGACCTGACCTTCCCAACCGTTCCCAAGACACCTGCAGCTTTGCCCACTTGAGATTTGTGAACGAAGACCTGTTGTGTGTGTGTGTGTGTGTGTGTGTGTGTGTGTGTGTGTGTCTTGTTTTCCTCCCTGCAGAAGAGACATTTTCTCAGAAAACATTTCCTTCTCTGCGGCTTTCTGGTTAGTATTCAGGCCACCACCTCTGTTATCAGACGGTGGCAACAAAGCTTTTCCGCCTGAATCTTCTGCGAGGTGGCGGGGGAATGGATTGCACAGTAATGAGCTGTTTTTGCAGGCTTCCTCCGGGAGCCTTTTCTTATATCCCTTGGCTAGAGGAACTAATTCAAACCAGCAAACCTACCCTTGGGCATCTAAAATTCACAGAAATTCAGCTGACTTGACAGTAAGAGGGTCTCCCTGAAAATCAGTGCTGTAAATCAGAGCTTCGTTCTTCAAGGGGAGGGCTGACTAGAGGGTTTCTGGAACCTCATATATGACCTTTATCCCTATCACTGTTTTCAAGCCAACTGAAGATGGTGGGGAGCTTGCTGGGAAATGCTTTTCCCTCCTGATTATGCTGTTTCATCCTCCAAGCAACATGAACTGAGTCTCAGAGCATTTCCTCCCAAAGAGGCAATCATGGACTGTTTTACTCTTCATGAACTTGACCAAATAGACAGTCTACTTGAGAGCAGGGGCAGGGGATGTTTTCTCTATACCTCCAGTAGCCAACACAGTGCCTGGCACTTAGTAGACCTGTGGCGTATACTCAGCGGATATGAACGGAATGGCTGCTGGGGCCGGAAGTGGCTGTGCTGATTCTATTTCCCTAGCGATCATTGCTGCTGTCTTGCTGATGTCCAGTGCTCGGGTGTTACCCCGCATGTGCTTCCATTTCTTCTGGCTCCAGCCTCTGGTTCTCTTGTCTTCTGTGTTCAGCAGCTAGTTCCCCTTCTTTCCACCGGCTCTCTTTGCCTCAGAACATGGTGCCGCTGCATCCACCCTGAGAAACCCGCTTAAAACACACGCACTCATATACATACATACACATACACACAGAGTCATATAGACACATACATGCACACCCTTATGGCCAGTCTCCAGCTCTGTGAGTCTCCTGCTTCTTTTGTAGGTTCTGATTTCTTTCTCTCTCACCCTCACATCTCTCCCTTCACTCTCAAGGGTCTCCTCATTCTCAACCATGACTGACGCTCCGTAATCCCAGGTTCTGCCCTGTCTTATGCCTTTTCTAAGTTTCCATTTCTATTCCTTTGGTGGGTTTCACCCCTTCACCCCCTGTCACTTTCCTTTATTTACATACTAGAGGTCTGATGCACGAAATTGTGCACTGGGAGAGGGGGGTCCCTCAGCCTGGCCTGTGCCCTCTCAGTTTGAGACCCCTCGCTCCTTATCACCGTCCTGCAGTGGAGGTGGGGAGGTGGGAGAGGCTCCCACCACCACTGCTGCACTCTCTAGCCATGAGCTCGGCTTCTGGCTGAGCGGCGCTCCCCCTGTGGGAGGTACTGACCACCAAGGGGGCAGCTCCTGCGTTGAGTGTCTGCCCCCTGGTGGTTAGTGCGCATCAGAGTGGCCGGTCGTTCTGCCATTCAGTCAATTTGCATATTAGGGTTTTATTATATAGGATGTCTTAATTGGCTGGAGGTTGAAATTGAGAAAGGGTGGTCTTTACCTTTCAGATTTATATTGTTAACAAGTGAAATACCCAGCAAAGATAGTTTCAGGGTACAATGGCAGAAATTACATATGTTCCTTCTGACTGTATGGGACAATTATTAAGAGGATAGAGTTGGATAAAGCCATTGTGTTTTGTTTCATTTAAACTAGTGATTCTCAGCCGGGAACAGTTTTGCTGCCAAGAAGACATTTGTCAATGTCTGAAGACATTTTTAATTGTCACTCTGGTGGGGGGGTGGGGGGTAGGAAGGATGTTCCTAGTGGCACCTAGTGGGTAGAAGCCAGGAATGTGGCTAAATATCCTGTAGTACGCAGGAAAATCCTACAACAGAGAACTAATGGAGCCAGAATATCCATCATGCCAGGATTGAGGAAGCCTGATTTCCACATCCTTCTCCCCTCTTCCTCAGGCCCTCCTCCACTCTGGCTCCTGATTCCCTGGACCCTCACAACCTAATCTTCTTGTGACTTGTGTCCCATGGCCCAAACTGCTGCTCCCCCACTGCCTGGAAAGCACTGCATGCTTGGTTTTTATCTCCATGGTGAAAGCTACATATGAACACTCTTCAGTTGATGGAATCATCACTAATGGGAGCAACAATGGTCTTCAGAAGTTTGTTGTGTGTGTTTTTTAATCGATCTTCTGATTCTTCAGAGGAAACAAAGTAATTTTGCTAAGGTCTCACAGCTACTCGGGGTCTTTGGGGGTCATGGAGGGGGTTCCCTACTCCCAGCTTTCTTCTCTTTCCATTCACTCATTGCTATTGGTCAAATAAAAGAAATATGAACTATCTGGTCACAGACAGAAACCAGATTAATTGGTCTCACTAAAATAGGGACACACTGGACCTCCAGATTTCATTTTCTGGATTTCACCCTCTAGTCACCCTCTCTGAAGGGTCTCTGCCAGCTGCAAGGTATGGCTGGTGCACCTTCCTGTTTTCTTAGGGGGAGTGCCGTGTCTTGACCTGGTGAAAGGCAGCTGTAGGCAGGTCATTAGGAACAAGAACTTTGAGTAGGCAAACCTGTCCCCTCTCTTCATCTTATGCCAGGTATATGGCTACCTACTGCGTCAAGAACTGTCTGATTCAGGGGACAGAGAGGAGCATAAACAAAAACTTTCTGCAATCGGAGGCCATCCAAGACAATTACAGGGTGGTCTGAGCAACTTTCATGTCTTCCTTTACTTCTTCACATCTCCTGAAACAACCACATTTTATCAGTAAGAAAAAGGGTATTTAGGTGGAAGGGAAAGATGATGGACCAATGTTTTTTCCCACAGGGTCCTTTGACCTGCAAGCCTCAGAATGGCTTTGTGTTATTTGTTGTTGTTGTTGTTGTTTGTGTGTGTGTGAAAAATATTTTTATTGATTTCAGAGAGGGAGAGGGAGAGAGAGAGAGAGAGAGAAACATCAATGATGAGAGAGAATCATTGATCGGCTGCCTCCTGCACACCCCACACTGGGGATCGAGCCTACAACCCGGGCATGTACCCTGACTGGGAATCAAACCATGACCTCCTGGTTCATAGGTCGACGTTCAACCCCTGAGCCATGCTGGCTGGGCAGGATGGCTTTGGCTGTGAATAAAAATATATACTCCCAGGCCTATCCTAGACCTTCACTAACCACCTTTGATGGGTAGGGCCTAACACTGACATTTTTAACAAGCTCCCAGGGTATTCTTATACAGTCTTAACTTTAAAAAACACTGACCCGGACACTTGAAAAATTTGGCTTTTTTTTTGGGGGGGGGGGGGGAGGCAAACAATCCCAGGAAGTCTGAAGCTTTTGGATGATGTGTGAATCTCAGAGAAAAAAAATTGTTCCAAAAAAAATCGAAGAAAAAGAAACAAAAATGCGACTCTTTTTTGGTGACATCTCATGGCCATAAGAAAACTGAGTTTGCTTGGGGATTTGAAGATATAAAGGACACATCTTGGAACATGCACCCCATGTCAAGGAGAGGGCAGGTTTTTCTTTTGTTCTGTTTTTAAAGGTCTGAAACTAGTTTCTTCTGCTCTTCTGTCATGTTTTGGATGACCTCTTAGGAGACCTCTTAAACAGAGCCCTTTCCTTGAGGGCTGCTTTTTACCTGCTCTCCAAGAGCTCCAGGGTTCCTGCTCATCGATCCAGCATGTTTTAATGGAGAGAGTTCACAGGCCTTGGGCACATTCCTCATTTTAATAGTAATGCTCACTGGTTTTTGACTCTTCCCCAGACATGAATAATTTTCTAGGAAAGTATTCACTCCCTCTGTGCAACTGGCCACATGTCCTGGGTAAGTGTCTCTGCTTATCCACTTGTATTTTGTAAGACCAAGCTTTGGATTCCCTTCTCCTTTCCCTCTTTCCAAGACCATTAGTTGTTTGTAAAGTGGAAACTGCCACGCTGTCTTGTATTCTGCTGTACAAGAATCGCGATGTTTCCCCAACCATGGCCCATATTCTGTTTCCTTTCAGAAAGCCAAGTAGAGCACAGATTCCTCTATTGTTGTTGTTGTTTTTTGCAAGTAAACTGCATAATTCTCTGACCTTACTTGATTGTTACTTTATTTTTTACTTTTTAAAGGGGAGGAAAAGAAGGAATAGAGTTTCAGTACCCAAGTTAGCTTTAGAAACTCCCCAGAAGCCTATACATCAAATTTCAAAAAATGGAGACCAATCAGATCCACTGGCTAGTCACTGATTCTTTACCAAGGGCCTTTGTACTTGCTGTTCCCTAGCCATGCATGCGCTTCATCCAGGAATTGCTTGGCTAACCCTATTCCCTTGCTTCCTTCAGCTCTCTGCCCAAGTATCTCCTCTTCAAGGAGGCCTCCCTGACCATCCGCTATAAAATAGCACTCTCCACTCCCACTTGCGAAGTTCCCTCTTCCCCTTTCCCTGCTTTTGCCCATCTGATGAATTATATACAGAGTAGCTGTTTGGGTTTTGTGTGTGCATCCCTCCCAGCAAGGGTAAATTCCATAAGGGCAGGCTCTTGTCTGTTTGTCTACTGCTATAGGCTCAGCACCTATAGTCATGCCTGGAATAGTAGACTTGCAAGCAATACTGGATGTGTGAATGCATGGATGGGTGGATGGATGTAGGAATAAGGCTCAAAGTACTATCTTCTTTTTCTATAAATTTTCCCTGAACTGAACATGCATGTAATGAGAGAAGTCATGATCTATAACAGTCTAAAAAAAGATGGATCTCTAATCCACCTCTAAGCCTATAGGGATGGTTTCTATTCACTAGCAACCATTGTTCCAAGAAACCATGGGAAAGGCTGGAAACAAGTAATAATAATGATACAGACCCTATCACTTTCATTGGTAGAAACCTTTTTATGAAGTAGGTATCGCAGAAGCTGTCTATTCTGCCTACTGACTCCATATTGAAATCTCAATATTCACCATAAAACTCCCGACTTTTACAAAGAAGATTGGTCTTCCGTATGTCCTCTTTCGAAAAGTGTCTATTTAGGTCCTTTGCCCATTTTTAAAAAAAATATATTTTATTGATTTTTTACAGAGAGGAAGAGAGAGGGATAGAGAGTTAGAAACATCAATGAGAGAGAAACATCGATCAGCTGCCTCTTGCACACCCCCTACTGGGGATGTGCCCGCAACCAAGGTACATGCCCTTGACCGGAATCAAACCCGGGACCTTTGAGTCCACAGGCCGACGCTCTATCCACTGAGCCAAACCAGTTTCGGCATGCCCATTTTTTGATTGCATCGTTTATCTTCCTTTTGTTAAGTTGTATGAGTTCCCTGTAAATGTTGGAGATTAAACCCTTATCTGAAATAGCATTGGCAAATATGTTTTCCCATGCAGTGGGCTTTCTTGTTGTTTTGTTGATGGTTTCTTTTGCTGTGCAGAAGCTTTTTATTTTGTTGTAGTCCCATTTGTTTATTTTCTCCTTAGTCTCCATTGCCCAAGGAGCTGTGTCTATAAAGATACTGCTACGACATATGTCTGCTATTTTGCTGCATATGGAGTCTTGTAGGATTTTTATGGTTTCCTGTCTTACATTAAATCCTTTAGCCATTTTGAGTTTTTTTTTGTGTATGGTATAAGTTGGTGATCTAGTTTCATTTTTTTTTTTTTGCGTGTATCTGACCAAATTTCCCAGCACCATTTATTGAAGAGACTGTCTTGACTCCATTGTATGCTCTTGCCTCCTTTGTCAAATATTGAGCATAATGCCTTGGGTCGATTCAGAATGGCTATCATCAACAAAAACGAAGAACTGGCGAGGATGCGGAGAAAAAGGAACCCTCGTGCACTGTTGGTGGGAATGTAGACTGGTGCGGCCACTGTGGAGAACAGTATGGAGTTTCCTCAAAAAGTTAAAAATGGAACTCCCATTTGACTCAGTGATCCCACTTCTAGGAATATGTCCCAAGAAAACAAAAACACCAATCAGAAAGGATATATGCACCCCTATGTTCATAGCAGCACAATTCACCATAGCTAAGATTTGGAAACAGCCTAAGGGCCCATCAGCAGATGAGTGGATTAGAAAACTGTGGTACATCTACACAGTGGAATACTATGCCGCTATAAAAAAGAAGGAACTTTTAACATTTGCAACAGCATGGATGGAACTGGAGAGCATTATGCTAAGCAAAATAAGCCAACCAGAGAAAGATAAATATCACATGATCTCACTCATATGTGGGATATAATGATCAACATAATTTGATGAACAAAAATAGATCCATAGACAAATGGCAGGGGAGGTGGGGTGGTGGTTAGAGAGCAACCAAAGGACTTGTAAGCATGCATATTAGCATAACCAGTGGACACAGACACTGGGGCGGTGGGGGCTTGCCCGGGCTGGGAATGGCTTGGGGAGGGAGTCAATTGGGGAAAAAGGAGACATATGAAAAACTTTAGACAATCAAACAAACAAACAAAAAGATTGAGCAAGGCATAAAACTAAATACAAATGTTCCTTGTCTCCATTATTAACATTTCTTCCCCTTGAATATGCCTCAAGCCAAGGACAAATACCTTGCTTTTAATAATGCCACTTTTTCAAATATATAAAGAATAGGATTGTGTATGTGTATTTATAATATATATATATGTATATAAATAAAAATAAATATATATAAAATAAGTGTTCTGTATATATTACCCCCCTCCCCGCCTACTAATGTAAGAAATAGGAGAAGCAAAATTTATATTATGTTTTTTCTTGTTTTCTCTCTCTCTTTCTGTCTCTCCCTCCCTTCCGCCCTCCCTCCCTCTCCCCTTTCAGTAATTGAAATATAGACTAGATTCAGTGATTAGTTACTATTCTTGCCAACAAGTTGTAATGGCCCATTTACACTCTTTGCCAGTCTTACCCATCTTCATGGAATGCCTAGTTCTAGTGGTAGTTCTGAAGCTGTGGAATCATCAGAACTGCCCAAAGGGTTACGCTTGATTTTCTCCACCTCGGCACTGTTGATATTTGAGGTAGGATCATTCTTTGTTGTGGGTCTGTCCTGCGCACTGTAGGAGGTTTAGCAGCTTCCCAGGCCTCTACCTACTGGTTATTAGTAGCAACCTCCCCATCTAGTTGTGACAACCCAAACTGTCTCCAGATGTTGCCAGATGTCCCCTGGGGACTTCATCATCCCCCAGTAGAACACCACTGAGTTAAACTAGTAAGACAGACTCGGGGATTCTGGTTCAGTAGGCCTGAGGTGAGGCCTGGAAATACATGCTCTAAAGTGTGCTAATCAGCCAGAGTTGAGAATCACTGCCCAATTTATATTCCTGGTAATGACAACACATTTCTCATTTGGAGGTCCTGGCAAACATCCAGTTTTCAACGATCAGAAAGGAGAGTGACAGAAAAATACACGCGCAGAGGAAAAATAGACGAAAAGCAGTTATTGCTGTTTCCCCTCCTCCTTTTGCTCTCCTTCAGGTGAGAGACACTGACTTTTGACAAAAGCCAAATTGTCAAGTGAGAGAAGCAGTCTACTCTTACCCAGGAAACAAAGAAATAAATAGAAATGGAAGTGTGTGCTTTTATCAGTCCACGGGCACCTGGGCACTCTGACTGATACCACGGGGGAAAGCTGGGTCTTTTGCAATAAAGGCAGCACTAAGAATAAATGCTCCGTGTCACAGTGACAGATTTTAGCACAGCCTCCGAGAAAGTGAGCAATCGCAGTTTATTGAGTTAAGAATCTAAAGGGAGAATGGCAACTTAGAAGACATGAGTCTAGCATTTGACCTGTTAGCCATTCCTTTTGATATGGCTCTTTTTTAAGGCCTTCTTTCCATTCGTGTGGGTCTCTAAAATCATAGTCCAGTATGGAATGTGTTGGGTGTGGCTACAGTGTTTGGACAGGCCCAAGCCTTGGACTGATGAGAGGGCACAGTCCACTCATGGCCACGTGCAAGTCCCAGCCTGGAGGGCAGAGCCCTCCCAGCACAATGATAGCCAACAGCTATAGTTGTGAGCTTGAACCTATGGTCCGAACACGTGGCCCCATGTGCCTGAGTGATATAGGCTGCAAGTAAACAAAGCTTGATCAGGTGCATGTAATTGAGTAGGATCGAACCCACAAAAATGTAAACATCTTGACTACGCCCTTACTTTGCCTCATGGCATCCTATCTAATAAAAGAGTAATGTGCAAATTGACCATCACTCCAACACACAAGATGGCTGCCCCCCTGTGGACACAAGATGGCCGCCACAAGATGGCCAGCAGGGGAGGGACCAGGTCTGCAAGGGAGGGCAGTTGTGGGCGATCAGGCCTGCAGGGGAGGGCAGTTGGGGAGGACCCAGGCCTGCAGGGGAGAGCAGTTGGGGGAGACCAGGCCTGCAGGGGAGGGCAGTTAGGGGCAATCGGGCTGGCAGGGGAGCAGTTAGGCATCAATCAGGCTGGCAGGAGAGTGGTTAGGGGGTGATCAGGCTGGCAGGCAGAATTGGTTAGGGGCAATCAGGAAGGCAGGCAGGCGAGCAGTTGGAAGCCAGCAGTCCTGGATTGTGAGAGGGATGTCTGACTGCCTGTTTAGGCCTGATTCTACCAGTATTGGGCCTAAACGGGAAGTTGGACATCCCTCGAGGGGTCCCAGATTGGGGAAACTGCAGGCTGGGCTGAGGGACAGGCCCCTCCTCCGCCCCCCCCACCCCCATGCACAAATTTCGTGCACCAGGCCTCTAGTCTGACTATAAAATAAAGACATGGCCTGAGGCTGTGGCGCTGCTGGGTCCCCACCAGGGAAGCAGCGTCCCACCAAGTCCCAGCTTTCCTTCTCTTGTCTGTCTTTTCTAATCCTTCATCGCCCCCACTCAGGGTCACTGAACCTGGCTGAGCTGGCGTGGCACATAAGGCGCCCTGGGGCTGAGTATGTCATGGCCGTGCAGCTCCCCACAGTAATAGTCACTTTGCATCTCCAAAAGTGGATGACCTGAGTTAGCCTTATGGAGATGTAGAATCCATATACACATTCTTATGTAAAATGCTGCTTCTCTCTCTCTTCTTATGAAAATTTGGGGTGATATTTATTGTGAGGTTGAACCATGTGAAATTGTCATTACTGGTTTTGCATATTAAAAATGAGAGTCTTGGCAATTTCATATAGCTAATTCTAATATTTTCTATATCACCTCCTTCTCCCCACCTCCTTCTCTGTCTGTTTCTCTCTCGGTCTCTTTTCATGGCTTCATTCTCTATTTTCTTGCCTTTGTAAACACATGTGTATTAATCAGAATACCAGCTGTGAAGCTTGATAGATAATATTGGAAAAAAATTAAGAAAAAGGAGAGGTTTCAAATTTCAATAAGTGTTAATTTGAAAACCAGTGATGCACTTTGTGTATCTGAAGTAGCGGTCCTATGGTCCAGCCTAAGCAATGGCATGTGAAATTTGATCCTGCTGAATAGACCAGTTCTGATGAGGAATGTTAATTTGTTTGTGCTGCCATTCCTACATGTGAATAGTGTTGCTTTTATTCTTTATTTGGGCTCGCAGATTTGAGGGGACTTGTCTGGGTGTGGGGTTGCAGTACAGAGGGATTGTTAAAAGACTAGTGACCATAAGACCATGGAGGGGGGGGAGACAAAAATCTCTGCATATGTACCAGCCAATAAAGCAAACCTGGATGAACAGGCTTTGCTGTACTGCCCCAGCGATGATCCAGGAGTAATGGTATCCAGTTTCCCGTCAAAGCTTGCCTTCTGGATGAGAGCTCAGGCCCGTGTGAACTTCTAAAAGTGGATCTTGTTGATTGTCCTTACCCTGCTTGTCCTTACTTTTGTTTCCTGGATCTCAAATGGAATCTGTCACCTCATCATGGATATTACACTCAAGTCACAACACCTTTGTTTCTCTGTGCATAACATGCTTTCTTTCTCTTCATCTCTTTATCCCTTATATACATGTATAATTATTATTTTATAATGTTTTTTTTTTGTATTTTAGTTGTAATTTCAGTTTGGTCGTAGGAGTATGTCTATTTGTATTACTTTTGATTCATCTTTCCTTCTGGAATATCACAGTATCTAATCATGTCAATCAGATCTTAATAGGATCAACAGTTCAAACCAATGGTTTTTCATTTAGCACATACTTCATGTTCAGTATGTACTAGGGCAGTGGTCGGCAAACTCATTAGTCAACAGAGCCAAATACCAACAGTACAACGATTGAAATTTCTTTTGAGAGCCAAATTTTTTAAACTTCTTCCAATGCCACTTCTTCAAAGTAGACTCGCCCAGGCCATGGTATTTTGTGGAAGAGCCACACTCAAGGGGCCAAAGAGCTGCATGTGGCTCGCGAGCCCCAGTTTGCTGATCACGGTACTGGGTGATGTGAGGTTTGCCACATAAGACATGGTTGTACTCTTGAGGGGTTTATAATCAATTTGAGGAAGCTGAAAACAGTTAACTAAGTTAAGGAAAATATATAAATATGTTGAAGTGCTATAGACAGGTCCAAACGTCATTATCTAAAACATTTAGAACCTGGACTCTAGAATTTAGACATTTCCCCCCTCATTTTAGAAAGGCAATATGGTTTGTAGCCTTAATAATACAAAAGAACTCTAGTGGAGTAGGTCCACAACACCCAATAACCAAACTATACATTTAATAAAATATATAAAAAGTACAAAATAGGTAATAAATGATGACTGTTAATAGACCAGTTTTTTTGACAAATGAATTTGTATCAAAGAAGAGAAAAAGCAAAAATTCTGTTTTCTGCAATGTTTGGGTTTCATTGTGGAAAAGGATCTTGCACCTGTTTTGTGAGTATTGACTATTATAAAGGAAATGAATATTTATGCTATAGGTAGAAACTTCCTCATTTTTTCAGCTACAGAATCTGAGATTCAAAACAAGGAGTAATTTGTTCAAATGTGTACAACTTTGCACCATCTGGAAACTTGTAAGAAATATGAATTTCAGGCCCCATCCCACACCTACGGAATCAAAAACCTTTGGGTTGGGCCCCAGTAGTGTGGTTTAACAAGCTCTCCAGGTGATTTTGATGCACGTTAAAATTTTGAGAACCACTAACATAGCAAGTAGGTGACGAGAGCCAGCATCAAACTCAGGTGTTTCTGATTCAAAACTCAGTGGTTTCCTGATACTGTTTCCCTTGCTGTCAAAGGAAAGAAGAAATTGATGTGCATTCAGATGGAAGAAGTGACTCCAAAAATGTATGTTGAAACATGCTTCATTTTAATCTCATAGGTAAGAACCAAATAATTTTGTAACCTATACCTCTAGGATGTTTATATAAAGAAGAAAAATAAGCATTGAAAATTCTGTTTTATTTTCTCCATGTTAATATCTTGAATATGGTACAATTTCTTTTGCAATTTCTTTAAGACCATAGTAGTAATTTAGCTTAATTGTGAAAATTAAGTTAGGCACTGTACAAGGAAAAGATGTTCTCTAATATTCCTAAAATGGTTAGTGACCTGTCGACCTATTATTTGGTATTTTTGTTATAAGCATATTTTACTAAGCATAATTCTCAATGTGCAAGTTGACAAATTTAGGAAAAAATCCAACTGATGACCATTAAATCATCCCTTTGCAAGCAAGTGATGGTTATTTGTATGGTCCCAGCTCTATTAGAAGGCAAGAACCCCTATTGGTTTGAACTTAAAGGATAAGTATAGAGCACAGAGGAAAGGGAGAAATTGAGGACAGTGATCAATTTGCTCCTTACTCACTGAAAAACAGGATGATTTAGTTATGAAAGTGAACAGGAGACTTTAATATGCATGTGCTTAGAATGAGACCTAGCAAAACACAGGCCTAATACGCCCTTGGGAAATGTCCCAATAACTCCCTGTCATATTGATAACCTTCAGAAAGGAATACTGTGTTGGAAAATAAATCACTATGGAAACAAAAGGGAAAAAATGCTAGCAAACTCATACTACCTGTGCATTCTCTTTTTACTGTTTTGTGTCAAGCTTTGTTTTAAGGGATGAAATGGATATAATCCAGTATCTTCTAATAGCAGTTAATCATATCAATTTAGGGCAGCTGTTCCAGTTTTCTTTTACTGCATAACAAATCACCCCAAGCCTTAGTAGCTTAAAATAATAACAACAATAATTATACCCTGAAATCTGCAATTTGAGCAAAGCTCTGTGGGGACAGCATATCTCTGTTCCACTCAATGACTGGTGGGATGACTGGAAGGCTGAGGGCTAGAATTATCTGAATGTGTATTCACATGACTGACTGGTGGCTTACTATTAACTGTGGCTTTTAGCTGCAACATCAACTTATGACTTCCTCATGTAGCCTGGGCTTCCTAACAAAATGGTGTCTGAATTGCAAGGGTGAGTATCTAGAGAGAAAGAGAGAGCCAGATAGAAGTTACATCACCTTTTATGACCTAGATTCAGAAGTCATGCAGTTTCTGTTCTTTTCATTGAAGTTATCATAAAGTCCTGCCCAGGTCTGAGGGGAGGGGAAATGGAGGGCACCTTTTGAGAGGGTTGTGACAAGGTTCAAGAAGAGCAAGTGGGGCCATTGTTGAAAAGACAGTCATAGAAGCTTAGGAATTATACCTCTGAGTCTTTTCTATTGTTTTATAATTTTTATTTTGAAATAATTTTTGGCTTACAGATAAGTTGCAAAAACAGTACAGACTTCCCATATACCCTTCACCCAGTTTCCTTTGTGTTATAGTCTTTGTAACCATAGAACAATGATAAAAACTGAGAAATTAACCTTGTACAATACTGTTAATAAATTACAGAATTGACTTGGATTTCACTAATTTTTTTACCCGAATATCCTTTTTCTGTTCCAGGTCATAACCCATGATTTCATATTGCTTTTAGTTTTGTCTCCTCAGTTTCTTTCAAGCTGTGACATTTCCACAGTGTTTCCTTCTCTTCCATGGCCTTGCCACTTTCAAAGAGTACTGGTCAGTCATTTTTATAGAATGTCCCTTAATTTGGGTTTGTCTGATGTTTTCTCACGATTAGACTGAGGTTTATGCATTCTTGAGTAGGTAAACTTTTCAGTACATCATATCAGAAGGTAATGATATTCATATGTATTACTGTGATGTTAATATTCATCACTTACCTAACCTGCCAAGTTATGTCTACCAGTAATCTTTTTTTATCCTTTCCTGAGGATGTGATTATGACTTGCGAGAGAGAGGAAGGGGGAGAGAGAAATGGAGAGAACCAGAGAGAGAGAACCAGAGAGAGAGAGAGAGAGAGAACCAGAGAGAGAGAGAGAGAGAACAAACTAACTGTGGGAGAGAAATGTGAGAGAGAAAATTGATAGGTTGCCTCCCATATGCACCCTGATGGGATTGAACTTGCAACCTAGGTATGTGCCCTGAATGAGAATTGAACCCACAACCTCTTAGTGTATAGGAAAATGTTCCAACTAACTAAGCCACCCGGCCAGGGCTTTACTGGAAAACTTGACTATAATCTTAAATTTTTCTTTTTGTAATTACTAAATATTTTGCAGCGATACTTTGAGGCTAAGCAAAAGAATTTGTTCCTACTTAAACTTTAACAAACTAATTTTAGCATCCATTGGTGGATCTTGCCTGTAGCAGTTACTACTGTGATGTTCTAATGGTTATTTTCTATTTTCCTAATTCCTTCTATATTACTTAATTAGGATTCTCTATGGGAGAGCTGTCTCCCCTGATTATTTATTCGGTTTTATTTATATCACCACAGACCCATAGATGTTTGTTTATTCTTGGGTTTATATTCCAATTTATCATTATTTATTTTGTTCAAGTTGTCCCAACTTTGGCCAGTGGGAGCCTTTTCAGGTTACTGCTCCCTACTTCCTCATCCTTTTTTTAATTTCTAATTTTGGGGGGCTCCTCTTTACTTTCTGGCACCAAAACATGTTCCAGGTTCATATTGCATTTTCCTTGCCAGAGCCCTGGAATTAGCCAGTTCTTCAAGGAGTCCTAGTTCCTTTTTATTAGAAAATGATCTTTAGAAACCAAGATTTGAGTACTCGGATAAAAACAATACTACTGGGGTGTCATACATATGTACATGCATCTGTATTTCTGTATTTATCTATCTATATATCTATATCTATATCTATCTATCTCTATCTATCTATCTCTATCTCTATCTATCTATCTATCTATCTATCTATCTATCTATCTATCTATCTATATCTGTATTATTTGTATATATATCATGAATCCATACTGATATTTCTGACTTCACTCTAGCACTGCAGGGTTTATTCTATCCTTCCCCCTTCTTTACTTGTAATTTCTTGCTCTGACAGTGACAATCTGGTTCTCATTATGTGCAATATATTTACTAATTTCACTTCTAGAATACAAATCATTTCAGAATTCCTCACCCATAACCCCAGGAGAAACAAATTTACTGACTAGAGTATAATGTTTCGGTATGGCTCTTTTTGCCTTCAGTCTTACAGTATCCAGTCAAGACACTCTCTTCCAAAGTGATTTCAGTTGGATCTTTCCCCCCTCACTACCTTCAGGGTGGTTCCGTGATTCATTTGTAATATAGTTTGATTTGTTATTGTCTATATTCTATCTTCTCCCCCACATCCTAGTTGAGGACTTGAATATTTTCATTTGCATGCAGTAAAATTCACTCTCTGTAATGCATAGTTCCATGGATATTGGGAAACACAGTCATGTGTCCACCACCAAAGTCCCTTACAAAACAGTCCCATCACTCCAGAAATTTCCTTTGCTGTCTCTTCAAAGTCACCTCTCCCGGACCCCTCAACTTGTGGCACCTGCAGCTCTGTTTTCTATTTGTGTAGTTTTGTCTTTTCCACAATATCACATATATGGTTTCATGCAATATGGAGCCTTTTGGTTCTGGCTTCTTGCATTTAGCAAAATGCATTTAAGACCAATCCTTGTTGTTGTGTGAATCAGTAATGCTGGGTAGCATTTCATTATATGAATGTGCCACAGTTTGTTTATGCATTCTCTGGTTGAAAGCCATCTGGGTGGTTTCAAGTTTTGTTGATTATTCATCAAGCTGCTATAAATATTCATTTGTATATTATTGTGTAAACATTCATTTTCATTTCTCTCAGGTAGATATCTGGGATTGTGATTGCTGGCACATATGGTACGTATATGTTTAACTATATCAGAAAGTGTCAAACTATTTCCTGAAGTGGCTCCATCATTTTGCATTCCCATCAGCAGTGTATGAGAGGGCTGGTATCCTTGGCACTACCATTTGGTTGTTCTATGACTTCAGCTTTCTGATGGGTTTGGAAAAAGTCATAAATTTGAATTTTGGTTAATTTTGTCCTTGTGATCATGGAAGCAATGCTCCTTTAAACTCCCTACACCACAAGTGGGAGTCAGAAGTAGAACTTTGATTTTACGGTTTATAGAGGTTAACAGAAGTTTAACTGGAAAATTAATGTCAAAACAATACACTTAGATTGTTTTGGAATAAATAGAACTTCATTGCATAGAAACATGATGTACAGGGAGATAATGACACATCACTTTCTTTGAGTGATCTCCTCCAATTCTTTTTCATGTCAAGTGACTGACGCCCTTTTGGATGTTTCCAGAGCATTCTGTGCAGTTATCTCTTATACTGGTATCACACTACTTTGTCCCTATTAATTAATCACAGGTTGTATGTTTGAATGCTTCTGAGGTCAGAGAGAATACATAAATAGGCTAAGATTAAAAGTTCCCTAAGCAACACTCCTCTCCACCTGCATCGTCTCATAATTTTTACAGGCTATGCAACTGTAAAAGGAGGTATCTCAGAGAACCAAAAACAAGAAAAGGAATGTTTTAAGCTGCCATTAATTCTGAAGCAGCAACTTGGGAGTTTAGATGAAAAGCAATACTTTGAGGCAGATGCAGAAGTGAAAAGACAAAGTCCAAGTACCACCCTGGAATCTGAACTGGGTGAGTGTTTTTAAGAAAAATTGAAGGGACAGTGAGAGATTTTTTAAAAACTTCTCAGTTGTCATTTTCTCTCCAAAAGATTGAAAAACTTTTCTTGAAGTAGAGTGGGAGCAAAAGTAAAATTATAGGTTAGAAGATAAAAAGCCTTTGGGGCAGAAGAAAGATTGTGGTAATGGAGATGGCAGATCTCAAGGTGGGAGGATACAGTAATATGGAAGGAAGAACTCGGCTCTAGCAAATAATTTCCTGGAGCAGGTAAGATACAAGAATAGGTACAAAGCACAAGAATCCCTGAAAAATTGTAATGTGAATGTAAGCAGCTGTTTTCTCTGAGCCAGACATTCCATATTCACTTAGCTCATGATCACCTACAACCCACATGACATTGGTCAAGATTACATTGGTCAATCAACATCATGTGTGTTCTATCTTTGTTGCTGTTACTTTAAAAAATATATTCATGCTTAGCATTATCCTACCATCTGTACCTCTTTTGTCTGGCTTACTTTTAACATATAAAAAACTGGTCTGCAGTAAAAATTATGTCAGTTTGAACCAATGTTTCAAATACCGCAAATCTACATCACCAAAACATTTTTTATTCAGTGATGCAATTAATATACCTGTATGCCAAGTTAATTTGAAATCTTGCTTCAATTTTGTTCATGCAATTGAACACTTAAGAATTAGGTTTCAAAGGCCAATTTACATATATAATCAAGAACCCAATTCACCCTATTCATGTTGGCCCTTCCCTCTATTGTGGAAGTAAATGTAATATACATTCACCCCACACTGCAAGTCCTTTACCTTTTCTATTCCTTAGAAATAGTAATAGGGAGATACTAACGAGTTTTGGCTTTCATGGGTACATTGCTACCACATTTGATCAGTTCAGAGCAATGAATATAAATTTCATGTGAAAAGGCTGTGTTTGGAAGGATGGTATTTATAAATGAAAATGGCTGAAAGGCTAATATGTTGATCAGACTTCTGTGGGTTTGAAAAATAATGGAGGGCTCTCTCTGCATGGCTGTCACTGTGTAGTCCAGGGCATAAATCCACAGCATTTTAGATGACAGGACCTCGTATTTACACAGAGACTTTCTCCAAGGAATTCACATCATTCCTTAGGAATGGCTCCATTAATTCTTACAGCTTTGGGAACTAGAGTAGGAAGATACATCTTTATGGCCAGTTGTCGTAAATGAAGGAACCATGCCTGAGATAGGTTTGTAACTTTCTCAAGGTCACTGCAGCCAAACTGTTTTGCCTCAAGTGTGGAAACCCAGAGTAATATCAATTCCCCATGTGGAAGAAGGACTTTCAGGGGTCACTTGGGGGAGGGGAGGAACATGGCTTTTTAGAAACTATCCTTTATCATTTTTATTCCCCTTTGTAGTCTGTGACTGAGAGACATTACCTTTGATTAGTGTTTCCCAAACCATGATCCTCTAAACACTAGGTGATAAAAAGACATCAATAGGTCTTCATTGGAAACAAAACAAAACACAGCTTCCATGGCCAAATAATTTTGAGAACTGCTGCATCCTGGATCTACTTCTTGCTGATTCATATTTCCTGTTAGTAAAGTAAAAGCTTAGTGAAGTCCTGTAGTAAAGAAAATCACTAACTTTAAGACACAGTTCTTTTGTGCAGTACCTCTTGGTGACTTATGGAACTGTTTTTCTATGGATCACACTCTGGGGAAATATATTTCTTGGATAAAGGCTCTGGTGGAGAAATACTTCCCTAAAGTCTGTTTTTATTCTCTGATCTTTCCAGGCCTACGCTGTGTGTTGAGGTCTCATTCCCAGATGACCTGGCTGGTGTTTGCCCCTTAGACAGGCAGCAGATAACTCTTGGTGTTGCTAGATAAGGTTCTATGGGAGGAGTGGGATGGTGCCTTTGTTCTAATCTCCTTCTAATTCTTGCCTATTTCTAGTCTATTCTACACCCTGAACTGGGACCATTTGCCAGTGGTACCTCAGGGCCCTGTGGGCTGGGCAATGAGGCGACAAACAATCACAGTTCAAATAGAAAATACAGTGCAGACCAAGAACTAATGAGGAGTCAAGAACCAAATGGACAAGAACTAGGAGGAATTTATCACTGGGACACAGACTAGGAATTGGCTTTGGAAATTTACGGTAAAGATAGTGGTAACATTAGGAGATGGGGATACATGGAATGTGTCATTCCAACATAGCAGTAAGAGTCTTATGTAGACCAAACCTTGATAGGCTGACGTGTGACATCCCAGATAAGGTTTCATGGCTAGGGCAGGGTCCAAGATGAGGTCCCACCAAGAATTTTCATTCAGGTAGGCCCTGCACATTGGTTAGGCAAATCAGTTTTAGCATATTTTAGTCACTCTCCTACAGACCGTGATAAAAATTCTGCTTTGTCAGTTGATAACTAAAACTCATTTGGAAAACAGGTATTTATCAATATGGAGACCAATATCCAGGGGGAAATCTTATTTTTTTTAGGATAAAAAGACTATGTTGAAAGGAACAGCTGCTTTAATTAAAAAGATAGGCTGTGACTGTATATATATATATATAGCCATATTCAGATGCTATTTCTCCTTCCCTTACTCTTCCTATACAACTAATGTCATCCCTCCTCTCACATACATTTTGTAACTATTGTAATTAAACAGGGCAGGAGATCTTATTCCTCAGTCATTTTAATTCTTTGGGAATTAGATAGTAAGAATGGAGGCGCCTGGAGGATAGCATTGGAAAGTGACGGGAAGTAGGGGGGGTCTAGGAAGGTAAATTGGGATCATTTATGACAGATATTAGCTCTCATAAATGAGTTATATGTCATGTCAAGGAGTTTGGACTTTGTTGTCTGGAAATGAGACTTTAAAGGTTTGAAATTAGGTTGTGGTATCACTGAATGTTAACCAACCTGCTCAGGTATTTAGCACCCCTTGAATTACCCTCACCTTCCCATCCCCACCAATTGAAGGACCCTATCCTCTGGGAAATAGTCTTCACTACAGAGACATTATAATAAGAAAATGTAGAGAATTTAATATTAGGCCAGCCAGAAAAGTCATTGGGTTTACTTAAGAGTAGGTTTGTTTAAGAACAGGGAGACCATGCTCCTCTGAGTAGTTAGCCTGAAAGTTAGATGGGCATCTGTAGGTGTTGGTCCCAGTCCTATAATAAGCAGATGTCAAGACAGGATTAAATGTGCAAGGCTTTTATTAAGATAAACTAGAGGCCCGGTGCACAAAATTTGTGCACAGGTGTGGTCCCTAGGCCTGGCTGGTGATCAAGGCCAATCAGGTTCCCCGCCTCCCTGCCTCCTCCTTCCTCGCTGCCCACATCCACTGCCACCCACCCCTGGTTCCCCATCCCAGCCTGGGGCCTGGCCCTGATTTGGCGATAGGGACCTGCTGGTGGGGGAAGGGGGGGGGGAAGTACTGGGAGGTTGGACAGCAGGCCCCATCTGTGATCAGGGCCTGTGGGCTGGGGGCAGCTTCTGTGTTGAGCGTCTGCCCCCTGGTGGTCAGTGTGCATCATAGTGACCGGTTGTTCTGTTGTAATGGTTGCTTAGGCTTTTACTAGATGCCTGTGAGAAAAAAATGGTGAGGGAACTGGGCAAGGCTAGGAGAGCCATCAGATCACAATGCTAGAATGAAGGGGAGAGTGAAAGGTTGAGTGGAATCATCCTAGATTGATATGCAATCAAATAAAGGTTTGACCAGGTTGTCAGTGTGCCCTCTAGTCAACATTGGCCGTCAGAGGTGTGTTCCCTGTCTCCTAGGAGTGGGCCTGCCTTAATTAGTACCCCTGACATACTGAGTCATTGGCTGCAAGCACCCTGTGGGAGATGTGGCCCCACACAAATGAGCAGCAGTAGCTTTCAGAGCACCGAGGCTTCGAACCAGACCCCTAGTAGTTGGAAGTCTGGGAGGTCCAGGCTATGGGCTTCAGTAATGTACATTATTCAAACTTCTTGAGACTCTAATACTCTGTTTGCTTACTGCATTCAGTGGTTCAGAGGGAGGGTTTCACAACATGAAAGTGGTTTCACAAAGAGGGAGGGACTTTTGTTGGTGGAAATGGGAGGCTAAGGGCAATTCAGAGATTACCATGTTGGTAGCATTTGAACATGCCACTTGCCTTTTTAGAAAGATTTGTTTGATTTGCAGCTGATTTTACTATGTTCTTCTGAGAATTCAGTGGTATCTAATATCTGTATGCTTAAAAAGGAAAAAGGTATTAGTGGGAGAGAAGGTAAAATGTTCTCAATTTTTAGGTAAAGCTGTCAGATTCAGGAAGTTTTTGACACATTGTTATAAGTGGAAGCACTTTGTGTAGTCTCTTTACATTTTATACTCAAGATAACTTTTGGATTGATACAATTGTTTTATAATAATGCTCCCATCATATCAGAGGGAAAAACAATTAGACAAGAGACACCTTTGTTTGAAATCAGTATGACTGCATAAAATGTATTAATAAAACACAATGAATAATCTTGATCTCCTGATAAATTGCCTGCTTTAGAGAGCATGTGCAGCTCTTGTAGCATCTATTGAGAAAACAAAGAAATCCTGTCAAGATGACATCTACTTCTTTGTGGTACTTGTTAGGAGCCATGAGATTTTGAATATGATGCAGTTAGCAGCATCGTGTACCTAATAATCTGGCAAGGAGGAATGTTTGTCTTTCTTCTCGGACATCCATGGATTCTAGAATACAGCCCACATTTGGCTTTACCAGAAAATCAGCAGGGCATTTAGCTTGAAGAAGTTGACTGAAAGTGCTGTCCCCAACTTGGCATATCCGAGGGCACTGTTGGCCATGTGACAACTAACTGTGGTAAGATAGAGCTTGAGTAGTATATCAGTTAATTATCCATCTAATAAAAGGGTAATATGCAAATTAACCATCACTCCATCACAAAGATGGCAGCGCCCAGTCCCCTCAGCCCCGCTGGAGTCCCCCAGTCCTGGGGGGGGCGGCCGCTGAGAGCATGCAGTGTGAGCAGCCTGGCAGAATGCTTGCTTCATTGCCGCAGCAATGAGGCAAGTGTCCTGCCCTGGCTGTGGAGGGCCTCTGGGCAGTAGGCACGGAGTGGCCAGGCCCCACAGAGAGCAAAGAACCATGGGGAGTGGGCCTAAGCCGTCAGGGTTCCCAGATTGGAGAGGGCTCCCAGATTGGAGAGGGTGCAAGTCAGGCTGAGGTACCCACCCCCTGTGCATGAATTTTGTGCACCAGGCCTCTAGTAGCTACAATAATGCCATATAACAGGCAACCACAAAATCTCAGCAAACAAAAAGTGGGTATTTGACTCAGAAATCTTGGGGTTGGCTGGAGATTGGTTAATCTAGTTTGGGCTTAGCTGGGGCAATTTGGTTTTGCTCTCTGTGTCTCTTATCTTCCTACTGGGATCAATGGGTTGCCCTAAGCATGTTCTTCTTGTTGTGATGGTAAAAAGAGAAAAGAGAAAGCACAAACACACAAGTCATCTTAAGGCCTAGCCTTGGAACTGGCACACTATCACTTCTGCCTCATTTTATTGGCCAAGGCAAGTCCCAAGGCCAAAATGACAGTCAAGGGGCAGAGAAGTATATTCTGCCCATGATGAATGCAGAAAGCTGTAATGAATTGGGGCCAAAATAGGAAATCTACCACAGGGAAAACCGAGCCTTGTCCTTGCCTGGCTTGTGCGGCTCAGTGGTAGCTTGAAGACTAAATTGGTGGCAATTTTTCACCCCTTTTTAAATCTAGGTCTTTTGTAATGTGACTCTGCTGCTCCTTTCATCAAAAGGTAGAGCCCTAGCTGGTTTGGCTCAGTGGATAGAGCATCGGCCTGCGGACTGAAGGGTCCTGGGTTCGATTCTGGTCAAGGGTGCATGCCTGGGTTGCGGGCTTGATCCCCAGTGAGGGGTGTGCAGGAGGTAGCCGATCCATGATTCTCTCTCATCATTGATGTCTCTCTCCCCCTCTCCCCTCCTCTCTGAAATCAATAAAAAATATATTAAAAAATAAAGAGGCAGAGCTAATTCCTCACAGTTTATCTGGTTGGCCTCATGCTTCTCTTTGGCTTATAGACTGCAGCAGAAATGACTGTGTCATCACTGAGCCTAGGCATCAAGATGTTTTTGTGCACCTCTGTTCTGTCTGGGAGCCTTACCTGCCTTCCATGAGAATAAGCCCTGGTTGGAGGATGAGACCTCGTGGGCAATCTGAGGTAGTCCATTCAACCCCCAGTCAACAGCAGAAGTAAAGCCACCTGGCCCAGCCACTGCTGAACAAGGTTCCATGAGGCATCCCAGCCGATGAGAGAATTGTCCAACTGAGCCCAGCTCCAGTTGCCAGTCTCCAGAATCATGATAGAAATAAATGGTGGTTATTTTAAAGCACTGAGTTTTGGGGGTGCTTTGTTACATAGCTACAACCAACAATGCAGAGGGTATCAAAGTCCTGCTGAATGGGCTATAGGTCAGAATAGGCCTTCTCAGGGTCAGGACTAGGGTAAAGCAAAGTTGGTGCCCAGGGTGCAGAGTTTAGGGAGGCATTTGTGCTCAGGTGCAGACCCTGTATTGTTCCTGGCCTGTGTCTTCTGTTCTAGAACTAGAAGTGTTGAGAGTGAGACCTAAGGAAGGCCATTAGATTGGATCACAAGGAAAATAAGAGTGATGGCAGGGAAGCTGTGGATCAGGTTACAGATGTGCTCAGCTATTGTCCTGAGTTGTGGTTGGTGGGGAAGATCTCAGATACGGTTTGTGGTCAAGAAAATCAAAGTTGCAGCACAGAAGCCCAGCTATTGTGTCTGGGCCAGTAGATCCCAAACCGGGGTGGGTATGTGTCAGAAACTGGGAAAGGTTTCAATCTGAGCTGTTATCTCAGTTTCATGAGCCATGGAGGGCAAGAAAGGTCATGGGAAGGCAGCCAGGCTGTCACCAGCTCTGTAGACACTCCTTGGCCCATTACTCCTTTGACTTGTTAGAACAGAATGGTTAAAATTCAAGAAATGGGCCACATTTAGAAAAGAGCTGCCTTGCAGAACACATTTTCAGAACAATTTCTATGATGAGCAGCAAGAAATTCTGTGCTCCAATTGCAGCTGCCACCATTTAAACATTGCATTGAGTAGTGACAAGCAATTTAAGAAGTGACAAGGGCAGGCCATAGCCATACTTGCAAAACCTGGGTCAGACCAACAATGAGAACTTCTAGGCTCTCATATCATCCACCACCTTTATAGTTATGACAATGATAATGGCTCTTTATTTTTATTGAATTTGGGGTTTTAATAAAATATGTTTTAAGTGTACAATTCTTTAAAAATGTTTTTAAAATATATTTTTTTATTGATTTCAGAGAGGAAAGGAGAGGGAGAGAGAGAAACATCAATGGTGAGAGAGAATCATTGATAGGTTGCCTTCTGCATGTCCCCTCCCCAGTGGGGATCAAACCGGCAACCCAAGCATGTGCCCTGACCAGGAGTCAAACTGTGACCTCCTGATTCATAGGTTGACGCTCAAACCACTGAGCCACGCCAGCCAGGCTTCAGGTGTACAGTTATGTAATACATAAACTGTATATTGTATTGTGTGTTCACCATCCCAAGTCTCCTGCCATGACCATTTATCCCTCCTTTACCCCTTCGACCTCCCCCGACTCCCCTTTCCTTCTGTTAGATACCATACTGTTTTCTGTGTCTATGAGGTGTTTTTTTTCTTTTCTTAATCCATCATCTTTTTTACCCAGTCCCACAACCCCGTCCCCTCTGACAGCTATCAATCTTCTATGAGTGTGTTTCTATTTTGTTTGTTTGTTTATTTTACTCATTAGATTCCACATATGAGTGAATTCATATGGAACTTGTCTTTCTCTGACTGGCTTATTTCACTTAGCATCATGCTTTCCAGGTCCCTCCACATTTGAGGAGGGGAGTTACCTAAACAGTGAAGTGAAGAAGTAATAAGTGTATGTATTCCTTGGGCTAAGATGTGAACAGTTTGAAGATATGATCTACATTGTAAATACTTACTGAGGAGTGTAGGAAAATAAAGACATTATTTGATACCATGTTTTCAATTCTTAGCTTGTCAGTCTTTGTGGAACATTCTTCTCTCTATAAATTGCGACACACAAACCTTTCCAGGCTTGGGTAGTTAATGAGAGCATAGGAGAGGCCATTTGGTAGCCTCATGGTTCTGTCTCCAGAAACTTTCTCATTCACTGAAGGTGCAACTCCTACTTCTCCATTTTCTTTGGTATTTCCTTTATCCAATCTGGGATTGTCCTGGCCTTTAGTTTACAATTTCCCTGCTGGTTCACCTTTTACCACTTCTCAGTTTCCCCTCTTGCATTTGTTTCCATCTTCTTCTATAATAATAAAAGTGTAATATGCTAATTAGACTGGACATCCTTCCGGACGAAGCTGGGGCTGCTAGGGAAGCGTGGGTCCCGAGGGAAGCCGGTGCTGGCAGCTGGGGGAAGGAAGGCCTACTCTTGCACGAATTTCGTGCATCGGGCCTCTAGTTGTAAATAAATACACTTACCTTAGTTACACAATGACCCCCCTCCTTCTTCTCCTTGAAACTATAGCCAGGCAGGTGCTATTAATTATAACTACTCCTCTGAGACCCAGGACCTATCAGTGGCTTGGTCATTGAACTTTCTCTCTCATTGGGAAACCACTCTTTCTAGAAAGCTCACATTAACTAGTCATTCCTGAGACCCCATTCTTTGCACCATCATCTTCACACCTCTTGGAGAATCATTGAGGACTTCACCACTGGCACCTTCTCACTTTCTTCCTCTATATCCAAGTGTGATCATGACACCATATGATTTTAATGATGCATGGGTGTGGCAGATCCTATTTCAAAGTTATCTCTTGTAACTTATGTGTCACTGCTGATATTTAGTCTTTTTTTTAAATCTAATATTTCAAATACCCCCAACTTTGAAGTGGATGAAGTCTCACTCTAGGACTTAAGAAAACTTGGGTGGCCATCTTGCTTATAACTAACTCCCAGCCTACTGAAATACTCCCAAACTTTGGAGAGGGGGACTCCACGATTCCCCTCAATGTATTATTCTTGTGTTGAAGGTGGTTAATTAAAAAAAAATATATATATATCTTTATTGATTTCAGAGAGGAAGGGAGAGGGAAAGAGATCCAAACATCAATGATGAGAGAGGATCATTGATTGGCTGCCTCCTGCACGTCCCTTAATGGGGATCAAGCCCACAACCCAGGCGTGTGCCCTTGACTGGAATTGAATCTGGGACCCTTCAGTCCACAGGCTGACGCTCTATCCACTGAGCAACACTAGCTAGGGTGAAGGTGGTTACTTTTCATGATAGTCTCCTGATTTTGAAACCATGTCTGTCATTCTCTATACTTGATTGTGCTCAGCACAGAGTAAATGCCTGTTGGTGTATTGGTATATTAATGTTTAAATTTTGATATAATGGGAAATGAGCAGCTAGTCCATTTTTTCCTCTTACATTGTTTTAAAAGTTCTTAATGCCCAGGTTACTGTCCTGAGCTTGGCCTTCATTCTCCATGCAGGAGTATGGAAAAGATAGAAGACAGAGTTGACTTTGTTTTACCCAATTTGGAACTCAAAAGAATCTGGTGACTGCTAAGAAAGAAAACCAACGGGAAACTGATGTATAATTTATTTGGTACCCAGTACCCACAGGAAACATCTGTTGTGATTTTATAAGCCTGTACAAATTCAAAACAAGATAAGTGAAGAAAATGTGTCTATTTAAAAGCGAGCATAGCAGTCTTTCCTAAGCACATTAAGGAGAGAGATGTCTGCAGCTTTATTTGGCAAATGTATATAATCTCACAGGCAACACAGCTGTTTTATTCATTTAATTAAAAATGGAGAATGTATTATAATGAAAAAAGTAAGCTGTGGAAAATGATGAACCACACTCCCGGAGTTCCTAACCTCTTTTTTAAAAAATGTTGTGTGGTTAAGCTTTCCTGGCAATTAAGATGTTTAAAACAATGGAACGAAAGTACAGAGTTATGGGATGGCTGGTTAATTTCCTCATAAAGTTGTTTTTAAATCTCTTGCCAATTACTCTATAAGCAAAAACTTAAACATTGATGTTAATTACCTTTATTAGTGCTGACAGTAGTTTCCACTAATGATCAGGTTTGTTCTCTGCTCCATTAGTTGAGCTTTGTGAATTATTAATGGGTATGAGGGCTGCGTTACTACAGATGAAAATACTTTGCAGGCTGTTTCTCAAAAGACATGTCAACAAATTCTTCAATGCTCAGACCAGCTTCCTATGTGCATCCGTAAATATTGTTTGAAGAGAATCTATTCTGCATATGAAGCTGCATCAGAACTGTTATGGAGTTCCTGCTTGGCCTGAGTCATTGTAAAACACGGCAAGTCAATTTAAGTCCCAAGACTTCTCTGGCCCATGAGCAAATTATGTTGAATTAGATGCACCCTCCTGCCCCCTGAAATTTGGCTATAACATGAGGCCTTACATTAAAAATGCCCCTAGCCAGAAGGAAAGCCAAGAGACATATGAAAACATGCTCAAAGTCACTAATTATCCGAGAGATGCAAATCAAAACGACAATGTGGTATCATCTCACACCTGTCAGAATGGCTATCAACAAATCAACAAACGACAAGTGTTGGCGAGGATGCGGAGAAAAAGGAACCCTCGTGCACTGCTGGTGGGAATGCAGACTGGTGCAGCCACTGTGGAGAACAGTATGGAGTTTCCTCAAAAAACTAAAAATGGAACTCCCATTTGACCCAGTGATCCCACTTCTAGGACTATATCCCAAGAAACTAGAAACACCAATCAGAAAGGATATATGCACCCCTATGTTCATAGCAGCACAATTTACCATAGCTAAGATTTGGAAACAGCCTAAGTGCCCATCAGCAGATGAATGGATTAAAAAACTGTGGTACATCTACACAATGGAATACTATGCTGCAGTAAAAAAGGAGTTCTTACCATTTGCAACAGCATGGATGGAACTGGAGAGCATTATGCTAAGTGAAATAAGCCAGTCAGAGAAAGATAAATACCACATGATCTTACTCATTTGTGGACTATAATGAACAATATAAACTGATGAACAAAAACAGATCCAGAGACAGAGAAACATCGATCAGACCATCAAACCTCAGAGGGAAGGTAGGGGAAGGTGGGGGAAAGGAGGAGAGATCAACCAAAGGACTTGTATGCATGAATATAAGCCTAACCAATGGACACAAACACCAGGGGGGTGAGGGCATGAGTGGTGGGATGGTGGGGCAATTGAGGGATAAAGACACATACGTAATACCTTAATCAATAATGAAATTTAAATAAAAATAAAAATGCCCCTAGGCCTGTCCAGGTGGATATGAGGTCAATTATAGATCCAATTCTGGTTTAATGCTCCACAGGCCAACAAACGGTACTTAGTACTTAGATACTTCAAAGAGTACTTAATCTTAAGTCTCCATGTGACTCCCTTCCCCAACTCCATGCAGTACAGAGCAAGAACCAGATAAATTCCCAATTATTACTCTTGGACTAGTTGTAAGAAGGCATATCAACCTTTGAGTCATTGTGGAAGAGAATCACACACCTAAGCAGCAGCCTGTGTCTGGGTATCATAATAACCAAACCTTATATTCAGACAGTGTTTTGAGCTCTTTTAAGTGTTTCACACATATTTTCTCATTTTACCCAGAATAGAATGAGGGGAGTGATGAAGATGGTCTGCAAGCACATTTTTAAGAAACATGAGTTGAAGTTTTCCTTGGGGATGAGATTGTATTTATGTTGTTCTTCCTGAATTTCATTAGCTTCTCACTCCCAACTTGAAAAAAGACTGTGAAAGGCAATGAAGACATTGAGAATGTGGCAGCAAATGCTGAATATAAAGTAGAAAAAAAATGGAAGTCTTCCCTTTGAATTTAAAGGAAATAATGGTCTTGGCACTCTGATCATAGAGTTTGATATTGAGACAACTTGCCAGTTGTCAAAACCAGGGAAATGGTAAGAATCTGAAACTTGAGGCCAGAACTGCTGGATAAGATAGATAGATTTAAGGATGATGTGGCCAGGTTGCTGAGATGGATTGTACAAATTTTGTAGGAGTAACTTAATTTTTTTGTTCCCTTGTTCTTTAATAACAAACTCTCGAAACACTAAAAGGCTATCAAGGCTTGAAACAGATGGGAAAGTCAGATGCACCTTGAATTTTCCTTCAGACTGAGTTCCTGAATACCCTGGGAAATAGGCAGAGAATGATGTATTCCTGGGAGCATTGTGGGTTTGCCCATCTCAAACTGCAAGGATTTGGCTTGCCAGATAATGGCAAGATTAACTGTTGCACTTAAACACTGTTATTTCATGATTTTTGATAAAAATATAAAAATGTGAATATATATCTATAATGCATATGTATGTGTTTTTTTCTTCCCCTTAAAGAGGTGATAACGTGGGTTTGACTTTTTTTTTTTCCATCCTGTTTCTATCTGGGTTGTTGGAACTTTGGAAAGCCTTCTGGATCTCCTATGGCTATCACAGTGTTAAAGCCAATATAAGTGAGCTGTAGGCTGAGTCTGCCTGGGGTATTAGAAAGCACAAACCATATTTAAAAGTAGAGTGAAAATAAAACAACTAGAGGCAAGGAATCATCTTATTGTATGCATGTGCGGGGATCTCCCGCACAACAGGAATATCACCAAGCAACTGGGTTTTCATCCTAAAGCCTCCCTATTTGAGAAGCAGATGGACTAAAGTACACACATATTTGTGCCCTGTGGTTATTACGGTGTGGTTGTCAGCATCACCTGGAAGCTTGTAAAAATGCAAATCCTTAGCCCTACTCCAGACCTACTGAATCATAAACTCTGCCAGTGGAACCAGTAATCTGTTTTAACAAGCCCTCCAGGAGATTCTGATGCATGCTCAAGTTTGGGGACTGCTGATGTTTGCTAATAGAGTAGGTCTTGATGTTGTGTGACTGTTGGAATTACCTCCGAGATTTTAATTGAATTGGTTTAGGGTATGGCCTAATCATTGTTTGTTTTGAAACCTCCCCAGCGATTATTTTTAATTAAATTTATTGTGGTGACATTGGTTAATACGATTATATAGGTTCAGGTGTACAATTCCATGATGCACGATCTGTATATTGCATCGTATGCCCACCACCCACAGTAAAATCATATCCCATCACCAAATATTTGGTCCCCTTTACCCTTTACTACCCTGCTACCCACTTCCCTCTGGTAACCACCATACTGTTGTCTATGTCTGTGAAGTTCAGTTTTATATCCCACATATGAGTGAAATCATATGGCTCTTGGCTTTTTCTGACTGACTTATTTCACTTAAGACAGGTAATAAGAAGTGTTGGAGAGGTTGTGGAGAAAAAGGAACCCTCATTCACTGCCAGTGGGAATGTAAACTGGTAGAGCCACTATGAAAAACAACATGGCAGCTCCTCAAAAAATTAAGAATAAAGTTATCATATGACCCAGCAATCCCTCTTCTGTGTATCTACTAGAAAAACTCAGAAACATTTATTCACAAATCTATGTGCACCCCTATGTTCATCAAAGCATTATTCATTGGTGGCCAAGACATGGAAACAGCCAAAGTGTCCTGCAATAGAGGCCTGGATAAAGAAGATGTGGTACATATACACAATGGAGTACTACACGGCCATAAGAAAGGATGAAATAGCGCCATTTACAACAACATGGATGGATCTTGAGACTATTATCCCCAGTGATTCTAATATGCAGACAAGCATGGAATCTGCCAAATGTGCTAAAATCAACGTACTCTCTTACACGGGGCCATTTTGGAAAAAAAATAAAAAAAGGAACAAAAGCAGGAGATGGCATTACCAAAAGAACAAAGCAAGATGGGTGTTCGAGGAAAGGCAGATAAAGTGCATTACATGTACAGAATGCTTTGTACTCTCTCTACAGGCATCTGGTTCAGTCTCCAGAACCTTTCCAAGTGAGGATTAATTCGCCAGGTAAGATCATTATTCTTTTTGTGAGGAGGAGTCTTGCTTTCGTGGTTTTCGCACTTCAAAGTTTCTGTCGAAAGTTTCCTGTGGGGATTCTTATGACAAAATAGAAAAGAACATTGCATAATCATTTTGAAAAAGTTCCTTTGCAACTCAAGAATATTGGTAGGAAACTATCTGCATTGCTCTTGTTCTTTGATACCTTGAATGACCAAATTACATTGTAAGCCTGCATTTATTTTATTTCATTGACTCTTACAGTTAGAAGGGGCACTAGAGGCCACAGATAGTACAGTAATACTCTCCCGTGTTTCTGTGGGTTAGTGATCTCCACTGGAACTTTGTTGGCAAACTTACTGTACCACACTTGTACCAACCAATTTTTACTATGTTCTTCGATATCAACAAGTTCAAATGGAAATATTTATTCTTATAAGTTCTACCCCTTCATCTCAGTTCTGTTTTTGTTGAACCACTCCTAAGAAGCAGGTTGTTTAAAATCCTTTCCAGTTCAAGGAAGGATGTATAACTCAAAAGTCTGGTGAGCATTTTGATCGTGGGGATAACTACTCACACCATTTTCCTCATTGGTTTAAGCCAACTGGAAATACACTTCAATCAGAAGTGTCCCTCTGAACTGGACTGAGTTTTTTGCAGGGAGGGCAAAGCAGTCATCTCTGTGAGTGTATCTACCACATCCTATGGGGCAGACAGAATTCACCATCAGCTCTAAAAGAAAAAGCCAGCAAGGTAGGCGTCTACACATTCCTGAGCCTCCTTTTTTTCTCATCTCCTATATAGGGGTGGGGTGAGTTAAAGAGAGAAATTCAGAGGTCCATTCATAATGGTCCCTCCGGGGTAGAAGAGAGAAAACTGGAGGTGTGTGGTCATAGGTTTCTATTCCTCCACACACATGAATCCTTCTTAACATGCTTTAAATAGTTGAAGGCAATTATTATTTGCCCTGTAAATTCTCTTTTTTCTTAAAAAAAATCCAAGTTTATGCACCTATTCTATATGTGAGATCTCCAGGCTATTGGACATGAATCTCTTTGATATTGTTTCTCCCAAGGTGTGATGTTTAGAAGGGAAGGTGTTTTTTAAATTGTGTTATTTTTTTCATTTTTTATTTTTAGACACTGTTGAGTGGTTGGTATTTTGTGATCTTGTTTAATCTTCCTTTACCCCCATGGGATAAAGATAGTCTCTTATGTTTTCTTTGTAATGTTTTAAGGTATTGCATCTCACATTTAAGTCCTTTTATTTCATGGAGTTGATTTTTTCCCCCCTTAATCAAGGAAGGGATCCAATTTCATTTTCTTCCTTATGGATAACCAAATTGTTCAAGAGTCCAACCTTTCCCTCAATTTCTAATGAGCCTTTGGTCATGTACCAAGTTTTCATTTAGGGATGAGTCTGTTTTTAGGCTCTCTGTTTTATTACTGGGGTCAATTGTTGTATTCCTTTGCCAAAACTATAATATTTTAATTGCTATAATTTATAAAATGTTTTGATATCTGATAGGAGTTCCCATTCCTTGTTTTTCTTCAGAAGTGTGTTGGCTATTCTTGCTCTGTTGTTCTTCAACATAAATCTTAGAATTGGATTGTTAAATATCCTTTAAAAACATTGTTAGGGTTTTTATTGTAATTTCATTGAATCTATAGATGAAATTGGTGAGGAGAGTCTTATGAAATTGTACTCTTATCCATTAAAAAACCTTTATTGTTGAGAGTATTACAGATGTCCCCTTTTCCCCCCATTGTCCCCCTATACTTAGTTCCTGCTCCACCCCAGGCCTTCACCAACCTATTCTTTGTATCCATAGGTAAGATCTTTGGTTAGTTTCTTCCAGTCCCCTCTCCCTCCTTCCCTGTGAGATCCCTCAGTCTGTTCCATGCTCCCATGTCTCTGATTCTGTTTTATTCACCAGCTTATTTTGTTCATTAGCTATCTTGTTCATTTATTTTGATTTTTTAGATTTGATTGTTGATAGATATGTATTTGTTGCCATTTTATTGTTCTTATTTTTTAATCTCTTCTACTTCAACTTCTTCTTCTTCTACTTCTACTTCTACTTCTACTTCTACTTCTACTTCTACTTCTACTTCATTCTTCTTCTTCCTTAAACATTTCATAACAATACTGGTTTGGTGGTGATGAACTGCTTTATATTTTTCTTGTCTGTGAAGCTCTTTATCTGACCCTCAATTCTAAATGAGAGCTTTGCTGGGTAGAGTAATCTTGGTTGTAGGTCCTTACTATTCATCACTTTGAATATTTCTTGCCAATCCCTTTTGGCCTGCAAAAGTTCTGTTGAGAAATCAGCTGACAGTTGTATGGGCACTTTCTTGTAGGTAACTGCTTCTCTCTTGCGGCTTTTAAGATTCTCTCTTTGTCTTGAACTCTTGGCATTTTGTTATGATGTGTCTTGGTGTGGGCCTCTTTAGGTTCCTCTTGTTTGGGACTCTCTGTGCTTCCTGGACGTGTAACTCTATTTCTTTCACCAGGTAAGGGAAGTTTTCTGTCATTATTTTTTCAAATAGGTTTTCAATATCTTGCTCTCTCTCATCTCCTTCTGGCACCCCCATAATGCAAATGTTGGTATCCTTGAAGTTGTCCCAGAGGCGCCGTACACTATCTTCATATTTTTAGATTCTTTTTTCTTTTTGCTCTTCTGATTGGGTATTTTTTGCTTCTTCATATTCCAAATCACTGGTTTTATTCTCGGAATCCTCTACTTTATTATTTAATCTCTGTAAATTGTACTTTATTTCAGTTAGTGTATGCTTAATTTCTGACTGGTCCTTTTTCATGTCTTTGACATTCTCACTAAGGTTCTTAAAAGTCTCATCAAGAACTTTGGGTAACCTTTAACCATGGTTTTGAACTTTGTATCCAGTAGTTTTCTTCCTTCCATTTCCTTCATTTGTGACATGTTTCTTTGTCTCATCATTTTCGCTGCTTCCTTGTGTTTGTTTCTCTTATTAGGTAGAGCTGCTATGTCTCCTAGAATTGGTAGAGTGGCCTTGTGTGGTAGGTGTCCTGTAGGGCTCCCCAGTCACCTGAGCTAGGCACTCTAGGTGTGCCTCTGTGTGGGCTGTGTGCACATCTTGCAGTTGAGCCTTGATTTTTGTTGGTGTTTCTAGGAGGAGTTGACCTCCAGGCCAATTGGCTGTGAGGACCATCTATGACTACAGTGGGAGAGCTGCTGTGCAGGAGGCCAGGCCCAGCTGTGAAGCAAGGCAGGCTGGTGCTAGCACTAGGTCTTGGGCCTCTTATTGACAGGTTTGGGGCATGCTGTCACTAGCTGCAGCTTGTTTGAGAGATTTTAGCAAAGTCTGAAGCCTGAGCCAGGACAGGCCATTCATATAGAAAAGCTGCTGCAAATAGCTTGGGTGAGGCTGCAAATTGGATGGGGTGGGGTCTTAAGGAATCACAAGGGTGGAGCAAACAGTTTAGGCCATGGTGATATCAGTGTCAGTCAGCCCTGCAACAGGGTAAGTCCCAGCATAGGAACAATGACCACTGTGAGCACCCCTGTCTGGGAGAAAGCCACCCCAGAGTTCCTGCCCTGATGCCAGACAACCCAGTTCTTCCCCTTATGTGCTTGGTTCCCCTGGAGCTGCCACACAGTGCTAGAGCTTAGAGGACCTTGTAAATTCCTGCACCGACCCTTTAAAAGGAACACCTGGGTCTCTAGCAGTCTCTGGAGCCCCAATCCCTGCTGGTTTTTATAGCCTATAGTTGTCGGGACTTCTCTTCCCAGCTCTGGAATCCTGGACTGGGGGTATGGTGTGGGGCTGAGACCCCTTGTTCCTCACAAGAGGCCTCTGCAGAGAGGATCTCACTCCTGATTATAAATGCGGAGCATGTGGGTGCTGGACCAGCCTGTTCTATGCCTCCACCCTTCCTACCAGTCTCAGTGTGCTTTCTTCTTTGCTTCTCTAGTTGTAGGACTTCCATTCAGCCAGCTTTCAGGCGGTTCTGAATGATGCCTCTGTATTTTAGTTATAATTTTGATGTGGTTGTGGGAGGTGGTGAGTACAGGTGTTTACCTATATAAGATGCTACCTTGGTTCTCCTACAATCACATGTTTTAAAGTTGAGGCTGGGACCTTGACTAAGTCATGGTTAGAATACATGGCTAGAACAAATGATTTCTCCATGTAGCCTGGGCTTACTTGGAGCATGGTGGCTGGATTCCAAGAGAGAACATCCCAATGCATAAAGTGAGTTAAAAGCTGTATTGCCTTTTTATAGCCTATCCTTGGATGTCATAACTCAGTTGAATTTTATGTTAGAAGAGAGTTGCCAAAACTGGTCAATTTATTGGAAGGAGAATTGTACTCCACCTTTTTGAAGGATCAAAGAATTTGTGGACATATATTTTAACCACCAGAGATTTCAGTAGACAAACATAAGAAGGTTTCCTGTTTTCAAATTTGAATATTTTTTATTGCCATGAACATTGCTCTTTAATTCCCAGTCCTTTTTGGTGAAAATATAAATGTACATTTTCCCTTGATTTTATTACTCTGTGGGTTTTACTCACTAAATCTTCTCCTGAACCGACCTTTATGTATATTCAAGCCCTGAGGATGCATCCAACCCACAAAAATCCCTATTGTATCTTTCAAGGACTGTTCAAACAACCCTCATCTGGTTTCTCTGTTTCCAGTTTTCCCATTCCTCTACATTCATCTATTACTAAGCAGCACATCTGATCATGTTACTGTCATGACTGAAAAATCACTGGTGGCTCTTCATATTCAGTTACTCAACATAGCACAAAAGGCCTTCCATGATTAGCTCTTAACCTTCTTTCACACCTCATGTAGCGTTTTCTATTTTCCCTTTATACTGTAGCAAGAGTAAACACCACACCTTTTCACATCTCTCTATATTTGAATATATTATCCCCCTGCTGAATGTCCATCTCTAACTTGTCAGGCAGTTTCAAGCATTCTTAACATGCTTTTACAAATATGTCAGTGTTCCTGTATCTATAGCAACCCATTTGTTGAGTATATTTGCTAGACCTAAAGATCTTTTCCTTTGAAACACTCTAAGTTCAAATAGGCTCTAATTCTCTACTTCTTCTTGATAAGATGTAGTAAGTACATGAACCTTTTCCTCCTGATGTTAGAAGCAGTACTTGTCAGCTCCAGGAAAGAGCTTAACATCTTTGAGACCCCTACCCCTCTCCAGTCTTCAAAGGACAATGGTCAATTTTTCTAAAGAACAGTCTTAACCACAATTTTCTTTGGTGACAGTATTCAGTCAAAATTCCACTGTTGTCCCCAATTCTGAGAATATAGCTTTATAGAACTTTCTTAAAATATCAACTAGAACCAAGACTTCCCTATAGAGACACAAGTTAAAAGAAACAAGTAATTCAGCAATATAAAAGAAATGCAGCATTATAAAATATAAATAGTATTACAGATGTAATATAGCATATATACTTTTTAAAGCATAAAAACTAGAGAGAAGAGAATTATTAAAATGGCAATCATTGGTACACCTTGGTAATTTCAACTCCCCTATTCTTGGACATATCAATATTTCCAATTTTCCTTTTTAAATAATATAGAAACAAATATCTTTATGCACAAAAGTTTTCTCTTTATTGCATCTTTTTGTATATATTGCCAGAAATGAAACTACTAAGTCAAAGAATATGAGTTCAAGCCTCTTGATGTGTTATCCACCGTTCTTCCCAGCAATGCATGAGAGTTCTGCTTCACTATCCCCTCACCAGCTTTGGTATTATCATTATTTTTAAAAACTTTTGCTAATTTGATAATTAAAAAATAAAATCTTGTTTTAATTTATAATTTGATAAAGCTGAGTGTTTTCCATGTTTTTATAGTCGGGGATGGATTTGACCTTGAAAGATAAGAGAGATTTAGGTGGGCTTAGAAGGGACAATTGGCCATTGTAGGTAAAAAGAATTGTATTTAAAAAGCTTTTAAAATGACTGTTTTGTAGCCAGATTATTTTCCTCAAAGAGAATTTGGTATTCTTCATGATTTTTTCAAAGATGGAAGAATTGTTATATTCTGTCTCATTTACATTTCAAATATACTATAAACAAGACTTTATAATAGTTAGATCTTCATCCTCCCTCAGATTTCCATTTAAAATAATTCTGTTCAATTTTATCCTTGTGTGTTGAATAAGGTAGCTTATAGTCATGGTATTTGATGGGTTCTACACAGATTAGTTATGAAAGAGGATGAAATATAAATTTTCATAAATTGTGGCCAATTAAACTATGTAAATGAATGTTCCCTGCAGTTTCTGTTGTTGACTTCATTGCTTGTAATTTTTTTTTCACTATTTCTATGTCTATTTAGGTGATGGTGCCATACAGGGTGTGTTGATAAAATAAATATTTGTTTCTCTTTGTTACTACCTTTTGAGATGCCTGAGAGATACTCTTGTCCCAGAAATTAAAAGAAGATGTCTACTGAGCCAATTGTCATATTATTCTTCTGTCCCCAGGCTTACAAACTTTAATTTTTAAGGTCTCTGGGGAAGTGATTCGTTTAGTCTGAATCTTAGCCATCAATGTCAGCCAGTTGTTTTTTTATCCTAAGGTATACTCCTTTCTTATACTGTTTAATGAATTTGCTTTGAATTAGAAAATGGATTCTTTGGTCAGAGGTATTCATGTCAGAAGATTCTCGAGGATCTACATACACTCAGCATCAGCTTCACTGTCTCCTATGGGCGATGGACATTTTTGTTTCTTCTATTGATTGTTATTAAACCAGTTTTCTAATGGAAGTAGTGTGATTTTTGGAAGGTTCAGAATTTATAGATTAGGGGAATGGTTTTATGAATAGAGTGTCCATCTGCACAGAATATTCACATCCTTACAAAATATTTTTAATATGTATAACTAAGCATCCCAGGTTCTTCATTTACTACAAGAGGCCCGCTGCATGAATTCGTGCACAGGTGGGGTCCAGCTGGCCCTGCCCCAATGGGGGCTGATCAGGGGCTGGGCCAGCGGGGGCGGGGGGGCCACAGGTTGTTGGCCGGCCGGTCCCCACCCCCAATTGGGCCGGTTGGCCAGCTGTAGTGGGCGTCATAGCAACCGGTTGTTTCAGCATTCTGATTGCTGGCTATATATATATAATTTTCTGCCTACCTATTAATGAAGACATTTCAAATTACTATCTTCATTAAATATACCTGTTCTTTCCCTCTCAGTACAAAACAATTGTTTAGATACAAAGGCTAATAGTGTCCACATAGTGCTAGAAAGAAAAAGCATTTGCTCAACCCAAAGAGCTGTTTTTTGGTACTGTGGTGAATTAATTCAACTATTCTGGGCCTTGGTTTCTGCATCAGTAAGACAGAAGTTTTCAATAAATAATCTTTGTTGTTTTTTTAAAATATGTTTTTATTGATTTTTTTAGAGAGTGAGAAAGGGAGAGGGAGATAGAAACATTGATGATAGAGAAACATGGATTGTCTGCCCCCTGGATACCCCCTACTGGGGTTCGAGCCTGCAACCCAGGCATGTGCCCCGACAGGGAATCGAACCAGTGACTTTTTGGAGCATGAGACGATGCTCAACCAACTAAGCTACACCGGCTGGGCTTCAATGAATAATCTTTAGTGCTGAGATCTGGTAGGGCATGCAGTTCACCCCTTACTTTTCCAATGAGATAACTGATGACAAACCTTCCACAAATCCAGGACATACACATAGAGTTCTTGATTCTAGGCCCAGGATTTGAGGACTCATTTCTAATACTCATTCTGACAGAAATTGAATGACTATCCCATTTCATTTAAATGCAGTGATAGAGGAGAGATGGTGAGGTGATAATGTGAGTGATGCCAGGCAGAGGAATTATTATGAAGAAAGGTCTAAAATCAGGAAAGATGTTAGCTTATCTGAAGAACTAAAGAAAATCAGTGTGACAAGTATAGACAATGAGGGGGATAGACTGAGAGATGGAGCTGAAGAGATGTCCAGGAGCCACATCATATGTGACCTTTTTGTCATGTTAATTAGTGGGATGAGAAGCCATTTAAAAGTTTCAAGTAGGAACATGTCACGATTTGGTATTTGCTTCATCGGGGCTTTATTTCCAGCATTTATTCTCTAGTAAATGCCATAGTCAGGCCCTCAGATATTCCAGGAATGAATAAAAGAATAAAACAATCAGTGTTATTTGTGATTTGGAGAATAGATCAGAAGCATGGGAGAGGAGCTGTTAGGGAGCTACAGCAGTATACCAGCCAAAGGGGCCTCAGCCTATGGTGGACACATTAGAGATGGAAAGAAGCAGATATAGTTGAGAAATGTCCTGTAGGTAGAACCATCAGGACCTGGTCAGAGTGTGGGAGGTGTTGAGGATGACTCCACGTTTTCTGGCTTAAGCAATTTGGTAATTAGAAGTAGCATGCACTGAAATGGATAAGAAAAGACAGGCATATTTCAGAAAAGACCAAGTACTTGAACTTCAACATGATATCTTTGGGAAGCCTGTGAGAAGAGATCTGACTTGAAATATCAAGTTATCAATTGGATGTATCAAACTGGTGGTCAGAAAGCTAATGTTGGTTAGAGATGTACATGTGGGCATTGTCTGCAAATAGATATTTTTAAATAAACTATAGGCAAATGCTTAGAAAAGAGAAGCAAAAACTAGATATTAAAAGTTCTGATAGAGAAGGAAGGGCCAACAAAGGAGACAGAAGAGCAGTGTCCAATGAATGAGGAGGCAAAAATCAGAAAAGCAAGGCATCATGGAAGCCAATAAAAGAGTATTTTAGGGCAGAGAAGTTGTTAGTGTAGAATTCTCCAGAGAGGACTCAGTGATGACAATCAGTGTCAAGCTAGGATTCAATGTATTAGATCGAGTCATTTGAAATTGCTATTTTTGTAGTTAAAAAGTCAAACATTGGTAATTTTGTGTGATTCAATGTAATACATAATTTGCTTGAAAGAGAGATATTTCAGGGCAACATCTCTTTCATTAAGTGCAGAACAACTGTAACTACAATTATACTACCCCCTAACTTCTCTTTGTCTATTTGCCTAACTTCTCGAAGTAAATTTTTATTTACTTGGTTTTTATTCTAAAGCTTGAGGAAACCATTGAAAGATTATAAATAGTGACAGATCTTATTGAATTTTGTTTCTTTTGAGTGTACATTAGCGGACCATGTCTATTTTCACCCACAGCTCTTTGCCCAGTGTGTGTGATTCATAGTAGGGATTCAATACTATACCAAAGAGGTTCCTTCCTCAACATGCAGCACAAATCCCAGTCTGAAAGTATTTCCCTTAATATATTTAAACTAGAGGCCTAGTGCACAAAATTTGTGCACTGGGGGAGGGTCCGTCACCCTGGCCTGCACCATCTCCAGTCCAGGACCCCTGCGGGATCAGGCCTAAACCAGCAGTCAGACATCCCTCTCACAACCTGGTACTGCTGGCTCCTAACCGCTCGCTGGCCTGCCTGATGGATCGCCCCTAACCTCTGCCTGCCAGCCTGATGCCCCTAACTGCTTCCCTGCTGGCCTGATCGCCCCTAACCACCTCTGCCTGCCAGCCTGATCACCCCCTAACTGCTCCTCTGCCAGCCTGATCGCCCCCAAACTGCCCTCCCCTGCCAGCCTGATCACCCCCTAACTGCTCTCCCTTGCTGGCCTGATCGCCTTTAACCACCTCTGCCTCGCCCCTCCCCTCCCCTCCCCCCGCCACCGTGGCTTTGTCCAGAAGGACATACAGAAGATGTCTGGTCTAATTAGCATATTACCCTTTTATTAGTATAGATATTATGGGTGTTTAAGTCTGACCATACAAATCATATGGTATCTACAGTTTATCTGCCATTGCTTTTGTTATCCAAACCATGGCTTTTGCTAGTTCAATCTAGAAATGTCGTGAGTTACAGAGTCAATAATGGTTTACTTTGATGTCAACGCAGATCAGGAACCAAGAGTTTGGAATCCTGGCATCTTTTTGCAGCATCATGAGCAAGTTCACATTATCTCTGAATGCTTAAGTTTCTTATGTTTTTCATATTTTTATTACTTTTTAAATAACTAGATTAAGCTGGGCTTTATTTTAGTTTCATTTTAACTATAAAATTATGCTTCTATTCATGGTTTAATATTTAGACAGAATATGACAGATCTGTTCATTTGTTTTGTTTTATGGAAGTTGTCAACTAGTTACCCATTGGCTAGGATCTGAAGTCGATGTTGACATGTCCTGTTTGTTCCTCAAAATATTTTTTAGTGAGCCAAAGTCCTCAAATTCGGAGATCACACATAAAATTGTAGCTTTCTAGTTGTCTAAAAAAAATCAGAGTATTTTTAAATTGATCTTAGGGAGAGTAATGGAGAGAGAGAAACATCGATTTGAGAGATATTGATTGGTTGCACTCTTGCCATATGCACTGCGACAGGGGATCTAACCTGCAAACTGGGTGTGTGCCTTGACTGGGAATCAAAACCGACACCTTTTGCTATATGGGACAATGCTCCAATCAGCTGAGCAACACTGGTCAGGGTGAGGCTGGCATTCTTACAGGGCAACAATAGGCTGGATCTGAGTAGCAACTATTCCCTTTTAGAAAGGCAGTTCACCCCTAGTTCATGACTCTTGCTATTCTGTGCTGTTTTTGCACCGTGCACACTTCCCACATCATTTTCCCAGTCCTTGTAGCTATTTGAGTTTGATCAACCCAGGATGACCCAAGCTGGAAAACACCTCAGTGATGAAACTTCAGTGTGATGTGAACCCTACACAGGTGTGCAGCTCAGTTTCTCATTTCTTTTTGCTTAGACTTCCGAGAGTCTAAACCATAGTTGGTCAAATTATTGTCTAAAAATAGATAAGCATATTAAGGTAACAGGAATTTGCTGTGTGTAGTCATGGGTTTTCATAAATATTCCTGAGAGGTTATTCTCAACCCTGGCTACCCATTAGAGTAATCTGGAAAGTGTTAATAAAACACCCCTATGTCCCAAGGTTCACCCCAGAAAAATTAGATCAGAATCTCTGGGGTGAGGCCCAAGCATCAGTATTAAAAACAACAACAAGAGACAAAAACAGGTGCTCTAATGTGCAGTCAGGGTTGAGAAACACTGTTATAAAAGCTGTGGACCCAGCAGCAAGTACTGACTTCATCAACCTAGAGAAATCCTCAAAAGGTCTGGGGAGTCATTTGTGGCTGGTTTAAAACCTCTATGGAGTCACTAAAAACCACACCTAAGTATAGCCTCCCTCCTCAGAAGCTGGGCTGCCCATATGTCTGGGGTTTCTATCACACCTGGTAGCACCATTGAGGTGCACCTTCAGCACAGCTCATTTAGCCACCCCTCTCTCCTTCTGTTGATGCAAATAATGCAAGGTGGGAAGACACAGAAATAGAGTAGGAAATAGACAGCTTCAGACCATGCCAGATGACAACTCTACATATCCACTAGGTGAAAAAGGGAGAAATGGGATGTTGGTGTCTTTCCAATCTAAATGGCAATCTGTCTGTTAGGGGAAAATGTGGTTGCAATATCTTAGCGCTTCGGATGATTGATGAAAGACTAAAAAATAAACTGGTAGTAAAATAAAGATGAGAACATAAATTAAGAGGAAGCTGCTTCCATTTGAAGTGTTGTTTTTTTCCTTTCCAGTATCCCCATTTGGGTTACTTTGAGCTGGAAAGTCTGAAAAATGACTGCCCTTATTGTTAAAGAATTAAAAGACTACAAGATGGAAGCATAGGTAAACACAATACTCAAATCCTCCCACAACCACATCAAAATTACAACTAAAATATAGAACAACTATCATTCAGAACTGCCTGAAATCTGGCTGAAGGGAAGTCCTGCAACTAGAGATGTAAAGAAGAAAGTGCATTGAGACTGGGAGGAGGGGCAGAAGCACAGAACAGGCTGGTCCAACACCCATGTGTGATATGTTTTTAATCAGGAGGGATATCTCGGCTGAGGAGGCCTCACATGAGGAACAATGTGTCCCATCCACACACCAGAACCCTCTTCCCAGGGTTCCAGAGCTGGGAAGAGAAGTCCCTGTAACTTTAGGCTGTAAAAACAAGCAGGGTTTGTGGCTGAGTGACACGGAGGCTGCTGGAGTCCCAGACAGTTCCTCTTAAAGTGCCAGCACACAGACTTACTTGGACTCACTCCCTCTGAGCTCTAGCACCGGGAAAGTAGCTAGAAAGAATCCAGGGACATATGGGGAGGAACTAAATTGTCTGGAATCAGGGCAAGAACTCGGATTCAGTTTTCTCCCAGAGGAAAGTTTTCACAGAAGTCATTGTTCCTATGCTGAAACCTCCCCTGCCACAGAGCTGACTGGCAGGCACCTTCTCTGAGTCTCCACTAATCTGGCTCACACTGTTCACTTGGCTCTGGTGATTCCCTAAGACCTGCCCCACCCAATTTGCAGCCCTACCCAAGCTGTTTATAGCAGCTTTTTCATATGAATGGCCTGTCCTGGCCCAGGCTTCAGACTTTCCTAAAATCTCTCAAATAAATAGAAGCTGGCCTCAGCAGGCCCCATACCTTTCAATAAGTGGTCCCAGGGCCGGCACTAGCAGCAGCCTGCCTTGTTTCACAGCTGGGCCTCTCTTGGGCACCTCCAAGCCCAAGACAAGTAGCAGCCATCTGCAGATTGCTCTGTAGCTTGTGCCAGGTGGCCCCAGGCAGGGCACAGACAGTGTCTGACTTTGCGCATCCTGGGAGGCCGCAGAGCCAGTGCACCCAGTAGACAGCTTCAGACCATGCCAGATTACAACTCTACACATCCATGAGTGACATATTCAAGGGGCAGACTTGGTGAACACCAAAGCCCCACTGAAGCAAGTCCTGCTCCATAGGGATATCTCCTGCCCAGCATCTCCTCTGCTATAGTCACAGGTTGTCCTCACAGCCAATTGGCCTGGAGGTCAATTCCTCCCAGTGATACCAACAGCAATCAAGGCTCAACTACAAGACAAGGGCACATAGCTCACATAGGAGTGCACCTAGAGTGCCCAACTCAGGTAATTGGTGAGGCTGAGCCACTGGGCCCTATAGGATACCTATTACACAATTCCACTCTACCAATTCCAGGAGACATAGTAGCTCTACCTAATACACAGAAACAAACACAGGGAAGAAGCCAAAATGCAGAGACAAAGAAATATGTCACAAAAGAAAGAAGAGAAAAATATCCAGGAAAAGAACTAAATGAAATGGAAGCAAGTAAATTATTAGATACAAACTTCAAAATAATGGTTATAATGATGCTTAAGGAACTTAATGAGAGCTTCAAGAGACTTAGTGAGAATTTCAAGGATCTTAGTGAGAACATCAAAGATATGAAAAAGGACCCGTCAGAAATAAAGCATACACTAACTGAAATAAGGAACAATTTACAGGGAATCAACAGTACAGTAGAGGATGCCAAGAATCAAATCAGCGATTTTTAATATGAGGAAGCAAAAAGTACACAATCAGAAGAGCAACAAATACCCAATCAGAAGAGCAAAAAGAAAAAAGAATCCAAAAATATGAAGTTAGTATAAGAAGCCTCTGGGACAACTTAAAGTGTACTGACATTTGCAGAATGGGGGTGCCAGAAGGTGCCGGCAGCAGGAGCGAGTGCCTGGCGGGACCTTGGCGCACGGGAGCAAAGAATTTTCAGTAACCACCAGAGACTCGCCCTGATGACAGCGACCAGCGCCCTGCCTTAGTCTGGTGCCCCTGCTTACCTGCTCCACCATCCCGCCATGGCTGATGACCGCCATGTTCTGTGCTCTGCTGCCTGCTCCCAGCGCTCACCATGTTCCACATGTGCCCCCTGGTGGTCAGCGCACATCATAGCGACTGGTTGTTTGGTTGTTCCGCTGTTCGATCTATTTGCATATTAGGGTTTTACATATATAGATATGCATTACTTACGAACACAGACAATAGTGTGGTGAAGGCCTGTGGTGGTGGGGGGGAACCAGGTGCAGGGGAGCAATGTAGGGGAGGGGGACATCTCTACTACTCCCAACAATAAGTATTTTTCAAAAGAATTAAAAGACTAGGGAAAATTTCATAATGTCAAACCAATAATTATTTCTAAGGTTTCTATAAATAAGTTATTTTTCCAAATGACCCAGAATAATAGGGTGAGAAGAAGTGCTTTAGACAATAGCTACTCAATGACATTCTCCTTATCTGCCTTCCCAATAATGTCAGAACAATAGGCTTTGAATCTGAGCCTAATATGGAATTGAAAAATTGTGGACTTAGAGTTTATGATGAACACAACCCAGCTGGAGCGCTCACTGAACAATGGCAGGAAGGTTTGGTGAAGCCAATCTGGCCTGCTGTGGTTCTGCCACAAGGGAACGATGAGTTTTAAAGGACACAGCCTAATTTCTCTCTGCAGCTGGGTGTCATTGACTAATGAAAATATATTGGCACGCTGCTCACTGGTTATTGTTCCATGTAACTGTACCTCTTAGCTGCGGATTTGTAAGCAGACCATGATTGAAAGCAGTATGACTGAGCTGGGTTATTAAAATGTTTCAAATACAGCCTGCCCTATTTATTGGAAACAAAGTTTGACAAGATTATGTTGATACCAGGAGCAGGTAATGAAACATTGCTGTTCATAGGCACTTCCAATGTCAACTGGGCAGAATTACAGTCCTTAAATATTTATATAGGAAAATGAAATGCAACTATTAATACTTCCAGGATATTATACAGTCTGAGAGGAGAAATAGACATGAGGAATAGGATCTTGGGCTACTTTTAACAAGCCAATTTATCATTTTTATAAAATGGCTGCATGTCTCATTTGCAGGAACTCTTCAAAGAATGGGAAAAAGCTTAACTACCTCTAAACCTCTAAAATCTAGGCATGTTTAAATAGAAGTGCCTAAAAATCTGATGACTAAATTTATGTTTAAGAAAGACTTCATTTTTATAAAGGTAATGTTTCTTGGACTGATTGAAGTTCTAGCATATTTATGTAATCACTTAAAAACAGTTAACTTGGATAATGTAGCTTTGTTTAGTTTGGTATTATTTGTCGGGGGGGGGGACCTCTAAGAGCAAATGAAGGCAAAAGTCCACACAGGCAATATTTACCTTCAAAAGCTCTGTGTAGCAGTAGGAAAAGCATTAATCTTAGAATGCAAATCTGGGTTTTGATCCAAGGTTTGCCTCTCATTGAAATTGCAGAAAAGCTCCTGTTGCATTCAAGACTTAATTTCCTCACTTCTTGTCATGTATACTTTCTGTATTTTGGGTTTTGGCAATACCTTTGCTTTTCCCTAATTATTTTAGGAATACATGTCTTATAGTCAGCAAATGTACCCATTTCCAAAACCTGAACGTTTACATCCATTCACAATGAAGGAATTGGCAGGAGGACTACAATTAGCTAGAATGTCTCTGAAGTCTGGGGCCTTGGGATTCTGCACACTCCACATCCCTGGATTGCTGGTCAATTTTTCCTTGCTCTCCCTTTTGCTCTTAGCTCAATGTGTCACTCACTCCTCATGCTCTTCATGCACTCTGCCCTTCATCTTCTCTCCATCTGCCCCCTAATCTCCTCATTCTCTGCCCATTAGTAATCCCCTCTCTGAGGTAGGCAGCCCAGGAGTGATTGTTGTAGGCTTGAGTCTTCCTCCTTGCTGTTGAGCTGTAGGTTGAAGGAGCAAAGAAAATTGTACTTGCCTTGAAACACTGCTTTGAAGGCAAAATAAAACCCACAATTATAATTTAGCAGAGGTTTTCAAAAGGCCTGATGCACGAATTCGTGCATGGGTGGGGTCCCTGCCAGTCAGGGGGAGGGATGGGGGTGAAGGATCATGGGAGGTTGGCCAGCTACGAGGAGGGACTGCTGGAGGTTGGGTGCCAGCCCCCGATAAGGGAGCTGGCCCTCGGCCCCCCTGGGAAAGGGGCCGTGTCTGCCACCACACCCCCCCAGATCCCCGTCCCAGCCCGAAGGCCCCGGTGGGGTCAGGAGAGAAGGTGACCGTTGCCAGGCTGGGTGTGGAAGGAATGGACACTAGATGCAGACGCTGTGTCAGCGCCCTGCCACCGCATGGTTCTCCCCCCCCCTTCTCTTGCCACCACACCACCACTGTGGCAGGTGGGCAGCAGGCCAATCGGGGCCTGCCAGCCAGGGGGAGGGATGGGGCGTGGGAGGTTGGCCGCAGCCCCGAGGAGGGAGCCAGCCCTCAGCCCCCCTGGGAAAGAGGCTGCATATGCCGCCACCCACCGCCAGTTCCCCGTCCCAGCCCAGGGCCTTTGGGCCCTGGGCGAGGTTGGGGAGAGGAGGCAATGGTCACCAGACTGGGCGTGGAGGAACAGACGCTGGTTGCTGATACTGTGTTGGCACCCCATCACTGTGCAGTCCCCTCCTCTCCCTCCCCGCCATAGCAACTGGTCGACAGGTCATTTGGTCATAATGGTTGCTTAGGCTTTTATCTATATATAGATAACTTTCACAAACTGCTCTTTTATTGAATTAATTTTCAATGAACTGCACTAGAGTGAAACCTGCACTTTTCTTTTTGCTTTCCCCATTTTTCATCCTCCAGCAGGCTCCTTTTTTAAACCACCCTCAGTCAACATTGAATTCAGTGATGATGACTTCTGATATAAAACTGAATAAAGTAATTGGCAGAAATGCATAAAAATGGAAAAAAGAACATAGTTTGTTTAATTGCAGCAGTTTCCAAACTATGTTGCAAGCATAATTTTGCAAAGCATTTTCAAGAGTTTGGTTCAAGAGCAAAGTCTGATTCAAGAGCATTCTGAGGTTGCAAGGGGAGTTATTAACAACTGTTAATCACTTGAAATTAATTTTCTGATTGAGCCAGGGTTTTCTCAGTACCATGTAATAAAATAAAGAAAAAATGGATGCTGAGATGGAAAGATTGGATTTGTAGGCATCCATAATCCCCAATTTCAAAAATTTTCAAAAATCTCATTTTTCTCTTTGATTGAAATTATAAGTAAATGCTGCACATAGTACTCACAAAATAATTTATACTAATAAAATGCAGCCTTTATCAGTTATATATACTGAGGTTACATAAGGTTTTATTAAAAGGAAAAATGGTTCCATTGTTTAAAAATGCTTTAAAACCATTGATAATATAGAGAACTATTGCCTGGGAAAATTAAGACTTGGTTTCACATCCATACTCCACCAGTGATGAGTTCACTGACCTTGAGAAAATCATTTACAATTCTTGGGCTTCAGTTTAAATCTATTAAATGAGAGTTTTGGTTTTTTAAAAATTCTTTATTGTTGAAAGTATTACATATGTTCCCTTTTTCCCCCCTTTTACCCCCCTCTAGCCAGCCCCTGCCCCCCGACCCAATCCAGGCCTTCAGCACCCTATTGTCTATGTCCATAGGCCATGCATGTATGCATACAAGGTCTTTGGTTGATTACCTCCCACTCACACACCCTCCCTTGCCTTCCCTCTGAGATTCCGCACTCTGTTCCATGCGTCCATTAAATGAGAGCTTTTAAAGAGCAAGAAAACAGACAAAAATAACCTATATGAGAATTAAAAATTCTGGGAGATATTTACATGTTTAAAAAGATTGGTGTAAATAAATGTCTAGTATGTGACAAATGTGGAGAAATAGTCTTTGACTGTCTCAGATTCATTTCATGCGGCTACATAGCACTCACCTCCTCTTTCTTTATCTTAGCTGAAGGCCCTGCTTATCATAATACTCAAAAAATATAGAGGCCAGTGTGGACCAGTATGGGAAATACATGAACACCCAAGGTTACCATTGTATTGTGTATATTTCTACCCATGAAAACCTTGAAGTGGACTTTCACAAGGTGCTGAACATATATGATGAGATTTTCACATCTATAGCATGCAGTTTTCTCAGTAAAATTAAGACTCCTTATGAGTTACTACTTGAGCAATCTTGAACAGAAAATAATAGCCTAGTAAACATTCAGATACGTCCCCAGCCTGACTTCCTTGCTCACTAAGTGGCCTTGATTCAAATTCCTGCCTTATACCAATTGCAAGTTACTTCACATTTCAGGCCTACGGAAGCATTCTCGAACTGTTGAAGCCACAGATATTAACTCCCAGACTACTGAAGGTCTTCTGGGTAGACAGTACAACTTAGTGTTGAATTCACTTGTTTTGCTATTGGGGTTAAGGTCCAGATTTTGAAAGACTTGAATCTGCAGGCCGGCTCTGCCACTTACTGCCTAGGAATCCTTGGGCAAGCAAGTGTCAGGTTCATCCAATGTAAGATGGAAATAATAAGGTTCTTGGGCCAAAATAGGATTCTAGCCAAATAGCTAAAATCAATAGCCTAATTACTTGATTTGTTAAATAATATTTTTCAAGTGATCAACTAGTCCAGTGGTCGGCAAACTCATTAGTAAACAGAGCCAAATATCAACAGTACAACGATTGAAATTTCTTTTGAGAGCCAAATTTTTTAAACTTAATCTTCTTCTAACGCCACTTCTTCAAAATAGACTCGCCCAGGCCTTGGTATTTTGTGGAAGAGCCACACTCAAGGGGCCAAAGAGCCGCACGTGGCTTGCGAGCCGCAGTTTGCCGACCACGGAACTAGCCTAATTTACCAAAGTCATCAGTTTACTGAAAACTTCCTTCCTCATATTAAACCTAAAGCCCACTGCGTTTAATAATGAATGGGATGGTCTAACAGCTTTGGGAGATTTCAGTGAAGTTTTATGTGACTGGTTTTCATTTTATCTTCATAGCAGTATTTTAAGGAATACTCAGTTTACTGCAATCTCAAAGACTGATAGGGTGGTTTGATATTTTTACAAATACATTTAATAATCAGAAAAGTGTATTTTTTCATTATTCATTTCAGAAGTTCAAGTGTAATATTTTTCAGTTTAGATTAATTTTCTTTGGAACCTCTAGTGTGCATTTTCTCTTTACACATCTTTTAGCATTTTTTAGGATTTTTCATCAAATTTTCCAGTAGCACATCAACTTCTATTTGGCCATTTGGAGAGCTGGATATTTGGCAAATCGATTTTCAGCACATTTGGGCTGCTTCTATTAAGTTCAACAAATTTCTTGAACGCCTATGATGTGCTGACCTTGGCTCTGGCTATACTGTGAGGACAAGACAGGCAGGGTCTTGCTCTCTAATTTTTCATTCCAGTGGAGGAGACCAACAATAAACAAAAGGCGCTAACTGCTGTGAAGAAAATAGAACAGGTTGTCAGAATGGACAGTGCTCTAGTGCTGACGCCAGTGGTGGTGGGGTGTTGCTATCTTAGGTAAAATGGTTATAGAAAGCTTCTAGAAGGCAAGGAAATTGAACTCAGGAGTCTTTGTTGGGATGGGTAGTTCTGAGCCATGGGACAGGAAAAGATTGGTGAGGTTACAAAAATAGAACCAGAGCCCTGACCGGTTTGGCTCAGTGGATAGAGCGTCGGCCTGCAGACTGAAAGGTCCCAGGTTCGATTCCGGTCAAGGGCATGTACCTTGGTTGCGGGCACATCCCCAGTAGGGGGTGTGTGGGAGGCAGCTGATCGATGTTTCTCTCTCATCGATGTTTCTAACTCTCTATCTCTCTCCCTTCCTCTCTGTAAAAAATCAATAAAATATATTTAAAAAAAATAGAACCAGAGACATAGAAGCATGGAACAGAGTGTAGAACCTATGAGGGAAGGTGTGTGTGTGTGTGTGGGGGGTGGAGTGGGAGGGGCGAGTGAGGGAGTAAGAGATCAACCAAAGGACTTGTATGCATGCATAAGAGCAAAACCAATGGACACAGACAGTAATGGGGGGCAGGGCGTGAGGGCTTGTGCTTGGGGCAGGGAGTGAAAGGGGAGAGGTCAATGGTGGAAAAAACAGTCCAAGTGCCCATTTTTTAAAATACTTTAAACAATAAAGAATTTTTTAAAAAGTACCAAAAGCAGTGGTCAGAAACAATATTCACTTGTTTTGCTATTGTGGTTGAGGTCTGGGCAGCCTAAATGTATCTCCTTTCATTGTGGAATGCTTGGTTTACCATATGACCATCCATATAAAGACTAGATGTTTGTGGGTGTGTTCTTTTTCCCCCCTCTTCTGCCATATAAATGTTAAATATTGCCTATATTCAGGAACATAGCAGCACTGTGGGAACAAAAGATATACATATATACAAAACAATCGATCAAGTTGGACAGTTTTGGCAAAAGGTTTCCAGACTACACTTCCATTGCGATAGTTTTAAACTGCTGTAGCAGCGTTTTAGTGCCTGATTAATGGGTTCATTTACTTCAAATCCTGCTTCAAACCATGACCTCTTTGGAAAAAAGACATTAAAAAAAGCAGCTTCTGACAAGCTTGTCAGCATTATTTCATTTATAAAATGTTCTTGTACTAATTTTCACTAATAAAACCCCAATGGATACTGAGTATATAGGGATTTATAGAGGAAAAAGCTGTTTATTTTAGTGCAAAAATACGTATATTTTGCTTACAGAATAAAATGAAAACTAAGATAGGAAAAATACATCATAAAGTCACTTTGAAAATAGAGGTGAGGGATGACATGGAATCATGTCTGCTACTTAGTATAAAACATGGCTTCCAAATGACTCACAAGAAGGCTGAATAGTTGCTTGGGAACTTATCAGATAGGTTGTGGGGCTGAATAAAAAATGTGAAGGAATTATACTAAGAAAGAAAACAAAGGAAAAAAAAGAAAACTCAGATGACCTCAGAGGGGAAGTGGGTGGAGCTGGTAGAAGGGGGTATAGGGGGAATAAATGGTGATGAAAGGAGACTTGGCGTGGTGAACATATAACACAATATACATATGATGCATTATAGAATTATACACTGAAACCTATATAATTTTTTAAATTTTTATTATTTAAAAAAATATTTTTATTGTTGATAATATTACAGATATCTCCCATTTAACCCTCCTTTCCCCCCTGCTCTCAGCCCCTACCCACTCCTACAGGTCTTCACTACTTTATTGACTGTGTCCATGGGCTATGCATATAAGTTCTTTGGTTAATCTCTTCTTGTCCCCCCAACCCCATATTCAAGTATGTCAGTATGTTCCATGCCTCCATGATTCGGGTCTTATTTTGTTGGTCAATTCATTTTGTTCATTAGATTCCACAAATAAGTGAGATCATGTGATATTTGTCTTTCTCAGTTTGGCTTATTTCACTTAGCATGATATTTTACAGGTCCATCCATGCTGTCCTAAAGGGTTAGAGATCCCTCTTTTTTACAGCTGCATAGTATTCCATAGTGTAAATGTCCCACAGCTTTTTTTATCCATTCATCTGCTGATGGGCACTTGGGCTGTTTTGAAATCTTAGCTATCTATATATATAAAAAGGCTAATATGCAAAGTGTCCCCTTGGGAGTTTGACCAGGAGACTGTGAGTTCGATCATTCGCTATGATGTGTGCTGACCACCAGGGGGCGGCATGGAACATGGCAGGTGACCAGTGGCGGTGACAGGGTGCTGAAGGAGTGAGGGAAGGAGGAGGCGGGGAGGAGGGGAATCTGATTGGCCCTGATCGCTGGCCAGGCCTAGGTAACCTACCCGTGCACAAATTTCATGTACTGGGCCTCTAGTTGTAAATAATGCTGCTATGAACATAGGGGTGCATTCTTTCTGATTTGCATTTTGGGGTTTTTAGGATATATCCCCAGAAGTGGGATTGCTGGGTCAAATAGAAGTTACATTTTTAATTTTTTTTGAGGAAACTCCATACTGTTTTCCATAGTGGCTCCACCAATTTGTATTTCCACCAGCAGTGTGCTAGGGTTCCCTTTTCTGCACATCCTTGCCAGCTCTTCTTGTTTGTTGATTTTTTTATGATAGCCATTCTGACAGGTCTGAGGTGATACCTCATTGTAGTTCCATCCTGCAGGTGTTTGGGGTCCCGCTGGCTTTTGCCTCCTCGCTGAGCAGTCAAGAATGCAAACTAGATTAGACAAACAAGCAAAGCCTCCAGAGACCCTCTGCCTGCAGACTGATTGAATTCAGTGTGGAGTACCTGGAGCAAGTGCCCACAGGTGGGGTGAGAGGTTTTCTAACAGGCAACTGCTTCTGCCTGGAGGCTAATTGTTATTCTCAGTCTCTTAATAGGCCTCAGAAATTCTACAGGATCTTCCAATAGGGTTAGGGTTACCTCCTACAAAGACCACCTGGATAGCAAAGTTTGCCTGAGAAAGATGACCTCCCCAGTGTGAGAGAATGACTCAGCATAGGAAACCGGGGTGTCTGCCTTCTGAGCTCCAACCCCAGACCTCCCAACCTTGGCTTCTGCTCACACAGCTCCAGTCCACTCTGCTCTCCCTCTGCCAGAGTCCAAGGTGAGTGTTTGCACACAAAATTTTGTGTTGGGCCTTTATGAGGTGCCTGCATTTCCAGGCATCCCTCCCTGGCAGACAGCAACCTGCTGACTTTCACAGCCAGCAACCTGCTGACTTTCACAGCCAGGTGTTATATTGGCACCTTTCTCAGTTCTGGTGCACCTTTCTCAGTTCTGGTGCTCTAGGCTAGAGAGCCCAGCTTGGGGTTTAGACCTCAGAGTTCTCAGTGGGAACCCCCCACAGCTGAGATACCCCTTTGGAACTTTAGCTGCTGTCTGTGGGAGCCCAGACAGCCCCCTGAGGTCTCCGCCCTTCCTCCCAGTCTCTGTGCAGCCTCCACTTTCTGTCCTTGGTTATCGGGGTTCTCTCCAGCTGGTCTTCAGTTGATTACTCAGGGTGGTTGTTTTGTATTTTAGTTGTAATTCCACTTTGGTCCTGGGAGCATTTATGTGTAGCATCCACTTACCCCACCCTAAAAACTGTCTTTATTTTTCCCTAAATATTGTAGGAATATATACTGAGTGGCCAGATTATTATGATCTCTGAACACATAATAATCTGGTCACTCAGTGTGTGTGTGTGTGTCTATGTGTGTGTGTATCTATATCTATATCTATATCTATATCTATATCTATATCTATATCTATATCTATATCTATATCTATATCTATTAGAAGCCCGGTGCATGAATTCATGCATGGGTGGGGTCTGGCCAGCCTGGCCAGGGGCAGGGGACATGGGTGGTTGGCCGGCCTGCCTGCTGGTCGAACTCCTGGTTGAGGGGACAATTTGCATATTAGCCTTTTATTATATAGGATATACACTGAGTGGCTAGATTATTATGTGTTCAGAGATCATAATCTGGCCACTTAGTGTATGTATATGGTCTCCCAGATTAAGTTTTTAAAAATCATAGTTCAATGAAACATTTCACTATATTTACCATAAGGATATCTTTGTCATTACAATTAAACACTGACATTTCTGAAACAGAATTGGGAGATATTTTGTCCTCTGGTCTCAGCAGTAGTGCTCTTCCTGAGCGACTGATTTATATTTTCCTCATAGATTCTGTGAAACTGGAAATTGCATACATTTTCCTATCAGTATTTGGCAAATTTAGAACCAGAAGTGTTGCTTTACCTCTGACACAAATGTCATTGGGTTTCAAGCTTATTTCTGGCTTTCTATTAGTTTCTTGTGATTACTTGCCCTTTGATCATATTTTTCTTACTTTAATTGGTTTTTATTTTGCTATATTATATGATTTTTTTGTAAATGGCTTGAAGGCCTTTTTGGTAAGATAAAAATATGTGTCAAGGTATAATTAAAATGTGTATATATATTCACACATATTAATATAGTTTATGGCATGTGAAACTTGTGGGATATAAATTTAAGTTGGAAATCAAGGTAAAACATTATAGTAGAACAGCTAAATTAAGGAATTTAATTATTATTACAACAACACAGTTGTTTAATTTGCTAATTGCCATCTCTTGGTACATAATTTTACTACATTAAAAAGTATAACTTCATGCTTAGTAGGAATTTAACCAATTATTTGTGCCTTCTCTAATGATCTAAATTTTAGCTGTCACCAATTTAAAGGGTAAAGATAATTTATACTATGGTAAGTTTGCTAATAATGATAGTTTATTGTTTCTACAAATTATTTTTTTATAAAATAAAGTGTTGGAGTAATTATTTTTAGTCACTTATAGCTCTAAAATTGAAACAGCTTAAAAGACATACTAACTTTCCTTTAGATGCTATTTGTAAACATTCTTTCTGTTTAAGAGATGGGAACATTTGTGGAATGAAATAACTGGGTGGAGAGATATAAAACATTTCTTTCTTTTATTGGATGACACTCTAAGAACAGTGAGTTTTACTAAACTTAATCACTGTTGGCATGGAGCATAGAACAGATGAATAAAGTTGAAAATATAATGACTCAAGCAATAATACAAGATGCTTGTGTGCTTAAATTAAATGTTCTTGAAGGTCAGAATGCTTTTATTTGCAAAGATCTTTGTACCTTAGGTAGGAGAATATTCAATATTGATTTGAAAATATAATGGTTGGGACGCTATTTAAGGTCACTGAATAATAAAAATAACCCAAACCCCAAAACTTCCTTTACAGTTCAGGAAGTCAGATGCTCTGAAACAGAGGAAATAGAAAAGTAGAAAATATTGAAGCTAGAATTCAGGCAAAACTCTGAGCTAAAAATGTGTGAATGTGCGTGTGTGTATGCATGTGTTTGTATGCAGTCACATGAGTCGGTGTGTGTGTGTTTTCTAATTGTCCCTCCATCTGACATTGAAATGGTGTCTTTGATTTGGCAAGAAAGAACATGTCTGAAAACACAGCATTGAAAATGCAAGTTACAAGTTATAGACTGTTATTAGGATGTTAGACAAGTCAGTGGCAGAAGGACAAGGCAAACAAGTCACAGTGAAATTCAGAAATAAAAAGATAGGCTGCCAAGAGGGGACTCACTGAGCTGCTAGCCCTGTTTCCCCCCTAATAAAATATTTGAGAGACTGCTCAACCTGAAAGGCAAACCATTCTCACAATTCAAGATGCCAGTCATCTGGAAAGTGAGAAGCCAAGACAGAAGGACATTTATGATGAAGAACAGGATTGTCACTTGAAAGTCAGGAGATGTAGCCTGAATAGCCAAGTCAATTATTTGGGCTCATCTTCTGGATTTCTCCTCTCTTGAAACTTTTCTTCTCTCTTCCTTCCTTTATCCTATCTTTTAACCATTAAACAGCCTAATAGGATCAGCCGGGGTGAATGGGTGGATGGATGGTGGAAGAAAAGAAAGAATAACACTAACCAAGCCTGTAACTAATGGTGGTAGTACCAAAGGAATACAACTCAAAGGTAGAACAAAATAGTCACGTTTTGCTTTTTATCTATTTAATTTGTTCAAAACTAGATAATGATCACCCCATACAGTTTGCATACAATCTATTGAGATACATATAATGATCCCATTTTACAGATGAAAAGATTATTATCCTATATAATAAAAGGCTAATATGCAGCCCTGACTGGTTTGGATCAGTGTATAGAGCATTGGCCTGCAGACTGAAAGGTCCCAGGTTCGATTCCGGTCAAGGGCATGTACCTTGGTTGCGGGCACATCTGCAGTAGGAGCTGTGCAGGAGGCAGCTGATCAATGTTTTTCTCTCATCGATGTTTCTAACTCTCTATCCCTCTCCCTTCCTCTCTGTAAAAAATCAATAAAATATATTTTAAAAAAGAAACCCTTTTATATGCTCCATTAATTTTAAAATGAGGCATGTGGTTTCTTCTAGGATTTTTATGGTTTCACGACTTACATTTAAGTCTTTTTAAGTTTATTCCTGTGTATGGTGTAAGTTGGTGGTCTAGTTTTTTTTTTTTTTGGCATGTATCTGTCCAATTTTCCTAGCACCATTTATTGTCTCTGTACGCTCTTGCCTCCTTTGTCAAATATTAATTGAGAATAATGGCTTGGGTCAATTTCTGGGGTCTCTGTTCTGTTCCATTGATCTGTATACCTGTTCTTGTGCCAGTACCAGGCTGTTTTGATTACAGTGGCTTTGTAGTATAACCTGATATCGGATATTTGTTCTTCTTTAGGCATCAAAATCTCAGACATCTCTTGTAGCAATATGTTTGTGGATACATCTCCTAGGGCAAGGGAAACCAAGGGGAAAATAAACAAATGGGACTCCATCAAAATAAAAAGCTTCTGCACAGCAAAAGAAACCATCAACAAAATGAAAAGGGATCCCACTGTATGGGAGAACATATTTGTCAATGATACATCTGATAAAGGGTTAATATCCAAAACATATAAGGAGCTCATACAACTTAACAAAAGGAAGACAAATCCAATTAAAAATGGGCAAAGGACCTAAATAGACACTTCTCCAAAGTGGACATACAGAAGGTCAAGAGACATAAAAACATGCTCAAAGTCACTGACCATCAGAGAGATACAAATGAAAATAACAATGAGGTATCACCTCACACCTATCAGAATGGCTACCATCAATAAATCAACAAATGACAAGTGCTGGCAAGGATGTGGAGAAAAGGGAACCCTCCTACACTGCTGGTGGGAATGCAGACTGGTGCAGCCACTGTGGGAACAGTATGGAGTTTCGTCAAAAAAGCAAATATGGAACTGACACTTGACCCAGTGATCCCACTTCTAGGAATATATCCCAAGAAACTAGAAACACCAATCAGAAAGGATATATGCACCCCTATCTTCATAGCAGCACAATTTACAATAGCTAAGATCTGGGAACAGCCCACGTGCCCATCAGTAGGTGAGTGGATAAAAGGGCTGTGGTACATTTCTACCATGGAATACGATGCAGCAGTAAGGGACCTGGAGAGCATTATGCTAAGCAAAATAAGCCAGTTAGAGAAAAACAAGTATCCCATGATCTCACTCATATGTGGAATCCAATGAACAAAATAAACTGTTGAACAAAATAGATCCAGAGACACAGAAGCATCGAACAGGCTGTGGAATCTCAGGGAAGGCAGGAAAGGGTGAGTGGTTGGGAAGAGATTAACTAAAGAACTTGTATGCTTATATGAATAACCCATGGACACAGACAATAGGGTGGTAAAGGCCTGGGGCAGGGGGTGGGGGCAGGCTAGAAGAGGTCAATAGGGGAAAAAGGGGACATATGTAATACTTTCAACAATAAAGATTTAAAAATATTGTTAAGTGATAATTTTAAAAAGTAAACTAAAAAAAAAAAATCACTGTTTGCCAGGGGTTGCAGGAGAAGGATGAGAGGGATAATCAGACAAGCACAGAGGAATTTGGGGGCAGTGAAACTACTGTGTCTGATACCATAATGGTGTATGCATGTCATACATTTGTCCAAATCCACAGAAAGTACACGGCCATCAGTGAACCTAATGTAAACTGTGGACTCTGGGTGATAATATGTATCAATATTGGTTCAGTGGTAACAAATGTGCCACACTCATGTGAAATGTTCATAATAAGGGAAACTGAATATATGTTGAGAGTGCTGGGTATATGGGAACTCCCTGTACTTTCTGCTCAATTTTTCTATAAATCTCAAACTGCTCTAAAAAACCAAAGTCTATTACTTAAATATTAATAAATTTTTAATTTTAGAGTAGTTTTAGATTTGCAGAATTATGAACAAGGATAATGTGGAGAGTTCTCACAGTTCATTTAGTTGTCCATGTCAGCTTAGACTCCTCTGGGTTATCACATTTTTCTCAGCTTTTTCTTATTTTTGATGACCTTGATAGATTTTAGGATTATTGGTTAGGTATTTTGTAGGATTGTTCCTCAGTTGTTGTTTTTTTGTTTTGTTATGTTTTTCTCATCATTAGACTGGGATTATGTGTTTCTGGAAGGAAGGTCACAGAAGTACCATTCCCATCACATTGTATCACAAGTACATACTATCAATATAACTTCTCATTGTTGATATTGACCTTGATCACCTGACTGAGGTAGTGTTTATCAGGTTTCTCTATGGCAAAGTTACTCTTTTCCCCCCTCCCTTTCCATATTGTCCTCTTTGGAAGAGTCACTATGTATATATACCACAAGCTTAAGAGTGAGGGGTTATGTTCCACCTCCTTAAGAGCATCTACATAAATTATTTGGAACTCTTCTCCATAAATTATGTCCCATTTATTCATTCATATCAGTGTAGATGAATAGATGTTTATGTTATACTTTGATTTATAATCCAATACTATTTTGTTCAGATTGTTACAGTTCTTTTAGTTGGCTTCTGTTTTTCATTAAAATACCCCTATCATTTTTGGAGCATTTTTAAGCTTTCTGGCATTACGAGATGCTCTAGGATCAGGTGAGGGATTACCCATACTGATTTTTGGAATATTGAACCAGCCTTGCACACCTGGAATCAATCCCTCTAGATTGTAGTATAGTTATTTTTAGATTTGATTTGCTAATATTTTGTTGAGGATTTTTGCACCTATATTAACGAGAGATAATGGTCTGCTTTCCTTTCTTGTAATCTCATCTTATTTTAGTGTCAGGATAATGATGACCTCATGGAGTGAGTTAGGAAGTATTCCCTCTGGAAGAGATTGTGGAGTATTAGTATAATTTATTCCTTAAATGTTTGGTAGACTTTACCAGTGAAAATATCTGGGCCTGGTGATTTTATTTTGGAGGTTATTTTATTGACCCTGTTTCTTTAATAGATAATCTTACTAGTCTTATACTTACTTCTCCTTGTTTTCATTTTGGTGTTTTGTGTGTTTCAAGGAATTGGTCCATGTAATCTAAATAATAAAAGTTGTGGACATGGAATTGTTCACAATATTTATGTTATCCTTCTATGCCCATGGAACAGTAGGGATGACCCCTCATTAATTCCTAATGTTGGTAATTTGTGTCTTCTCTTTTTTTCTTGGTTAGCATGGCTATTGGTTTATCAATTTTACTGATTTTTTTTTTTTTTTTTTTTTAGAGAATCAGCTTTTGGTTTTGATTTTTTTCTATTATTGTTTTCAATTTCGTTGTTGTCTATTTCATTGATTTTTGCTCCAATTTTTATTATTTCCTTTCTTCTGCTGACTGTAGGCTTAAAGTGCTCTTATTTCTCTAGTTTCCTAGGTGGAAGCTTCGGTTATTGATTTTTTTTTGCTCTTTTTAATTTTCTAATATATCTATTTTTATTTTTATTTTTTTGTTGCAAAAAACCTTATTGTTTCCATTTGGTCCAATGCATGGGAGGGGGCTTCAGGGTGGTTAAAGAAATGGCTGGTAATTTCCCGGAGAGGCTCAGGCAAAAGCCAGACCCCAGGGGAATGCAGAGGGCCCCTCAGAGGCCTCTGGGCTCCACAGGCTCCTAGTCGTGCCTGAGGGTGAGCCTTTGGGAGAAGGGATACTGCCCAGCCCAGCCTGGGGGCCGCAGCCTGCGCAGGCGAGTCAGGCGGGGCCCAGCTTCTGGAGGAGTTCCACCTGCTCACCCAGGAAGCGGTTCTCCGGGAAGTCACGGAGCTGAGGGTCCGCGCGTGCGCAGGCGGAACCAGGGCCTGCAGCTCCCAGAGGGCCTGGCTCAGGTTCCTCTCCAAGGCCATGGCGGCTTCCACGGGGGCCTGAGTTTTGCCCCACTCACTGTGGGAGGCTCCAGCACGTCCCGGAGAGAATGCATGCGGCCACCGCGCTGGCTTTGCAACTTCAAGAGATGCTTGGCGCCCTCGCGCTTCTTTCCCACCAGCCCCTGGAAGAAGGAGCCCGCCCTGCAGAGCCACGTGGTGGCGGTGGAAACAGGAGCCCCGAGAGAGGTGGGTGGGGAGGCCCGCAGGGGCAGGTGGGCAGGCGGGTGACCGCAGCCTCCACCTCGTGGAATAAGTCTGACCAATGTGGGAGCTCAGGGCTGTTCGGCCATAAGGAGTTAAGGTAGGAAAAACCTGGTGTGCTGGCTGGTCCCGGAGGAGGCTCTGAAGGTGGTGACTGGATGAGACGCTGGAGAGTGGCCGGGGCTGGAAGAAGGGGCGTCCCTGGGCCTGTTCCGTCCAAACACTGTAGAAGCAGAGACACATCCGGGGCCACCGAGGGCACTATCCTAATGTATGTATTTAATGCTACAAACTTCTTTCTAAACACCATTTCTGCTGCATCCCACAAAATTTAATAAGTTGTATTTTCATCTTTGTTTAGCGTTAGTTAAAAATATTTTACAAGTTTCTCTTGAGATTCTTTTTTAATCCATTTGGTATTTCAAAGTATGTTGTTTAATTTCGAAATATTTGGGGGTTTTCCAGCTGTCTTTCTGTTATTCGTTTCTAGTTTAATTGTATTGTGGTCTGAGAACATATTTTGTATGATTTTTTTTTATTTTTTAAAAGTTGTTAAGATATGTTTTATGGCCCAGAATGTGATCTATTTTGGCGAATGTTCCAAGCTTGAGAAGCATGTGTATCATGCTGTTGTTGGATGGAGTCTTCTATAAATGTCAATTAGGTTAAGTTGATTGATGGTGCCATTCAGGCCAGCTATTTCCTTATTGATTTTTCTCTCTGCTTGATCTAGCAATTATTGATGGGGTGGGGGCTGAAATCTCCAACTATAATAGTGGATTTCTCATTTTGTCCTTTCAGTTCTGTCAGTTTTTGCTTCATGTATTTTGGTGTGCTATTGTTAGGTGCATACATATTTAGGAATGTTGTGTTTTCTTAGAGAATTGACATGTTTAGATCATTAACATTTAATTATTAATATATGGGTTTATATCAATTATGTTTGTAATTTTTTAATTTATTCCCATAGGCTTCTTTTTCTACCTTCTCTGGTTTCAATTGAGCATTTTATATGATTTTTATCTCCTCTTTTGGTGCAGCATTTATATTAACAGAAACTTCTTAGTGGTTGCCCTAAAGTTTAAGATATACATTATTAACTAATATAAGTTTACGAATAACATTTCATGTGTAGTATAGGTACCTTATAATAGTGTATTTGCAATTCCTCCTTCCCCTCCCTTGGGACTTGAATCACACAATACATTGTTACTATTACTATTTATACAGTTATCCTCTATAATAAAAGCCTAATATGCTAAGTGTCTGGTCAACCAGTTGGCTGTTCAACCAATCAAAGCGTAATATGCTAATGATATGCTAAGGCCGCTCAACTGCTCGCTATGATGTGCACTGACCACCAGGGGGAAGATGCTCCGACCACTAGGTTAGCTTGCTGCTGGTGTCCGGCTGATTGGGACTGAGCGAGACAGGCCGGACACACTCTGGAGCCCTCCCACATTTCCTCCCCAGCTGGCCAAACCCCTGCGCCCCTTTCCAGCCCTGATTGTGCACCAGTGGGGTCCCTCAGCCTGGCCTGTGCCCTCTTGCAATCTGGGTCCCCTTGGAGGATGTCGGAGAGCTGGTTTTGGCCCAATCCCACAGGAATGACTGGTTGCTATGACATGCACTGACCACCAGGGGGGACAGACATTCAACACAAGAGCTGCCCCCAGCCCACAGGTCCCAAACCAGCCAAGGCAGATGCCAGCGGGGGCCCCCCAATCGCCCCACCAGTCGCCCCACAGATCAGCCCTGATCACTGGCCAGGCCTAGGGACCCTACCCATGCACGAATTTCATGCACCAGGCCTCTAGTATTTTAAATAAAGAAAAAGAAAACTATTTAATTTTAGCTACATTTGTTCCTTCTCTGATGCTCTCCCTACCTTTATATAGAACCAAGCTTCTGACTTATATAATTTTATTTCTGCCTTAGTAAAGTATTTTAACATTTCTTACATGGCAGGTGTGATGGTGATGTATTCTCTTGTTGTTTGAGAACTACTTTATTTCTCTTTCATTTTTGAAGGATAACTTCTCTGGATATAGAAAACCAGGTTGGTGTTTATTTTCTTTTAAAAAATTGAATACTTCATTCAATTCTCTTCATGGTTTCTGATGAGAAGTCAGATATAATTAATATTTGTTTTTATTCTCTGGCTTCTTTATAGATTTCTCTTTGTCTTTCTGCAGTTTGAATATGACGTGTGTGTGTGTGTGTGTGTGTGTGTGTGTGTGTGTGTGTGTTGTATTTATACTGCTTGGTACTATCTGAGCTTCCTAGATATAGTTTGCTGTAATTAATTTTGGAAAGTTCTCAGCCATTATTATTTCAAAAATTTCTTCTGCTCTGTTCTCTTTATTGTCTTTTTGATATTTCAATTACACATGTTGTTATTATTATTTTTTTTGAAATCTCCCCAGTTCTTGGAGGAGATCCTGGTTTTCTTTTTTAAAATTAACTCCTCTTTGTGTTTCAGTTTGGAAAGTTTCTATATGACTTATCTTCAGGCTCACTGATTCCTCAGCTGTTTTGATCTATTGAGTCCACTGAAGGCATTCTTCATATCTCTTGCAGTGATTTTGACTTCCAGCATTTCCTGTTGATTCTTCCCATATTTCTTCTTTTACATTATTTGTCTGTTTGTGCATGTTATATATTCTTTCCATTAAAGCCCTTATCACAATAGTTATAGTTATCCCAAATATCCTGTCATTTATGTCCAACATCTTTGTCACATCTGAATTTGGTTCTTATGCTTGCTTTGTCTCTTCAGACTGTTTTCTTGCTTTTTGGCATGGCTTATTTTTTTTTAAATTAAAAGTTGGACATTTTTAATGGGTAATAGGAACTGAGGTAAAAGGCCTCTGCTGTGAAGATGTATGTTAGTCTGTCTAGGAGTTGGACTTTGTTTTTATGTTTGCTACTAGAGGACCGATGCACGAAGATTTGTGCAAGAATGGGCCTTCCTTCCCCTGGCTTCCAGCACCGCCTTTGCTTAGGCTGGAGCTGCCTTTTTGCCTTCCCACGCTGCCCAGAGGCCCGGAGTGGCTGGGGTGGTGCAGAATGCCTGTGTCATTGCCATGACGATGGCACAAGTGTCCCGCCCCGCCCCCTGTTGCTTGGTGCCTGTGTATGCAAATTAACCTTCCATCTTTGTTGGGTTAATTTGCATACTCACTCCTGATTGGCTGGTGGGCACCGTGAAGGTACGGTCAATTAGCATCTTACTCTTTTATTAGTGTAGATAGCTGATGATACCAGAGTCTTCAAATCCCTCTGGTGTTCTTGTTTTTGTCTTCCCTATTGACTTTGGACGTCCCTACGTACTTCTCAGGGAGGATCTGTGTCTTTCAGCACTTTCAGCTGCAATCTACTATTATTATATTGGAGCCCTGTTAGTATGGTGATAAGGTGTGGAGGAGACAAAGCATTCTATAATATTCCAATTAAATCTCAGCTTTTAGTGAACCTGTGATGAACTATGATCATTACAAGTGTTTCTTCTTGTATATCTTCCCCCCTCCCAATTAGACAAGATAGAAATGCTAGAGGGGACTGTAGTGAGGGGACCTATGGGATAAGGCTTTGGAAAAGTATTTTGTCCTAAAGACCAGGCCTTTGTTATGAAGAAGGCTCTGGACCTATTTTACCAGGATTACTGCTCTCCCTGCCTAAGCCACGAGGGGACCTTTCTTGGCTCTTCACCATGAGAACCTAGTGGGGATAGTGGAGATAAGGCCTAAGAAAATGTGGAGGCCCTCCTAAGACTATGGCCCCAAAGAGTCTCTCAGTCTCAGGCTAGTCTATACTCAGGCTCTAGCAATCCACCAACATCACTATTTAAGTGTTCTAATAGTTTATATCTCCAGTGGCTTCTGTTCAGGTAAGCAGATCATGGCTATGACTCTCTTGATTTGCTTGTGTCTCCAAATTTTAGCGTGGTGGTTTGCCTTGAAAACTTAGTTCTCTGACAGGTCCCAGAAAACTCATTGATTTTTAGTTTGTCCATCTTTATCTTGTTGTAAGGATGAAAGTGATGACTTTTAAGCTCTATACATGCCAAAGCAGAAACTCGGAGTTATCATGATTATTTTTGAGGATTACATTACCATAAATCTTTATACCTCAGAAATATATTTTCTTTATTTTACAGATAAAGAAATGGGGCTTTAGTGAGGCCAAGTTATGTGTTTAAGATCATGTGTCTGCAGGTCTAAATGATTCTAAAATCTGTATACATAGCTTCTTTGAAAATAGCTAATAAGCTATCAATTTTATGCATACATATATTTAGATATTGAAATGTTTCTTGTTTTTAAATCTGTGCCTACATTTTGTGGACCTCAGGTGTAAGGCAGGTTATTATCATTGGTTCAGGCAATTAATCATCAGTTTCTTCTTTGTCCACATTTCACTCTCTCATTCTACCTCCTCTAGCCCCCACCAGGAGCAACCACTGAAACATGGTTACTGTGTATCATTTTATTCAAGTTTGCTCTTGTAAAATGTGCTTTGTATTATAGGCATGTATCTTAATTTACATAATTGCTATTTTCTTATCATGCATTTAATTCAGTTTATTTATTGTGTTCTCAGCACAGTGTTTTTAAGATACATCCATATCGCTCTGGGTATACATGGTTGGTTGGTTCAAACTACTCTACAGTGTTCCAGCTTTATTATTTTTTATAAAATTTGTACATAGTCATTGTAGAGAAAAGCTCAATATGAGAAAGTGAAAGTCAGGAAATAATGATCACTGAAAATTGCATCCTAAGATAAATATAGCTATCATATGGGTTCCTGTAAGAAATTTCTTGCACATATATAAAAATGCATTGTGTATATTCAATTATACCTACACAACACCACACTGCATATATATTAATAACTGGCCCCTGTCATTCAACTCTATTTTATGGAGATTATCTCATGCAACAAATATAGATCCACAGCCTGGCTTTTAATGACCACTCAGTACTGCATTGTATGGTTGCGCCATACATAAACTGTTCCCACACTTATGGGTAGTTTGCTTTCACTTTTTATTTATTATAAACAGGGCTTCACTACAGCTTTCTGCAGACATCTTTTCCCACTTGTGCACTAATCTCTTCAAAGTAAATACTCTGTACTCTGCATGAATTGGGCCAGGTTTCCCTCTACCCACAAAATTTATGCCTTGTCTACTGCTTTATGTTGCCCAAAGACTTAAGAGCTGAAGTGGCTTCAGATACTAAACTCTGTGAGCTTATAAGTTTATGATCATTGGTGGCATAGAAGAAGAAGTCACAAAAGAGAGAGGCCATTTTATCAGCTCTGCTCCAGTAAGTGGGACCATGGAGAAAAGTTTATCTTCCTATTAATAAAAGCCTAATATGCTAAGTGTCTGACCTTTCGACCAGTTGCTGTGAAGCTCACTGACTACCAGGGGGCAGAAGCTCCAACCAGTAGGTTAGCTTGCTGCTGGGGTCTGGCCGACCGGGACTGGTCTAGACGGGCCGGACATGCCCTAGAGCCCTCCTGCAGTCCCTCCCTGGCCCTGATCGTGCACTGGTGGGGGGTCCCTCGGCCTGGCTTGTGCCCTCTCGCAATCTGAGACCCCTGGAGGATCTTGGAGAGCCGGTTTTGGCCCGATTCCTGCAGGTCAGGCAGAGGGACCCCACCGGTGGATGAATCCGTGCACCGGGCCTCTAGTGTATGTATATAGATAAGTGATCTTTCATGGCACCATCTAGTGAAGCCCTTGGCTTCAATTGTAGACTATCTTCCCATCCATGGCCCTGCACCATTCCATCAAGGCACCTTATACCTACCTGGCTTTCTAGTATCCTGGTACTAAGGAAACAGACACCACTACCACATCTCTGTCTTTTATTTTGTGGCTGAATAAATGCAAATAAATAAGGTGTCAGAAGTTAGTAGTTTACATAATTTGATTGAAATTAGAGTTCAACACTAACTCTGATGGAATCAGGTTCTTTTCTAAATGTTGTTCTTGACACTAAATGTGCCATAATTATTTAGAGGAATGTTATTCTTCTATTATTTACAACTCAGTAACATTTATGCCAAGAAACCTCTTTGGTAACTGCTTTCCCAAGATATTTTGGGCCAAGATTTGAAAACTCAGGAAATTTAGACACGTATGTTTGGGTACTTATTCTTAAATAAACCAAATGTTTCCTCCTTTCAATTTTTAACATGTTGGCTTCTTATTTGTAGTTCTAATTCAGCCTTCTGATAAATCAAACATTCTATTTTCCAGTTTGCTTTTGGGGGGGATTGGGAACAAAACTTTTTGTTCAGAAGGAAATAAAAAACACCTTACCTTGGAGGTAAGCATGGGATATTCGAAACACCTAATTACATGTAACTGAGGTGCTAGTGTAAAAAGTATTTTGTTATGACAATTTGCTTAGGCTTCTATTAGCCAATTTGAACATGGAAATAATTAAGCTTCGATTTTAAAAGTATTCAATGAAATAAATCAATGTTTTTACTATGCCAGAATGAGTAAACAAACAGTTGGGAGACCGTTGATTTTGCTATTTACTATAATGGTATATTTTGCTCCTGGGCCCATGTGATGAAGTTATGTTTATTATATTTTTATGTACATCGAACTGGACCAGCATCCTTTTTTCTTTATAGATAAAATTTACATATAATATTGTATACATTAAAGTATACAACATACTCATTTCACACATGTTTTTATTGTGAAGTGATTGCCAAAATAAGCTTAGTTAACATCTATCCCCTCACATTGTTACAAATACATGTTTTCTTGTGATGAGAACTCCTACAATCTGTTCTGTTAGTGACATCCCTTTCTCTCTTCTTTGTTGATCGTGCCCCTTTCCCAATGTGCTCTGGCCCTGTGTGGAGGTCTTTTGCTCCCACTATGCTCTGCACTTCTGTTCAGCTCAGAGATCCTGAGCCAGTTTAGCCTCAAGAGGAAGGAGATTTTCCCTTTCAGTGGAAAGCCACTTCAGCCAGAGGTGCATAATTTGACTCCTAATTGATCATGCTTTTTTTTTTTTTAAATTAAACCTTTACTGTTCAAAGTATTACATATGTCCCCCTCTTCCCCCATTGGCCCCCTTTTAGTCCAGCCCCAACCCCCACCCCAGGCCGTCACCATCCTATTGTCTGTGTCCATGGGTTATGCATATACGCATACAAGTTCTTTGGTTAATCTCTCCCCACCCACCCACCCTCCCCCACCTTCCTTCTGAGATTGATCAGTCTGTTCCAGGCTTCTATGTCTCTGGATCTACTTTGTTCATCATTTTATTTTGTTCAATAGATTCCACTTATGAGTGAGATCATGTGATACTTGTCTTTCTCTGACTGACTTATTTCACTTAGCATGATACTCTCCAGGTCCTTCTATGCTGTCTCAAAGGGTGAGAGATCATGCTTCTTTTTGACCAGCAACAGGAGCCTTGCTCTTTCAGTTTGGCAGTTTTCCTCTGTCAAGGGCCTTATACCATTTTTCTCTGTGACTGGGCCATCATGGCTATGGGTTTGGCATAGCCCTGTCACATCTTCCATATGGCAGGATGCATGACCTCTGCTCTCCTTATATCAGGGTGAGTTCTTTGTCTCATTGCTGAAGAGTTCTTAGGGTATCTATTCTGAGAGTCAGCAAACAGTCCCCAAGCCCCCTTCATGACATTTTCCAGGGGGATAAAATCCTGTAGGACTTAGGGCAAGTCACTTATCCTTTCTACACCTCAGTTTGCTAGTTTCTAAAATTGCTATAATAAGAGTGTTCAGACCTAACTGGTTTGGCTCAGTGGATAGATCGTCTGTCTGTGGACTGAAGGGTCCCAGGTTCAATTCCAGTCAAGGGCATGTACCTTGGTTGTGGGCACATCCCCAGTAGGAGGTGTGCAGGAGGCAGCTGATTTGCTTCCATCTCATCGATGTTTCTAACTCTATCCCTCTTCCTTCCTCTCTGTAAAAAAATCAAGAATATATATATATATTTTTTAAAAAGAGTGTTCACCTTAAAAGGTGTCTGTGAGGATTAAGGAAAGTTAATATTTTAAAGTGCTTGGAGCAGTGCCTTGGCCATAGGAAGGGGTATGTGAAGGGCTAGGGATTAATAATACCATCAAAATACTGAGAGCTCATGACAGTCAAAGCTGGAATCCTGTTGGATGGCTCACGACCCACAGTGACCCTGATTCCTTGAACAGTTATAAGCATTACTCTAAAATATCCCTATTTTGGAACACTTAATTTGAACATAAATTAGGGTCTTTTAAGTGGAGATTTAAAATGGACTCTGTATTAAAATTAGGAATATGTAAATATAACATTCTGTTTAAACCAGGGCCATTTGTTTTTTAAGATAAAACTAGAGGCCTGGTGCACGAAATTCATGCACGGAGGGGGGTTGTCCCTCAGCCCAGCCTGTACCCTCTCCAATCTGGGATCCATCTTACAATCCAGGACTGCTGGCTCCCAACTGCTCGCCTGCCTGCCTTCCTGATTGCCCCTAACTGCTTCTGCCTGCCAGCTTGATCACCCCCTAACCACTCCACTGCCAGCCTGTTTGCCCCCAACTTCCCTCCTCTGCTGGCCTGATCACCCCTAACTGCCCTCTCCTGCAGGGTTGATCACCTCCAACTGCCCTCCCTTGCAGGCCTGGTCCCTCTCAACTGCCCTCCCTTGCAGGCAGGGTGCCTCCCAACTGCCCTCTCTTGCTGGCCATCTTGTGGTGGCCATCTTGTGTCCACATGGGGGCAGGATCTTTGACCACATGGGGGCAGCTATATTGTGTGTTGCAGTGATGATCAATCTGCATATTACTCTTTTATTAGATAGGATAGAGGCCTGATACAGGGGTGGGGGGCAGCTGGTTTGCCCTGAAGAGTGTCCCTGATCAGGGTGGGGTTCCCTTGGGGCATGGGGCAGCCTGAGCTAGGGGCCTGTGGTGGTTTGCAGGCGGGCCACGCCCCCTGGCAACCCAAGTGGAGGCCCTGGTATCTGGAATTTATTTTCCTTCTACAATTGAAACTTTGTAGCCTGGAGCGGAGCCAAGCCTGGGGATCCCTCCGCAGCTGGCAGCCATTTCTGTTGGGGTTATAATTGAAACTTTGTAGCTTAAGCGGGTGGGCCTGGCCAGGGTGTGTGGAAAGCTTTGCTTCCCCTGTTGCCACCGGCAACCCTGGCCTGGTCTCTCAAGCTCCATTCTGCCGCCATTTCTGTTTGAATTTGTTTACCTTCTATAATTGAAACTTTGTAGCTTGAGTGGAGGCTTAGGCCTGGCAAGGGCAGGCGGAAAGCTTGGCTTCCTCTGTTACCTAGGAAACCTTACTCTCTGTGGCTGTAGCCATCTTGGTTGGGTTAATTTGCATACTCGTTCTGATTGGATGGTGGGCGTGGCTTGTGGGTGTGTTGGATGTATGGTCAATTTGCATATTTGTCTATTATTAGATAGGATTATTTACAGTTTATTAATGTGTTTGAGTTTTGGCACCCTCCTGAGCTAAAAAAAAAAAAAAAGGTTTCATTCATACCCATAAAAACAGAATTGTTCCTCTCTTAGAGATTTTCTCCAGTGCTAGTTTGTATTTCTTATGTTTTTCAATCATTAGTTGGAACAAATAATCTGATGTAAAAAAAAACATGTTGTTCCATTAAAATAGCCTCAAATTCCCAACAAACTATTGTGACAGTCTTATTGTATTTAGAACAGAGAAGCAGTGTGAAAAAATAAACTGCTTTGCTGATATCATGACTATAAACAAATCAACTGGCGTGGCAAATTAGCACACTTGATTAAAGGGTACCCTCCCTTTCTGTATCTGTTATCGATACACCTGTACAGGTATGCTGCCTTAGTGTCCTGTAATTAATTGCTGTAACAAATTACCACGAGCTCAATGTCTTAAAACAGCACGAATTAATAAGTTCTGGTGGTCAGAATATAAAATGGGTCCAAGGGCTGCAGTCCTTTCTGGAGGCTCTTGAGGAGAATGTGTTTGTTGCCCTTTTCATTTTGCAATGGTTCCCAACCTTTTTTTGGCCACGCCGCACCTAAGCATCTCTAAAATCCTGATGCTCGCCCCCCACCCCGTGACATATAATTCTTATTATTCAAAAAGTTAATTCCTATTCAAGTGGAGGAAGCCTAAAAGGCCATTAACTTGATCTAAGCAAGCTTCCAAAGAACATGGCATCCATGAAAAAGAAAAAGAACAAAAGGACAGTTGAAGTACTGAGGAAGAAATCACTGAGAAATTGTTACAAAAATAATAATATGAAGTAATATGAAAAAATAGCAAATAAAGTTTCAAAACATAATAGAGAACTGAAATGAATAAACATGTCACAATATATATTTATATACCATACTAGAAGCCCAATGCACGAAATTCGTGCAAGAGTAGGCCTTCCTTCTCCCGGCTGCCGGCACCGGCTTCTCTCTGGCACATGGGACCCGGGCTTCCCTCTGGCCACTGGCAGGCACCCAGGACCTGGGCTTTCCTCTCAGCCCCAGCTTCGTCTGGAGGGTCGTCCGGTCTAATTAGCATATTATGCTTTTATTATTATAGATATGAGGCCCCTAGAACCCTAAGAAATGCAAAGAATTCACTGTTAAGAATTCATTCTCAAATTGCCCCCCTTAAAAATCAAATTGCCCCCCTGTGGGGCCTGTGCCCCATGTTGGGAACCCCTGTAAGGCTGTCTGTGCTGCTTGCTTCATGGCTCTTTCCTCCATTTGTTAAAGCCAACAGCATAGCATCTTCAAGTCTCTTTCTTTCCAACTCTGACTTGACTGCTTCCTTGTAATTACATTGGCCCACCCAGATAATCTACCAATCTCAAGATCCTTAACTTAATCAGAGCTGCAAAGTCCCTTTTGCCATGTCCTCATTACATGGTAAAGTAACATCTTCGCAGGCCCTGAGGATTAGGTCATGGACATCTTTGGGGGTCCTTACTATACCTTGTACCTACCACAGATGCACTCCGGAATAAGAACTGAATTGCCATCAGGCTATTTGACTCTCCAGCTCCCGTCCTTATTTTTATGAGTTTGCAGATAGTAACTGTGACAAATTCCTATCAGTGGTTCTTGTCACTTTTTTCTCTCCCTTTCCTCATAAATCTTTCCACACATTTAAACAAGTCAGATAGCTTTTAGTTTTTTCTTAAATGAGGAAAACATGCTAGAGTTTTGTGGGAAAGGATTTAATAAGACACCCCCCCCCGCCCCACTATCTGACAGCTCCAGGAAGGAAGCAAACTTTGAAGATGAAAGTACATCAGCAAAGAATTACATGACACCAAATGATGACGTGGGTCTTTGAAGCCATTTGAGAAAATAGATATGATTTGGTCCTTATCAGTTTTCCTGGGAGAAAATTAGGAATGTGGGTGTCTGAATTAGCAAATTCAAAGAGTGGTCAGAGAGATCTTCAGGGTAAGGAAAGAGGCTTCCTGGGCTCTGCATTTCCAGCTCCGAGCACACTGAGGTGATTGTTAAATGATCCTAGATAATAAAATCCTAATATGCAAATCAACCAACTGGTGGAACGACCAGTTACTATGTTGCACACTGACCACCAGGGGGCAGATGCTCAGTGCAGGAGGTGCCCCCTGGTGGTCAGTGTGCTCCCACAGGAGGAGCGCCACTCAGGCAGAAGCTGGGTTCACAGCTGGCGAGCGCAGTGGCAGTGGCGGGAGCCTCACCCGCCTCTGTGGTAGAGCTAAAGAACAGCAAGCTGAGTGGTAAGGAGTGAGGGGTCCCAGGCTGCAAGAGGGATCCCTGACTGCTGGCTTAAGCCCCATAGCCCTGGCAGGTGGACATCCCCCGAGGGGTCCCGGACTGCAAGCGGGCGCAGGCCAGGCTGAGGGACACTCCCCCTCCGCCCCAGTGCATGAATTTCATGCACCAGGCCTCTAATTAGTGAATAAATGACTTGTTGAAAGCATTCGAGGAACAGTTTGGGCTTTGGGAAGGATCTGGCCTTTGAAATACAACCTGCAAAAAACCAAACAAACAAAAAACAACAACGATGGGTTTAATATGCCAAGAAGGAGTGAACCATCATCTTCAGGTTTGTTTCTAACTGCTGACTCACACAGCTGTTCGTCATTGATTCTTGCTGCCTTGATACAAAAGAAACCAGAAACTAAGCCTTGGTATCACTCTCCTCTATCTTTCCTTGAAAGATGAAATAGCAGAACTGCTTCTCTGTTTATTTTGCTCACACATTACTATTGTTTAAAGCACAATTTTCAAATTCATTTCTAGCTAAGTGGATTGATTTTTTTTTATTACTCATGCTGAGCAGTTGACAGTAATGATTTATTGCATCTCTGGGATTTCTGCAGCTCCATACGACTCATGATTTAATTCACAGTTTTCCTAATGGCTTTTGTGTTGGTGGTGTTTGCTCTGAGAGCTTCTGTAAAGTGATGCACCACTGAGAGCAGTGAACTCTGGTCCTGTGCTCTGGCCTTAGTTTTGTTTTTCCCCAGCTCTGTGACCGTAGTGACAGTAAGGGGAGAAAAGACTCATAAACAGAGGTGACATGCTGCCTTCTGCTTTCCCAGGAACTGTAACCATTGTAGCTCTGTTCTATAAGCTGGAGTCTGGTTGGCTTGAAAGGAGGCTTAGGTAGAGCTGAGAGAGAAGGGTAAATGGGTAAATTTCAAGGAGATGGCTTACTTTCCATACTTCATAACAACGAAAGCAAAAAAATGGCAACCTACTGTACCAACCTTGTGGCATGTATTAGTCCAGACATTGGCAAATAACAGCCTGTGCGCTCAATTTTGGCCCTACCTGTTTTTGTAAATAAAGTTTTATTGAAACAAAGCATGCCCATTAATTTACCTAATGTTTATGGCTACTTTTTATGCTACAGTGGCAGACTTGTGTAGTTGTACAGAGACTGTATGACCTATAAAAGTGAAATTATAGGCCCTTTTCAGGAAATGTTTGCCAGTCCTCTTAGTCCACTTAATCTTCATAGTGTGAAGTAGATTTTGGTAATAACTCCATTTCACAGAAGAGGAACCTGAGACTCTGAGATATATAACGTGCCCAAGGTCTTAACAGCTATTAAGAGGTGGAGAGATAGTCCTGGCCAGTGTTTTTCAGCAGTTATAGCATTAGCTCATCCACCAAAGAGGTGTGGGTTCGATTCCCAGTCAAGGGCACACACCTGGGTTGTAGGTTTGATTCCCTGGTTGGGGCATGGGCAGGAGGCAACTGATCAATGTATGTCTCTCACATCGATGTTTCTCTCTTTCTCCCTCCCTCCCTTCCACTCTCTCTAAAAATCAATGGGAAAAATATCTCTGGGTGAGGATTAACAACAACAACAAAGAGAGGTGGAGAGACAGGATTAGAACTCAGGGAGTCCATCACATACTGTCTTGGAAAGTTACTCGGAGAATGCAATGATTGCTAAACCTGTCACATTAACATGTCTTATTTCTTTCCATCCTTACAAGGTATTGCTTTGTAAAATCTTTCTAGATTATGTCATTGCCTATTGTCTAATGGCTTTATGGAACTTAAGATTTTTTACTCAGAACTGCCTATTAACTAATCAAACCATTTGTTGGTGTTAGATCAGGTGTGGGGAACCTTTTTTTTGCTAAGGGCCATTTGGATATTTACACTGAGTGGCCAGATTATTATGACCACCTGACGTTTGTAGGCAAAATAGCCGTACACTGCATCATATGGGATATGGAAGCCGAAGGCCTGTTCGAACACCTTTGCTGTCTGCAGTTACCAAGATAAAGTGTTTCCAATTCGCATAGGAACACAAGGATTGGACAGTCTAGCATTGGAAAAAAGTCATGTGGTCTGATGAATCACGTTTCCAGTTGCATCATGCAGATGGCAGAGTGAGAATTTTGCAGAAACAGCATGAAAGCATGCACCTCACATGCATGAGTACAACCCTTCAAGCTGGTGGGGGCAGTGTTATGGTTTGGGGCATGTTTTCCTGGCATGATTTGGGCCCTTTAATTCATGTGGAACGTCTGAATAGCACAACATACCTAAGTATCGTTGCTGATCAAGTTCATCCTATCATGTTGATGGCGTATCCCAATGGAGATGGCTTCTTCCAACAAGACAATGCGCCATGCCATGGTGCTCGTATTGTGCAGGAGTGGTTTCAAGAACATGAGGGAGACTTTACCTTGCTTAGGTGGCCTCCACAATCACCAGATCTCAATCCAGTTGAGCATTTGTGGGACGAAGTTAAAAGAGCCATCAGGCAGCTGGTTCCACAACCATCAAATCTCACAGAACTGGACAGTGCTATTCATCAGGCATGGTGTCAGATTCCTCGCATCACCTTTCAACATCTCGTGGAGTCAATGCCAAGAAGAATCGCCGCAGTATTGAAGGCAAAAGGTGGTCCAACGAAGTACTGATGGGGTGGTCATAATAATCTGGCCACTCAGTGTATAACATCATTCAAGGGCCATACAAAATTATCAACTTAAAAACTAGCCTGCTATATTTGGTCCAAGTATTTAATTAACTCACCCCTAATGTCTTGTCAGGGCCAGACCAAATGATTTCATGCCTTATATGGCCCGCAGGCCAGATGTTCCCCACCCTTGGTGTAGATCATTGGTTCTCACTCATGGCTACACATTGAAGTTCAGGAGCTCTAAAAGTACTAACACCAGGTTCCATGGCTCTCAAATTCTGATTTATTGGTGTAGAGTGCAGCTTGGCACAGTGACTTTTAAAAGCTCCCCAGGTGATTATAATGTGCAACCAGGGTTGAGAACCACTAGTATAGATATTTGTAAGTCTGGCCCTGAAAGATGTTGGCCATAATGTGAAGTCTAATATACTGAGTAAACCATCAATACAATAGGAAGGAAGAAAAGGACAAATAATTCATATTAGAAGCACAAGCCCATTCTGAAAATGTTGCAAGTTCATGAATCCAACCGCAAGAAATATTCTGTACACCATCTATTTTATGATGATAAAGACAGTTGCATTATGTTCTAGAATTAATGTTATTTGTATATAATTATAAATATACTAGAGGCCCAGTGCATGAAATTTGTGCAAGGTAGGGTCCCTAGCGGCTGCTGGCCAGGGCCTTCTTTCCCCCAGCTGTCAGCCTCTGTCACCCCCTGATGGTCAGCACACCTCTAATTCCTGGTAGGTCGAACTCCAGCCTGTGGGGACAATTTGCATGTTCTCAAGGTCCATGCATCTGTCTTTTATTATATAGGATAAATTAGACATAAATTGCATATATATGTAATTTGCCCAGGGAGAGAAGAGACACTCATAGTTGGAGAGAAATAATGGAAAAATTCAACAACTTCCTTTAAAAGGGTATATATGGCTTGTGCATTCATTCAAAAGCTGCAGTATATTTCTTCTAAAAAATGTTTATTTTGAGTTTCTTCATGTTTTAATCTTTACTGAAGGGCAAATTAAATCAGAGCTGATTTAGACACATGGGGTTCATTAACTGACGGCTGCCTCATGAGTTTACATCATAATCATCACCAGCAAATATTGAGCAAGCCCTCACAAGAGACTTGGTGACACTTGGTGACATCTCCCAGAAAGTGCACCTTCACTGCAGTGCCTGGCGAAACATAATCACAACCTCAATTCCAAATAAATATCTCACTCCTCGGATTCTTTCCACTGTTTCTATTTGCACTGATGATGGAGCCAATATTGTTAAAACAGCATGAGACTGAACATTTACCCATGAGCCGAGTTCAACAAGCTGTCTGTACCGGCTGGTACATCATTCCAGGAAGAATAATGCAATTATTAAACATCAGAGAGAGGTTTACAAGATTTTTCTGAACTATCAAAGGTCACACATGTTTTCTTGGAGACTGCGAGAGAGAAGTAGGGTATGCATATAAAATATCAAAGACATCTCGCAGGTTTATGTCTATGCAAAAGTGGCTCCCCCTTTTCCTTTTTAGGCAGGGCAGCGAAAGGAACACAAGCATTCCTCTGTGCTCTGGCTGGTGGCAAGCAAATGTATGCTTTAGAATTAGAACTCAGGAGATTTATGGGATGTTAACATGTCAAGTCTTGGTAACCTCTCAAAAAGGCCACTTGTGAAGTCAGACGGTCATCAGTCACAGAAGCCGATGCATCTGTCTTCTGAGAAATCCCTCAGAAATGTCTTCCAGAAAGGTTATGAAAGATGAAAAATCTCAATACAGTGAAAAGATATTCTATAAATGTGAATTTTTGCTGCTTCTGGCAACTTCTGAGCACTCCCTCAATTGAGAAATGACAAAATGATACATGCATAGAATCTATTGAAGAAAATGCTAAAATTGATTATAGGCAGCTGTACAAGGATCAATAATAGCATATTTATGTAATGTACATCAATATAAGGCTATCTCTAAGTGCATTTATTAAAACACACTCATGCAACAGCGAGATGGAAACTTGTGCTCAGTTAGCTAAAATTAGATAATGCTTCCTACAGTCAGCCAAGCAAACCAACCTGACTCTGATATTGTATAAAAGTGGTTTGATTATGACATCAAAGGGAAGTCTGTACAATGTTGAAAGATGTGGACAGAAAAGGAGATAATATTAAGTCTAACAGTAACTGGGGATCTTGGTCTTTGGCCTGTCAGACATAATCAGTATTTATAGTCGGGACATGCTTTGTTGTACAGACACAGTGAATGAACCAGGGATCTCGGCTTATATGGGCTGCATTAACTGAGTCAAACAACCTATGACCAACTGCATGAACTTTATAAGTAACAAAATAAGAACCCAGAGAAAGTACAGAACAAATCCTCTGCTGTTGACTGTGTAACAATATAGATTGTTACAGCATATCAGAAAAGCATTTATGAAAAGAGTTGCAATTAAGAATGGACTAAAATGGGGATAAAAATTTTAACCTGCATATTGTGTATCCTATTACCCCTCCAGTCTATCCAGTGGTGTGGTAAAATAGTCACTATTGAGCTCCAGTGGATCAGGCCTGGTTACTTCTCTCTGACTCTTTCCTTTTGAGGAAGAAAAGTTAGTTCTGACAGCACATCATCACATAGTGGAAAATTTTAGCATATGTAGGAACTAAAAGGACTATAATGTCCATATTTTATTTCCTTTGTCATTCATTCTATACAAATGAATCGAGCACCTCCTATGTGTCAGAGCTGGGGCTGATTGCTGGATACACAGTGGTGACCAAATCCCTACTCTCCCGGAACTTACAGTACAGTGAGGAAGACAGCTGTGAAAGGCATGATTCCCCAAACCAACTAAGAATTACAAGTTGTAATAAGTATTATATAGGAAAAGAAAATGATGAGATGAGTGAGATCAACAAGGTTGTAAGTTAGATTGTCAAGTCTGGGAAGGAATCTTTGAAGAACATTTAAACCGAGACCTGAAGGATAAAGAATCTGCCAGGGGAAGAGCATTTATCAAAACTCTACTGAGGGTTTCCCAGGTCTATCACAGATAACCCTTTAGAGATAGATGGGCTTCCAAACCTATTAGAGATCAGGGAGATGATATTGGAATATTGTTGGAAGCCGCCCATTGTCTTCACTAGCAGAGAGGTGTGGACAAGGAACCTGGAAGGCTGGTCAACCTTGAAGCTCTGAAAGGTCAGAGCCATACACCCACTGTCTAGTTGAGACAATGATAGCTAAAGCAACCTCCAACTTTTATTCTTATGTACATTCTTACTAATTGGCTATTACTGGAATTGCCTGCCTAGAGCTATGGGTGGAACCCATCCTATCTAATAAAAGAGTAATATGCAAATTGACCATCACACCATGACACAAGATGGCCACCCCCATGTGGTCAAAGATGGCTGCCCCCATGTAGACACAAGATGGCCACCCCCATGTGGTCAAAGATGGCTGCCCCCATGTAGACACAAGATGGCCACCACAAGATGGCCTGCAGGGGAGGGCAGTTGTGGGAAGTTAAGGAAAGTTAGGGGTGACCAGGCCAGCAAGGGAGGGCAGTTGGGGGGGACCTAGGCCTGCAGGGGAGGGGAGTTGGGGGGGACTAGGCCTGCAGGGGAGGGCAGTTGTGGGCAATCAGGCAAGCAGGGATGGCAGTTGGGGGTGATTGGGCCAGCAGGGGAGGGCAGTTGGGGGGGATCAGGTCGGCAGAGGAGGGCAGTTGGTGGGACCAGGCCAGCAGGGGAGGGCTGTTGTGGGGGTACCAGGCCTGCAGGGGAAGGCAGTTGGGAGCCAGCAGTCCTGGATTGTGAGAGGGATGTCTGACCGCCCGTTTAGGCCCCATCCCAGTGGGCGGTCAGACATCCCTCAAGGGGTCCTAGATTGGAGAGGGTGCAGGCTGGGCTGAAGGACACCCACCCCCCCCCCCCCGTGCATGAATTTCATGCACCGGGCCTCTAGTAGTCTTACTAAAAGGGATCTCTAGGCCAGAGCAAAGTGGAGTCCTTCCCCTTGAGTTGGGCTCCCGCCTGGCCCCCAATATTTCCATATTAATTATTTTCTAGTCTCTTTCATTTGTGTGCAGCCTCCTCCAGAGCCCGAACCCTGAACCTGAACCCTGAACCACGCAGGATGTGAAAGGGGTTCACTACAAACTGGAGCCCAAATGTGGGACACTACAGAATATGAATATATACTTAGTCTAAGAACTAAGAAATACTTATTAATACTTAATTTATGGATCGGTATGGTATGTGTATACAGCTTATAAGTACACTAGAGGCCTGATGCACGAAATTCATGCAAGAGTAGGCCTTCCTTCCCCTGGTTGCCAGCACCGGCTTCCCTCTGGCACCCAGAACCTGGGCTTCCCTTGCAGCCCTGGCTTCGTCCAGAAGGTCATCCCGAAGGATGTCAGGTCTAATTAGCATATTATGCTTTTATTATTTTAGATATATATCATCTGAGAATGTGTTAAATATACATAATCTGAGGATGAGTTAACAATATTTTTATTGATATATGTGCAAAATCAAAACGTTTAGTGATCATTTAAAGAAAACAGTGAATAACCAGGAATCATTGCACACCATAACCAGAGCCCAGACTCTCCAGTCCACCCTTTCACCTTTTTTCAAAAATTAAATTTTTGGGGGTGACATTGGTTAATAGGGTTATATAGGTTTCAAGTGTATATTTCTATGGTAATGATCTGTATATTACATTGTGTGCCCACTACCCAAAGCCAAATCATCTTTTGTCACCATATATTTTGTCACCCATTTACCCTCTACCACTCCTTCACCCTTTCCCTCTGATAACCACCAAACTGTTGTCTGTGTCTCTGAGTTTCAGTTTTATATCTCACATATGGGTGAAATCACAAGGTTCTTAGCTTTTTCTGACTGACTTATTTTGCTTAGCATGATGTTCTCAAGGTCCATCCATGTTGTCACCTTTTCATTAAAGGCAGCTATTCCCTTTCACAGCCCAGTTTAGGCTGCTCTCCAGCAACCAGGGAATCTTCATTTTCTGATAACTTTGACCCAAATTCAAATTGTTCATATCCCTGATAGCTCATAGCATTCTCTTTCTGCCTCAATATTTTGCTGTTTTAGTAATGCTTCCCTTTATTGCTTTCTGGTGTTTTCATTGGCAATGGTCTTGTCTCTCCAAGTAGACATAGGCTGCTCTGGGGCTAGATTAAAACTAGCACATTTTTATCTGACCTAGTGGCAGGAAAAGAGAAAATACTAAATGGACACTTCTGGACTAAACCGTCCGAGATTTTGCTGTACAAATTGTAGCCAAAGGATCATTAGCATCAGTACCACCTGGGAGCTTGTTAGAGCACATCAAAATTTACACTGTCTACCAGCTGGTGTGGCTCAGTGGTTTATCATGGTTCAATTTCCAGAGGTCTCTTATTCCATTCCTGGTAAGGGCACATGCCCTGGTTGCAGGCCTGATCCCCAATAGGGGCATGTAGGAGGCAATCCATGGCTGTTCTCTCTCTTCAACGTTTCTTTCTCTCTCTCCCTCTTCCTTCCACTCTCAGAAATCAACAAAAACATATTTTAAAAAAGTTTATACTGTCCTATTGCTCTTCCATACGTCACTCATTTCTCTTGAAGGCCCATCACACTGCACCAGTGATTCTCAAAATTTAATGTGCATGAATCACTAGGGTGGGGGGTTCTTGTTAAAATGCAGATTCTGACTCAGATCTGGGTGAGACTAAAGATTCTGAATTTTAACATGTTCACAGGTTATTCCGATGCTTCTGGCTGGTGACCACACATCTATATATATAAAAAGGCTAATATGCAAAGTGTCCCCTCGGGAGTTCAACTGGGAGAACAGGATTTTGATTGCTCACTATGACGTGCACTGACCACCAGGGGGGCATTGGGGGACATGGCGGGCGACCAGTGGTGGTGGTGGGGCGCTGAGGGAGCGAGGGAAGAAGGAGGTGGGGAGGCAGGGAACCTGATTGGCCCTGATTGCCAGTCAGGCCTAGGGACCCTACCCGTGCATGAATTTCGTGCACCAGACCTCTTGTTGAGATATAAGGCTCTAGAGCAAGCGAGTTTGACATGCTTGCTCTAGAGCTATGCTATCCAATACTATAGTGATTGAGCACTTGATATGTAGGATTTTGAAGTTTAGTGTGGAAGAAAGAAGGTATACTATCTCAATAATTTTGAAATATTTGTTATATGTTCCAAGGATAATATTTTGGATGGATTGAGTTAAGTAAAATGTAGTACCACATTCAATTTATCTGTTTATTTTTACATTTTAATGAAGCTACTAGACATTTTAAAAGTACATATGTAATTCACATTATGTTTCTATTGGACAATGCTGCCTTACAGGTCTATCCTAGTTCCCTTAAACACATTATCCATTGAGAATCCACCTCCAGCCAAAAGAAAATTTGTAATCAGAAATTACACAACCATTCTTAGAAAGGTGTTTTTCCTCATGGAAGTATATACTCTATAAATGCTATTTCATTACTCAAAATTTTGAGAATTTGTCAACATTTCAGGTGTCTGTGTATACTTATGATTCATGACTCAGGCCTCCTCCTACATGGATGAATATGTATATAAGTATTGGATTAATCATCTGTGATTAACTTCTTGACAAGTATGGGTAACAGATGAGAATGCTGTTATTATATCCAAAGTGTAATGTAATTTTCAGTTCTTAGATATTCTCCATTTTTCCAGTCTCTTTTTTTCTCTCTCTCTGCATTTTAATTTTGGAAGTTTCTATTGACATATCTTCAAGCCCACTGATTCTTTCCTTGGCTATGTCCACTGAACCCATTAAAGGCATTTCATTTATCTTACAGAACTTCCGGTTTCTAGCATTTTAAAATTCTTAAAGTTTTCATCTCTCTACTTATGTTACCTATATACTCATATATTGTTTGCCTTTTCCATTAGAGTCTTTAGCATGTTAATCATAATTATTTTAAGCTCCAGTACCAGCCTTCCCATATCTGACCCTGCCTTTTACTATACCTTGTAATTTTCATGAAAGCTGGATATGGCCCTGGCTGTGTTGCTCAATTGGTTGAGCATCATCCCTTGCACCAATAGGTCGCCAATTCGATTTCCCATCAGGGCACATGCCCAGGTTGCCAGTTTGATCCCTGGTCTGGGTGTGTGCGGGCATCAAATGTTTCTTTCTCTTCTCTCTGCCTTTCCCTTCTTATCTCTCTAAAAATAAATTTAAAATGTTTAAAAAAGAAAGCTGGATATGCTGCACTGGATAAAAGGAATTGAGGTAGATAGAAGTTTAGTGATACAGTGGGAAGGTAGAGGGTAGGGAAAGCATGATTAGGGCTAAGTCTCTTAGTAAGCCTGTCCCCCTGACTGTGGACTTCACTAGTCCTTCTCAGTTACCCACCCTCTACCCCCTTAGGTAAGAAAGGAAGGCTAGGGAGGGCTGGAGTTGGTTTCACCAGGTCAGTTAGGTTCTGGTGAAATCATTTCTTTTTTAAAAATATTTTTAATTTTTTATTTTTAAGTTGCATTTGTTATACAATATTATATGAGTTTCAGGTATACAACCCCATGATTAGACATTTGTATATCTTATACCCCAATAAATCTAGTACCCATCTGATACCATACATAGTTATTACAATATTAGTGACTGTATCCCCTATGCTGTACTTTTACATTCCCATGACTATTTTGTAACCATCAATCTGTCTTTTCAATCCCTTCACCTTTTTCACTGTCAAAATATTCTCTGTCTCTAAGTCTGTTTCCATTCTGCTTATTTGTTTATAGCATTTTGTTTTTTAGATGCCACATATAAGTGAAATAACCTGGCATGAAATAATTTATTTTAAGAGCAGTTATGGAGTGTATTTTGAAATGGCTACTTCCCACCTCCTCTTGCTGGAAGCTCCAGGAGATTTTTCTCCAGTCTTCACCAGGCGATCCTGGTAGGGCTTCCGGAGGTAAAACTGACAAAAGTGGGAGCCCCCATAAGAATAGGCCCCTTGGAGTTTGTAACTCTCAAATGTGTCCATAGTGAACCTCCAGCAATCCATCATTTACAGTTTAGGCTTTCCTGCAGGAGCCTAGTTCCCTCAGAAGTTTCTGCTCATGGTTTTCTGCTCTTGTGATTTGTAATTTTCTATACTTACCTGTCTGCCTCTAAATTTTGGATGGCAACAGTTTGCCCTCTGACTATATTCAGTTTATTTAGGTGTGTGTGTGTGTGTGTGTGTGTGTGTGTGTGTGTGTGTGTGTGTGTGTGTTTTCTTGTTGTGTTGATGGAAATGATGACTTCCAAATGCATTACATGCTGGACTGGAAACCAGAAGTTTCCAAAGTGTAATGTATAGCTAGAAAGGAACCAGCTAAAATGTGCAGCTGAAATGTTGGACAGGTTAAGAAGATCAATATGAGATTAACAATTTTGATTTCACGAGGTGAGTTTTTAATTTGTTAGTCTATTAATTCTTAAAACTGATAGGCACATGTCATTTTCATGATACCATTTATAGTTAAAACTCATGTTAGGACTATGAATAGCCAGGGTTTCTTGATTTTGGCCAGCCTGCCTGATGGTCGAACTCCTGGTCGAGGGGACAATTTGCATATTAGCCTTTTATTATATAAGATATACACTGAGTGGCCAGATTGTTATGTATTCAGAGATCATAATAATCTAGCCACTCAGTGTATTTTGGTTATCTGTTGCCATGTAATAAACCACCCCAACACTTATTGGTGTAAAACAACAGTCTTTTTTATGGTCACAGATTATTTGGGTCAGGCATTAGGACTGGGCATGGTGGGGAGGAATTATTTGTGTTCTCCAGTGTCTGGGTCCTCATCTGGAAAGGCTCAATTGGCTGGAGTGGTTTCAGAGCTGGTGGCTTCAATCCTATGGAGGCTTATTCCCTCCCAAGTCTGGGATGACTCCATGGTTGGCCTCAGCAGGACTACTGACCAGTGGACCTACACATGGCTTCTCCCTGTGGCTTGGGCTTCTCACAGAATGGTGACTGGGTTCCTAAGAGAGCATACAAAAAGAGATCTTCCAGAGAGTGAGCAGTCCAAAAGCCCAAGGAAGGGAACGCAAGGCTTCTTCTGACTGCTCCTGGGAAGTCACACCGATATTGTGGCTATGTTTGGAAAATTCAGTCCATCACACCATATTAACAGAGTGTGGTGTGTTTTGGGGAACAGAAAGTTCACTCTGACTAAAGCACAGTGTTCCTCTGGAAAACTTCCTCTTACTTCTCCCTCTCCAGGAGCTACATTCTAGGGAAACAATTCTTTTGATTCTGTAATAGGCAGCTTGGTGTATTGGAGAGTCCATGGGCTATGGAATCAGCAAGGCCTGAGTTCACTTAGTTTCTTTATTTTCTGTATTCATTGCACAGATTCAAGAGACGTATAATTTTATAATTAATATAAACTTTTTACATTGGATAGTGATTTGTCTTTCCTTTTGTTCATTTTTAAAGCAGAGAACATTTATTTCTCATTTTAAAAGACAATAAAAATAAAGGTAGTTTCCTATGGGATCCTTGATTGATTTTTGTTCCTTTCTCGGTGTCCATGGCCCTCACAGGAATATTCTCTATCTTACCTCTGTTGCTTCAGAATGGATGAATGTGTGGATAGTGTTTTTCTGGTGAATACAGTTTTTACTTTTATATCTTTTTTCATTTTTCAGTTCTTGAAAAATGGTGTTAATATACTATTTCTATGGCGTTGCTGTATTTCTTGAAAATACTTTGCTGAACTTTCCCCTTCTAATTCTGATGAATTAAAAAACCCTATACTTTGGATAGTGAAGGAAAGAAATATTCTCTGTCAATGGTTTTTAATGTAAATAACTTTTAGCACTAGTATAAAACCTCAGAGGGCTTGTAGTAAGGCAGCTTCTGACCTAAAACTTGGAGGGCTGAGTTAGAGATATTTTATCCTCTTTATACATATTATGAGTTCTGCAAAACACTACCCAAAAGCAAAAACCCAAATGTCACCATATTCAACTTATTCCTTTATATATAGAATTAGTTACTTTTTACCTGATTCTTTACTTTTAATTCTGTGATATGCAACCATGCACCATTTATAATAATACACAGAGGTAGAAGCCGATACCATTGCTCAATGTTCTCCATGACCCAGACATATCCCAGTCATTCACCATATTTATAAAGTCTTCCTCCTAAATATCTCTCAAATACAACATTTCCTTTCTCTCTCTCTTTCCCCCCCTCTCTTGGCATCATGGTGAAGTAATGAACATGGGTTTGGAACCAGAGTCCCGATCTTAGTCTCAGCTCTAACACTGTGACCTGGGGTGAGTTTGTCAAGCTCTCTGATCTCAATTTTATATCTATAAAAGGGGGATAATAGTGTCTACCTCATAGTGTTTTGTGATAACTAAATGTGAGAATAGTTGCAAAGTACCCTCTTATACCCTTATCCTCCGTCTCCAAAATTGTTTCATTGAACTCCAATGTTGCTTTGTTAATTTCTTTTAGTGCAGATCTCATGGCTTTCAAGACCCTTCAAATCTTGGCGACTGTTTTAGTTTTCTATTGTTGAAAACTTAGTCGCTTAAAACAGCCTTTTTATTATTTCTCACAATTTTGTGGTTTGGGTGGTTCTGCTGTGTTCTCTTGGGGTCTCTCAAGTCAGATAGCAACTGGGGCTGTTATATCTAAGATGAATGAACCCATGTGTCTGGCACCTTGGCTTGGACAGCTGTACTAGGACTCAAGGATCTCTGTGTCTTGGTGTGGACCTCTTTGGGTTCATCTTGTTTTGGACTCTCTACACTTCCTGTACTTGCATATTGATTTCCTTCACCAGGTTAGGGAAGTTTTCAGTCATTATTTCTTCAAATTGTTTTTCAATTCCTGGATCTCTCAATTCTCTTTCTGGTACCCCTATGTTGTGAATATTGTTAAGCTTGGTATTGTTCCAGAGGTCCCTTAAACTATCCTCAGTTTTTGAGTTTTTTCTTTATTCTATTCCAATTGGGTGTTTTCCTTTACCTTGTCTTCCAAATTGGTGACTTGATTCAATGCATCATCTGATTTGCTGCTGATTGCATCCAATGTATTCTTCATTTCAGTTATTGTCTTCTTCATTTCTGACTCGTTCTTTTTTTAAAAAAAATATTTTATTGATTTTTTTACAGAGAGGAAGGGAGAGGGATAGAGAGTTAGAAACATCGATTAGAGAGAAACATTGATCAGCTGCCTCCTGCACACTCCCTACTGGGGATGTGTCCGCAAACAAGGTACATGCCCTTGACCAGAATCGAACCTGGGACCCTTCAGTCCGCAGGCCGACCTCTATCCACTGAGCCAAACTGGTTAGGGCCTGACTCGTTCTTTTTTAATGATTTCTATTTCTTTGTGTGAATTCTCACTGAGTTCATATATTCTTCCTCTGAAGTCATTGATCTTCCTTATAACCAGTGTTGTTTTATTAAAATATATTTTTATTGATTTTAGAGAGGAAGGGAGTGGGAGAGGGAGATAGAAACATTAATGATGAGAATCATTGATTGGCTGCCTCCTGCAAGCCCACACTGGGGATTGAGCCCACAACCTGAGCATATACCATGATCAGGAATTGAACCATGACCTCCTGGTTCATAGCTTCACCAACGCTCAATCACTGAGCCATGCTGGTTGGGCATAACCAGTGTTTTGAACTCTGTGTCTGGTAGATTGCTTGCCTCCATTTCATTTAATTCTTTTTTTCTGGAGTTGTGTCCTTTTCTCTCATTTGGGACATGTCTCTTTGGCTCCTAATTTTGTCTGCCTCCCTGTGTTTGCTCCTATATATTAGATAGATCTGCTTTGTCTCCCAATCTTGTCATAGTGGCTTTATGTAGTGGGTATCCAATGGGTCTCAGTGGCAGACGAACTGAGTGCTCTAGGGGTGTTCCGTGTGTGGGTTGTGTGTGTCCTTCTGTTGTAGTTGAATCTTGATTTCTGTTGGTGCAATTGACCCTCAGGTGGGCTGGCTGTGAGGCCTGGCCATGACTACAGTGGATGAACTGTTGTACCTGGGTGACCCCATGGAATGGGATTCACTTTAGCAAGGCTCTGGTACCTGACAGTTCCTCTCTTTTGTTATGTCATTTGTGGAGCTAATTGGGTGGTGCTCTGGTATGGTCTGAAGCAGGCACTGGGTGTGTTGATAAAAACTTTTCAGTCCAGGGTAATGGAAGAGATGGACCATATCTTAAGTGTATTCCATTGACAGATGCTTTCTGTAGGTTAGCTCATTTAACTCTCACAACAATCCTATGGGGAAGCATGTATTATACCCATTCTAAAGATAAGGAAACAATTTCAGAGAAGGATAAGTAACTTGTCCAAAGTCTTACAGCAAGTTAGTGACAGAGCTTGGATTGGAGTCCAAGTTCATCCATTCTCAATGTTCATGTTCTTTTCAAGACACAAAGACTCTTTCTCACAAAGGCACCTCTCCAAAAGTCCAATGCAAAATAGCACCTGATAAAAGACTGGGAAAGATGGGAGGCAAAGTTCAGTTCTTTATTAGCCAGATTCTGAGGGTCCTTCTTACCCCTTCTCTTATTCTGATTTTTTTCTTTGTCTTAATTCATTTTCTCTTCTAATTCAAAGCAAGAAGTAGTAAAATGGTGGGAGAATTGCCAATATTGGTGATAAAACCGTTTCAATTTCTTATTTTTATCTTTAAGCTCTTTCCTGGATTAGCCATATCTTTGCCTTAATTCTCCAATTAAATTTTACAGTGGAAAACTGACATAAGTGGTATAAAAACCCTTGGCTATAAACTAAGCTGTAAGAAGTGATACATGCTGAATTTCCAAAACCTGGAGTTTAAAAACAATAATTAAAATAACTATAGTTTACATGAGTGAGAGTTTGGGGTGGTTATAATAAATAGAATTGTAATGTTCAAAAGGGATTTAGAAAGGTATTAGGAGGTAGCATTGCAAGAGTTGACACAAGAAGAGGTCAAGATATATATATATATATATATATAGTGATTTTAGTTCTTTTTGGAGGTCAAGGTGAGACTATTTTCCAGTAGCACCAAAGGGAACACGAGAAGTAGTCTTAGAGATAAGATAAATGTGAGAATTGCAAGACATGGATCATTCCAAGATTGCTGGTTTCAGAGCCTTTGGGGATAAAAGGAATTAGAACTGGTTACACTTACACTCCATCCTGCATATTGTGCTGAAACAGAAAAGGCTGACAAGGTCAGGCAGGTCATCTTATAAGAGACCAAAGTATGTGCCAAGGAGTGTGCTTGAGTCATGTTATCATAGCCAGACTCACATTCTTGGTTGCTGTTCATAGTGATAAATCTAAGCGTAAAGTTAGCAAAGAACCAAATGAATTCTTGCTCATAAGGGTGGGCAGAATGTCCAGAAACTTTAAAGAATGTCAAAGGCATAATGCATTTCATTACCATTGCTATTTATAATGGCTAGCACTTGCATTTCATAGCACCATTGGTCCATTCTTTCCTCTTACCTCCTTCCTGCCTCAGAATTTTTTTCTTTTTCTCTTATATAACAAACAAAACATATCTAATGGCAAATTTGCCTCCAAAGGCTCAAAAGAGGATGCGATCTGAAGGTGACCCCAGGGAAGAGAAAGGTAGGTTCCTATAATCTCTTCTGATGTTTGTTGGCATGATTGCTCATCCAACCTCTCTCCTTAACCTGGCCCCCTCAATATGTAGAAAATTCCATATTTATTTCACTCTTTGAATGGCTGTGTTCCCTCTCCATGTGCCTCCTTTTTTGTCACCTGGTTGCCTTTGGCTGTAGTTGGAGGATTTATAGTTAGAAAGGATGACCTTTTCTCTTTCTTTTAAAAACACATCTTTCTAATCCTTCTTAACCTGATAGGGAGAAGCAGTAATGGCATGAAGTGGAGAAAATCAATGAGGGGTGGATGTATGAGGAGTTAGAATTGGCTCCTTGAAGGTTATTATGGTAAGAGACTTGAGAGACATGCTAAAGGTAAATCAGTTGTTAATTCATCTGTCAATCATCTAACTAAACTGTAAACTCCATAAAGGCAGGATTCATATCCATCTTCTCTATTGCAAAAATTACCTTCTTTACAGCAAAATTTCTGCAGTTAATAGGCGCTCAATAGTTATTTAGTGAATGAATAAATATTTTCAGTCATCACCACTAGACACTATTACAACAATTTAGGCCATTGAGGATGGCCAATTCCATATTCACCTTACACTTAGAGTCTAGCTCTGTACATGCCATGCACTTTCTTGTATTACTGTCTTGTATCACTCTCACCTGCTATATCTTAAGCTTTTAAAGGGAGGGATATTAAATAGATACCATTAGCCTCAAGTCTCAATTACTAGCATAGTAGGCTGTAGGTAGTAGGACATTAGCACATTTTATAAATGAGTTATATTACTTTTATCATAATAATATGACTTCAAAGAGAAACTTGCTGACATTTCAGTGATATTCTGAGATTTTTGGATCAGACTTTAAGAGATGCTAGAAATTGGCCTCTAATGATTACCTTGAGCTGATATTTATTACAACTCTCCAGTGCAAACTGAAAATTCTAGCCTGATAGTGATGATGACTGGTTTATTGGCATCTTACTTGAACAAATGTAGGTTAAATTTTGAAAGGATGTATGATGGTAATAAAACTGGCAGATCAGTTTTTGATGGTTTAAAGCTTCCACAGTTGGTGAAATATTTGCAAGCGTATTGGAAAGATAGGATGATTATTTTTCTTTTTTAAGGAAGGCATTTAAATCACATCTCTCCCTGGTGCAGACATGGATTGCCACTTCCAGAGGGGGTATATTAGGACCTACTGGGGACATGATGTTTTCTGCTTATTGATGGCTTCTATAAATATATCTTGTAAATTATTCCACAACAGGAATGACACAAGTTGGGCTTGTGTCAAATAATAGAAGTCAAAACATAGGGTAGATGTATATACCATTCTCCTGCCTGATTTTATCAGAGGTCAAGAATTACAGATTACTAATAATGAAGGGGGCCTATAGATTATTGCATTAAGAAAAGCCTCATCAGAGTTAAGGGTCCTGATTTTTTTAAAATATATTTTTATTGATTTCAGAGAGGAAGGGAGAGTGAAAGAGAAATAGAAACATCAAATGCTGAGAATCATTGATTGGCTGCCTCCTGCATGCCCCCTACTGGGGATGGAGTCTACAACCCGGACATGCGCCCTTGACCGGAATTGAACCTGGGACCCTTCAGTCCACAGGCCAACGCTCTATCCACTGAGCCAAACCAGCTGGGGCAAGGATCCTGGTTTTGAAGTCAGATAACTTGGGTTCCAGTCCTGGATCTACCATTTACTGCCCATGTGACCTCATTCAAGTTACTTAATCACCTGTACTTCAGTTTTCTTCTCTGTAAAATGGAGATCATAATATTAGTCCTCATCTCATTGAGTGTCATGAGGGTTTTGTGAGTTAGTATCTGTAAAGCACTCAGAATGGTGTGTAACCTGGCATGTAATAAGGCCATATATGTATTTGCTATTATCATTAGCTGTACACCTCTATGTTTAAGAAACTGAGGTCCAGAGTCATGAATCATTGTATGTAAGGCCACAGAGTCTTGGCTAGAACCTAGCTTTGCTCATTCTGAATTTAGGGCTCTTTTTTTTTTTTTTTTTTACTCTGTCATGAACCCTTGCAAATGGAATGATTTCAATAAGCCCTGAGAAATTGGAATTTCATTTAATGCAATATTTTTTTAAGGTTACAGCCAAAAATAACCAGCATTGCTTATGACTAGTTCCAAGAAGTACAAATTAATCCTTTGGCCTTAAGCATTGTTACAAATATGTTGGTGTCCCACCCATATATCCTCTACTCACTGGACCAGTGCATGCTATTAGCATCCTTCTAATAGGCATCTGTGACATTTTGCTTATGGGCTTTCTCCTGATCTTTGCATGGGAAGGATAGAAATCTCCAGGAGTTAATCCCCCCTTGGGGACAGTCCCCCTACCAGTGATGGAAAGGGTTTAAAGAATAAATGCTCCAGCCCTAACCGGTTTGGCTCAGTGGATAGAGTGTTGGCCTGTGGACTCAAGGGTCCCAGGTTCGGTTCGGGTCAAGGGCATGTACCTTGGTTGTGGGCACATCCCCAGTGGGAGGTGTGCAGGAGGCAGCTGATCTATGTTTCTCTCTCATTGATGTTTCTAGCTCTCCCTCTCCCTTCTCTCTGTAAAAAAATCAATAAAACATATTTTATTTAAAAAAAGAACTTCTAAAAAAAACCCAGAATAAATGCTCCAGCTACTTTTGCCTCAGGTCAGATAACGCACACACACACTGGAACTTACTCTCTCCTGTCTCTCTGTCAGAATTCCCCAGCAGGATTGAGCCTCTAGAGCTCCCAAGACACCTGCTCACAGGCAATACATCCTGAATTGGCTGCTTTCTTCTCCCATCTCACTTCCTTTCTTCTCTATTGGTGTTTTCTGGAATCATCTCACAGATAAACTACTTGCATTTCAAATCCTTGTCCCATGTTCTGTTTGACCTCATTGAATGATGACTAGAAATAAGCAAGAGGTCTAAGTACTCTATGGCTTTGGAATAAATATATCCAAATTATATTTTGGTATTCTAGAAGATGCAAAAAAGAAAGAAAAAAAGAAAGAAAGAAAGAAAGAAAGAAGAAAGAAAGAAAGAAAGAAAGAAGAAGGAAGGAAGGAAGAAAGAAAGAAATGCTGGCTGTGAGGCCCCTCATAAAAAATAGAGATGTTTTTAGAGTACCTTTCCCCCCACACATAACAAGCTGGGCCTATTTGGAACTATAAAGTTCTCAGAAACTTTTAAGCCTTGAAGGAAACTGGAAATGTTTGAACAAATAAAAATACTTACATGGCTTATATAATTTTTAACACCCTTCACAGATCTAAAGTCACTTTGTTAATTTAGGAACATAAAATTGCATTATGTATAACTTGGTTGGCTCCTAAAACTATCATATTTGATATCTTGAGAGATGTGCAGGCCTGGAAAATTGGAGGAGTAAAAAGAAGATTTTGAAATGGGATCTTGAAGTGCCACGGTTAAACAGAATTCCACATTATTCTATATGTTGGTCAGGTATAGGCTGCTCGTTCAGGTGGCGTCATTTCCCCTATCCTGGAATTACTTTAAGAGGTTGGTTTCCAGGGAAATTTGGGAGCTAGATCTACTCGGGAATAGCTCTGATGTGTTGCATTGTAATACATTATCAAACTCCAAAGAGTTGGCCCTTAACATACCCTATATACCTCAGGCACCCCTTTACTCATGAATCCATAATATGAGCATAATGTAGAATAGAGAAAAGACAGCTATGTTGAGGTGTAGATGCTGGATAGTGTATAAAAACAAACAGCGAAAAACCAGCCAGGGCTGACCTCAGGACCAGCTGCATTGAATAATGGCTCCCTGCCCTGGTGCCCGCCAATCAATCAGCGGAGACCACAACCCTGAAAGCACACACCTGGAAAGCTGTTGAATATGCGCTTAAGATCTTCCCCAGGTACCTTCCCTGAAATCTCTGCCCTTAAACCCCTTAGGGAGGAGGACCCAATTGTGCTCTCCCTTCTGGGAGCAAGCCCATGCCATCCACCCCCCCCCCCCCTGCACTTTACCACTAGCTTCCTCACTCCCAAGCTCTTAGGGCTCTTCCTTAACCTTTATAACTTGTTTCCTAAGCCCATTTCTTCTAGGACGTACTTCTTCTATCTCTGTAATCTACCAAATAAATGTTCTCTTATAAAACACACACACACACACACACACACACACACACACACACACACACACACACGAACAACAACAAACCCATACACTAGCCAAGGGACTTGGATTCTCACACCAGCATCACCGAGTAAGGTGTATACAACCACATCACTTTGAAAAATCATGTAACTAAGTCAATTAGTAAATGATACCTCCCTGGACATAGGGGTTGGTTTGCATGTAGCTTTTTTAGCTCAAAGGTTGGGGTTTTGAATGGTTGAATGGTTGGATGTAAACTGCCACGTGAAACCACTGTCTGAAATCAGCCTTTAAAAGAGGGTAGGCAATCTTCCTCAGGGCACCTGACCAAAGTGTGGGGTGCAGAGCAGACAGCTGCTCTCTGTGTCAGAGGTTACGGCAGTGGATGCGGGACATTTCCAGGGACTAGGACATGCTGAACGACATCATCTGAGAGGGTGCTGGTGAGCTGGTGCCACTGGATGCTTCGGTGCCAGTGAAATATTCTGGGTACCTGGAGCACATGGACAAGCCTTTTTTGGTTGTTATTGTTAATCCTCACCTAAGGATATTTTTTCCCATTGATTTTTGGAGAGAGAAGAAAGGGGGGGAAGAGACAGAGAGAGAAACATCGATGTGAGAGAGACACATCGACTGGTTGCCTCCCGCACATCCCTGACCAGGACCAGGGATCGAGCCTGCAGCCAAGGTACATGCCCTTGACCGGAATCGAATATGGGATCCTTCAGTCCGTGGGCCAACACTCTATCCACTGAGCCAGACCAGCTAGGCAGTGGCCGGCAAACTGCGGCTCGTGAGCCACATGCGGCTCTTTGACCCCTTGAGTTTTTAGCAAAGGCCAGCTTAGGAGTACCGTAATTAAGTTAATAACAATGCACCTACCTATATAGTTTAAGTTTAAAAAATTCGGCTCTCAAAAGAAATTTCAGTCATTGTACTGTTGATATTTGGCTCTGTTGACTAATGAGTTTGCCGATCACTGAGCTAGGGCATAGACAAGCCTTTTTGATTCTCATTGATTTAGTAAAACTCCTCGGCTCATGAAGCTTGGAGAGGATATTACACTTTGCGTCATGGAGCTGGGCCTTCTGAGCATGCAGAGGGGAGAGCTGGCCAGGTTTCTGTTCAAACCGACCTATGCTTATGAAACACTGGGCAACCTACCCTTGATCCCCAAAACACCACGGTCCGATTCTAGATTGAGCTACTTGACTTCCTGGATTGTGTTGAATCAAACAAGTTTTGTGCCCTGTCAGCTGAGGAACCAGATCAAATTTTACTTCCGAAGGTCCTAAAAGTAGCAGCTACTGAACGGGAGTTTGGCAAGTAGTTTTTCTGCCAAAATCGTTTCTATGATGCCAAAGGGAGAGATAAATGGGCCTTATTGCTTCTCCACTGGCAATCAGCACCCGCTGAAGAGCAGCACCTGATGGAAGCTGCCAAACTTCTCGTGCTCTGTAACCTCTCCTTTAACTACCTGTGGCTGGAGCTACTCCACTGTGGAGTTCAGGCTCTGATCACGGACCAAAAAAATGCCAAAGCCCTCTTCCAGTGCGGACAGGCCTGTCTCCTCATGACTACCAGAAGGCCCCGGTTTTTCTAGTTCAAACATGACGTCAATCATGAGCTGAAGAAACTGGCCCGCTGTTACAGGGACCTCACAGATAAAGAGAAAGAAAGGTGCCATTGAATGTTTGCTCGTTGTGATAATGACTCCACAGTAAGAGAAAATGAAAGATTCTTCAACTAACTACAAGCAAGAGAAGTGAGGCTGCGGGAGCTGTCCATCAGAATGGGTGGGGTGTGGGGGTGTCTTTTTGGAAAGAACTCCCTGGGGCGCACTGTGTCACAGTGGTCTGCTTGGAGGAGGGGCTGACATCCCCCAGCCCAGGGCATTGCCTCACCTCTGATGCTGCTGATCCATGCTTCCCCAGGTACTGTTTCCTGCTTCACATTTTCATACACACAGTAGGGGAAAGTGTCACTACTGACAAGTAGAAAAATGCTGTTTTTAAGGCAGCTTCTTTTTTGTTGTTGTTGTTAATGGAATTAGTCCTTGGCTTTTCTTCCAGTCCCTACCCCCCTTCCAGCTGCTAATATCCCCGGCTATATACAAATAGAGATTGCTGGGTGCATTTTATAGGATTCTCTGTTTTGAAGAGGGTTCATTATGTTACAAATGTTTTTCTTGGAAATAAATAAAACACTTCCTTGTCCTTGCAAAAAAAAAAAAAAAAGAGGGTAGGCAAAGCTGAAAAAAATTGCTTAGAATTTAGGAGAGACGTGGAGCCAGAGGAATGATGAAACTATACCTGAAACTGACACTGTATATGGACTTCTCTTTTTTTTCTTTCTTTATTGATGAAGGTATTACATAGGTGTCCTTATCCCCCTATTTCCCCACCCCCACTCATGTCCTTGCCCTCACCCCGCTGTTGTCTGTGTCCATTGGTTAGGCTTATATGCATGCATACAAGTCCTTTGGTTGATCTCTCCCCCTTAGCCCCACCCTCCTCTGCCTTCCCTCTGAGGTTTGACAGTCTGATCGATGCTTCTCTGTCTCTGGATCTGTTTTTGTTCATCAGTTTGTGTTGTTCATTATAGTCCACAAATGCGTGAGATCATGTGATATTTATCTTTCTCTGACTGGCTTATTTCGCTTAGCATAATGCTCTCCAGGTCCATCCATACTGTTGCAAATGGTAAGAATTCCTTCTTTTTTAAAAGCAGCGCAGTATTTCATTGTGTAGATGTACCACAGTTTTCCAATCCACTCATCTGCTGCTGGGCACTTAGGCTGTTTTCAAATCTTAGCTATTGTAAATTGTGCTGCTATGAACATAGGAGTGCATATATTCTTTCTGATTGGTGTTTCTAATTTCTTGGGATATATTCCTAGAAGTGGGATCACTGGGTCAAATGGGAGTTGCAAGAGCTGCTAAATCCTCTTTAGTGTTTTCGCCTTCTTATATGAGGAATTCTATTTCTTACACCCTAAGGCATCTTAGGGATACAATTAAGCATATTAGGAATATGACTACTAGAACTTAATCTTTGGAAATAACTTAATAAAAATTTTGCTTTATAATCTATAAGCTGTATATTCAAGCCCTGTTTTATAGACTTTTCATGAGTTGATGTTAAATATGGCTGAGAAATCTGATCATTATCTGGGATTTAGCAGAGAACAAATTTCAGGGTCTTCTCAAAGAGGAAGTTCAGTATAAACATCATAGAGGAGGCTATTGTCTAGAAATCAATACTTTGTTATTTGCAAGCACATTTCACAAAACTAACTGGCTACATTCCAATTTGAATAAGCAAATTAGAGTAAACAATTCCACCTGGCTTAGATACCTATTTTATTTGTGCAATTGGCCATTCACTTGGCTTGTAGTATTAAGTGTTCAACAGCTGGTGCTCTCCCATCCATGGGGCCTATCTTTTCCAAAGATAATTACTCTAGAGATTGACAAAGAGCTGGGATCTGAGCTGGGATTATTTAAAAGCAAGGATGTACTAAATTCTTAACGAGATCACTATTTTAAATAATGATAGAAACTCATAAAATGGAAATCTTTCTATTTTAGACAAATTGTAAACATTTTTCTCTAAGTGTGAGGAACATAGTTTAATACATTTTCCTTTAGTTATTAACTTAAAGTATTTAAACTTATTGAGCCCATTATGGAGAATTTTCTCTTGGTAAGATGTTAGCAATTTATAGAACACTAAACAAAACTGAAACATTGTTTGGCCATATGCATTATTTTTTACTTATGAAGTATTTTTCATTCTATCAGGCTTTCTGCCCCAATACACACATGGCAAACATGTACACATTCTCTTTGTCTCAGCTTATGGTTATTCCTCTAGGAAGTCTTTAACCACCAACACCCACCCACCCACCCAGTAAAAATTATATACATATCATTCTGTACCTGACCATCATAGCATTTATCATACGCTCTTGTGTCTATTTACTTATCTTTATCCCCAACTGTGGTGGGCAGACTTTAAGATGGCCTCCATGATCCCATCGCCTGGTGTTTACACTCTTGAATAATTTTCTCCCCTTGATTTTGGAATCTGTGACTTGCTTCTAGCCAATGGAATATGGCAAACATGATGGGATGCCATTCTCATGATGAGGGTACATTATACAGGGCGGAGAAAAACTAAGTTTACAGTTGTGAGTATGCAAAACAGTTTATTCTTGTATTATTATTTATTATATTACTAAAGGCCTGATGCACGAAGATTTGTGCAAGAATGGGCCTTCCTTCCCCTGGCTGCCCCCAGCCACTCAGCGCCTGAGTATGCAAATTAACCTGCCATCTTTGTTGGGTTAATTTGCATACTCACTCCTGATTGACTGGTGGGTGTCGTGAAGGTACAGTCAATTTGCATCTTTCTCTTTTATTAGTATAGATTTTCCATATGAACAACTATAAACTTACATCCCCCTCCACTCTGTATAAACTCTGTCTTGCCAGTAGGCTCACTCTAAAGACTCTCCTTGGTAGCTTTGAAGAAGCTAGCTGCCAGGAATCCTCTAGCTGCAAGGAAATAAATTTTGTCAATGATCTGGGTGAGCTTGAAGTCCTGTCCTTGTTCCTATTTTATAGATAGGAATTTGAATTTAGAGATGCTAAGTTTCTTTTCTTAAGGCATACTGTGAGGCATTGGTGGAACCAGGATCTCTGAGTCCCCAGCCTATAGTGCATGGACTAGCGCAGTGGTTGGCAAACTGCAGCTCGCGAGCCACATGCAGCTCTTTGGCCCCTTGAGTGTGGCTCTTCCACAAAATACCACGTGTGGGCGTGCATGTACAGTGCGATTGAAACTTTGTGGCCCATGCGCAGAAGTCGGTTTTTGGCTCTCAAAAGAAATTTCAATCGTCGTACTGTTGATATTTGGCTCTGTTGACTAATGAGTTTGCCCATCACTGGACTAATGCATAATAGGTATCCAAATGATGCCTCTCAAATCAGTATGTGAGGCCCAGGCTGGTACCACCCAGAGAAAATGTCTCATTTTGAGCACTTCTGAATCCACCCAGGCTTTCTAAAGCAATCCTCTTCACGTGGAGGATTAGAATAGGAAGCCTAACTCCAGGTGTGTAGCTTGACGCACCTTCCTTTGAGGTCTGGTGACCATATCCATCAATACTTAACATCTTTAAAACCTGAGAGAGAACAGCCTTAGAATTATGTCTGTGCTCCGTCTCCAGTTAAAGATTTTTCTGGGGAATGCTTATTTTTCTCTAGGAGATGATCAGCTCATCTGAGTGGAAAGACAGGACACTGTTCTCTGGTTGAGTGACCACACTGTGCTCTTCATGGTTAGTTTGGCATTGTTGGTGAAGACAAGAGTGGTGGAAAGATGAGTGGGTGGCACACTTTCCAATTAGGCCTCAAGCTCTAATAGCAATTGTTCAGCCTTCATCTTTTACAATTGCTTCTTTCCCTTAAGATCTGAGTATGATTTTTTTTTTTAAGTAAATGGGTGCAGTGAACAATTTCATCCTCTGGAAATGTCTATTAAGATTTGTTGGTTGCTTGAAATATTTTTATGACAGTTTTTTAAAATGAAGTACTTTAAAAATATTAAATTCCTTCTTTTCCTCCTTCCTCTCCTCCCTTTTTTCTTCTCCCCCATTCTCCCTCTCTCTTTCCTTCTCCAGTCATTTATTGAGCACCTACTAGGTGCTATAATTAAAAGATTATTCAAGTCTGACAACATCCTACCTCTCATGGAGCTTATACACACACACACATACACACACACACACACACACACACACACACTAGGGGCCCAGTGCATGAATTTGTGCACCTTGAAAGGAAATGTGGGCCACCAGGCTGCAGTAGGCACAGGGGCAGGTCTTGGCCCATCCTCCATGACCCCACCTGGCCCCTCCCACCACAGTCCCCAGTCCCCTGTCTGTTGGCAGCCCCACTCCCACTGCTGCCACTACCATGTGCTGATGCTGCCGGCCCTGCTCGCACCCACTGACGGCGCGGAGCAATTGGGGATGGCATCATCAGTGGGTGCGAGCGGCAGCTGCTGCCCCGATCACCCCTCAGGAGCAGGGGGAGGTGGAGAAGCCCTCAGGGGTGATCAGGGCCAGCAGTCGCCTCTCGCACCCACTGATGGCACTGAGTGATTGGGACCAGCGCTGGGTATGGCATCGGGTGCAAGCGGGGCTGGCGCTGGCAGCGGGTGCGAGTGCTGGGCAGGACCGTGGTGTGCAGAAGCAAAGAATTTTCAGTAATCACCAGAGGCTTACCCTTATGACAGCAACTGGTGCCCCACCTTGGTCTGGCACCCCTGCTCACCTGCTCCACCATCCCACCACGTCCAGTGCCCACCATGTTCTGCACACGCCCCCCTAGTGGTCAGCACATGGCATAGTGACTGATTGTTTGGTTCCAATTGTTCCACCATTTGCTCTAGTTGCATATTAGCCTTTTATTATATAGGATATATATGTGTGTGTGTGTGTGGGGGAGGATATGTGCATGGCTATGCATGTGTATGTGAGGTGGGAGATGTTTACAGAAATAAACAGGCAAATAAATAATAAAAACATCCATTTTAAATATTATGAAGAGAAAATAGGTTGCTATGCTAGAGAGGGATTAGTGGGTGAATTCCTTAGGTTGGGTGAACAAAAAACGTCTTTTCATGAGGTTTTAAGCTGGGATAAGAACGATCCAGCCATGCAAAGATCTGGTAGAAGAGAATTCCTGGCAGAGGGAATAATTAATGCAAAGCTTCTGAGGTGAGAGTGAGCTTGATTAGTTTTAGGAACATCTGTGAGGTCACTGACTTACTGTGGTGGGAAGAGGAAGTGGGGTGGGGGACAAGGTTATAGATATGGGCAAGGACTAAATCAGATAGGGTCTTGTAAGCCATGGCAGAGTTGATAATTTATTCTAAATACAATGGATAGTAATTATTTTAGGCAGATAAATAATAATGATTTGATTCACTCATATAAAAAAGATTACTGGCTGGTAGATTTAAATGTTTGTTATATTAACCTTTTTCTTTTGTTTGAAGTTCTGCAATATTTCATATTTTTTAAGATAATTTTTATTACTGTATTTAAATTTAATTGTTAGAGGGCAGTAGTAGAGGTAGGAAAATGATTTAGAAGGCCTCTGTATAATTTTAGGTGATAGATTACTGTAGCTAGAATTAGGGTGGTAGCAGGGGTGAGGAAGAGAAGTAGAAAAATTCAGGATGCATTTTGAAGGTAGAGTTGATAAAACTTGCTGATGGATTGAATACGAAGCATGAGAGAGAAAAATAGGAATCAAAGATATGTTTTGATTGAGCAATTGATTTAGAAGGTGGTTCCATTTCCTAAGATAGGGAAAACTGGTGGAAGCACAGGTTTTGGTAATGGTAGGGTAATCAAAAGTTCTCTGATGACCATCTTAAGCATGGGATTCCTATTAGATCTTCAAGTGGAGATGTCAGAACTAGATACAATAGGCTGAAGAAGGAGATCTTGAATCATAAGCTTATCAGTGGTCTTTAAGGCCAAGGATGGAATGAAATCACCAGGTAGAGTTCAGATAGAGAAGAGAGAGGGACCCAGGAATGAGCCACAGAACACTCCAATGTAGAAATCAAAGCGAAGAGGAGAAATCAGCAGAGTAGATTGGCTACTGAGGCAGAGGGACAATCAGGAGAGAATGAAGCTAAGAAAACCATGAGAAGAAAATATTTCCAGTTGGAGGGTATAGTCAACTTTGTGTAAACCGGTTTTTAAAGATTTTTATGTCATAGTGTCTTTTCTGGGATGTTGAGCCCTATGTGACACTTCTCAGAAAAACATTTTTAAATGCACGAAACAAAAATTCATAGCCTTACAAAGGAAACCAATTATGTTGAAGTAGAGTTGTCAAAAAATTAAAAAAACAAATTTGATAGTAATAAGGGTTTTTATTAACATTGGCTATAACTAGATCTAGTGGTGAGTTAATAAGTATTGTAATCTCTAAGAAGTTATGTGCAGAGATGATATTTTGAGATATCTGAAACATCTTCAGTATAATATGTAAGTTGTAATATGAAGATGTAATTTGTATAAGATGTAATATGAGAATATCTGTGATTTTGTGACAAAGTCACAGGTACTGCTAATACTACTGTGGTTTGTTAACTATGTTTAAAACTCAAGTAAATGCTAAATTTAAGTTAGTGGTTAGTGAAAATAAAGACATTTTTATTCCATGCAAATTCACATACTCTCTGATTTAAAAACCAGTGGTCTGATGTTAATGGATAGATCTTCAGAAATGACATTCAGTGATGTGAATTCTTTTAAACAGTGACTTATTTTGCTATACTTTTTTTTTTATTATTGTCTAAAGTTTTACATATGTCTCCTTTTTTCCCAATTGACCCCTCCCCAGCCATTCCCACACCGGGCAAGCCCCCACCGCCTCAGTGTCTGTGTCCATTGGTTATGCTAATATGCATGCTTACAAATCCTTTGGTTGCTCTCCAACCCCCTGCCATTTGTCTCAGGATTGCTATACTTTTTTAACCCTTACACTTTTCAATGTTTTATCTTACTCTTAGAAAACCACATTAGAAGGGCAGAGGAGCAGTGAGAGAGGAAGTGGGTGAAGTGGTGAAGGGATGCTGAATATTATTTTCTCTAGTTACTTACGTTGAAGAGCATTAATATTCATAAAGATGTCTAATAGTAAAACAGATTTGGAATTGAATTCATTAGGGCAGCAAATGTTTAAATCTGCCTCTACTCCCATTATTTGATATTCATAATACTTTATAGGGAAGGATAGACATTTGTATAAAAAGTTCTCTTCTTTTTATTGCCCCCTTTAAAGTTCTAGAATATCTATTATATTCCTCTTTCCCTCTAATTACATACTGATATACAAAATATAGCTTGCTTGGAGCCTTTAAAATACAATGCCCAATTTATGATTGTGCTGTTAATTTTGGAATTTCCAAGGTAGATGCTCAAAAATGTTTGACTGCTGGATAGAAATGGTTTCCTTACTCCCCTGCCCTACCATGTACTTCCTCAGTAATGTAGTATTCTGAAAGTCTAAATATTTATACCTGTATCCAACATATCACCAATTCCATGGTGAGCATTTCTTTGTATTCATTTTGCTGCATTATGCTATATTGCAGTGGTTGGCAAAGTATGGCTTGGGGATTGTTTTTATATAGCCAGCCAGCTAAGAATGTTTTTATTTATTTTTAAAGGATTGTAAAAATCAAAGAATAAAAACAAAAATATGCAACCGGAACCTTATGTGGCCTTCAAAACGTAAACTATTTTCTATTTGGCCCTTTACAGAAAAAGTTTTGTGATCTCTGCACAGTGGCTTGTGTGTGCACCCATCTAAACACATGCATGCCTAGGAAACTTTCTCGGCCCTCTTCTGTATATAAAATAGTTTGTCCCCTTGACTACCAGCGTGGACACATGATCAGAGTTGGCCAATCCTAGTATGTCATCACCCTCACAACTAGGATTGGTCCAAGGGACCCTACGTGTCCTGCCTGTAGAACAGATAGGTAGATATAGAGAAGAGCCCCTCCTTTGTCTTTTCACTGGGGTTGCTAAGCTGAGATGGGCTAAGGCTGGTCATGCTGGTGGGCATCATGGAGAAAATGGAGCCAATGTGTAGAGGGAAGTAAGCCTGATGAATGGAGAGTAAGAAGGCACAGACCAAAGCATTTGACCTGTTGACATTTGAGGCCAGATCCATTCTTCTCTCTGCACTGAGTCAGCAATTTTCCTTTTTTATTTAAGCTTTAGTTGCAATTCTACCACTTGTAAGCAAAATACCTCTTCATAATTCAAATGTGAACAGCTCTTCCAAAAGTTCTGTAAGAAACCTGACTTTTTCTTTCTTGCTTAATTGGAAAGTTGTAGTAATAATGTATATAGCTACTGATTATGGAGTCCTCTCACTCCTCTAAGCATAGGGCTGGTGGTTTACAACATTACAAAGTGTGTATTATTAGTGCCATATTATAGATTGGGAAACAAAACTCAGAGTGTTTAAGTAATTTAGATCTCACAGCTAAGTCAGTGGCAAAACTGAGATATTATCCACATTCTTTGTGACTCCAAAGTTCACATAAATCCCATGACTACCATAAAATTTAAGTGATCTGACCAAATAAGACCTTATCACACTCTTCCCTCAGAACATAGCAAAACAACAGTCAATACCCATTTCTTCACTGACATTTTAGAGTTTAAATGGAGCAACATTATTTTCTCATTTCATATAAATATAAAAATTTCAAATACATGTTAATAACTTGACTGCTATTGCTTTGGGAACTCACTTTGCCCCATTATTTGGCTGAGAAATACATGCATTTGAAAATGTAGAAGTGATTTCTAACGAGCTGTTTTAGCTCAGATTCTCTAGAGTGTGTGGCAAGGATTAAGTGTTAATACTTTACTGGGGAGGTACAGATCCAGGGCAGTGAGAGTGAGGACAGAGGAGGTAAGGCGGGGAGGAAGGGAAGCAATGCAAGGTGATGTGTGACAGGATTTCATAACGAGCCACAAAGAGACAAAACTGGTCACTTGGCAGATGTGTCCACTTAGTCAGGATATCTATGGATGTATGCGCACAAGCTGTGTGGATAAATTGTGCCTCCAAACAGTTCACAGGAGGGAAGACGGAGAGGGAATTTATGTGTTAGGCTCCCTCCCATCTCCTGTTTCCTGTTGGTTAGGGTTTGCCCCATAGGAAGTGAATTCTCCCACACTTCTAGGTTGTATCATCTTGATCCTTTGTTATCTTAGAGCTGTGGTCGGCAAACTGCGGCTCGCGAGCCACATGCGGCTCTTTGGCCTCTTGAGTGTGGCTCTTCCACAAAATACCACGGCCTGGGCGAGTCTAATTGAAGAAGTGGCATTAGAAGAAGTTTAAGTTTAAAAAAATTTGGCTCTCAAAAGAAATTTCGATCGTTGTACTGATGATATTTGGCTCTGTTGACTAATGAGTTTGCCGACCACTGGCTTAGAGGATGCTCCAGCTTATGCCCTGTGGAGTGGTGTTCCTTCCTAATTCAGCGTGGGATTAAGAAACCAGGCAAATGGCTGGTCACCGGGCTGCATGGCAGAGGCTAGGGCAATGCATCCAGCATTTCTTTACATATATATATATATTTATTGATTTTTTACAGAGAGGAAGGGAGAGGAATAGAGAGTCAGAAACATCAATGAGAGAGAAACACCGATCAGCTGCCTCCTGCACACCTCCCACCGGGGATGTGCCTGCAATCAAGGCACATGCCCTTGACCGGAATTGAACCTGGGACCTTTCAGTCCCCAGACTGACGCTCTATCCACTGAGCCAAACCAGTCAGGGCTGCATCCAGCATTTCTGAGGCAAGTAATTGATTGACCCCAGATGGTGGAACCACACAGCTTTGAGGGGAGTTGATGGGCCATGGAAGTGGCTGAGGCAGAGCAAGCAGCTGGCAACCCAAGTGGCCATGGTACAGGGAGATTCTGAGTTTGCACAAAACGGTGATGTCATATAACCATTGAATAACCACTGGAAATCATACATTTTCAAGTTCTGATATATTCTGTCAAAAGATCATGAACACCCTAGGGAAATGAGTGCTAGCTCATTTTGCATATGTAATATGATAAGCAACTCAAATTTGGTCTTGATCAGATATTAAAGGATTTTTCTTCCGTTCCAATAGAAATTTATCTAAGTCTGAACATTTGCTAAAGCTTAATTTAGGTTGATGCACTAGACATTTTTTCATTTTTAATGTGGTGAACTGTTATTATGAATATTAGATATTTCATCATGGAAAAAGCAGCTTCCAATTCTTGAAGACAGCCAGTGAATGGATATTTAAGTAGTGGTTCATCTATCGGTATAGATTGGATTCAGGGAAAATTATATATACTAGTATACATATTCTCTCAACTGCTATCACATTGTATCACATTGGCTTGGTTCTTTGTATCTGGAAAGTTGAAAAAGTCATCAACTGTTTCAAATGTAAAAAGTATATTCTCCCTCATAGTCTCAGAGGTGAAATCTGAAAAGCTAAACATTTTCAAAGGTACAATTTGATCTTTCACATGAAAGAGTCTAACGTTGCTAATACAGGCAGGAATGTGCCCCTATTGTTTTTATTTCCCCTTCCTGAGCACTCTTCTAGCTCAGCTGTGGTGGGCATCCCTGATGCTCCCTGAGCAGGGATTTTAAATGAATCCACAACAGATTGTTCTCAGACTGAATTGTCTGCAACAAATCTGGGGAATTTTAGTGCACAGCACAAATGGTACTCCTTTAGGGTCGTGAAAAGAAAATCCCCAGAACTTACTTTTTAGAATATTTTTATTTCTCTTATAAATCAAGTTGGACCAAATTGGTTTAGGATTATTTTCTGAGAACATATGTTTTTGTGGACTTTTGGTCTATAGTCTTAATGATCCCTGCAGTCTGTCATTTATAGCAGTATTTTGCCCACTGTAAAAGCAGCCAGTGTTTAGCACCTTGCTGACTGAAAATTCACAGCCCTTTGTCTATCCTCCAAGACTGTTAGTGTGGGGCAAGGTGGGCAGAAGGCAAAGAGATGTAGCATGTGTCCCTGTCTTAAAATCACTCCATGTCAGCCTTCAAAAACCTCCTTTAGATTTTTATTTTTATTTATTTTTAAAAATATATTTTATTGATTTTTTACAGAGAGGAAGGGAGAGGGAGAGAGTTAGAAACACCAATGAGAGAGAAACATCAATCAGCTGCCTCCTGCACACCCCCTACTGGGGATGTGCCTGCAACCAAGGTATATGCCCTTGACCGGAATCGAACCTGGGATCCTTGAGTCCGCAGGCCAATGCTCTATCCACTGAGCCAAACTGGTTAGGGCTAGATTTTTTTTAAAGTTTGGGTTCTAAAGGAATGCAACAGTCTTTTCCACAAAGCACTGATATTGCCTCCTCCTTCCGTAAAATCTGTCTTAGTGAAGCCAAATGCTGGGAATTGCTTTGGCCTAGACTTATAAGGCAAAGAGGCCAGTGGCCAGGAAACCAATTGACATTAGGGATTTAGTTAATAAAACAATCCCAGGGAATGGTCCTGGGTCAGATCCATCAAGGCTGATTGTTCACATGTTTTTTTTCACCTCTCCATCTCCATCTGAAGCATAGCCACCTTTGCAATGAGGACTTCCGGGCACTAGACCGCCTTCAGTTGATAAGGAATAACACGGATTTACTAATATGAAAAGGAAGAAAACCAGTTTTAAAAGTCTGAACTGCAAATGGTGAAATAGAGTGGTTTTTGGGATAACTATTTTCTGCAAAAGTTTCACTTCCAGGTCAGTTTAGTTAATAAAAATCTTATTATTAGCATTAATAACTAGATGCTTTTTTTTTGCAGTATTCTCCTTGTTAAAATCTTCCACTATGACAGATGAGGTCAACCTTCTGGTCCGCGAAACATTACCAATTTTCCTTTATAGCAGAGTGTTGATGTCCAGCTTCCTTCAAGCTCTATTCGAAACACATTATTCTTATTGTAAGCCTCAAATTATGGCCAATACCGCCATTAGTGAAGGAATGATGATGTTATTATTTACTTTCTAAAGGAAAAGTATGTGGGAAATGGGAGAATGCAAAAGACATTGCTTATTTGTTGGAACACAAAAGAAAGGAAGGAAGAATGAATCACCAGATACTTCTTGCCTCAACTGTGGCCATTTTGCCCCACCATTTGATATTAACATTCATGGAGAGATATCTATAATTCTCTGGAGCCCAGGAGCAATATCCCTTCCCATTCAGGTAATCCATCACTCTGAAGGGTGGGCAGATAATAGGAACGTATGTTTCATTTATTGCTCCCTGCCAGTAGAGGAAATGACAGTAATATTGAAACTCTTTAATATCTTGCTTGATGTCCAGGAGTGGGTAGATTATTTACCCAGGTTCCCATTCTGACCAGGGTTTGGTCAGCATCCATCTTTTCTGAGACAGAGAGCAAAAGAATGGCAGTTTCCATTTGAGCTGTCTTGGGTTGGAATCTGTGTAGATCTGTGGTTATCAAGTGATATATGTGCATGAGGTGGAAGGGTCGGTAGATGGGGACCTAGGTTGTTCATCAGTGTCTCTGACGTGGGCAATGCTGTGTATTTTGCAATATCACCACCACCATAGAAGTTGGAAAATATTCAAGTTTGAGCAGGCATTGTACTGGGAAAAAATTGTTTTCTCTGTTGAGGTCCTAGTAATAAAACATGTGACATTCAGGAGTGTCCTCCCTCTTTGCACCAAACAACTGATATGCTATATTATAGACTAGAGAGAATGTGTTTTCATTCAGCTACATGCTCAGAGACTAGTATTTTATGCATTGTCAGCCTTTGAATGTTCCCTAAATGATTAATTACAGAGCCTCTAAATTATTATAGTTCTGGTCACATGATGAAACTTGCCAAGGTCCCTTTCTACCTCTTACTTTGCATGTGCCCTTGACCGGAATCGAACCTGGGACCCTTCTGTCCACAGGCCGATGCTCTATCCACTAAGCCAAACCGGCTAGGGCACTACCTCTTACTTTTAGTTGCCTCTTTTTTCTTTCCCATTCTCTGACTATAGTTGCATCAAACTTTTGGAAACTAGCCTTAACTATGAGGTTGTAGAAGTAATGCTTGGCAGATAAGGAAGTGGAGGCTCAGTTAGGTGAAGTGTCCTATCCAAGGTGACTCAGTGTCTGTGAGTTCTGTCTACCTTCTTGGCACCATGATTCTTCTGTTTCCCTATACTCCTGCCAGAGGATATTTATATGATTTGTACTAAAAATATCATCTGTGAATCAATTAAGGCATCTACTACACGTGTGTCGAAGAGCTCTTTGTGTTATACTAAGCACTGAGTTATACAAACCAAAAAGACATGTTTTTTTTGAGGTTTGGAAAACCACCTTCTAGCTAGGGCATCATTACCAATAACTAAAACACACAGTAGTATCCTAAAGAGCTATAGCACCACTGAATATGGAGCCTCTATCTCTACCTGTGGTGTCTGGGAGGCTTCGCAGAGTGGGTAGTGAAATTTAAAAATGGCCTTGAAAAATAAATAGGAATTTGTGGTCAAATGAATATTTGTGTTTATTTGGTATGACCATAGGCAGGCTCACTAAATTTTCTAATTCTTAGTTCCCTCTCTTTCAAGGTTGGAATGAAGATGCAATGAGATTTGCAAGCACTTTGAAAACTTTCATATGATATTCCAAGAAGTATTTTTTTAAGTTATGGCTCCCTGAGATAGGAGATAAGGCCTAATCCATTAGAAAAATAGGATGCACATATTATTTATAGAAAAACACCAGGCTTTGAGGTTATTGTTTGGAAAATTCATAGTCCCCATTGTATCTAGTATTGGTAACATACAGATAGGCCTCTAAGCCATGATCAGATAATTTCTAGGAAAATTGGCTAGCAATCAGGGGTAGATATCTACACTAGCACAAATGGTTAAGGTCATTCCTTATGAATAATTTCAGGTATCATGTATAGGGGAAGGTGTTTGCTTTGGGCCTAACGCGTAGAATATACATCTTCCAGTATAAACTCAGAGCTGCCATTTTCACTTTCCTTTTATCATCCAAGATAATTGATAGGTAGTAAGAAGCAGAAAATATCCCTGGGCCACATGAGTCAAGGATGTCATGGCTGAGAGTGTTTTAATAATGGAAAAATACAAAGACAGTGGGTGCTGAAGTGGGCTCTTCTTGCAATCTCCATATAACAGAACATAATTTAAAAGCTAACTTTTCATAAATCATGGGCAGTGTCCAAACTTATCCTCTTCATGACGTTTCATAGATCAAATAATAAAAGAGCATAGGGGACTTCTTTTCTTGTGCAAGCCTTGTAATAATGTTAATTTATTTATGATAAAGGATAGGACCTGTACCAGTTAGGTATTGCTGCATAACAAACCACTCCAAACGTAATGGCTTAAAACAACAGCTATTTATTACTGCTCATCAATATACAGGTTGGATGGATAATTGTTATGAACTAAGCTAGGCTCCATAGGACTTATTTATGCTTCTGTAGTCAGCTATATGCCAGCTAAGAAAAAGTTGAGGTTATTTTGATGTGTATAAGGGAGATTAAAAGAGATATATGTGCACCTTGGCTCAGTTGGTTAGAGCATCGTCCCATGGACCAAAAGGTTGGGGATTTGATTCCTGGTCAGGGCACATACTTAGGTTCTGGTTGGGGTACATATGGGAGGCAACCAATCAGTGTTTCTCTCTCACATCGATGTTTCTCTCTCCCTCTCTCTCTCTCTCTAAAATCAATATATTATTGCGTGAGAATTTTAAGAATTAAATAAAAGGATATATGTGCTAGGTTGTTGTTGTTTTTTCCATTTTGAAGAGGAGCCTATTTCACTTTATATAAATCAGATGGTAAAGTGAGCGTGGTTAAATTTCTTATTAAAAGGAGATACTACTGAGCAGGCATTTTTGTTTGTTTACATACCCATCAATGGACTAGATTACAGCTCGTGTGTACTCCTTTGAGAAGCTTTATCCTGACCAATGTCCTCATGAGATTGCCACGCTGTCTGCTCTCCTTTTAGGTTAAGATTTGTTGTTGTTTGATTGGTTGCTCTTCTGTAAAAGGCAGTGCCTTTGAGATAGCTTCAAAACTCAGGTGATTATTAATCATCAATGTTTTAGGGTGTGAGCACTTTGGGAAACCTGGTGGGGAAAGAGGCCCCAAGAAAGGAAGGTAAAGATGAAATTCAATATAATTTTACAGTTTTGCCCAAGAGGAGACCCTTAATGGGCCCAATCCAGCCCTGTTCGCCTTGGACTCATCCTTTTATAGAATTACAGTTAAGAGAGTGGTTAGGATATTTAATGAGATAAATTGGATGGATGTGATGGGGACTGGTGGAGAAAACATCATAGCTAGAAGGATCCTGGAAGAAAGCAGAGGTTAGGTAATGCCACAACTAGAGCACTAAGCTCTAGGAACACTTGCAGTTTTATTTCCTTTTCTCTTCCTTTGAAAGGGAATTGTATATTTAATGGGATAGACTCCAGTAGTATACAGTAAAAAGGAAACGGCTGCTTCTTATAACCTCCTACTAAACCCCTGTGATTATAATTTGGTTTCATAATTATATTAAATCAGGTTGTAATCCCTTAAAAACTCAGCACCCTTTACCTACTAATAGTGCAATCAGTCTAAATGCCATTTATAGTTAGTCTAGAGCAGAAAACAATATTTAAAACCAATTTTCAGTCTCAATTCATGAAAAAAACCTCATCACTCTATCTTATTTATAATAAACTCATTCAAGTAGATCCAGGCACAATATAAACAAGTGATGGAAAATCCCTAGGAGGTTTTGGCTCATACATTCTGAGCAGACATGCTCGGGAAAACACAGACATTCTCAAAAAACTGCAGTCTGCTGCAAATGCCGGGAGATTCCAGGAGACTGCACTCTTCATTAGGACTTGGCACCTTTCATTGCTTTTGCAAAGGGAATGGGTCAACACCTTTTAGCTGGTAGTATGTCCAACTCTTCTTTTTCTGATCCTGTTTCAAATGGACAAGATCTTAGGGCATAAGAGAGGATACATGCATGGGACCAAGGAATGTGGAGCCTGCAAAGTGACCCAAATCAGGACCCATGGGCACTCATTCTTGGTGAGTTGAAAAGGCAGGCTAAACTGTTTCCATGCAAGTCAGGCAGTATGTGAATGGCAGCTCAATGTGGTAGAGTGGGGTGGTGGAAAGTGCAGACAGAGGCTTTGGAGCTAAATGGACCTGTCTGAATTTTGTTCTACTATTACAAACTGTGTGACCTTAGGCAAATTACTTAACCATTCTAGCTTCCTGTAAAATGAAGAAAAACATAGCTTTCTGCCAAAATTGCCAAGATATTTAGCTCAAATATTACTCAGCACCTGGTACACATTATGTCTCCTTTCTTCTTTCCCTCTTTCCCTCCTTCCATCCCCCCCTTTCTTCCTTCCAGTCTTTTCCCCACTCTATTTCTTTCATTCAACAAATATTTGGTGAACCACTGGACCAGATGCTGTCAGTGTTTTGTCCATATTTTCTTGGATCCCTTTACGATTTTTTTTTTTGCACACGACTCCTAGAATCCACAATCTGTATCTATTTGTCAAAGGGTTGTTTTCAAGCTGCCAGGACCCACTTTGCTGAAGAACCAAAGGGCCTGGGAATTGACATCCCCTTGTGGGCATCCATTAACCAATAATTGATAGGTGGGAAGAAATGGTCCGGTTATTGTGTCCCCTAACAGGGACAACTCTGAGGTGTGACCTAGACAATATCCAGAGCTCCCTTGTGGAATTGAGCCAAAGTTAACAATCATCCTTGGGAATTAATGCCCTATCCTTGCTTGGTTTCCTTCTCTTCCTAGTCTCATTTCCCAAGTCCCTACTAATTTCCCGGGAGTAGTTCCTAATAAACCATCTTCACATGAATTCTTATCTCATGGGTTACTTTTGGAAAACCAGCCCAAATCATGCACTTTCCATGTAGGCCATACAGTTCTGGTTTTTAGGAATGCAGCCATGAACAGTGGTCAGACATAGTCTTACTCTCATGTTTTATTAAACTGGCAATACTGTAGCAAGAACCTATGCTAATTAGGTCACACTGAAGACTGCATTTTAGACATTCTGCACAATTCTACCCTTCTTCTGTGGGGAGGAAAGAATATAGGCTTCAGAGTTAGAGCTTCTAAATCTGTGTCCTGATTTGTTCATGTATTAGCGGTAGCTGCATTTGACTTACCGAACTTCACATTTTCCATTTACAATGAACTTACTATTGCCTTCCGTTCCAAACTCACCGAGTTGCTGATAAGCTGACTAAAGTAGAATATTTAAAAGCCTCTATGACACATTACCCAAAACTTAGTTATTACCTGCAGATATTATCTGAATCAACAAGCAAGAACTTTGAATAATGTAGGTACGTCATGTAATTTCATAGAACACGTTACATATTTTATAAGGCACTGCTTTAAAAATTAACTTTAATGTTTTATCCTTACTGAATTAAACACGTGTGATTTGGTAGGGTCACTATAACTTCATAAGCTTGGTGTACTTAAAATGAAGATCAGGCTGATGCATAAAGCAGGCTGACAGCAAAATGTAAATACACCTCTTAGAGTTCTACTAAGTGTAAAGTGTTGACAAAGAACAGTAATGAGGCAAGTGTTTAGAAGAAGCCTTATCCCCGACATGCCCCTTCCCCCAAAAAACATTAACAGCTGCCACATGTAACTCCCATCTTCTTTTGAAGGATTGCTAATCCTCTGGCCTCCTCTGATGCTACAGAAAGATTCCCTATGATGTCCTCCATCTTGGTATTAGAGAGCCATGTTCACCACTTTTGTAGGAATCCCTGTGGGAAAGTATTGCTTCTGGAAGATTCAGCTCTGAGATGCTTGATTCAAGTTTTCCAGAGTTCATTATGTCCACAGATAATTTTGGTGGTAAAATCCAAAATGGGTTAATCTAAAAGAGGACATTCCCTAAGGGCAAGACATGCATTCACACCTCACTAGGGATTGGAACCAGATCCTGGAAATTCCATATAAGTTAAGGCATACCCCTCCTATCCGTTCTCTCCCAGGGGCTACATAGTCGTTTATATCTGCTAATGTGTTATTAGCTTCATAGTTTTCTTGTTCTTAAGGCCTCTTCTGCTGCTCTATGTGGCATGTCATCGCTGCCTCTAAATGGTGGCCTTCAGTTAAGTTTACCAAATAACTGCCTTAGGACAATGAGTTGTCCTGACCTTTCTATGTCCCAATTCCAACTGGTGAAAGATTTGTTTCTGCTAATCGAGACTCTCAATTGGTTTCCCTGAGTCAAGTGTCCACTTTTGGTCCAATCATCTGGGGTCTGTGTGTGGTGAGAACATAGCTCTGACATGGCTTCAGAGACCTACCTCTTAGGAGGAGAATTGTCAAAAAAGTCAAGATCAGGGTGGGCACATGTTCTAAAATATTTTTCTACAGCAATTCAGATGTATTCCTGGGGTTGCTTGCTGCATTCCTATCACCCACATCTAGTTAGCTCTCAGGAAAAAAAAAATCAGCATGAATCAAGCTGCCGAAGACAACTCTGACAGAACCATCTGGACTCCATGAAATTTGACATCATTCTGGCTTGTCTTAAATCCATCCTTCTTTTGAAACCTACGGTCTTTTGACGGTTTGTTCCCAAGCAAGAAGGATATTTATATAGAAAAGGGTAGTAGTTAGGCCTCTTAGTAATATAAAATCTGTGATTATTCTGGCATATTTTTTCAAAGGGAATAAAATGATTTCATTAGCTTCTTGGAAAGGGTAATTTCCCCATGAATTCTGGTAGAGCATCCATTTCAGGGAAGAGTAAACAAGCGCACATTGCTGTCAAGTATTTCATCAGCACTGAAATTGGACTTCATTAAAGTTAAGTCGGGGCTTTAATTTTTACAATCTGATTCATGTTTAATGGCCAAAGTAAAATGAGATGAAAAAGAGAACAGAAGGAGAGAGAGAGGGAAAGATTCTGCTTTTGTATCCAACAGATCTTTCTAGTTTGTGTTTCCTCATAAAGTCCTGGAGGGAGGACACTGTTTCTTTCAAGTATGGGGTAATTGCTAAAAGCTGCAGGAAGTTACTCTTATCTAGCAGAATACTTCCTCTTCAAAAGATGAATCCAATCTGAGAAGATACCCAAATTCTTTTTTTTTTCTTTTCTCCCCTTTTTATTTAATTTTATTGGGGTGACACTGACAAAATTAAAATTATACAGGTGTCAGATGCACAATTCCACAACACATCATATGTACACTGTATTTTGTGTTGACTACCATAAGTCGTCTCCCTTCTATCACCATTTATCCCCTCTATGAGTGCAATTTAAATTGGAGATTTATTTCACATCAACAGACTTCAATCTATTTTCTAAAGTTAAAAATATACATTTTAAACATTGCATGTGCACAATTGATTTCAAAAAATCCATTACCATTCCATGGGGATTCTTGATCTTATTCTAACGGGGCAAACCTGTGGAGAACAGAGATGCACACAGGACTTTGTAAGACCGAGGTCATACCTGGGCTTTTCCAGCTATAGTTGGCATGGATGGAAGTTGTCATGCTTGTCAACAAACTTGGAGTAGTGGGCTAGATCTTTTCCATTTGCCATTTCAGGTCTACTTCTCCTCTTTTCCCAGGAGGCTAACTTTTATGGATTGTCTCAATGGGCCCCCTTGTCCTTTGGCTTCTAGTTGGTTTTGCCCAATGTGAGGCACCAATAAGAGCAGGGTGGGCAGAAGAAAGGACCAGGAACGTTTTTTCTTTACCTCAGCTCCCGCCCGGCCCAGCAATTGTGGATTGGCTTCCTCTGTTGAAGGCTGCAACTCCTGTGCCTTGCCTTTTCAGTTAAAAAATAATTTTATTGATTTTTTAGAGAGGGAGGAAGGGAATAGGAAGGAGAGAGAGAAACATCAGTGTGAGAGTGAAACATCTATTGGCTACCTCCTTCATGCCTTCTATCAGGGATTGCGCCCATAACCCAGGCATGTGCCCTGATGAGGAATCTAATGGGCAACCTTTCAATGCATGGGACAATGCCCAATGAACTGAGCCACGCTGGGCCAGGACACCTTTTCAGGTTTGAGTGTGGTAATAGCTCTCTGCTGTGCTATCCTCAGGGTACTGGATTATCCATTGTTGGATTCCCTTAAATAGTCCTTTGTTCAACTCACCCCCAGTTGAGTGTTTCTTTCTCTTTCCTGCCAGGATCCTGAATGATACAAATAGGGAGAGCCCTCACACTCTCTCGAGTTTCTTTCCCTAGATTTATTTCCTGATCTCTAACCTGCTTCGGTGGTTAGACACACACACAAATAAAAGGTCAACCAATTTTCAGGGATACTGGAAAGATGCTCTGCAAAATATATCCTCTATCCCCCACTTCTGGGATATGATGCCTTTTTTTAAAATCTTCTTAAAACTGGTACCTAATCTTTTCCTTGAAAGTTTGATATTTTGCTAAGAGAGTATGGGCAATTGAGTTAGACCCTTCTTTATTTCCTAAGGATATGATATCTCTCGTTCAAGTTAGAGAATAAAGTTTTATTGAAAAGTTGCCTGAAAGAGGCATCACATTTAGTAGTTTAAGAATAACTAAGAGAATTAGAGCTAGGTTATAGACATTGAGAACACAAAGATTGTCTCTGGTTTGAATGAGTTCATGGTGTACGGCAATAATTGACAATTCTTTCTTGACAGTATGTTTTGCTAGAGAAATAAGGGTCTGGGCTTTTTTTAAAAAATATATTTTATTGATTTTTTACAGAGAGGAAGGGAGAGGGATAGAGAGCCAGAAACATCGATGAGAGAGAAACATCGATCAGCTGCCTCCTGCACACCCCCCACGGGGGATGTGCCCGCAACCAAGATACATGCCCTTGACCGGAATCGAACCTGGGACCTTTCAGTTCGCAGGCCGACGCTCTATCCACTGAGTCAAACCGGTTTTGGCAAGGGTCTGGGCTTTTGATGGCAGACAAGCTTAGGGCAAGATGGACAGTGGAAGGGAGGCAGCTTATAGCTCCAAAGACAGATAAGCTAATTATTTTCTCTCTTTTCCTCCCTCCTTTCATCTAGCATTTTTGGATTCTTTTTCAAACTTGAAGGAACCTTTATCATAATTGACTCTAGATTCCTCCTTAACAGATTGGAAAATTAAAGGCTTCAGAAATTAAGTAGTTTACCCAAGGCATGCAACGGGACCCCTGACCTCTAGCTTTTCAAAAGGCCTTCATGAAATTTCACAGCACAACTATTGAATGATTGGGCTGTGGTGGGAGTTGGAGTTGCCTGTGAAGGAAGGATCAAGAATGTCTCATGTTGAAGAGGGAACTGGGTTAGAAAGAAAGGCACACACGGGTTAGTCTCTGGGTGTGTCAGGGTAAAGAGAGGCTTTTATGTGATTTATTTATGATAAATGATGAGGAGAAAGACAAAGCACTCATGTTTAGCATCTTGAACAATATGCACTATGTCTTTTTGGAATTGGAAAAACTTGAACACAGGACTATGAGAACTTACTTGGTAGTTTCTCCAGAGCTGTCTTACTGGCATGGAAGTGACAGAACTATTATTTCAGATCCTTGCCCGGTAGCCCGGCTGTGTAGATATAGACAAATTGAATTTTGGTATCTGGATCCATTTGGCCACATAGAAATGGTCCTCATCAGTTAAGTATCTTTATAGCAAGCTCTCATTTTCAGTTATTCTTTCACTTGTTTATCTAAGCTCAGTATTCATATATTTGGGGAAGGCTTTGGAGATAAGGGTGAGAAGCCAACAGCCTTGAGATGGAATTCCAGTGAAACTAAAAAACATGCAAAAGGAACATTCCTAGATTGATGCAACTCTACAGTGGATGGACAGAAGTCTGAGAGACAGGCCAGATGAGATAATGTCTTGGATTAAGGCCACGATGTTAAGAGAAGGATGAGGCATGACTTCCAGGTGGTGTGTTTATTATTCTTAATTTTGTTTAGAGAAGCTGTCTGTCCAAGAGAGGTGAAGTTTGGAAGAAGCCCTATATTACAGTTAGTATCTTGCAGTGTTGAGATCACAACAATACAATTGATGGATTCATGCCACACGTGTGTGTAGATACACATGTATATATGTCATTGCTTTAGAGTTTTGCCAGACAATGACAAGATATATAGTTCATATGAAATGGTGTCAGTTATAGAACTGATAGGGGCATGAAAACTGATATCTGAGCTTCCTCCCATTCTTTTGGAGGCTACTTTTGTCAAAACAAAGCAATGAAACCTCACTCTCTATACCCCAGCACCCAAGAAGATACATTGGGAAGGGGTGAGTATGGAGGATGACCTAGAGAAGTATCAGGTATCTGGGTATTGATTTGACTCAGATGTTTTTCGAGGGCATCCATTCTGCAACTTATCAAGGGTTTTTGAATCGTGTACCTACTAGCTGGCAGGACTTCTGGCATTTCTATGATTTATATAGCAAACTATTAATAGTAGCAGGCTGTGGGCTAACCCAGCCCTTAGCCTACTCCCACAGGGACCTCAGATTGGGAGACTGACATACACATCCTCCTCTAACCCTGGTCTCGCAAACTTGAGAGAGTCCAAGACCAACAACACATAACCATTTTGTGCATTCGCATCTGTCTCCGTAAGTGTGTTCTTAATTTCCATAGTCCTTGAATTGTGACAAGCTTTCAAAGGAAGAGATCCCCCAACCAGTTGCTTGAGCACACTGACATTTTAAAGGAGTGCTTAGTTGCAGCCATTAGTTCCCTAGCAGGGAACTGGCAGGCAGCCGTCTCACCCAGCCCCACATTCACAGCAAGTGTAGGTTGTCAGGGTGGAGACTGAGGAAGCATTCTTCTGTGTAGTGGCTGGGATCGCTCTGAGCATTGTAAAGCCTAATAGAACCTGTGAAATGGATGATGAGTGGGTCTGAAATTCTTGTCTTTAAAATGCCTTTGGGAAACAGATGCTAATGAAGACATTTACTTCTCTGAGTCATTTCACAGTCATTGCCATAATTTTCTTCTCGGCCATTACCATTTCATGGCTGTTCCAAGTTCCCATCTTTGGCCAAGTAATTCCATGGTTTCCTGCTACTTGCTGAAAACAAAAATCATAATTCTGGAGGCAGTGTTCCTTTCCCCTGACTAGATGTATCCTTGCCATTGAGTTGGATTTTTCTAACTCTTCTTTGTGCCCATTTGTCACCCCATCTCTGTTGACTCTGCCTTCTAAATTAATCCCTCTGTCCATGTGACTTAGTCTCATTGCTAACTCCTCTCGCTCATCTGTTTGAATTCCCTAGTGTCAGTCATTGCTCAGGAAACACAGGGAATGGAAATGGCTTCTTATATCTATTTCATTCCCTCCTAATACAAGGTTATTCTACCAAGGGCGCCTTTTGAGAAGAGGCTTTGGCCTATTTAATACACACAGTATTCACAGACATGTATAAAGTCTGTCCCCAATATTTAATCTTTGAAATTACTCTTTGCATTCAATTCTAGCCACTGACCTGGAGATTTGTCAGACCATTTAAAATGAGGACAGCTCATCCTTAGGATGTGGTCTTTCAAATGCTCAGAGTTGCTATTCCTGTTCAGTTGATTCCGTTTCTTACATTGAATTCTCAGCAGGAACTGAAGTTGCCTTCCCAAACCTTCTTATGACTCACTGTGTCCTCGGGGGAAGTCACTCCTGTGACATTCCCAAAGAGTGGGGCCCTGGAAAATGCAAAGTCACGCAGCAGCCATTCACCTGCACCTAACCTTCCGTGTTACCAGATCTAGTTTTTTGTTGAAAAGTCCCACTGCAATGTGTAGCCCAACTGTTGTTCTCATCTACAAAGGAAGCTGAGGACTCAGGAGATAGGGGTTATAGTTTCCACATTGCTGCTGAGCAATTGGGTGAGCTCGAGCAAGTGGCTTCTCTATCCCTCACTATCCTCATTTATAAAATGAAGTGTTTGGATGAGCAATAAAATTCTATACAGTTTGGAATCATTCTTCCTCCTAAATTTCTGTGTGGAATTTATTTTCCTCAGTTATAATAGTATTTCAACTTTGGTCCTTATTTTATTATTGGGCACTCTTTTTCTTATTATCTTAATTTTTTGATGTGATAGCTTCCCTTTTAAACCATTTTTATTTTTATCTAAAACTTGTTAATTTCATTTTGAATACAATAACATTCAAATTGTTTTTAGTGTTGGTGAAAAATTTTCAAATTTTCTTGTTTTATTAGGAAATATTTATTGCAGTGTAACATACATGTAGAAATAGACACAAATAATTATCATAGAACTCAATGAATTGGCACCAAGGTAACCCCATATAATCAAAACCCAGATCAAGAAACAATTTAACAAGCTTCTCAGAAACTCCCTTATTCCTTATTCAATTCACTCACCTCCTGTTCTATATGGGTAACCACTATGCAGATTTCAACACTATATATTTGCTTTACCACTATTAAAACTTTAAATAAGTGGAATCAAACCATATGTAGTTTGTGATCTCGTTTCTTTCACTCAATTGTGGGATTCACGTATATTGTGTGGAGAAGTGTAATTTGTTTATTCTCAGTACTGTATATTAGTTTAACTTTTCAAATGATTTCCTTAAACTAGCATAGGAATTTCAGCCCTGTGTTCTTATACTATACTAAGGGCCCAGTGCACAAATTCATGCACCTTGAAAGGAACTGTGGGCTGCGAGGCTGCAGTGGGCACAGGGGCGGGTCTCGGCCCATCCTCAGCGCCCCTCCCCAGCCCCTCCTGCCATGGCCCCCGGCCCCTGTCTGCCAGCAGCCCTGCTCCCACACACTGATGGTGCCGGCCCTGCTCGCACCTGCTAATGGCGTGCAACGATTGGGTCCAGTGCCAGCAGCAGGTGTGAGTGGCGTTGCTGCCCCAATTGCCCTTCAGGAGCAGGGGGAGGTGAAGAAGCCCTGAGGAGAGATTGGGGCCTGCAGCTGCCGCTCGCACCTGCTGATGGCGCCGGCTGCGGGTGAGAGCGGGGCCGGCACTGGCAGCAGGTGCGAGGGCCAGGTGGGACTGTGGCACGTGGGAGCAAAGAATTTTCAGTAACTACCAGAGGCTCGCCCTGATGACAGCGACTGGCACCCACCTTGGTCTGTCACCCCCACTCACCTGCTCCACCATCCCGCCAAGGTCAACACCTGTCATGTTTCGCACATGCCCCCTGGTGGTCAGCGCATGTCATATCAACTGGTTGTTTGGTTGTTCCGCCATTTGGTCTATTTGCATATTAGCCTTTTATTATATAAGATAAATGCTGATAATCTGTCTCTATGGAGAAAGAGTATAAACTGTATATGCTAGAACTTATAACATTGGAATGCTATCAGATTTTCTAACTTTTTTCTACCTGTGCCATGGCAACCATTGAAAATGTTGGAGAACTTGGTGCTTAAAAGGGACCACCTGACTGTTTTCTGGTTATTTCAGAGGATCCCAGAATATCTTCATAAATTAAGGCAAAGTAGAATCCAACAAACCTTATTCCAGTTCACTGAACAAACCTATCTATATATATAAAAGCCCAGTGACTGGAAAGGCAGAACAACCAGTGGCTATGACGCACACTGTGGCCTAATCCAGGCCCTAATTGCACCATTCCTCTCCCCTGCCATCCCCCGGCCAACCCGGCCCCCAACACCCTGATCAGGGGCAGGGCTGGTCACCAACTGCCTGTGGCCCTCCTTCCCGCCCCCCCCCCCCGAGGGCCCAACTGGATGGGCCACTTTGTCCCTTAGCAGAAATTTATGCACCAGGCCTCTAGTGACATAAGCTCCTTTGCATATTATGTTGTCAATGTTGTTTAGAAAATAGACAGATGTGGAAGCACATCATCAACAGACAACGATCAATAAATCAAATAACTCCTGGGGCTCCAGGGCTGGGACAGGAACACAATGAGAAGGAAATAATTGGCTCCTCTGGGAGTCAAAGGGCCAATAAGCAAAGAACCAGCTTAGGCTCAATGTATGTATTCAAGGCATTCTGAATTCTAGTCTGAAGTTGTCTACCATTGGCCTTTGAAAGAAAAGATAGTTGGTTGATACTTTTAGGAGAAAAGAGGTTTCAATACGATAAATACTTCCTATTTGTCAATATTATATATCCTAGTGAGAGATTAGATGCTAGTCTGAGATGGACATTAAAAATATTCATTTTGGGAATTATTCATGTGAAAAGAAATATCTGAAAGTCCTAAGTAGGACTGTAATTTCCAACGATTTCTACCAATACCTATTGTTAAACAAAAATGTTAACTTCCGTGGCTGAAAATATTTTTTAAAGAAAGATTTATTGAGCCCCAAATGCTAGTCAACCACTATGCTGTACTCCTGAAACTAATACAAAATAATATTAACCTTTTGCACTCGGATGTCGAGTGTGACTCGACATGGTTAGCATTAGAATAAAGGAATCGAGAAAAAAGCCAGCGAGTACAAAGTGTTAAAAGTAAAATATATAATTAAAAAATAAATAAAAAGAAAAAATAAATGCTAGCCAAAAAGAAGTGGTTTGGGGCATGAAGTCCCAACCACTAGTAGCATGGCTATGTAGAGAAGACATACATGTTCCAGAATTTGCAGCCATTTTTATTATTAAAAAATATTTTGTTGCCCTAGCCAGTTTGGCTCAGTGGATAGAGCGTCGACCTACGGACTGAAGGGTCCCAGGTTCGATTCTGGTCAGGGGCACATGCCCGGGCTGCAGGCTCGATCCCCACTGGGGGCCATGCAGGAGGCAGCCGATCAGTGATTCTCTCTCATCATTGATGTTTCTATCTCTCTCTCCCTCTTCCTTCCTCTCTGACATTAATAAAAAAAAAATTGTTAATCCTCACCTGATGATATTTTTTTTCCCATTGATTTTCAGAGAGACTGGAAGGGAGGGAGGGAGGGAGGGAAGGCGGGAGGAAGGGAGGGAGAGAGACACACATTGGTTGTCTTCTCCAAGTGCCCCGACCGATCAGGGCTGAGATTGAACCTGCAACCCAGGTACATGTCCTTGACCGAGAATCAATCCCAAGACCCTTTGGTGCCCAGGCCAGTGTTCTAACCATTTAGCATACTGGCCATGGATATAAGCCTTTTGAAACAATAGTGGTGGTGGTGGGGGGAGTAAGATGTAAGCCATCTGAAAGAATTTACAGTAGCCATAGACAAAGGTGTGGGAGAAGCTGAAGCAGGGCCAGCTCTGGGATAGGTGCAGAGTCTCCAAAGAGAAATGTCCGGCCTGTGGATTGGATGTGGCAGCAGTCCAGAAATCTCTATTGTAAATAAGAAGTGGAGACTCCTGGCGTTCAAGGATGTCTGGCTAGGATAATTGCAGAAATAGCTACCTGAAAATTAACCTGAATTTCCAACAGACACAAGAGGAATGTGAGCAGTCTTTTTGTTAGCTGGCCCTCAGCCATTAACAGGCTAAGAGTTCTGTTTCTCTATCTCACTCTGGCCACTGTAATTTAGTTTAGAACATCTCAGAATTTTTATTTTTATTTTTGACAAAGTGAGGCCCTAGAATTTTATTTAGTACTTTTGTACCTTTCTGCTAAGGGACAATTAATTGTTACATTTTTCCTTTAGGATTTTCAGCTCTCTCCAAAGTGAATCCACAAGGCAGATGCCTTCCCTTTAGATAAAAGAGCTTAGATATTTTCTTCTTCTTTTTTGGTTATGGTAAAAAAGTTTTCCTCTTGCTCATTTTATTCTACCCATCAGGATTTAGGATGGAGACAGCATACTTAGCCAATGTGGAATAAGTGGATAACCAGAATCCTTTTAAAATGTCATATGCTTAAAAGAAATGTCAGCAGTTCCATGTCCTTCAGGGTTCATTTGCCTGGCACTTGAGGCAGTCTTTAATGAATCGGTGGAGGCTAATGTGCGTTGGGGCTGTCTATGCCATCGATAAGTTAATGCTGCAGGCTTAGCGGGGGTTTCAACAGGCTGATCTTAATTTCTTTTAACAAGTGAACACTGGAAACATGACTGTGGCTTTGGTATTCTACAGTGGGACAGTACCTGGAGATGTGACAAAGGATATAAGGAGACTGATTGATTTATTGGTAAGTACAAAAGTGGGACAGAGAAGGCGATACTAGGATTTTGAAAGTCAGTGTTTGGTTCAGTTTAAGGACTAAGTTGCAATCAAATCCTGTGCTTGTGATTATTAAAAATAGTCACCTATTTCCCCCCTTTTCTATTTCCCTTAACATGCATTTATTCTTTCATTTTATTTGTAATTTTTGAGATTTTTTTTGGTTAATTTTTTTAATACTACTATTATCACTACTGTTACTATTACTAACAAATGTATATTGAATACTTAGCACATGTCAGGTACTGCTATTTTTTTATCTTTATCATTGGAAGTATTACAGATGTCCCCCCTTTTACCCCAATGACCCCCCTCAGGTCTTCACCACACTATATTCAGTTTCCATGGATTATGCATATAACTTCTTGGGTTATCTCTTCCTACCCACCCACCTCTGCCTTCCCTCTGAGATTTGTCAGTCTGTTCGATGCTTCTATGTCTCTGGATCTATTTTGTTCATCAGTTTACACATATGAGTGAAATCATGTGATACTTGTCTTTCTGACTGGCTTACTGGCTTCCTAGGTGTACCAGTTAATAATGCGGATTTTGTAATCCAAGAAAACACGATAATTTCAAGAGAAACATCAAAAGTGCTGTATTCAAAGTAATGTCCATCGCTAGCTACACATTTCCCCCATCTTTCAGGTAATTTGTGGATACCATCCCTATAGAACTTTTCTTGTTTTGAGGCAAACCATTCAGAGACCTGATTTTCTACTTCTTCCTATGTTTTGAAGTGCTGCTCAGAAAGTGTGTGTGCCATCGATCAGAACAAGTGGTAATCTGAAGGAGCAAGGTCTGGTGAATACAGTGAGTGGGTTAATACTTCCCAGGCAAGATCTTTTAACGTGTCTTTAACTGGTTTTGAAGTGTGTGATGGTGCGTTATCATGAAGCAAAATTACTTTGCCGGGTATTCTGGCACATTCTGCTTGTTTTACGATCAAAGCATGGTTCAAATTGACCTGGACGTTCTTTGTTTTTCACATAGAAATCATCACTTTTAAAGCGTTTAAACCAACGTTCACAAGAATCTTGAGATGGAGCATGTTCACCACAAGCTTCCCGAAGTATACGATAACTTTCAGCAACACTTTTCTTCAAAATAAAGTAATGAATTAAAACTTCCCGCAAATGCTCTTTTATTTGGCACGAAATTCAACATTTTTAAGAGTAAAAATATGATGTTAACACCTTCAGCAAATTTGATATATGAAGTTTTGAAGCTTGTTGTCAATACAACAAAATAACATACCTATCAAACCGCATATATATCAACATATGTGTAACTCCATCTATTGAAAAAAATCCGCATTATTAACCAGTACACCTAGTAGGCATTATTCAGTAAATAAGAGTGGTTATGGAGGACCATTTAGAAATATATCAGAGTAAGTATCGAGGAGAATAGTAATACTCAGATGTGATTCATTGACTCTCAGGTATGAAAGAGATTTTAATGTTCCAAATACTCATTTAATGTTAGAATTGTGACTCTCCTTTCCATTTTCCTGAATTCTGTAAGTTTTCCAATTAGTTGGTGGTTTTCAAAATGTCAGTATATGAATATGTGTGCATGTTATTTGCATATAGTATTTTGTTTAGGCTAGGTGATGAAAACTAGTTTGAGAACTAATTTTACACTAATTGTAAGCAATGAGGTACAACTGTCTTGCCAACATTGGTGCCATCTTTCTGACTGCAGATGATTCTAGATTACCAAACAGACCCATATCAGATTTTAAAAAGAATGGAATTTGTTGCTCTTCTGAAAAACAATACAAGAAAATCTAAACTATCAAAATAAATCATTGGATTATCCACATTTAAAAATAATTTCTTTAGCTGTGCAGAAGCTTTTTAGTTTGATGTAGTCCCATTCATTTGTTTTTATTTCCCTTGCCTTTGGTAACAAGGTCACAAAAACCTCGCTGAGACCGATGTTCATAAATTTTAGTGCTTATATGTATTTTATTAGTTTCAGGTATTCACAAGTTTTTTTTAGTTTTTTTTTTTAACGTTTTATTGATTTCAGAGAGGAAGGGAGAGAGAGATAGAAACCTCAATGATGAGAATCATTGATCAGCTGCCTCCTGTACGCCCCACACTGGGGATCAAAGCTTCATGTGCCCTGACTGGGAACCGAACCGTGACCTCTTGGTTCATGGGTGGATGCTCAACCAGGAATCAAACTTTGACCTTCTGGTTCATAAGTTGACACTCAACCACTAAGCCATGGGCAAGATCAGATTTTTTCATATCTACATTATCAACAAGATTTACATATGTTTAGCATAACTTGCTTCTTCCTAAATCAAGTATATAAATATGCTTTAGAACAATTTTTAGCAGGATTTTTAAAAAAGTGGTTTGGGTTAATTCTTGGCTAATCAAAATGTTATACAGTATATTGCAAAGGTGAAGTAATTTTCAGTTAGAAGATCTATTTATCATTTCCTGGTTGTATAATCTTTGATAAGTAACTGCATCTCTCTTAAGCCTTCATTTTGTCATTTGTGAAATTGGGATAATAGTTACATCTGGCTTACTTTCCTGAGTAGTTGTAAGGATCAAATAAATAACATATGAACTCTTTAAAAATGTACAAAGTCTAGTTACTATTAACCAGGAATGTAAATTATTTGGTAGATCTCATTACAGAAACATTTTAGTTAACTGGTGTTTGATTCCACTCATCTTCTTGTCTCTGCTTTCTGGTAAAATCTTCCCATGTCATCATATCTCTGAACAAACCTAACCCTTAGATTTGGAATCGTATATAATTTCTTATTCACACAAAATTTATATTTCCATATGCTGTATTCTACTCTGCTCCTATATATCTTATGGTTGTAGTCAGAGAGTTAGTTCTTTCATGCTGTATCTAAATTTGTATGAGCATGTGAGGAAAAGATAGTTATAAAAGAAAAAGAGGGAAAACCTCTTCATGGATAAGAAAATAGAAATAGTAGATGTATGCTACATTAGGCATTTTTTTCTGGAAGGTAATATATGCTTGTATATGTCAGGCACTAGATTAGTCATAAGTAAGGTGATAGGTTTAGCTTGAGAGGATTTCTAAATTTTCTTCTATTTAGATCTTGGGGCTTGAGAAGATGCTGTCATCTTAAATGCTACATTAGAGTTTATTTGTTTAAGCTAGTAATTGAGATTGTCCAAGGTTTGTGAGTTGTTAAAACACCATGCTGGTAAGGCCAATGATAGGAATTAAAATTCTCTGAGGCTTTATTTTACTAGTATACTAGAGGCCCAGTGCACAAAATAATTCATGCACTGGGGGAGGGGGGAGGTCCCTCAGCCCAGGCTGTGCCCTCTCGCAGTCCAGGACCCCTCGGGGGATGTCCAGTGGACATTCCTCTTGCAGTCTGGGACCCCTTGCTCCTTACTGCTCGGCTCACTGCTCCTTAGCCAGGCTTCTGGCTAAGCAGCGCTCCCCCTGTGAGAGCACACTGACCACCAGGGGGCAGCTCCTGCGTTGAGCATCTGCCCCCTGGTGGTCAGTGCACATCATAGCGACTGGTCGTTCAGCCGTAATGGTCGCTTAGGCTTTTATTATATAGATATCTCTTGGGAAGCTGACTTGCAAGTTAGTTTCATTGCTAGGAAGAGAAGCTAAAATATGGCAGAAAGGGGGAAAATGTATGTAGCCTACTTGAGGCTGTATTATAACCTAACTAGGATGGTTCAAGACTCTTATTTTTGTATGTAAAGGACAGTTAAAATAGTATAAGAAGAGATCTTCAAGAAAGCCAGTATAGTAGCTTGAGCCTAGGAGAGGAAACTGACAAAGAAAACACGTCAGTTGTCTCAAATAAGTTTTGGCCCATAAGCAAAGCTGAGAGGTGTAGAGGAAGAAACCCAGAACGAATTACAGCACTGTAGACCTAGAACATTCTCATTTTTCAAATAAGGGAACTAAGAGAAGTTAAATGGTTTACCAGCACCTGGTGCCATTGGCGATACTTTCCCAATTATAGTTGATAACTTTTCTATAGAAGGTTAGGATTGGTTTCCTTTGTTATTCTCACTCATGATTTGCGTTAATGTAGTCTATCTCCACTTTGGTGTCTCCAGGCTAACTTCTTAAAAATTCAAGGCAATTAGAGTTTATTTCTTTCCCATGTATTTATTGGAGGCCTTCTTTATGTCAGGTCCTGTGTTAGCCACAAATGACATAATGGTGAACATGACGTTGTAATACAAAATAGTGCAGTGATGACCAATCATCACAGACAGACCATTTTTCACTGAGAGTTTATTCAATTTGTGTAAACTCGATGGAGACAAATTTTGGGAATACAAAATGATCCAATCATCTGCAATGTACAATTTCTCCAATTCAAATCATCCAAAGAGAAAAAGCACATTCTGCTCAGTGATGGAGAAGGCCCATTGTTTCCCTTTTTAATTCCTTACTGGGGTTTCCTAAGAGGGCAAAGGAGATATTCAATTTTATGAATTTATGTGCTTGAGGTTTAGATGCAAATTGAATTCATTTTCTGTAGGACTTCCCTAGATATTTGGTTGGTTCAAGCTTAAGTTTCAAGTAGATTTGTTGAGGAACCTCAAAACATAATGAAACTGTCCTATTCATGGCCATGCCACCTGACTTCCTGGCAAAGATAAGAGCAAAATGATACAAACATTTCCCACCCCCAAAGACAATGAACAGAAGTAGAATCTGATCTCCACAAGTGTGTATTATAGTTTCTACTGAAACCTATTTTCCCCTATAGTCACCCCCCTCAATTCTCTTAGACATAATCATAGCAAGACTACTTTTTTTTTTTGCAGAAGAAGTCTAGTCTCAATAAATAGCCTGGTTATTTAAATAAGTTAAGCAAGAATAGTGATTGATCACATAGGCTATTTTTTCATAAAGAATCTCACATTGAACTTTTAAAAGCCACTCAAGGCAAGGAAGCTAAGCCGAGGATTCACCATCAGAGTTTTCCTGTAATACACACAGATTTGGGTAAATTCCTTTCTTTTAGGATCCTCCAGATATCCTGAGGTTCCTCTGTCTGCCAGGAAGTGAACTTCCTTACTTCTCTGGATAGGCTGCTGGGAACCCTGTAAGCCCAGTACCACATGGCTTTTCTGAGGGGGCTTAATTGGCTCCATAAAGTCAACTTTAGTTCCATAAAGCTATCTGGTCATATCTGAGTCTATGCACATAATTCTCAAATATGAAACTTCAGTCAAAGCCTTGATAATTTAACCAGTGTTTCCAATGATGTTCTGTTACCATTCTTATTGAATTTATGCAAATTGTCATAACTATATATGTTGCCAGGTGGGTACTTGTAAAATATATAATTGCCTAACCACTATGCTATACACCTAAAACTAATACAAAATGATACTGAATTTAAAAAGTAATTGAAACATTTAAAAAATAATATTGCCATGGAAATAAGAATACTTATTAACAGTTTCTAAACCCTGACAGGATCAGGTAGGGAGAAAAAGTAATTGTTTTATCTTTGTTCACAAAATTATAATTTACCACGTTGCTATAAGTCATAGATAGCTCAAGAGAAAAGACTGCCTTCAATCCAGAAAAACAAAATATTAACCAACATGCTTTAAAGAAAAAGGCACAACATTTTTATAATTATACTCATCAGTTCATTCAGTCACATGTAATTAATACTTGACTTGTCAGAATCCTTTCCATGAATGTCTCTTAAGATGAAGCACTTTTGCAAAAGCATAAGAGTAAAATAATAACTGTCTGTAAGGACATAAGGCTTCCCTATGGCCTGGTTAAAGATCCAGTGAGAGATCATTATTGACAAGGAAATTTGGTTATTTGCTACTTTTGCCTTTGACCGTCCTAGTAGATTTCATTTTTGAATTACAGTTGACATACATTATTTTATTAGTTTCAGGTGTACAGCATAGTGATTAGACATTTATATACCTTATGAAGTGATCATCCCAATAAGTCTAGTACACATATGACATATACATAGTTACTACAGTATTAGTGACTGTTATATCTGGACATTTATGTTTCTTAATCCATTTCACCTTTTTCATCCTTCCCACCAACCCTGCTCCTATCTGGTGACCATGTATTTGTTCTCTCGATTCTACGTAAGTGAAATCATATGGTATTTGTCTTTCTCTGTCTGACATTTCACTTAGCATAATACCCTCTAGGCCAGTGGTTCTCAACCTTTCTAATGCCATGACCCTTTAATACAGTTCCTCATGTTGTGGTGACCCCCAACCATTAAATTATTTTCATTGCTACTTCAAAACTGTAATTTTGCTACTGTTATGAATGGTAATGTAAATATCTGTGTTTTCCAATGGTCTTAGGCTCTACAGTAGCGGTTCTCAACCTGTGGGTCAAGACCTAAAACCATCGGAAAACACAGATATTTACATTACCATTCATAACAGTAGCAAAATTACAGTTTTGAAGTAGCAACGAAAATAATTTAATGGTTGGGGGTCACCACAACATGAGGAACTGTATTAAAGGGTCATGGCATTAGAAAGGTTGAGAACCACTGCTCTAGGCCCATTCATGTTGTCACAAATGGCAAGATTACATTCTTTTATGGCTGAGTCATATTCCATTTATATATTTACTACATCTTCTTTACCCATTCACCTATCAATGGACACTAGTTGGATATCCAGATTTAAGACTTGGTGCTGCAACATTCCAGATCAAGTCTGGTTGCTGCTTATGCCATGCTCAGACCACCTAATGGGAGCTACAATGCAAGTTGAGACCAGTCACCATTTGTGCTTGCGGCCACTTAGCAAGAGCCACACACAAGGCATTCTGAGGCTCGCTGCTACTTGTTAGGGTTTGTGGAACTCTATGAGATTTTACAAAGATCTGCAGCACAAGCCCAGGCAGGTCTCTTGTGTGGAGGAGACACTGGAAGGGGCTCAGGCAGTGCTAGCAAGTTAGGTGGGTCAGTGTCTCAATCACCAGGGCTAGGTGAATGGTGTTAGCCAGGTTAATAGAAAGCACAGATTTGGCACCCACCAGAGCTGACCTCCTGGGTGGAGGAGGGGCTCAACAAAGGAACAATGGTGCCTGCCAGCACTCCAAGCTATACCTAAGGAATTAGTTCACGAAAATATTGTCTCCTTGTAATCTGAATTTGGAAAGAAAGGGAGAAGGTGAAATTTTTTCCCCCCTTCTTCTCTTGACTGGGTTACATAGAAATTCAGGAGAGCTGATTTAGGTAAGAAATCTTACCCTTCACCAGATTCTGCCAGTTTTCAAGGATCCCATCTGCTGGAGATGAAGGGAGCATGGTGTCTCAGTAAGTCACTAAACTGTGGGGGAGGAAAAATAATTTTCCCTCTACTGTTCTAGGTTCTTGACTGGGACTCCCATCTAATAAAAATATTAAGAGAATAAAACACAACTTTCTTGACATGTATACCTCCTGTATTCATGGGAGAGATGCAGGAAAACTGAGTAACTCCTCTGCATTTTTACATCTATATATATAAAAGCCAAGCAACCAGAACAACGGAACAACCAGAACCGGTTGCTATGACACACACTGCGGCAGCCAACTGGCCTGATTTGGTCCCCGATCGGCCCCCATCGGGGTGAGCCAGCCGGCCGGAACCCACCCATGCATGAATTCGTGCACTGGGCCTTTAGTAAAACTATAAAAGCACATTTCCTTCTTCTTTGCATATAAGTTTAATGGCTGCATAGTCCTTTGTCTTGTAGGTGTACCATAATTTATCTAAGATATTCCTTTTATTATTGTATATGGTGTGGTTTAAAATACTTTTTAGTGAAACTGTGTAAGTATATTTCTTCACAAGTAATCTTTGGACAGCAAGTCTTTCCAGCAATAGACAGTTAGATGATAGGTTGGGGACACATGAATGTTAAATAAATTTCTAGTGGCTATAACCATACTGCTATCCATAGCACCATCTCCATTCAACTGATTAGTGTTAACTTACTGAATTGATACTGAGGAATAGAAAAAAAAGAAATAAAATTGAGTCACTATAGTCAAGCTGCTAAATTACTAAAATCAAGTAGGTTAAGATATGAGGAAACAATTCTTATCTAGATTTAACTAGCCTGGTAACGAAAACTTTTTAACTTTCTAGCCCTGCAGCAAATCCTGGATATACACCAAACCTCCAGATAGACGAAGGAAAGAATGTTAGAGTATCCAGACCACCAGTGATTTAGAGCAACACCATCTCGGACCAATCCAGAGGCTAAGAATAAAGAACTGATTCTTCCAAGAATGTACTTTTTACTCTAACAACCCTCAACTTCTCTCAACACTCTATTGCCCAATTGTTTTATGGTTTGCGAAGCCTAAGACCCTTAAATAAATCTGTATTACCTTTTTTTTCTATCCAAAGCCTCCTGATTCATTTATGCTTAGTTGACAATATATAAGACATACATAAAGCTACAACCAATTTCTGATAAAATTAGAATATTAGAACAAATATTTTTTTTTCATTTGTCTTTGGGGTAATTTTACAGATATGTCTCCTATTTTTGAAGGTAATTTTGGCTCAAAGGCAAAGAACTGCCAACATTGGTGAATGCCTAGCAATGTCTTTATTCATGATGCTGCTTCCTGACTGACATCCTTTGCTTTCTCATTCTCATTTTCATGTTTAAGATGTTATTTTTTAAGATGACATTAAAAAATAATTCTAAAAACTGCCTGCTCAGTTTGACAGACTAGAAATTTGTGGTTATCATGGGGCCCTAAAAATAGAATCAAGTGTCATATTTTCTACTTGAATTATTGTTTTTACTACATCTAAGCTTAGTTATGAATTTTTATGAGGATGATCAAAAGCTGAGGTGCTCAGTAAGGAGCTAAAGACAGCTTCTTAAGCATTTGCAACTCTGTTAAGCTCAATTTCACGTTCTCTGATTGACCAATTTGACGTAAAATAGATGAGATTTGTCTTGGAGACATTGCTCTTCTTTATATATGTCTTTCATTTCCCTGTAGTCATATATCTCTTTGAAAACCACCTGGAAAAGGAACCTAAAACAGTAGAACTTCCATTGAGTTTTTAATTGAAACCTTTAACATGTTTTTAATCCAATTTATTGTTAACATAATTAGATTTTGGGAGAAAACCTCTGTATTTCCAGTTAAAATACACTCATGTCCAAAAATCCAAAAAAAAAAAAATCTCAGAGTCCATGGAAAAAAACCCCACAACAATACAATTAGCCAATTTGATGACCTCATTGTTAAGTAGGCAAGAGACCACCTTCAGAATTTGTTGGGGTGAACAAAAGTAAGATCTGTATGTGACTTTCCAAAAAAGTGAGGGGGGAATAAAAAATAACAGGGAAGATAAAATTTGTCAGTCATATTTATTTATTATAAATATAATACTATATGCTTATATTTAAGAAGATTGTAGGCATTTTTTGTTGTACTACATAACTATTAAAAAAATCCTGCTATAAAGCACTTAGAAATGTTAAAAAGGGGGGAGGCAATATCTTTATGACATGGATAGTTGACTTTGTAACAAATGAGGGGAAATCCTCAAGAGGAAAAAATCCAAAAGAAAACTGAAAATCAGAATTTAAGTACCTGAATTGAGGCTGAAGGTGCCTGGATGAAGATGAGCCCGATGCTGGTCTTAGTAACCTAGCAAATTGGGTTTTAGTGCCTTCTTGGGGATAGGAGACAAGGCTGTAGGCTTTTATGTCACCGCATTTGAGTAAAATACACATACATAAAGTTGGGACTCTCAAAGGACTACATCCTAAGTTAAAGGGTGGGGGAAAGGGAGACACAATAAGCTTGCTGTCCTGACCTGGGTAGGAAAAATCTCCCATGGTATCTTGTAAATTTTATGGGCATCACCAAATTCTCCTTCATAGTGGTTGTTCTATATTGCATTTACACCACCAATATATCAGAATTAGTTTTAAATTTTATGTTACTCCACTAATGAAGGAGCCACTAAACCAGTGGTCGGCAAACCGCGGCTCGCGAGCCACATGCGGCTCACGAGCCACGGTTTGCCACTCTGTTGACTAATGAGTTTGCCGACCACTGCACTAAACTATAAAATTCTTCTACAGTTACAGCAACTGACAGGATATGGAGATAGCTATGAAAAAAGGACCCCGATTTGTGATTATAGTCAAGATTCTGGAGAACTAAATATACAATTCTGCAGCACCTCCTTAAATGGGCTTATTAATTTCATGGAATGGAAGATTTTATATTTTTCAGATGGAAACATTACCCAGATTGAGTTACATATTCAATACCTATTAAAATTTCAACCGCCATATTTTTTTTTTCAAAAATTGGGAAGCTGATCCTGAAATTTATAGTGAAATATAAGAGACATAGATAACCTAACAACAATTTTCAAAGAAAATAATATTGGAAGACTCCCAATTTCAAATCGTACTACAAACCTAAGAAAAAGACAGTACAGTTCTGGCAAAAGGATAGACATAAATCAATGGAACCAAAAAATAGAACCATGCATCTAGGGTCAATTGTTTTTTTTAACTTCACCTGAGGATATGCTTTTCATTGGTTTTAGAGAGAGGAAGGAGAGGTGGGGGAGAGAGAAACACTGATCGGTTGCCTCCCATATGTGCCCCAAGCAAAAATTGAACCTGCAACCTGGGCATGTGCCCTGACAGAGAATTGAACCTGCCACTTTTTGGTGTATGGAGTGATGCTCCAACCAACTGAACCACATTGGCCAGGGCATAGGGTTGATTTTTGAGAAGGGCACCAATACCATTCAATGGGGGAAAGAATAGTCTTTTCAACAAATGGTGATGGAATAACTGGATATCTGCAGGCAAAATAATGAAGTTAGATACCTACTTCATACCACATAAAAATTAACTCAGATGGATCACAGACTTAAATATAAGAATTAAAACTTCAAAAATATTTAGAAGAAAACACAATTTTCATGACCTTAGATTAGGCAACCATTTCTTAGATATGATATCCAAACTCAAGCAACCAAAGGAAAAATAGTCAATTTGAACTTCATTGACATTAAAAGCTTTTGTTCTTCAAAGAAGATGATCAAGAAAGCGAAAAGGCATCAAAAAAATAAAATAAAATACTTAGGAATAAATTTAACCAAGGAGGTAAAAGATCTATATTCTGAAATAAGACATGGAGAAAAAAAATGTAAAATATATCTTTTCTTCATGGATAAAAATAATTAGTATTGTTAAAATGTCCATACTAGTCAAAGCATCTATAGATTCAACGCAAGTCTTATGAAAATTCCAATGGCATATTTTACAGAAATAGAAAAAAAATATCCTAAGATTTGTATGGAATCACATAAGATCCTGAATGGCCAAAGCAATTTTGAGAAAGAAGAAAGCTGGAGGCATCACACTTCCTGATTTCAAACTATATTACTCATCTGTAGTAATCAAAACAGTATGGTATTAGCATAAAAAAAGACACATAGATCAAAGGAACAGAATCGAGAGCCCAGAAATCCATGCTTACATGGTCAACTAATATTTGACAAGGGAGCCAAGAACTGGATATGCACATACAAAATAATGAAGCTGGACTTCACTCACAAAAATGAACTCAAAATGGATTAAGTAAGGTGTGAAACCACAAACATAGGGGAAAAAGCTCCTTGACATTGGTCTTGGCAATCATGTTTTAGATATAACACATAAAGCACAAGCAACAAAATAAACAAGTCGGCCTACATCAAACTAAAAAGCTTCTGCTCATTAAAAGAAAGAATTACAAGGAAAAGTCAACCTATGGAATGGGAGAAAATAATTTGCAAACCTTCTGTCTGAAAAAGGGTGAATATTAAAAACACATAAAAATACAACTCATCAGCAAATAAACTAAATAATCCAGTTAAAATGGGCAATGGACCTGAATAGATATTTTTTCCAAAGAAGACATTCAAATGGCCAATAATACGTGAAAAGTTGTTCAACATCACTAATCATCAGGGAAATGCAAATCAGAACGACAATAAGCTGTGAGGTCACATCCTTTAGAATGGCTATTATAAAAAAGGAGAAAACAAATGCTCATGAGGCTGTGGAGAGGAGGGAGCCCTCGTGCCTGTTGGTGGGATTGTAAATTGGGACAGCCACTATGGGAACTGTAAGATGGTCACTAAAAAAAAAAAAAAAAGAATTATCATATTATCCAGCAATTCTACTTCTGGGTGTATATCCAAAGGAAGCAAAATCACTATGATAAAGAGATATTTGCATTCCGGTGTTCACTGTAGCATTATTTACAGTAGCCAAGGTATGGAAACAATCTAAGTGTCCATCAATAGATGAGTGCATAAAGAAAATGGGAGAAAATGGTCAAAGAGTACAAACTTCCAGTTATAAGATAAATGAGTTCTGCTACATAATGTACAGTATGATGACTATACTTAACCATACTGTGCTTTAGACTTGAGAGTTGCTAAGAGTAAATCTTAAAAGTTTTTATCACAAAAATGGGAACTATGTGAGGTGATAGATGTGTTAACTGACTTTACTGTGGTGATCATTTTGAAATGTATACATATATCAAATAATCACATTGTACACCTTAAACTTACATGATGTTATATGTCAAATATATCTCCATAAAACTGAAAGAAAAGAAAGCAAAAGACAACCCATAGAGTGAGAGAAAATATTTGCAAGAAATTTATCTGCTAAGGGTCCAGGATCAAGAATATATATATATATATATATATGTATATATAAAAACTCCTATAACTCAACAATAAAAGTTAAATAACCCAATTAAAAAATAACAGAGGACTTGAATAGACCCCCCCAATGACATACAGATGGAAAATAAGCACATAAAAAGATGCTCAACATTATTAGTCATTAGTCCAAACTACAATGCGATACCACTTTACAACCATGAGAATTGCTATAATAATAATGAAGAAAAACCAGAACATACCTGTGTTGGTGAGGATTTGGAGCAATTTGAACTCTCATACATTGTTGGTGGGACATGCATGTCTGGACACTTGACCTACAAAATAGCAAAATAATAAACTTGTGTTGTTAATCCACTACACTTGATATGGTAGTAATAGAAAATGATCCAGTAATCCCACTTCGAGGACTATATCCCAAGAAACCAGAACCACCAATCAGAAATGATATATGCACCCCTATGTTCATAGCAGCACAATTTACAATAGTTAAGATTTGGAAACAACCTAAGTTCCCACCAGCAGATGAGTGGATTAGAAAACTATGGTACATCTACACAATGGAATACTACGCTGCTATAAAAAAGAAGGAATTCCTACCATTTGCAACAGCATGGATGGAACTGGAGAGCATTATGCTAAGCGAAATAAGCCAGTTGGAGAAAGATAAATATCACATGATCTCACTCATATGTGGGATATGATCAACATAATTGGATGAACAAGAATAGATCCAGAGGCAAATGGCAAGGGGGTGGGGAGGTTAGAGAGCAACCAAAGGACTTGTATGCATGTATATTAGCATAACCAATGGACACAGACACTGGCGCGGTGGGGGCTTGCCTGGGGTGGGAATGGCTGCGGGGGAGGGTCAAGCGGGGAAAAAGGAGACATATGTAAAACTTTAGACAATAAAAAAGGAAAAAAAATATTTACACACATAGTTTATAAGTAAAGAAAAATTATGAAAAAAAGAAAAGAAAATGAACACAGTAATACAATATGACTATCAAGGCTAGGTTATAGGCCAAAAGGCACTACAATTTCTACCTGGCATTCTCTCTCTCGACTTGTATCTTTAAAACATGGAGAAACCATGAAAGAAGCATGGCTAACCCAAAGACACCATGCTGGAGAGAGCACAGAGAGGCAGAGATGTCCCAGGGGTTCCATTCCTAAGCTGTTCAAGTCTTCCAGTTTAGGTGCCGGACATCTCAGAGGAGGCGTTTGATAACGGATTTAGCCCCAGGGATCATCAGACTGAGAGACTCTTAGTGAGAATCACCTAGCTTAGCCCAATCACCTCATAACTATGAGATGATGATGATAATGATAAAAATGACTATTGTCTTATGACACTAAATTTGTGATGATTCATTACACAGCCACAAAAATTCCAAATACTTCCTTGCTGCCCCGCCGCCGCCCCACATAGAGAGGTTAAAAGCTTTTTCTGTATGAAGCTGAAGGAGCTGAATCATAAAGAAACCTATAGAAAATCATAGAGCGGGGACTGATAGGAGCCTTTATTTTTCATTTCTCTGGTAGAGCTGAAGGAAAAACAGCAAGTGCCACTTTTCATCTAGAAAAAGGATTGGCAAACTTTTACTTAAAGGCCAAGATAATAAATATAATAAATAGTATAGGCTTCTCAGGCTAAGAAGTGAAAGCAAGGCTACAATGTAGTAACTTCTATAACCACATAACATATAGCCATTTATTTTTATTAGCTAAATATCTGGACTAAACTTCATATTTTGTTGAAAACAATCATGCCTCTTTGCTTCCTAATATCCCGCTGCAGGCAGGCTGCTCTGCAATGCAGCCTGCTTCTCTAAGCTCTGAAATGTGCAAGCATTTCATTCTCTAGACAAGGATGGGCTGGACTGTGATCTTAGCCATTCTGTGTGAGGCCTGCTTCTCTTCGCAGGCGTTTTTCACTTGAATGTTTCCAGATACCTTGCCTCAAACTGAGCAGGAAAATGCGAAATTAAATTTGAAACAGAAATGGTAGATTTTCCCAGTGCTTTCACAATTCTTTTGCACATGATGTCATTTCAAGTGTGGCGGCAAGAAAACTGGGTTTCAAGTCACGAGATTTGAATATGAGCTACTTTCTAGTTGCAGTACCAAGAGCATGACAGTTAACATCTCTGAACTTCAGTTTCTGTACAGCATAATAGCTGCCTGCTCACTTAATAAGAGGGCTCAAAGTTTAAATGAGAAAAAAATATAAAGGTGAATTGCAGCTGCAAAATGCATGACACATGCTTATGGTTATTGGTGTGCCTATCACAAAGCATTTGGTATTCTCATTCGGACTCCCTCTTCCTTCTTCCCTCTTTCCTTCCCTCCCTCTTGTGTTTTGAAATCTTCACTATTTTTTTTTGTTCTGCCTAGGCCTATTCTGATATTGGCTTAACTGATAAATTAATTTTGGTGGCTGCTCATTCAGTATTCTATATTTTTATCTAATGTCTCCCACTAGTGATTTTCTGGAAATAACATGCAAAAGACGATGACCTCCAGTAGTGAGGAATGTGGATATGTGGCATGTGATTGTGGGAGGTATCTTGTCTTAGAAGGACCTTTTTAAAATATATATATTATATATTGATTTTTTACAGAAAGGAAGGGATAGGGATAGAGAGAAACATCAATGAGAGAGAAACGTTGATCAGCTGCCTCCTGCACACCCCCTACTGGGGACGTGCCCGCAACCAAGGTACATACCCCTGACCGGAATTGAACCTGGGACCCTTTAGTCTGCAGGCCGACACTCTATCCACTGGCCCAAACCGGTCAGGGTAGAAGGACCTTTTGAAGTTTATGTTAGGTTTTTATTCATACACTCATTAGTTCTCAAATAATTAGGTGTACCTGCTCTCTTTGAGAGGCACTATGCTTAGTGCTGTAGATTTAATAGTGAATGAAACAGACAAGGTCACTCCTACATAGATCTTACATGTTAATGGGGGATGATTATTTTCTCAATGCTGCTGTATCAAATGACCACAAACTTATTCTCAGTTTTGGAGGTCAGAGGTCTAAAATGGGATCACAGGGCTATGTTCCTTCTGAGGCTCCAGGTAAGAATCTGTTTCCTTGCCCTTTCTAGAAGCTTCCTACATGCTACGGCTCATGTCCCTTTCTATCTTCATAGCCAGGAATTGTTAATCTTCAAATCTCTTTCTGTCTCTCTGCTTCTAGTATCCATTATCACATAACCTTCTGTCTGACTCTGAGCCTTCTGCCTCCTTCTGATAGGGATCTTTGTGATTATTGTGGGTTATCTGGACCCATAATCTCCCCAACTCAAGATTTTTAATCACATCTGCAAAGTTCCTTTTTTTATATAAAGTAACATTTACAAGTTCTGGGAATTAGTATGTGTACATCTTTAAGGGGTCAATATTCAGTCTACCACAAGAAGAGAAAGTGAACAGGGTTACAAATACATAGATGACTTTAGAGTGTGATTGTGCTAGGAAGGGAGTTACTGGGGTAATAAGATAGAGCTGCACTGTGTGATAGCCACAGCCACACATGATTACTGAGTTCTTTAAATGTGGTTAGTATAATTGAGAAGCTCAAATTTAAATTTTACTTAATTATTTTTTAATTTTTTAAAATAAATCTTTATTGTTCAGATTATTACACTTGTTTCTCCTTTTTTTCCCCCCATATCTCCCCATCACCCGGTTCCCTCCCCTCCATTGTCCTTATCCATAGGTGTATGATTTTTGTCCAGTCTCTTCCCATACCCCCCACACAGACACCCCTTTCCCCCTGAGAATTATCAATCCACTCCCATTCTATGCCTCTGATTCTACTATGTTCACCAGTTTATTCTGTTCCTCAGATTTTCAATTCACTTGATTTTTAGAATCACTTGTTGATAGATATTTGTTGTTCATAATTTTTATCTTTACTTTTTTCTTCTTTTTCCTCTTTTTAAAGAATACCTTTCAGCATTTCATATAATACTGGTTTGGTGGTGATGAACTCCTTTAGCTTTTTCTTATCTGTGAAGCTCTTTATCTGCCCTTCAATTCTGAATGATAACTTTGCTGGGTAGAGTAGTCTTGGTTGTAGGTTCTTGCTATTCATCACTTTGAATATTTCTTGCCATTCCCGTCTGGCCTGCCTAGTTTCTGTTGAGAAATCAGCTGACAGTCGTATGTGTGCTCCCTTGTAGGTAACTAACTGTTTTTCTCTTGCTGCTTGTAAGATTCTCTCTTTGTCTTTTGCCCTTGGCATTTTAATGATGATGTGTCTTGGTGTGGTCCTCTTTGGATTCCTCTTGTTTGGGGTTCTGTGCGCTTCCTGAACTTGTAAGTCTATTTCTTTCACCAGGTGGGGGAAGTTTTCTGTCATTATTTCTTCAAATAGGTTTTCAGTATCTTGCTCTCTCTCTTCTGGCACCCCAAAAATTCGGCTATTGGTACGCTTAAAGCCATCCAGAGGCTCCTTAATGCTATCCTCACACTTTTGGATTCTTCTTTCTTTCCGCCTCTCTGGTTGGGTGTTTTTTTCTTCCTCATATTCCAGATCTTTGGTTTGACTCTTTGGGTGCGGTGGTCTACTCTGTATATTCTTTATTTCAGACAGTGTATGCATAATTTCTGACTGGTCCTTTTCAATTTTTTTGGTATTCTCATTTAGGTACTTGAAGGTCTCTTCAAGTTTCTCAGCGGTTTTTAGAAGATTCTTGAGTAACCTTATAAATATGGTTCTGAACACTGTGTCATCCATTAGTTTGCTTTCATCTATCTCTCCTACTTGTGACATACTTCGATGTCTCCACATTTTGGCTGCCTCCCTGTGTTGATGGAGTGGCTTTGTGTGGTCGGTGACCTATAGGGGCCGGTAGCTCAGCTTCCCCAATCACCCTAGGTGGTCGCTCTTGGTACTCCCCTTTGTGGGCTGAGTGGAAAGTCTTGGTGTAGTTAAAAGCCCTGATTGCTGTTGGTACACTGGGAGGAATTGACCTCTGGTCCAATTGGTTGTGAGGGCCTGCTGTGTCTATAATGGAAGAATTGCTGTTCTGGAGACAAAGTAGGGCTTTGGTGCTCACTGAGTCTGCCTCTTGAATGTGTCCCTTATGAGAGTGGTTGAAATCTGGTGTCGTCCACACTAACAGAAAAGTCACTCTCACTCTCCGACCGGCCAAGAGTCCCGTAGGCGTCTGGGTCCCCCGCGTGTCCCCAGAAACTGGAGTTCAGAGTGGTTGGGATTGTTGGTATCACTGGCGGGAATTGATCTCCAAGCCAGTTGGCTGTGAGGATCAGCAGTGTCTCCGCTGGGAGACCTTCTGTGCTCAGCTTGGATGGGGCGGAGTCTCAGGGTGGTGCAGACAAGCTTTGTTTTCCCGTCTGCTCCGCCCTAAGAGGGGCGGTTTCTCTGTGCCCAAATTAGTGGCTGCGTGCCTCTGAGAGAAGGCAGCTTTCGAGCCTCTCCTGCTGCCTAACAGACCAGTTTCTCCCCAGCTGGGGCTGGATTTCAGTGCAGACCGGAGGTTTTGTTTTTCTCCCGAACGAGAAATCCAGTTACTGGGAGGGCCTTGCTCAGCTTGGATGGGGCAGAGTCTCAGAATGGCGCAGACAAACTTGGTTTCCGTCTGCACTGCCCTAAGAGGGCCGGTTTCTCCGTGCCCTAATCACTGGCTGTGCACCTCTGAGAGAAGGCAGCTTTCGAGCCTCGTCCGCTGCCAAACAGACCAGTTTTTCCCTGACCGCAGCTGGATTTCAGTGCAGTCGGGAGGTTTTGTTTTTCTCCCAAAGGAGAAAGCTAGCCACACAGCGTCTGCTGCCCTCCCTCTCCACTCGCGCGCTGCGAGCAAGCCTGCCTCGTATTCAGCTGCCCGCCCTTTCCGTGCTCACGGATCTCCGCACCTCCACAGCTCCTGAGGCTCAGCGTCCCCCTCTCTTTTTTTCTCTAGTTGTAGGTTTTCCACTCTGCCAGCTTTCTGGTGGTTCTGGATGGTGTGTGCTCTGTTTTCCAGTTGTAGTTTCAAAATTGTTGTGGAAGGCAACAGTTAGGTGTTTACCTTATGCCGCCATCTTGGTTTCCTCAAATTTTACTTAATTTTAAATGAACTTTATTTATTTTTATAAGTATTTTTCCCTTTTATTGAATTTATTGGGGTTACACTGATTAGCAAAATTATATAGGTTTCAGGTGCACAATTCCACACCACATCATCTATACACTGTATTGTGCATTCACCACCCCAAGTCAAGTCTCTGTCCATCACCATTTATCCCCCCCTTACCCTCCTCCACTTCCCCTATTCCCTTCCCCCAGCAATCACCACACTGTTGTCCATGTGATTTTTCTATTTTTTCTTTTTTGTCCAATCCCTCTACCTCCCCTTCCAGCCCCCCTCCCCCCACTCCTACAGCTGTCAGCCTGCTCTCTGAGTCTGTCACTATTTTGCTTGTTAGTTCATTTTTGTCCATTAGATTCCACATATGTGTGAAATCATATGCTAGTTGTCTTTCTCTGACAGGCTTATTTCAATTAGCATAAATTCAGATAGCCACAAATGGCTAGTGGCTACCATATCAGACAGCACAGATCTAGGCTTTTTAGAAGACACAGAAGAAAATGTTCCCTCTAACTTAGATGAATTGTATGAAGATCCATGAAAGCAGTCAATCCCCATTGACCTTAAAAGATGGAATGAGGCCGGTCAGGTGAGCAACTAGATATTTTCCCCTAAATAAGGAAAAGAGAATCACTCCCTATTACTATTTGGCAGGTAATGACAAGCACCAATCATAATATAGTTGGCCCTCAATATCCACAGATGTGGAACCCGCAGATATGGAGGTCTAAAGGATTTGAGCATCAGGTATCTACAGGCAGTCCTGGAAACCAACACCAAGGGATGATCGTTGTTCATTTCCTTCTTTATATATCCACCTACTTGCCCTGGCTTTGTGGTGAACTGAGAGTATGCAATTCACCTCTTGGATCTGGGCTTAGCCACATGACTAGTTTTAGTCAATGAAGTGTGACATAAGCACAGGTTTTAAATGTGATTGCATGGCTGATTTTAGCCTCTTGCTTTCTTGTGAGGATCATGAGAACAATCTACTCTGGGTAGCCACTGGTCCAAGGAGAGGGTGGAGACATGTGGAAAGAGAACTCAATGCAATCTAGAGACTAAAACCTTGAGCCTGGAGTCCATCCTAGCCCAGTTGGAGGTGTAGCCAATCTGCATGTTTGTTTTGAGACACAGAATTTTAGGTCAATTTGTTACTCACCATTATTATAGCACTAGTAGCCCTGCACACAAATCCATGCACCAGTAGCTCACTGCTGCTGCCCTCCAGTAGCTCTCCGCCCACTGCCCCACCCTCCTGTAGCTCCCTCTGCCCCCCCAACCCCCTCATAGCTTGCTGCCCTGCCCCCTCCTGTAGCTCTCTGCTGCCTATTTGTAGCTCGCTGCCCCACCCTCCTGCTTATCCGTGATCTGGTCGTTACGCGGTCAGTTGTTATGCGGTCAGTCATTACGCTTTATGGCGTAATGACCATTTGCATATTACATCTTTATTATATAGGGTAGCTGACTAAATATAAGGGGAACTATAAGAAGGAGTTCTCTTTTTTTGGAGGACTTTGTACAATACTGAGGGAGGCTGAATTAGCCTCCATAATTCTTCTGAGCTTGCTCTGGATTTACATTTAACACGGAGAGACCAGAGAGGGATTTTTTGCTTTCAAGTTAGTTTTGTTTAGTAGTTTTAACAAAAAGGATACCTTCAAAGTCAAGGATTTGTTGTAATAGAAATTGCACAGCTCAGTAGACAAGGTAGCTAAGTGAAACTCTTCACTTCAACAAGGTCTATTTCTGGCTTCAATAACACAACTTTCTCTTTCAAGAACTTACTATCTCTCAAGCTTTGTTACCAGGAAAGCAAGGAAAACATCACTAGCTAGCCTTCCTTCCCAAGAAAGTGTGATAAAAACAAAGATGGCAAAGATTTTAAAAATCCCACAGTACTTTAAATACATGGCTTTTCTTTCAATAGCTATAGTAAACCTGGCTATGCCTCTCAAATGGACATTATCTTTTTAGTGTCTGAGGGCAGGATTAGCCACCTCTCCTGTTGTTTCTTTACATGGCCAAAATTGAGTGGATTTTTCTCCCTGTGATTTTTGTTGCCTCCTGAGCATTAATGATGCTGGAATAGTAGACTCTGTCCCCCAGGTGTATTGATTTTCCTGCTTGAATTGATGTCGTCCCACAAAGGGAACACGTCATTGTTATTATCCTTTTGGATGCTCTATTCGCTGGGTCGGCTGCTCCACTCAGCTTAATCAAAAGTAGGCTGTGTCTATGGAAGGAAACACAGCTTTTCAGTTGTGGGAAACTTCCTGAGTTTGAAGGATGAGAATTAAGGGCATCTGATTTCAAAACTTTAATGTAGCAGTTGATGAAGTTATCAATGGAACAGCAAACTATAGACTATAAGATTTTGAACTCTACTTGCTTATGTATGTACAAGAAAAATCACTTCCTATCTGTTTGAATCTGGAAACAGAGGCCAAAAATCATGACTATTGGTTATATTTTCTCTATTTTGGATGAAGACATTTATTCACTGAGAAAGCCATTAAGTTGGGACAATTACCAATACCCACAAGGGAAGTTTGGCTTATTCCCCCGAGTTGTCAACTGAATTGTATTATCCCTACTTGCGGTATATGTTCAAAACTTTCTCCCCAGGCCAGCCAGCCAGGCTATCATAGTCCTTTGTGTTGAGAACGAATGCAGCAATGCCTTTCCCTGATGCTTCAACAGAGCTGAAACCAAGGCGGGTGCATAGCTGAGTTAAACCAGAAGTTGAATCTAGTAAGCCAGAGAGGTCAAAGATAAGCGGATGGTTAGAACCAAAAGGCCAGAAGAAGACAGTGGCAGGGATTTGGTGCCAGGGAGAAGAGAAATCCACTTCAAGAAAGCAGGGCATCATCCCAGGCAATTCTTGGAACAGGCCCCATTTTTGAGCAGCGAGCACCTATGTGCTTATAGGAGTGCATTAAAGGAGACAACTATAAAGGACAAAGTTGGGACCTATCCTCCAAATCTATCTCTCCCATAGGGCTGTGAGCTCTCTGAGGAAGGTCTAATTCTTCCCCTCTCCCTTAGTGCTTATTATATGTGAACTAAATAGATTTTGGCAGCATGGTAAAATAATTATTCCGATTAAGCAGATACACAATATTTTTGTTAATGTAACTCTTCATGTAATCCAAGTTATACAATGAGACTGTTGGGTTAGATGAATAAAGCTTCAATTATATAATTAGCTGCAATTCATGTAATGGAAGAGCAGAAAAGACAGAATTTAAAAGGTGAACTCCACAGTTTTTGAAGAAAAATGCTGTTTACAGCCAGGATTGTCTGTGACCAAGCTAAGTACATGTTTTCAAAAAGGCTACTGTAATTCTGGAGTTAGTAAAAATTGTAGCTCCTACTGTGTTGAAAAGAAGATGGACTTAAAACATACCCTTAAGTTTTTTGTTTTTTTTTTTTGAGAGAAAAGCACTTTAAAAAGAGAAAACGCCAAGTCTTATTATTATCATTACTGTCATGAATACCTTCAAGCCACAGAGAAACAGGCTCATAAAAAAGTCTGCTTAGGAGATGGGCCAGTGAGAAAAGTCCACTTTAGATATTCCACGCACAAGCTGCCTGCCTTTAGTGCCATCTTCCTGAAACCCGAATTATTACTCTGACCACTGTATGCAGGAAAATTATCAGGTAAATAAAGAGCACAGCAGGGAGAAAATGTTAAATGCATACAGAGTGGTCTAATGATAACATTCCCAGTGCAATATTCCTCTCACAGTAAATCATAGTGTGAAAATAACAATATACATTCCTGTTACTGACCACTGTCACCAATCAGCATGCAGCACTGACTCCTTTTATCTTTCCACACATGGATGAATGTCACGTCTATTTGGCCTGCAGCTTTTCCAGAACTGGTGCCCATATTCATCTATACATTTCTAATATTTTACACACATACACACACACACACACACACACACACACACACACACACACACACACACACACACACACACATCCTTAGGGCAGAGGTTGGAAAACTACAACCTGCAATGCAAATGTAGTGCCAAAAGCCCAAATTTCCATTGCCTATTTTTGTATCATGAGCCAAGAATGGTTTTTACATTTTAAATGGTTGGAAAAAACGTTCAAAGAATAATATTTCATGACAAGCGGAAATTAGATGACACTTAAATGCTGATGTCCATAAAGTTTCATTGGAACATAGTCATGGTCATGAGTTTATGTATCATGCATGGCTTCTCTCATGCCACAACACAGGTGAATAGCTGTGACAGAGACCCTATGACCCACAGAGCTAAAAATATTTCCCTTCTGGCTCTTTACAGAAAACAAACACAAAACAAACGCGTGCTAAAAAGTTTCCTGATCCAGAGCATACTTGTTGCTCCTTTTTTAAAAGCTGCTTTTTAAATTGAAGTATAATGTAATACTTCATTAAAGGGTACAAATTCTATGAAATTTTACATATTTGTTCATCTATATGACCACTGCTCTGATAAAAACAAAAATGATTTTCAGCACCCTGAAGGCTTCCTCCCAGCAAACTTTCCCTCCCAAACTTATCCATTTTTTTTCTAAAGACTATCACTATGAGTCGATTTTTCCTATTTTTGAAATTTATATAAGTAGAGTAATATAGTATGTATTTTTTGTTAATTTTATTCAGCATGTCAGTGAAATTCACTCACATTGCACATGACAGTAGTTTGTTATATTGTATGAATATACTATAATTTAGTTATATATTCTACTCCTGTTGGATATTGGGTCATCTTCATTTTTTTTTTTTTACTATTGTGATTACAGCTGCTATGAACATTCTTGTACATGTATTTTTGTGACCATTTACAGCCAATGTTCTTGCGTATACACTGAGTGGCCAGATTATTATGATCTCTGAATGCATAATAAACTGACCACTCAGTATATATATATTAGAGGCCCGGTGCATGAATTTGTGCATGGGTGGGGTCCCGCCAGCCTGGACAGGGGAGAGGGACATGGGCGGTTGGCGGGCCTGCCTGCTGGTCGAACTCCTGGTCGAGGGGACAATTTTCGTATTAGCCTTTTATTATATAGGATATACACTGAGTGGCCAGATTATTGTGCATTCAGAGATCATAATAATCTGGCCACTCAGTGTATCCCTAGAATGGAACTTCTGGGAAGCTAGTCCTTTTTAAAAAAAGTAGAACCAAGTTTGATATAAGCAAGATACATTTGGTAGAACCCTTTAAAAGTATAAAGCAAAAATGTTTTTACTTTTAGAGCTGGATACTGGAGTTTTTAGGATGTTCTTCAAAAGGCTATAGTAAGAGAGATTATACAAGAGAACCTATTTTAAAAATTACAAAATATGGTGATTTAAACTATGTGATGGATCCATTAGGGTTCATTCATTTGCACTCTGTATTCTTCAGTGCATTTAGAAATTTTTCCAATAAAAATAGAAAAAAAGGAGAAACAGGTTGAAGAAAATAATGAAGCAGGCCGACTATTATCCAGTCTGCACCCTAGGCATTGAGGACAGTTGCAACTTCTAGAACTGTGATTAGAGCTGCATTTTCTACAAGGGAGTGCCTATCGGACTGTCAGCTGATTTCTCAACAGAAACTATGCAGGCCAGAAGGGAGTGGCAAGAATATTTAAAGTGATGAATAGCAAGAACCTACAACCAACATTACTCTACCCAGCAAAGCTCTCATTCAGAATTGAGAGTCAGATAAAGAGCTTCACAGACAAGAAAAAGCTAAAGCAGTTCATCACCACCAAATCAGTATTATATGAAATGTTGAAGGGTATTATGTATCATTTTTAATGCTGAATTATATTCCATTGTATGTATATAACACATTTTATTTATTCATTCATCTGCTGATAGCCATTTAGGTTGCTTTTATCTCTTTGGCTATTATGAATAATGCTGCAAAAGACATGTCAGTACCAATATTTCTTTAAGAAACTGATTTCAATTCTTCTGGGTAAGTACCCAGAAGTGGTATTGCTGGATCATATAGTTCTATTTTTTTAGGACCCCCCATCCTGTTTTTCATAGTAGCTGCACCATTTTGCATCCCCATCAATAATACACAAGGTTTCCAATTTCTCCACATCCTTTCCAACACTTACTGTTTGTTTTGATAATGACCCTCCTAACAGGTGTGAGGTGATATCTCATTGTGGTTTTTATTTTAATTTTCCTAAGGATTAGCACCTTTTCATATACCCGCTGGCCATTTGTATGTCTTCTTTGGAGAAATGTTTATTCAGTTCCTTTACCCATTTTTTAATCGAGATGTTTATATAATTTTGCTATTGAGTTGACGGAGAGCCTTATATACTTTGGATATTAGCCACTTATCAGGTATGTGGTTTGCAAGTATTTTTCCCATTCCACAGGTTGCCTTTTCCCTTTGTTGATTGTTCCTTAACAGTATTTGTTTAATGTGTAAAAATGACAATGCTAAATTAGTTTAATTTAGATTTCATTTTCTTGTAGTTAAACAAAGAACTAATTTTAATTTTATGATTCATAGCTGTCTAAGAGTTCCTTCCACAGAATGGATGTGTAATTTAGTTTTTCTATTTTCTCTGGATGCATTTGACTGCTTTATCTTCTTTAGAAGTTCCAGCTCAGATGTGTTTGGACATTTCAATGCATTTCTGGCTGAGACACAACACAGCCTAATTCCACAAAGCATTCATTATATAACTCAGAAACAGCAAAAACTGATGTGTAATATCCACCACCATCATAGAATCTTGTATGTGTTCTGGGCCAAATCACTGAACATTGTCTGAACTTCAGATTTCCAATTTCTAATGGAGATTTGATGGTAGTTCTTTGACTCTTTCATTTTCTCATTCTTTGTGGTCTATTTCCGATAAAGCAATTTCTTCTGGTAGTGTCCATATACTTTCCCTTTTTAATGCTGAAAACTTACATTACTCTATTTTCACTTTTGGTTATGGAGTTTAATTATAAATATTAAGTATCATTAATGTTTCTGTGCTTGCATGGTAACATCTTTTCTTGAATTATTGAAATATAATCACATTGATTTTGAGAAAAATTGGAGATGCAATTGGTGAAGCTGTTAAAATGACTATAATTAAATACATGAGAAAAGGATCCAATTTGTGGACAGTCGTGTATTCTGTATTTTATCTTTCAAAACAAATTGTTGTTATACGTTTATATGTTCACAGGGAATATTTGCAATATACTTTTAAACTGGGGAAAATTAGTATTTTATATCAGCCTATTAGAGAAACAATCAAAGAATCTAATCCCCCTCCATTAGGTTGAGGCAAATGCTGGTCTCGGGAGATGGCTATCCTATTAGTTTTCTCTAATATCTAAGAAAATATGGGAGAACTTCCCACAATCATTCTCAGGCCTATGAGGCTAGTAGGATTGCTAGTTAAAGGGCTATACTTTGGCTTTATTGAGGTATCTATTATTGATGGCTTAACAGTGGTCGGCAAACTGCGGCTCACGAGCCACATGCGGCTCTTTGGCCCCTTGAGTATGGCTCTTCCACAAAATACCACGGCCTGGGCGAGTCTATTTTGAAGAAGTGGCGTTAGAAGAAGTTGAAGTTTAAAAAATTTGGCTCTCAAAATAAATTTCAATCGTTGTACTGTTGATATTTGGCTCTGTTGACTAATGAGTTTGCCGACCATTGGCTTAAGCTATACTGTAGCAATGCTCAATCTCAGCCGATTCCTCATTCCTCCTTGATTTTAGAAATTGCCTTGCCATGGAGGCATGTGTATTTGGGTATCTGGGTAGACTTGATATGTCTGGCATTTTTCAATTTAATGAAAATCCACAGTGAAATTACATTCTAAATGTCTTTCAAAAAGTTTGGATAATTACTCATTCTATTTGAGTAGCTCAATAGCCTTTAGTTTCCATCTAATTGGTAATGACCTTCATCCAACTTCCTTGTTTCTCAAATTCCCTAATCACATTGCACAGCAGTACCATCAGACGATCCTGAAAAAGGCACATGCCCAGACACCAAGGAAATACATGCAGGCTTGAAATACTTGAGAACTGGAGGGGACAAAAAAAGAAAAAAACATCCAACCTCTTCAAGTTTATAAAATGTAATATCTGGCACTGAATCTCATTAGATGGTCCAAGAGAGTTTTTAAAATTATTTTCTGAAAAGAACAGACTTTATATTTACAAAAAACCCAAGTTTGGCATGATTTTGCATTGTTTCATATCATTTCAGAATAGTCAGAAATCTGTTTTAAACATTTCTTCATCTTTAAATGAGCCTGACATTATTTTGCAACGATTAATTAATGTAGAAATGGAACATAGACAAGGTCTCTGCCAATCATTATGGAAATCTTGGAGAATAACTTGAAGAGACTGTTGTTCCTCAGAAATAAATGCACTATTTTGAGAGAATCAGTGGAGTTCCAGGGCTTTACCACCATGAAGCCAAGTCACCAGAACAAACGTGAAACAATGTAATCAAGAACCTAAATGATTTATCTGTACATTGCATGCTTGGTTTAATGGAGCTGGAACACCGTGCCTAACCACCTGAGTGTTTCTTATTTCATAGGCTGTTTTGGGATTGTGGAGGCACTAACCATATGACTCTAAGATCTATTTGATTCAATAAGAATTTGTCATAATATTGTACATGACTTGAATGATATAAGGCTCCCTGTCATGGCATTCAAACAGGGCTGTTGGATAGGCTATTCAGCTTTTCATGTGCTCTGGTAAGTTTCCTGGATTGAGTGGGCTGAATGCTGTCTTCAGCAATAAGTAGGACTATGAATCAGTTTCTCCACCTGGGCCTAGCAAGGAGGAGAAGCTCCAGGCCACCAAGGCTCTTTGTGGTCTTGACTCAAGCCAACCCATGCCTTAAGTTTCCTGGTCAAACAAGGGCTACTGGCTTTGCTATGATGGTGATCAGCTCTGTCTACCCACCTCTCAGCTTCCACTTGCTGGGTTATGCAACTTCTAGGTCATCTTCTCAGCCCTTCATGTCATATAGGGCTGGGGGGGACCATGTTTTAAAGTGGGGGTAGGAGCCTATGACTCAGCTCTTCTGCCTACATGGGGTTACACCAGGCTCCAGGCACCACAGAAGTCCTCTGAGGGCCTGAATCAGGCAGACCTGTGCCCTGCCATGTTTGTGGTCAGATTGCACCATCAACTTGGTTCTGCAGCTGACCAAAGCCACTGGTTGGGACTAACGGCTACTTGGGTACTGAAGTTATGAACTTTGTCTGCCAATATCCAAGTGCTGGTTATTGTAAGAATCTTTTCACTTCTCTGTCATTATTAGATTCCAGTAGTTGAGCCCTGCCGATTCCCCTGTAATCTCCATGGAGTAAAACCAGAGTAGGAGTGCCTATGAAGTGACCACAGCGCTGGGGTGAGGGCTGGATGTCACCCCGACCTCTCTTTTCCCACTGTAGGAACCATAGGCTCAGGAGGGACCTCTCCACATTCTATTGTGCTGGCCGCAGGAGGGACAACGCAGTCAGCATGTAGCCATTCCTCTTATCCTTCAAATGCAGTCTGTCTTGGTCTCCGGGGTGAAGAGGGGTGCTTTAACCTTACTCTGTGTTCTAGAATTCTTGTCCATGAATAGTTGATATCTTGTCCATGAATATTTGATAGTTGTTCTTCTTGTGAGGGAGAGCTAAGTCAAGAACGACCTATGTCACCAACTTGGTAATGTCACTCTCTAAAGTATTTTCTTAAAAAAAAAAATAAAAACCCATACACATCAAAATAGATTTAAAAATAATTTTCTAGGTTTGACTACAGAGTCCACACAATACTTCTAGAACAAGCAGTCCTCTCAAAACTACTAAAAAAAAATGTCACTGGGTCTATAAATTCAGCATAGCTCACATTTTGGTTTGAAGGAAATATTGATTTTCTGTATTCCCAACAATGACCTTGCCTTTGTGATAACCATGGCAACTGCCTAGGTTGTGAGGTCTTGGTAAAGCCAACATGGCAGATTCATATTAAATTATCTGGAGGAAATGACCAGGGGGATATAATCAGTGTAACTACTTGACCATCTAGTATTTAATAATCTGAGGTCTTCTTAGACATCTTTCCTCTGATCAAAGGTTCTTAAACTTGGCTGCATATTAGAATCTCCAGGGTAACATTTAAAATACCAATGCTAAAATCCCATCTACAAAGATACTGTTTTAAATTATACTGAGCCAAGGCGTCGGTACTTTTAACAATCTTCCAGATGATTCTAAAGTGCAGCTGAAGTCGAGAACCACTTTATACCTTTGGTTATATGTTTAACCAACTATATACTTCCTCAGTTATCATATTCCAACTAAATATAAACTGCCCAAAAGGTCATTCCAACAATCCCTTCAATCAGTACAACTGAATCATATAACCTAAGAATGTTTGAAATAGAAACCACAGTACAGAGAAAGCCAAAGGGGCATTAGAAAGAATAGGACTAGTGGTAAACATGTCAAAATAAAGTTAGGTTGAACCCATGGCTTGGAAACACAGGCAGTGTGCTATTTTAGAAAGTGAATTTTACAAAGACTCAGACCCTCAGCTGTGGCCCTAACTCAAGCACAAATAACTACACTGAGTGGTCAGATTATTATGATCTCTGAACACATAATAATCTGGCCACTCAGAGTGTGTGTGTGTGTGTGTGTGTGTGTGTGTGTGTGTGTGTGTGTGTATGAGGCCCAGTGCATGAATTCGTGCATGGGTGGGGTCTAGCCAGGCAGGCCAGGGGGAGGGGACATGGGCGTTTGGCCGGCCTGCCTGCCGGTCGAACTCCTGGTCGAGGGGACAATTTGAATATTAGTCTTTTATTATATAGGATATACACTGAGTGGCCAGATTATTATGTGTTCACAGATCATAATAATCTGGCCACTCAGTGTTTTTGAGCTGGGGCCACTCACTGCCCTCCCTGGACCTCACTTTCCTCATCTAAAACACAAGAGGACTTGATTTGTTGATTTCTAATTCCCCTCCTCTTCTAAATTCTTGTGGTTTCTAAAATACAGGAAGATGAAAACATGTTATGGCAGGCCCCTCCCCAAAACACTTAAATCAGAAATGTCAAGAGTGGAGTGTGGATATCAGTATAGGCATACCTCAAAGACATTGGGAGTTCAGTTCCAGACCACTGCAATAAAGTGAGTATCATAATAAGTAAAGTATCGCAAGTCAATCTTTTTGCTTATGAAAGGTCTTGCCTTCATTTGAGAAAAAAAAAAGAGCAACATCTGTGAAATGCAATAAAGCAAAGAGCAATAAAATGAGGTATGCCTGTATTTTTTAAAAGCTCAAAGGTGATTCTAATATTCAGCCAGGGTTGCTAACAGTTGGACTTGAAGTACCTACTGCATAATGTAACTTTATGTGGAATGGAAAAGGAGAAAATAAATACTAAAGTGTTTTGAGCAAAAAAAAAAAAAAAGTGATAAAATTAGTAACATATTTATAGGTTAACTAAAAGCTCACACTACCTTTTTTCACCTCTTTTTTACTTTTTCATTTTTACAATATTCTTATATCATGGTTCAACATCGCTTTTCCTTCTTCTCTTTTAAACCTGCCTTACTAAGACATTTCATTACCAATGACTATTTCATTGAAAGAATTAATAAAGTGATCAAAAGCAGTATTACTTGGGAAATGGAACTTATAATATCTACTGCTCAGACAGCTGTCACTAAAACTGTAATGAAATATATTTTATTTTAATGTCCACATCTGTGAGGATGTGTGCTTTCAGTAAGTGTATATGAAAGGTAATTCACTGCAGAAATGTCAGCATCTGTAAAAAAAAAGAGAACACAGGAAAACAGACTAAATTTAGTCAGAGAAAAGCTAAAGGCATCTGTTCTATTACATAAGATTGTTGAGAATGCACAGTGGCTTCGCCCAACTGGGCCAATGGCCAGTGTCTGGTGGGCAAAAAAAGAAACTTTTTCAGATGCACTACATTCACCCTCAACATCTTCCAAATGTATTCGCCATTCTTCCCATTGTCTCAGAAACAATTCCAGGAGTTTACTTCCAGCAACTGCACTTCCCAGAAATCCTGTCTAGAGCTGTGATGTCTCAAAAAGTAGCCACTAGGCACATGTGCCTATATAAATTTATATGTATTTTATTGATCTCAGAGAGAAGGGAGAGGGAGAGATAGAAACATCAATGATGAGAAAGAATCATTGATTGGCTGCCTCTTGCACACCCCCTACTGGGATCGAGCCCACAACCCAGGCATGTGCCCTTGACCAGAATCAAACCCAGGACCATTCAGTCCACAGGCTGACGTTCTATCCACTGAGCCAAACCAGCTAGGACGTACCTATATAAATTCAACTTAACTAAAATTAGAAATTTTGTTCTGTTACGGCAGCCACATTTCACATGTTTGATAACTACATGCGACTACTGGCTGCCATATCGGATAGCTAAGAATATGTCCATCATCACAAAATTCTCTATGTAGTTAGGGCTTTACTAGAGTCCTAGCAGTACAAAAGCCAAACTTACTTATTCATCAGATGTGATTATGTGTTCCATTGGGTCCTATTGAGCATAGAGATCAATACTATGTCTCAATTTTCTCCTCTAAAAATGGATATAAAATAATAATAAACTACAATGGAAGAGTTTGGATTTATGTTTAAGTGTCCTAAGGAGCATAATCTACACTAATAAAAGAGAAACATGCAAATTGACCATCCCTCTGCTACGCCCACCAGGCAATCAGGAGAGACTATGCAAATTAACCCAACAAAGGTGGAGGTGAATTTGCATACAAAGGCATGGAGCGAAGACTGAAGACAGCATAGAAGGAAGCCAAGCACTGCAGAAGGGAGCAAGGCAGTGGAGAAGGGAGGGAGCGAGGCAGCAGAGAAGGGAGTGGCTTCACTCCCTTCTCTGCTTCGCTCAGGTCGCAGGAAGCTCTATTCTTGCAGTAATAGGCCCAAGGAAACCCTATTCTTGCAGGAATCATCCTGCAATGGGCCTCTAGTTCTAAATAAATTAAAAAAAAACCCACACATGGGAAACATCCATGTTATAACTCATAATCTGGGGGGAAACTAAAGTATAAGGTGCAGAATGATTATCTGTTTCTCAAAATATAGTCTATGTGCCACTTGCTTTGGACCCCCCTCACACTGTTTGTTGGAAATACAGATTTTTGTGCCTTATCCCAGAGTTAATGAATCAGAATATTTGGAGTGGAACCCATGACAGGTCATTTTAATAAATACGCATACTATTTGAAAAATTGCCCCTTTGGGAAAAAAAAATAATTTCTAGCCCTCCCTAGTATCTCCCATGTTGTGTTTTCCTTTTAATTTGGTGGATTGAATTTATCACTCCTTTGGTCATTCGGTAATTTGCAAACCTTTTCAAAAAGTCAGCAGTCTCTCCAACAGTAAGATTACCTTGATGATCCTGCAGAGAGAACTAAATCGCACTGTATTCCACACTCGCCTTTCCTGTGACTGGGCAGTACCATTGAGTTTCAGCAATGTTATTTTGTATATTTTGCATAAATTGCTCATTCGGGGCTAGCCCAATAGGTACCTAGGAAATATTTCACACAGTTTCTGAAAGAAGCTGTTTCAATTGCAAACAGCAGGAAAACACAGCCATTAAAAGAGAAAGAATGCCTATGTTTTTACAACAAAATAATTAGATGCCATTACTGGTGCTGTTTAGATTTCAGTACCCCATCTATCTTACTTTCAATTAGGAAGAATGTGCCCAAATAGAAAAAGTCTGGCTAAACCTGAGTGCATTTTGACTGCATTGTTTTTGATACATTGTGACCCCACTGATAACACAGTCAATGCAATTTTCATTAAGAACAACTTTTGTTGGCTGGGACTAGTTTTTGAGGTAAAGAGCCAGATAGCAATTTCAAGAATTTTATATCTATTTTTCCATCATGATAATAGAATCTCAGAGGAGGAATTTTTTAGTTTAAGCCCCATTTCTATTCAATGTCTGCATTTTTTAAAGTATTTTTTTACTAGATTTTAGAGAGAAAGGGAGATGGAGAGAGAGAGAGAGAGAGAGAGAGAGAGAGAGAGAGAGAGAAACATCAATGATGAGAGAGAATCATTGATCGGCTGCCTCCTGCATGTCCCATACTGGGGATCGAGACCACAACCCAGGCATGTGCCCTGACCCGGAATAGAACCGTGACCTCCTGGTACGTAGGTCGATGCTCAACCACTGAGTCATGCCGGCTGGGCAATGTATGGATTTTTGCACAGCTTTCCCAGTGAGTGATTGTCTATCTCCATTTGAACATTCCAAAAATGAGATGATCATTTCTTCTGAAAGAAGCCATTTACACTTTGGGATCACAGCCTCCACTCATACATATTCCCCATATCTTTTTAAAAAATATATATTTTTTATTGATTTTTTTTACAGAGAGAAAGGGAGAGGGATAGAGAGTTAGAAACATCGATGAGAGAGAAATATCAATCATCTGCCTCCTGCACACCCCCTACTGGTGATGTGCACGAAACCAAGGTACATGCCCTTGACCGGAATCAAACCTGGGACCCTTCGGTCCACAGGCTAATGCTCTATCCACTGAGCCAAACCAGTCAGGGCCATTCCCCATATCTTTAACAATTGGCTATACTTTTGCTCTTATGGATTACATATAGTAAACCTAACACCCCTTTCATGACAACTTTCCCAACAGTGGAAAATTTCTAAGGTGTTCCTCATCATCTCCACTGGGTATTCAGAAATATTCTCTTTAACTAACACGCTGGATGATGAAAATGGTGATGAAAATGGAACAAATCAGTATAAATGTGTTATCCTTCAAGACCTTTTTTCATATTATAATTCAATTTAGACAATTAATTGACAAATCATAGTTGATAACTCAAAGAGACCTAAATTGTAATAGAGTTTGCTTTGACTAATAGAAATTCTTAAGAAACCATATCAATTTCATCTAAATTTCAATGGTGTATCTATTAAATCTCTTGGTAAAAGCTCAAACTTTATTCATTAAGTCAGCATATTCATTAAATGCCCAATTGCTACATGTAGGAACACAATCATGAACTAGAGGCCTAAGATCTAGAGAAACAAACATTTAGATGGCTGTATAATACAAACCTTAAGCACTGCCCTTTCATGAGTACTCATTTGAAAGCATGATTGGGGTGGGGGGGAGAAGGGGGCGTGTCAAAGCAACAGAAAGGGCACTAATCCAGTTGTCAGAGAGGCAAAATCTAATTTTGTCAATCCAGTTCTTGTAAACATATCAAGCGGCCTTCAGCATGTCATTTAGCTTGACTCAGCTGCATTTCCTATGTTCTGCCTACCTCATGAATTTGTGTACATTTTGTTTGGTTTAATCAGTTGAGATGATGCTTGTCAAATGACTTCCTTATTAAAGAGAATACAGCATAATTTACTAAATACATATATAGTCTGTATGTGCTGTCTTACTTTACAGTTTACATACTGCTTCTTAAACATATGCTTCAACATTTCAAAAGATTTGTGAGCTCTTATTCCATGTCTGAGGTAAAAAAAAATCACTACCCTGCAACTAGGACTAGACATTCAATTAAAAAATTTGCAATGAATTTTATCATTATCTTCTATGTAACAATTTCCATGTTGTTTTGATCATGTCTGAAGAATTTTTCCCCTCAAAGTCAAGTCCACTGTGTACTTCCCAGATACTAAAGCTAATTTGATAGATTATGATATCTTTTCCTCTTTAATAGCCTTGTTTTTTTTTAATAGATAAGCTTCTGCCAATTTCCATGATCTTTGCCAAACTGATCAAGTAACTGATATTATGGTTTGATCCTAAGAAGTTCGCTTTCAATTTGACATTTTGCCTCCTACCAATTTAAAAGTAACTGCTGAAACACAATTATCAGAAGGAAAGGAAAAGGCCTCTTGAATTAGTAGACCTCTTTGTGTTAGTTCCCTTTTCCCAGAAATATACTTTGGAATGTTTTGTTAGTTGAGTTTTAAGTGTCTCAGAGGTGGTGGATCTGGCATTTCCTTGGTAGCATATTTCACAGTCTAATAATCTTAATGGCTTTAATACCCTGCAATGTGTTTAATACAGTCTCATTTGTTTGTATAGGTTACATTTTTTCTAAGGGCTTCTCATCACCCTAGCAAGAGAAATTTTTTAATGGTCTCATCCCTTTTTAATTGCTTAAACTTTACCTATTCTTTTTAGGGTTTACAATAAAAAGTTTAGAATGAGCATTTTACTTTGTCCCACAAGGGCCTTCAATGGTTATACCCAGTATCACTTTCAGCATGTTTCTCAAGCCTACAATTTTCTTCCTTTGTCCTTTCCCATAAAGTTTAGTTCTCTACGTTCTTATTGAGGTAGCAATAATGAAAGTAGTACTTTTAAAGTATAATTAAATAAATAAAGTATAATTTTCTCCATGCTCACTACATATCTGGTGGTGGGCTATGTACTTAACCAGGGTTTTTTAACTTGGCACTATTGACATTATGTATCATACTTTTTTGTTATGGGAGCTTTCCCGTGCAGTGTAGGATGTTGAGCAGCATCCCTGGCCTCTACACAAGATGCCAATGGCACCCCAAGTTGTGACAACCAAAATCAAAATATCTCCAAACATTGCCAGATGTTCCCAGAGGAGCAAAACTGTCCCTGAGAACCACCAACTTACACGATCCCATTTAACCTGTACAAAATCCTTATAAAAATGGCATTATTCCAGTTTTATTGCTGAAGAAAATAAGGCTAAAGAAGGATAATAATTTATCTACAGTCACACAGCTAGCAAATGGAGAAGCCAAGATTTGAAACCCTATTCTGACTTCAAAGCTAATGATTTTACTGCTATCAATACAAACTTACTTCAATAATTGTAGGATCACAATGTTAATTTCACTTTAATATATTTCATCACATTGGAGTTAAGTGGTATAAAAATGGCGGCAGAGTAAGTAGAAGCTCTGAGACACACTCCCAGGACCAAAGTGGAATTACAACTAAAATACAAAACAACCACCCTGAATAATCAACTGAAGACTAGCTGGAGAGAACCCTGATAACCAAGGACAGAAAGTGGAGACTGCATAGAGACTGGGAGGAAGGGCAGAGACCTCAGAGGCTTGGCTGGGCTCCCACAGACAGCTGCTAAAGTTCCAAAGGGATATCTCAGCTGTGGGGGGTTCCCACTGAGAACTCTGAGGTCTAAACCCCAAGCTGGGCTCTCTAGCCTAGAGCACCAGAACTGAGAAAGGTGCCCACATAACACCTGGCTGTGAAAAGCAAGGTTGCT